>NC_054413.1:16538368-17738368 GCF_017976425.1 Toxotes jaculatrix
TTGATGGTTACGGTGGGTGTGGTAGCCCTCAGTGCTCCGGTAACACCGTGGTAGTATCTGAAGCAGACCTGGGTCTCAGCTGAGGAGGACACACAGATGTGTTGGACAGGGAGAGAAAATTAGACAATTTTCAGTGTTTATAACACACAGCCATCTATAACTTTATGCTGTTTTTAGTGATCAGCACTAATGTTTGTGCACATGTTGAATTAAGCATAGTGGTTTCATCAGAGAGAAAGAAAGAGAGAGGTAATTTCAAATGATTTAAAACATCTGACATGTCCTTAGTGGCTTTTAAATGATTTACAGAACTAAATTAAATGTTTTTATTCGTACATATCATTTATTAATGACGACTATGTCACATTACATAACATGCGTTTTCAGTTTTTCATACTTTTATCAATTAAAGTCAACTTTTTAAATCAAGAAATTAGATATAAGGGGAAAAAATTTTGATACGCTATTTAAATTGGAGTCATTTGGAGTCATTTCTGGGGACTCCACAGTCTATTGGAAAATAGGGGAAGTAGAGCAAAAAAAAAAAAAATGCTTGGGGGACACAAGCAGATTAAGGTCACAGTAAAGCTCCATGTTTTTCTGCTTGTTTGGCCAGACACCCTCAGATGGTTTGACAAGGAGAGGGGAAACACACGGCAACACTGTACTGCATGGAAGCTGACTGAATATACTGTGTGCAAGTGGGCTTGTAGTCTGGTACGTGTGTAACAGAGAAGGAGGCAGAAATATAGCCAGTCACTTCTATTTGCACAGCCTTAAATGGTTTGATAACACATTTTAAAAACAATTAAAGTCCTCAGTTTAAGTTAGACAGGCACAAAGAAAACCTCATTAGGAAACGCTCAGCAGCATTATTCAAACAAGGATCCTATTACTGTACATGATGGTGACAGAACAAAGTGAACTAAATGTACAGTATATACACAATTTGAACTCTTGATTGGAGGCATAACTGCAGCTTGGTTAGCTGTTTTAGTCACTGAAGCTAGTAATAGTTTATGAACTACAGCCCAGTTACATCAACACTACATTAAACAACAAATTCGTGGGTTGATCTGATGTCTAAATGGTAAATACAACACCACCCTGATGGGTTAGAAATCTTGTTTCTACAAGACACCACCTTCTTAGCAGGTAGGAATTTCTTTTAGTTGCATGACAAAGCATTTTTTTGGCATTGGATAGACAGAGAAGATAAAGTTTTGCTCACAATTTAATCCAAGTGACAGATTATCTCAGTGGTCAAGTAACACAGCAAATCCCATTCTCATTCAAATCCACCAAATGTATTGTTCTCACAGTTCTCACGCTATGTACAGAAGTATTTTTCATCATGGCACAATCCTGCTGGAAAAACAACTTATACACCGGAAGCAGTGTATTGCCAATCTATAAAAACATTATATCCTATGGGTCTTTAATTCATCTATTCAGTCTTAAAATTATAGAAACATTTACAGATATTCTAGATTTATTTGGGTTTGCGATTTTATAGTATAATAAACCATTTTATAAACAGTGACTCATCCAGAGTGAAACTGTAATCTGACAGACAGATCTGGGAAGAGAATCTGAAGACGGGAAATGGCTGAATATGTGCTGTGGTTCTGAAATCTTTTTGACTCCCGCTTTATGTTTATTAAGAGATCGCACATACTAGTGTGCTACTCACAGATTTTCTTTCTACCAACTGTCTTAAATAACAATAAAACCTGTTTTATATTATGTTACAGAGGTTACTCCAGGCTGACATGTATAAATGTTTGGGGTAAGTATGAATTCATGTACTTGTAACATAACAGCTTCAGTCCTATAAAGCCGGAACATTCTGAAAAAGCCTCCTCCTCCTTTGATAGAGAGGTTGGTGTTACTAAACAGAAACACCTGGGCGGCTTTATGCTGATAAATTCATTCTGTTTCATGTGTGCATCCATATAGTCTCTCTCACTCATACGCACCATTCCCCATGCCCCTAAACGCAGCAATTGCACATCATTTGTGACTGTCTCCCAGCACCGGCTTTCTCTCCGTTTCCCTCTAATGATGTGCTTCCGCAAGCAAACCTGTTACTTTTTCAAAGGCCGGTACTTCACATGCTGCTGCAGCAGTATCTGGGCTTAAAGACTCAAACCACTTTGTTGTTTAAGACAGAATATACTGTAAGAACACCACCAATCTCCACTTTTTTTTTTTGGTATAATTACAATTATAATCTTGATATCATTTTTCTGGTCTAATTTAAATTGTGTCGGGTAGTGAGTGTACTATAATTGTGCCTGCTTATGTTTGATCATACACTGTCTTCAACTAAGTGTGGTTCCCACCTGACCTCTTTGGTGCAGATCAAACAAACTCTGGAGTGTTTACCTATCTGGTTCATTTTGGCTGCTGTGAGAGCTGTCAGTTGAACTCTGGAGACCATAGGATAGTGTGATAGTAGATAAGTGGCATTTGGGAGAATTCAAATGCTTAAGTCAGCATTCACAGATTTTTTTTTGTTTGTTTTTTTTTTTTTGGCCACTTCAGAGCAGCGCAACAAGCTATAAACACAACACTGACATATTATCACCCTATAAAATTCTAATAGCGGACGGGTTAGTAACAGTTGCCTATTTACACATTCGCCAGACTTGGATCAACATTAGCTTTCATTTGGCATCGTGTTTCTGACCATCTGGTGAATGTAAGTTCAACATTCATTCTCTTTAAAATGTGTTTTGGTCTCCACTAACTCCTGAGGAGAATATCTGGCTCTTTAGCTCCTAAATGCTCCGCTATGTTCACCAGCTAGCTGCTAACTTTTTTTCTGAGCTATTTCACTGAAAATGGCTGCTTGCTGCTGCTGCTGGAAATGAGGATAATGACAGTGGTGAGACTGAGCCAAAATAGTAAAGTGGGTCACTTTACTATTACCACATATTGCATGGTGAGGTCTCTGTGACACCACTGTGGATATATTAACACATCACCTAGAGTAAATTGCTGCACGACCTTCCGTCAGTGTTCTTTAATCCTGACAAAGTGAACCAAACTACAGTCTGTTTTAAGGCTGGTTAGTTCCTACCACTGCTTTGCAGCTGCACTTTGTCTGTGCCCTCTCAGTCATTGATGTTTTATTTCATGATACAACAACATTTACAGCACTTTAAAGCAGAGCCTCTGAAAGTGCCCATCATTCAGAAGACAATGTGACTTTAATTCATAAAAAATAATGCACAGATGGTTGGATTTTAATGGCTTTTCACGAAGCACTGATGTGACAGACTGTGTCACATGTGAAGTGGACAGAAAATGTCTTTATAACAGCAAACACGACTTGGATGAACTGGTAAACAGTACGATATAGATGACAATTTTAATGACTGACTCATTGCCTTGGGTGAAAAGTGTTGTTAAGGACAGGTTTTGTTACTTACAGTCACTGAAGTGGGAGCTGGAGTCAATTTTCCAAACTATCTGTCCCTTGTGAGAGCCGTTGATGCCTCGGTTCTTATAGTCCAGAAAGTTCTCAGACAAAGCCTCATCTGGAAAAAGAGATGAAAGTGATGATGAAATCACACTTGTACTACAACCTTCCAGGATCCTTTGAAGAAGTACTTTTTTTTATATATATTTCATTTCTAGTTACACTCAGCAACATAAACAGCATTTGATTCTCCAAGAAGAACTGTCAGTGGACCAATGCTTTCAGGTGCCTCAACCTCAAATGACTTCTCATTAAAGTGAACAATCTCTTACACAACACTACATCAAAAATTCCAACCAGTCGAGCTGCTGTTTACACCCATATGTTTACGCCCAGAGTCATATAAAATATGTAGTGAAGAATCAACATGAACAAAATAACAATGCTGACATGTTGATGTTTAGCAGGTATAATGTTTACCATGTTCACCATCTTAGTTTACAGTGTTAGTGCACTAACATTTGCTAACTGGCACTAAAACACAAAGTACAGCTGAGGCTGTTGGAAACGTCTTTGGTTTTTCAGGTATTTGGTCATAAAACAAACTGAAAATTGAAAATTTTGACCTGATGATGGTGCTAAATGTAATGTCAGGGGATACAATTAATTCCCAATGTCTGCATAGCAAATAACTATCCAATAGCTGTCAAGATATTCCACTCTGAACCCCAAATGTCGACCTCATGAGGGTGCTAGATGAAAAAGAGATCACCTAAGTCACAGTAAAAGCTAGATTTTAGGGCAATCCATTCAGTAGCTGTTAGGACATTTCAGTCTGGGCCAAAGTGGTGGAGCAACCAAAAGTAAACTGGTCAGTTCTCTCAAATTATTTAAAGAAGGGTTAAAAAAGGGAGGCTAGTGTCGTTAAATGATACAAAAAGTCATCATTCATCCTTCATCTTGTATCAATCAAACTCTCCCATCATGTCAAATCTCACTTACCAACATGATACATTCCGATCCAGTCTCCAGCATCCACTTCCTCCTTGATGTCCCATGTGATCACCAGGTCTTCAGACTGGCCTATGGTGTAGTGGGAGGAGCTGATGGTGAGGGTGGAACGGGCGTCCGGGGAGACCAGATCAGTGTCACTGGTGGACCGCGGCAGACCCAGCATGAAGGCCTCCTGGTTCAGACCATTGACAGCGTAGGTCTCTGGCCCGTAGCTGTGACGAACCGCATCCTTGCAGCGCTGGCGGGTCTGGCTGCTGCGGGTCGGGGAAGCCATGGCCGCCAGGCCCAGGAACCGATTCTGGTACAAGTTCTGCAACAAAATACACCGCAAGTAGCATTCGCTAAATAAAAAGGTTAAAAGTTTTGCTCAGAAGACAAAGAAAATCAAATGAGAAAACTGATGTCTTCTGTAATTACCCAGCTTCATCCTCTCTGTGATAAACTCTGAGAGTTTAGCTTTTAGTCCATCACATGGCTCTGTATCCTAAAGGATAAGTTTCCAAGTTTCCAAGTCCGTCTTAAAACAATAATCAGGTGCCCATATGAACATTGAAGCATTAAAAGATCCCTTCCTCATGCACTTTCAGCATAAGTGATGGGAGGATAAATCAAGGTCTAAATCAAGTTTCAAATACATTTTTACACAGATCGAGGACTGTGGATTTTCTCCTCTATTACTTACACCGGATGTGCATTAGGAAGGGCTCTTTTAATTGCCAATATGAACAAGAGGAATGACTACAGAAAGCAAAACCTGATTCATGGTACATATGGGCCACCATCAAGACAGATTTGAAAATTTGTGCAATTTGAGAGGACTATGGTCTATTTGCCTGATACTGTGCAATGTGTGGATGTTGAGGAAGGACTTATTTTTAACATGGTGTTTGTGGATTGTCCTTAATATTACGTCACATATTTATACATTTTTAAAGCAGTTCCTTTCAGGAAACTTCTAAAAAGATATATGCAATAAGTTTAATTATATGGATGGTAATGATTACAAAATCAAGTTATATTACCAGTTTAAATCAATAAGCCAGTTAGTGCTTATTGCAACACTCAATTCAAGCATTACTATCCATGTTGTAAGTTTCCATCTAAAAGCAGTTTGTGGTAATGCTTGACAATGCTGTTTTCACTCCACTCAGTCTGTTGCTGTATGGATTCACCAGCCCCTGTTCTCCCAGTACAGATAAAATTGTGTTAGTACTTGGAATTAGTTAAATAAACCACTTTGTCATAATATGTAGTGGAAATATTTCCGACTGGTCAGGTAAATATTGGTTTGTCTGGAGGCTGATGGATTTCAGAGCTGAAGTGATATTTTACAGAGGGAGTTCTGTTAAACTGGGATGAGGTTCAGGATATCATTAGTTGTTATGCTGGTGACAGGGACAGCCTGTGTAAATTATAATTTTTAATTTGCCCCACTTCTGAAGTCTGTTACTGTCAGTTTCGCACATACCACAGCTGGCGTTTCCAACAGCACACACCATCTTGAATCTAGTCACCAGGGATTAGAGGGTAAGACAGAAAAGGAGAACTGATTTCTGCACTGAAACATCCAGTGCATGAAAGTCAAAGATAGAACTATATCAGAATTGTGAATTGAACAATTTGTCCTGATTTTTATTGGATTTAGGAATGTTTTACGCTTTCATTTCATACTTATTACCCCACTATTACATTCGAAGAAAGCATTTTGTTAGTCCTCATCTTCAAAAGCATTTGATGGTGTAGCTTTAGCCTCATTATTCTAGCATTATAACATATGTTGTCATCATTAGAATATTTTAGACCCTTTTGGGCGTTCTTGTTTTAAGAATACAGCTGGAGTTTTTTGCCTATTCAATCATTCAGCATTAACTAGCTGGTTAGCTGAAGCTAATAAAATCTGCCACCAACAGATGTCAAATCAGTTGACATGATCAGTGGCCATCCGCTGCAAATAAGAAGCCTACTATTGTTGACATCAAATACCCATTGTTTCATAAACATAAATTTTGAGTGGAAATACTGCCACCATTATTATTGTACATTGTATATTTGCAGTGTTAGATTTGAACGCTTGACAAGCGCTGCAGCGATGGGTAAGCATTAGTGATTTAGCTTAGTGAAGGATCAATTGTGTACCCACAAAGAAGGGTTTCACCAAAAAAAACAATGCATGCCTGTACTGGACATGATGTTGAAAACAGAAGTCAGTGCATGCACCAGACAACAGCTGGTCTTGGATGACACTGTTGGCTGTCTTCTTTATTAAAACAGTCTCTGTTATGCAATGAATAATGTTACAGGCTACAGTTTGTTTGTTTGGCTGCACTGTAAACATATACAAGCTGCTCTTCTTGTTCTTGTTTCATTTCTGACAGATTAACTAATCCAGGCGGGTTTGCTGGTCTAAGTGGTCAATACATGTGTCAGCAGAAACTGTCAAATGAATGTATCAGGAACCTGGACCGGAGTCACCAAATCGATCAGGAGTGAAGTCTAAGGGACTGTCATTTTGACAGACAAATATTATTCAACATCTGAGGGTGTGGGTGTGTATATGCACAATGGCACATACAATATGGGTGGATGGAGTAACACAAATACAAAGTGGCAGCCATGCAACAAACATAAAATGTTTTAAAAGTCTGTTGCACAAATGTAGTGTTTCTATAAATATAATATAATATAATATAATATAATATAATATAATATAATATAATATAACAGCTATAAATAATGTCTTTCTTTTGTTTTAACTTCCCAGAACTAAGTGGACAAAATATCAGAAACACACCTAAAGTGCACCACAAATTATAGCCTTAGAAATCACCATGACTTCCTGTGTGGCTAATTTATTGATTTTCTTTAGATTTTCCTGCGGGTTGTCCCGTTCCTACAAAATCCACCAACATGATTGGTAATCATAACATTCAGGATGATGATACAGATAAAGATGATCAGTCGATGAAAGTAAAAGCCACACAAACAACGTGAACCTTCGAACCGTTCCAAACCTGTAAGCATGGTTTAAAGGTGTGTGTGTGTGTGTGTGTGTGTGTGAGACATGACCCACTAAGAGTTCAGTGTCTGTTCAGCATGGATGCTGTGATCACTGCAAGATGCAGCATCATTACCAGCAAGTCCAAATGCGAGGGAGAGAGTTTTCCGTCCTGGCATCTCAGATCATATCAGGGAATGTTCCAGTTTGAAAGAAGCTTCAGGGCACGACTCAGCCAGCCTTGGCGGATTGGTCTAAATACTGAAGCACTGCGTGCGTGCAGTTAATGATGAGGAAAGGTTATCTGCACGCACAATACAATTTTAATGTCTTTGATTGTGTCAACCGTGTAATACGAATATTAGTGGAAGGCTAGCATCATGAAATTGATAAGGGAAACACTGTTCTTTGTTAAAAAACAGTTTTCATTTTGGTATGAACTTGATCACATTTGATTATATTTAGTGTGAGAGCATAATATCAAAACATACTGTACATAAAGATATACAGAGATTAATTATACACCAATCAGCCACAACATTAAAACCAGCTACTGGTTTTAATGTTGTGGCTGACTGGTTTATTTTGGTAATGAAACCAGACATCAAAATCCTCTAATGGTTGAATCTCACAGACAAAACTGGGTGTTTGATGTTGGTAAGCAGGCAAATGAGAAGGTGGTGGGTGATTGTGGTGGCGGGTGGGAAAGGGGGCACTGACCTTGAAACTACAGAGCTGCATCAGCATAATGACCAGTCAACCCAAAGAAGACCAAAACCTAAGGGAAGTGGGAGGAGAAGGGTGGCGTGTTACAAACCACAGAACAAAAAAGCAGAGGCAGCGAATGTAGCAGGTGAAAGTCAAGTATGGCATTTGTGTGCACTCATGTTAGGAGGGGGACATCGTCGTCATACTTTTCATACTTCATCTTTGTTAGATAAAAATATGAATAATTGAGAAGGAGCAGAAGCACAGATGGACAAACAACGGGAAACAAAAAAAAGACAAAGACACTGTGACCTCCACACTGAAACACAGAGAGCAGACATATACAGCAATGAACAGACCAAACATCAGGGTACAACAATGTTGTTCAACACAGCAACAAATACAGCATCTCATCAGTTTTCATGTGCATCAGTGGATGGTCACATGGTTTGCGTTGCTGCAGTGGAAAGGCAAGCCTGCAAAGGAAGAAAACATTAGCAGGAATATGGTGACGGGTCCTTTTCTTTAACATGTGATTGGTCCAGTGAACGTGGTTCACCTCTGACATGAAGGATATGATACAAAGACGATGTTTGTGTGCTGTGTTTACTGTATTCATCGACACTACACTGGTTGTTTATCAGATTACCTTAACCTTTAGTTGATTTAAAGAGGTTATAATCAATGTTTTTTTATAATAACACTGCCTGAATTGACATTGTGACAATGTTAAAGGGTTCCCTCACAGTGATGAACCTACCAAGAATTGTAGATCATGTGAATCTGCAGCTTTATGGAGCTTTATAGTGAATTTCAGCTCATTGTTTTGCTGAACGGACCACGACTTAATTGTTTTGTGTCATTCTCAACTCTCTCATAGCAGCAGGCAGCTGTTTTCAGACAAAAAAAAAAATCTTTAAAAACCTAGTGTACACTACCGGCTCGGCACCAAACAGCGGCAGACAGACAGAGTTAGAGACAAGGTGGTAAACCCAGTGGAGCATTTAGCACATAAAGAGTCAATGTTTCCCTCAGGAGTTGGTAGAGACAAAAAAACAGAGAGTACATCTTACCATTTATTATTTCAGACAAACTCCTTCATATTTTTAATGCCAATTCCATGTATTTTGTAGAGTAATCATCTCTCTATATAACAGTTTTTATTAGCAGTGGCAGAAGCAGAGTAAACTTGGGAATACAAAAGAGGACGATTCATACATTAGAGCTAGTATTAGTTTATGTCATTGCAAACAGCCTCACTGTTTACTGTTTTCTCTCTTGCCACCATGCCAGAGCTGTATTAAGATACTGCTAAGGCAAACCACACATTCCCTACTGCTGCTTCATGTTTTATTGTGAAGCAGCCACAGGAAACTGGAAGTGTTTTTGTCAATGTGATTATCGCTGACCGCAATTGTGCATCAAGAGTGCATCACAAGGCTACCATAAGAGAGATGTTTACTCAGTCACACTGTCCTGAGTAGAGCTCTAATAAGGTCGATTATGAGTGAAAACACTTGTGTTATTGGAGCATGAAGGTGTAAGGGGTGGAAAGCAGAGGCTGTCCAGAGAGCGGAAAGCAGAGGTGTCAGATACTGTGAAATGCCATTAAGGCTTAGGCTAACAGAGATCTTTTACTGCCCACAGTGGCCTGGTTAAAGAATAAAGTGTTGTCGAATAGAGTTGGCGCCTTGCTAATGTCCTTTATGTGAAGAAATGATGCCACAATATAGTACTCTATAGAACATACTCGCCCAGGAATCGAAATTTTATCTTCCCCGGTGTTTCTCCTACCATCAGATGGGTGGGCTCGCACATGCTCCCACTAACACTCAGCAAAAATCAGGCAACATGGCACAACTTCTATACCTATATTCTTCTTCTTACTTTCACCTACCAGACATCCGTCTTACTGTTTCATGGTCCAATCTCATTTACTACTTGTGCTATCAAAAGTAGCAGTTAGGCTGCTATTTAAGAACAAGAAAACACTTGCTGTGGCTGCTTCACATTTAAAACTATACATCCCACAGACTGCTGGAGGGATTTTACTGTTAAACTACCAACAGGAAGTGCAGCTACCATACAAACTCGCTGCTCACTAACGAGGGTCTGTATCAACAGCTAAGGCAGTTTGGGTGAGCCTCAAATATGTCATGAAGGTGAGCTACACCTTTTACAGTGTGGAGGAAAGAAGGAAATTAATAAAAACTCAGTGTCACTGGTTCTCGTTACAGTTGATTACAGTGAGTCACACACCCCACCAAATTACCACTTCACCTCTGCCCAAGCTGAAAACAAATACTGCCAATATCAGAAACTGAAAAGGAAACGTAGCTTCTCTTTTTTATCCCAGAACGCACAAGACATTTTTGTTTTTTTCTTTTAAAGACAAGAACATGTGAAATTCAAATCACTGACTCCAATCATGTCGCCGGCCGTACATAAAGACAAGCATCAAACATGTTGATCATAACTGCAAACAGCAGATGCCATCACCGTCCTGTCCTTCGTTACAGGACATCAAGCTTTTTTTTTGCTGTTGGTGCATTCAAGGACGGTCTGACATCTGAGATCTGAGGATCAGCGGCTGAACAGCAGTGGTTTAAATCCAAGACACAATCAATTTCTTGTGATCCTTTTTCTCACGTCCATACGGTCCAATTGTCCCTTCTACATTATTTCAACAGAGTGGCTAACAATCACCTATTCTCATATCATTTCTACTAAGAATCTTTCGGCTATGTTGTAACAGATTCCAGCAAAGAGTGTGCCTGCTGTAGCTGTAACTACCAAAGGAGGGATGAATACAAATGTATGGACACAACATTGTGCATAATGATACACATATGCAAATAAGTCCGAGCACAGGCACAAACAAAAACCGTACACAGTCGTGTTTCACAATTATGTTCAAATCCCTGAAGTCCTCATTAGTCATATAGTAGGATATTAGTATGGTGTCATAGCTAGCTATACCAACACATATGCACAGTAATCTCCAGGGAGATGTCCCCAGTTGTTCTTCCCACTTGCTCTGTAATTAACCAGTATAACTGCATTCAAGATGACATGATTATTAATTCAGTGCACATGTGCACCTCTGCTGGACCTGACATGATCCAGCACTATGGCTCAGTAACAACCTCCATAACAACTCTAAGGCAGCCATCCTCCCTCAGCTTAGCGTTCACCTCAGGTTGAGTAACCACAGCAATGATCTAATCACTGCTCTCTACATGAACCCTTGACTCTGTGGTTGCTCTGTTTTCTCACTGATATACTGTATCGCCATTACTCCTCTGGTGGTGGCTCTTAACGTAAAATTATGATCATGAGATATCTGGAGCAGATTTTAGTAGTATTGCTATTGTACAGAGATTGATGGCATTATATTAATTCTCATGATCCTATAGGAAAACACTAAATACACATGACACTTAATGTCTGGAAATTCCTCGTGGAGTCTCTACTGATTGCCTGGATACCTCACATTGATGGCAAGACTCAAGGAAGTCATTGTGTCTGGTCAAGAAATAGTCCCACATGTATAAACCACTGTGTAACCACAACATGTTGTTGTTGTTGTATTGTTGATTAAAGAAACTCTATGTGTACAGATTAAACAAACAGGATACAACATATTCATTTTTGAGCTTTACAGGTGCTACTTTGTGTATTTTGGTACCTCTGGACAGAGCCGGGCTAGCTGTTAGCCCCCGCTTACAGTCTTAATGCTAAGCTAAGCTAACTAACGATCACGTTGCTACAAGGGGCCCAATCAGTTCGCCAATCCACAACGGCTAACCTTGCTATTGTTTTTAAAACACCAGCATGTAGCCATCCCTTTCACTTTGCACTCTTTGTCTCTCTTGGTCTCCCTCCAGGAAGGCACACCTCACGGCTTGTAAACCTCTGATCTACTACAACCTTAGTCACTCAGTTGTGACCAAGCATGACAGAACAAGGTTAAGAGAAGCAGGTTAAGTTTATGTCTTCGCTGTGGAGTGTAGTGGAATAAAATTATGATCTGAATGTAGGCCTTTACAGCAAGATGAATCATTGCTTTTAAACTGATTTCTTTATGGGTCCGTTTTTTTCAAAGAGAGTGTGTAAGGGTGCTGTTAGCCAGACATATAGCCTCCAGCGCAACATGAAACTCAGTCCATACAAGACAGATACATTTAAGAAAAGAAATGTGGTTGCATATAAAGAGCGGAACATGAGCATCAGTTAAAATGCACATCCTTTCCTCCAACAGTTATCGAGCTACTGTTTCTCACAACGCTCAGCCAGGCTTTGTGAACCCACCTATGAGAACTTAAGGTTAGAATAGGCCAATCATTTCAGAGTCAGAGATCCACAGAATCATTCCTCTAGAGGAAATGAGAGTCTAAAGCTAGGCGACGTCACTGTTTACAACTAAGCAGCAACCACCATGGCACAGTGTGAAGCCTTATGGTCATTAGCTGCTGGCAGCAAGAAAACTGTGATTGTACTGAATTCAATATGAAATCGTCTCCTTCAAATCCATGACAGCTGACAGTGAAAAAAAAAAGTCTTGCTCATGAAGTTGGCATCTTCATAGTTTATAATCTTCTCAAGATTTTGAGGTTAATAATATTATTGACCTGGATGACTGAGAATCATAACAGACGATATTATTTACATTAACAAATTATAAATAAAGATATATTATGGCATCTCAAATTAGCATTAACAGGAGAAAGACTGATTACAAACACTAATTCCTTCTGATAATGTCTCAGAAGGAATTAGCCTCAATCAGCTCCAGACTCCATTTTTCACAGCATTAAAGACTGAACTGAAGATAGCACCAGTGTAGCTTTATTTGTTCCTGTTACCGTTAAATCAACCAGTTACTACTAATGTGCACTAATTCCCTGAAGTCAGTCTCCAACTGTTTTCAACAAAACCAACAGTCTAAACCCTGCTAATGGCCCCCACAGAGACTGAAATGTTCATTACATGCAATGATATGATACTGTTGAAAAGGAACAAACAACGTACTGATGATCTTGCTATTAGTACAAACATAGTGGGGCTAAAAATGTCCTATCTCTTAGCCGAGGATGGATCCAGAGGAAAACCAAAGGGGTTGTAACAATGATTAAGGTTTATGCTGTGATAACATGATATAGAAGTTACCACTAATGTCCCTTTTTCACTTGTAAATACCATTAAAACCAAAATTCAAGTGATGGTAACTTTAACTGTGAATCTTGTAAATGAATTCTCTTCTTTGAGGTAAATAACTGGAATTGCTTGCTATTTTCCTTCATTTCATTCACACTGTGTCTTGTAGCCACACAACCAGCATGCCGACCATACAAACACATCACTATAATTTCTGCCCTCAAGAGTATAAGGAGCTTTCAGTATCTGAATACTAAATTTTGGCCACCATGTAATGTACAGTGATTGTCTGAAAAACAGGCTGTTATCGTGTCACATCATTAAAAATAAAAGCCTATTATACACAGCAAAATTCCTCACAGTGGGCTTGTAAAGTTGGTGCTCATGTAGCAGTAACCGCTGCCTAAATGAGAAAATAAAAGGGTGATGCTGACACGAAACTATGGTGTTACGCCCCGCAGAAATAAGAACTGAACAAGACGCCATCCCTTAGCCTGGCCATCTCTATGAAAACTGCTTGGATCTACCACTGCCCAAAAAAGTGACATGAAATAAAAAAAGATTAAAAAAATAAAGTCACTATGGAACCTATGGACACCCCTGGGTTTTACACACAATGCCATATGTGGTCTACTATGGATATGAAACAGTCACAGGCCACAGGAAAACAGGCAGAGTCTGATAGAGCTGCTGTTTCACACATGCAGCAGCAAAGAACAACGATAAAAGCATACTGGATGGTGAGTATTTCCTGCTACTGAGATAAAATTATCCTCAGTGATTCTAATTCGTTATAGTGGCCACTACAATCCATCTGGGATCAAGTAAATCAAATCTCTGTATATTTGTTCTAAAAACAACAACTAATATTCCCAATCTGACCAGTTAGGATTAGTTTACAGAGCATCCAAATATATATAAACACCTGCTAACATTTTATCTCTCATTTACTCATCCAACATGGAGGGAGTGTCTTCTGTATATCTCTGCACAGGGCAACATACTGTAAATCAATAAAATTCAATCTACAGAACTGTATGATGAATGCAGCCAGCAGCTTCTGCAAGTATTTATCTGTGCTTTTTCTGTAATATGACTCCTTGTAGTATATTTACAGGAACATTCCAAGTTTTGGAGAGGGTGCATTTAAACTGGTGAAAGTATAAACATCCCTCTATGCTCCACACTACCATTTTGGCGTAGGCCTGCAAGTTTATATGGCTGGTTATGTCCACTAAACATTTAAAAATTCAATTCCACTGAATTAACAATCATACTAGACAAAGAAAAATAGAAAATTCTATGACTGAAAACAAAAATATTTTGTCCTTCACAAAACTGTATTACTGTTATGTAAAATAGGCACAGTTTCAGTTAGAGCTTAAATTATATTAATTATTCCACTGACAAAGAATTAACCGGCAACCATTTGACACATTTGTCAAGCAGATATTCTGAACTTTTGCTGGTTTCAGCTTCTCATAAGTCAAGATTTGCAAGTTTTTTCTGTTTGTATTTTAATATCACTGTAAATTGAATATCGTTTCAGGTTGCTGATCATAACAAGCTATTTAAAGTTGTTGGGGTTTTCTTTTTTGGACATTCCATTGACTAAATGATTTATTGTGAAATTAAACCACAGATTCATCGATACTGAAAATAATCATTAGTGGCAGCCCTTGGCTCCAGGGATTTAATCTTAATTCAAAAGTTTAAACACAATTTCAGTTTTGATGAATGTCACAGGTAAGTAGGTATTTTTTAGACAATTTAGAAGCACCATATCTTTCTGTTTTGTCGTGCTTCAAAGTCTGTGACTGAGAGTGTTGTCAGCTGGCTCGTCTACATCTGCCTGATCCGAACCAGTGCCGTATCTTCTGTTCGAGAAGATGAGTCAGAAAAGTAGTCCTTGTCAATGTCAAACTGATGCTCCTTTTAATTTTCACAATGCACTCAGAAAGGCCGCACCAGCACAAAAATCTAATCTACAGAGCACAGGAAATGATTTAGAAAAGGTCTCTGAGATTTACACGTGCCAAAATCTTATGTTTCATTACACTATATATAATGTAAACAAACAAAGGTCAGCCAGTGTTGTGGGAGATATATGGCAGCCAGCTTACAGGGAGTAAAATGAATAGAAGTTAATAATTACAGATGCCCTGGTAAAATGCCTTTAGGACTAATATTCCTCATAGGCTACCTGAGTTTACCTCTGGGACCTCGGCCAACCACTGCAGAGCTTCATGCATTCAAGTGGCTTCAAAATAAGACGAACTTCACACCAATAAAAAACCTAAAAATCACAGCTTTCTGTCTGTATTGGAGAATATTATACTTAAATGACACTGAACAACTGCTAGAGATAATGTGAATATTTATGAGAGTGTTAAAATAGCTATTAGGACATCACTGTATATTGATAGTGGTTTGTATTGTGACGGTCAACAGCTGTAGGTTCTAATCTGCTCACCATCTTGACAACATGACAACCACCATCATTGGTGATATGTAGCCTGGAGTCACATCTATGAAACGATGGTAGTGTTGCTCTTGGGAAATACATGCAATTAATTTTTATGTTTGTATCTGTTATCATATCATATTTCCATTTAGTTTATTATTCTTTTTTTATGGGCTACTCAAAAAACGAAGGAAAACAAAAGGAAACCACCCCCCGTCATGTGCTGCTCCAGTATTTAAGAGGATTTTGAGGATGGGTATCCCCACACAAAGAGGGAAAGGGGAAGCCTCTCCTCACATTTACATTTAATCGTAGCAGATCCCAAATGAAGAGAAACTAGGGCGAAGCTGCAGGGCCCTGACATCTCCAGCGCCAACACATCACGCCAAACTCCATTAAGAAAATGAGTTAATTTCACGTTGCGTTGCTCACAGGGAAATACGGAATTCTTACAGGAATCATGACTCAAGATATTCCCAAAGTCTCAAAGCCACTCTTTTAATCGGCACATGCCCAATAGCTCACAGTAGCCAAATTCAGCTTATTTTATTTCATAGAATTCCTTGTTTTAGGAATGCTGTAGCTTGGTAGAAGCGGTACAAAATTAGACTACGAGAGAACCGAGTCTGGCAGTAAGGTGAGCGAAACCTAAAAACAATTCCACTGAAGTGCTGCTTAAGAGATACGATATGTGCTCCATATAGCGGAGAGAAAACCCCGGCAACCATATGCTCTCATGTAATTTCCTGTTACGTGCTGACACCGATAAATCCCACTTAATCACTCGATGTCTTGAACAGAATTTAGCGCATCGTTACCCCCCCACACACGGAAGAGAATGACACAGATGCGGGCTACGGAGCGCTGGGCCCCTGCTGGAGACTGATTTGATAGGATACATCACCTAACGTTACACAGCAACAATGGAGACGACCTACCTGGGATAAAATAACCTGCCGGTGGATCATTCTCCAAAGGTGAGGGCGAGGAGTCGAAGAGGTACGCGCCTGCTAATTTCCACCGAGCTCCATTTCGACGGTAAAGGGCAGGAGGATCATAAACAAACGGCGTAGCGAGTAAAAGGCCGATGAGGCATGCGAGAAAGACGGACTCCAGTCACATCCTTTCCTCTTTTTCTGGACCAAGATGAAGCTAGTCAAAATACAACATACAATTTCCGGTCGCAGCCTACAATGGTCATTACACACTATGACCTTTGAAGGGTCCTTACGGTTTTTGGTGAATATTTTTGATTAAAAAAAATATGGTATTACAGGCATGTGATAAATGTGTTTGTAAAATTATCTCTACTTTAAATGCTGATTTCTAATCAAGTAATCAATTGCAACTGAAAAATGTGCTTTTCTTTTGAAGGTTCCACTTCTGGTCACGTTCGAGTTAAATCTGTCGGATTTGACGGACCTGGGTACCAGTGCCTTACAGCCAATCACAAAACGCGCTTCCCTCCTCGCGTGCGCTGCCTCCTCATCTCCTCGCCCCCACCCACCAACGCTCACATAAACATGGAGCTTGCGCACGCGCGTGGGGGTGGCACGCGCGCAGTCAACATCCACGTCACCCCCCCTTCTCGCGTGCGTCTCTGCTGTCCCAGAGAGCTGCAGCTGAAGCCTCGTGGAAAACACCGTTCACATGTGACTGAAAAAAAAAAAAAAATGGGGGAAATAAATACAATTCACCTCAGCGTACAGGTGGTGCTACTGGCCCAGTAAGGAATGCAGTTGGCTTCTAGGTGATAAGCGGTACAAGAATATATTGTTCACCTGAGCTTTGATGTAGGGTTAACCTCAGGTTAGCTAGCTACTAGAAAGGCTACTGTTCAGTCCGGGTGACAAATACTGTTACGACATTTTTTAAAATTTTGTTTATGTTAACATATTTTTTAATTGCATACTTTCTTTTGTTTACTTTTTTAAAGAGTATATATAATTATAACTTAGTCTTCACTGACAGACAACTACTACTATTGGAATGAAATAAAAATGTACAGCTTCCTGGCAGTATGTTTTTCAATATTTAAACAAGTTTACTTGATATTGTTCTGTTTATTAAATATTGGGCCTCCAAAATATCCCAAACATCTCAGAAGCAACCAGTATCCATACAGACTGCAATGTTTTCATGCATGAATTATAGTATAGTTTTGAAAGTATTCACTGTGCTACAGAAGTTTAAAAAATTGAATAAATGTATTAAAATAGTTTAACTAAGCATTTTAATGCTTAGTTTTGTGATTGTAATAATATATGGTTGTATACAGCAAGAAGAGCCAACATGTGAAGCAGTAAATAAGAGAGAAAGAGGAGGGGATGGAGGAATGAAAAAGAGAATCAAGTCATAGAGAATTAAAGAGGTGAGGGGTGAGTGAAATCAGGAGATGTGGAGACACAAAAAGAGATAGAAGATCGTGAAGTGATGGGAAGACAAAGCAAAGAAAATACAGACACACCCCTTTAAAGGAGTGGCAGAGAAAGTCTCAGGCAAAAAGAGTGACGAGCAGAGGGCTGTGGGCTAATCAGCCCCAGCAGAACATCAAAAGTGGTGCTTCTGTTGCCCTGTCTGTAATGGAAAGATCATTTCTAGAGGAAATGGAAAATGGATTTAAAGACCCTGAACTCAGCCTACAGTTACTCAAGTATATATATATATATATATTATATATATATATATATATATATATATATATATATATATATATATATATATTATATATTATATATTATATATTATATATGTTATTTGTATGACTGTAAAATTATTATAACTGACAACATGGTGGTGGATTATGTAATGTTTCTTAAGCAAACTGAATGAAACCCAGCTGCTGTCTAAGACTCTGTAACATGGTTTAAAGAGTAGAGTAGTGTGGAATATAGTGTATTATTCCAACCTTCTAGGTATCTGACACACCTTACAGTATTGTATAATGAAATTCAGATCAGTGCCGTTTTATTTTTATAGATCCAAATCAAAACCAACATTATTTCAAGGCATTTGGAACTTGGCAACAGTGAAGAGGAGAAAGAGAGAGGGAGAGAGAAGAGAGACCAGGAACAGCTGTCTATGGTGTTGTATTCATTCACAGTCAGACTGGGTGTTATAATGGTAATCACACACAAGTGATACTTACAGGTGTAACAATAACATCAGCAATGATAACAGCACCAGTCAACAACAACAGTATCAGAGTCAGAGATACCTGCAGAATGAGGACAAGAAGAGAGAGAGGACACTAAGTTTACACTGTAAATACAGTAGTGTGATGCAAATACATGGTGAGAAAGAGGGAGAAAAGAGGAGAGAAGAAGTTCCCAGTGCATCATGGGAGTTTCCCCCAGCATCCTCGGTCCATAGCGGCACAATAAGGGGTGGTTCAGGGCTCGCCTGAGCCAGTCTTAACTACAAGTTTAGTCAAAGAGAAAAGTTTTAATCCTAATCTTAAATGTAAAACCCGAACTGGGGAGCTGGTCCCACAGGAGAGGACCCTGATAGCTGAAGGCTCTGTCTCCCAGTTTACTCTTGGAAAGTTGAAAAGTTTTCTATTGGGATACTGAGGTACTGTAAGATCTCTAATATATGACAGAGCTGATGAACTGGTGCCTTGGATTTCCTCCTCATAAACAAATGTACTTTTTAGCATTTCTTTGTGATGACCACTTCCCTGCAATACTTTGTTGTACTCATGGTGAATATGCCATCAATGTGTCAGTTCAGCTTGCCACAGCACTGCTATTTAGCATTAATAAGCAGTACATACACATTGGTAAATGGTTTATAACACTAATCTAGTTGTAACCAGCAAACAGCCAGTGAAATGTTGCCTTACTAAACCAGATTAAACCCATAGTTGAGCTTTAAAGTCTCACAAGAGTAAACACTCAGACCTCTCTTTCACATACTGTGAAACCAATGTACTGAGTTTACTATGGACAAAAGGAAATAGACCTTGGTTTTATTGCTGTTCTATTTTTAACGGTATTTTCATGGAATATTTGGGGCATTTTTTAATTTACAGACAGCACAATGGAAAGACAGTAAAAAACAAAAGAGAAAAAAAGATATCACAAATATAGTTTCATTTGAACACCAGAAGCCTTGTGCACCCACTCTTTCAGCACTGCCCTTTTTATAAGGCTTCAGCTGCGGCCCAACCAATATGTACAAGGAAAAATAATATCAGCACTTTAAGGCTAAAACCAGCCTTATCTGATATTTTACACTGAAAGGTGGTGAAATGGATTTTTGGCCGTTTAGGCCCTAAAAATAGCACCCACTGCGGAGAATACATGGCTGAGAACATTACACAGTGTGTCACGACTTTGGAAGGCAAGGACTAGGACCCAAATGCAAGAACCCCTCAGACGTAGTTCCAACTAATAATTATTTATTCAAGCAAAGTAACAAACAGAAAATCGCCCATAAAGGGGAAAAAGGCACTAAAACAAAAGTTACCAAAACTAGAACACAAAATCTCTCTTACGAGGAAAATGACTAAACAAGGAACAAAACAAGAAACAAAGTAACAAATGAATACAAAACCTGACTAGGGAAACAATGGGAGTACATAACCTGACGCGAGATGCAAGACCGGTTGAAAGACGTGACGAGACAAGGGCATGAGACAAAAAACGAACTGACACCGGACAAGGGGAAACGCAGACTATATATACACAACAGGTAAGGGGAACCAGGTGGAACCAATTAGGGCGGGGAAAACAATTACAAAAGCGGGAAACAAGACAAAGACAGGAAGTAAAGCAAGACCAGATACACAAGGGCAGTGAATTCAAAATAAAACAGGAACCCACAAGACAATATAGACACCAGACATAACATAATCGACAGACTAAGACAGTAAGTAAAACGAGGCATGATACACAAGAACTAAACTATCCAAAATAAAACTAAACTGAAAATGTCCAAAAGTCCACAGAAGAGTTCCAAAAATAGCCCCCTTAGGGGCTAGTCATGACACAGTGAGGCAGATGTGTTTTAAATGTGCTGTATTTTTTTTTTTTTCAGAATTGGTAAAGGACGTCCTGCTGAGATCCAACGTGGAGCTGACCTATTTAAGTGCGATTTAATGGAATGACAAATATGACCCTGTAGATGTTCCTTTCAGTGACAAGCATCACAATATTGTTGGACACACTTTGGTTTAAATGCTGCCTGCGGGTGGAAATGACGGCTTGTCAGTAAAAATACAGGAAAGGTTTTGGATCTTTGCGTCTTCAGACCCTGGTTCTGAAAGCTTCAAACAAAGATCCAGAATTAAATGTTACCATCAAAACAACTGTTTGACCTTGTCTGTTGCTTTATTGATTTTCTCTGCAATAACAGCTTGTCTCTCTATTCATGCAGTGTTAGTATTTGAATTTGCTTGTCATTACTTTTTTTAAATTTAAAAATACATATCTTGTGGTAGTTTTAAAGGTATCTTGTGGTTTATTCTGTTCCCGTGATGTAGATGTTTTTCATATTTTGTTTTTGTCTGGGGGTACAGTATATGTAATCCATATACTGCATAATTAAAATTTGTCTTGAAGAGTTCACCTGGGCGAACCTTGAGAATATTTTTTTTCATCCAGTGGTTCCCAACCTGGGGCTCGAGATCCCTGCAAGGAGGAATAACATTCATTTTTCTAGCTTTTCTTTAAAGCCAATATGGTTTTACCTCTTCAGGCTTGTAAAAAATATTCAAATGAGATAGTTTGCTTTGAGCTGCTCACAGCTCATGCAGCCTGTGATTAAATGTGGCTTTTTATTTTTTAAAAAATGTCAGAAAGCATGGTTTCAGATGTGGGATGTTTTATCACTATAGTTATTTAATGCATAGATCAGACCCAGTGGACCGTTCCTCTGGTGGCATCTGCTGGACAGAAGGTATTATAGCCTCTGTATTACATCACTGAATAACCGATTCCACAGAAACAATTCACGAGGCTGTTTCTGAACTGCAGATACACCTGGAGCGTTTCAACAAGGGACGGTATTTCAGATGAACTTGGTTGTTGTGCCTCACAATCGCTACATACGAAATCACCGCGCCAGGACTCAGTTTATATTCTGCCTGTGCTTTTGTGTGGGCGGGAAAGGGAGATCGAGGAGTAGGAGAGAGAAGGAGAGAGAGAAATTTCCAAGATGAATGTAAATGAGTAACCATATACATCTTCCTGGGTTGGCTGTGCTTATAGTCCCCTGACATCTCCCTGTCTCCCTCCCCTCCCACCCCCTCACATTATCCCCTATTCTCTTTCATTCCTCTCCTCTTTTTCCTCACCCGCTATCTTTTCCCATCGTTCTCATCCCCAGGCTTTCACTGTCACCTCCTCCTCCTCCTCTTCCTACTTCCAGTTCTTGGTTTCATTTTCCCGGTCTTTCTGTCAGCTCCTCTCCATTAAGGTTGATTCATTGAAGTACAAGGAGCAACAGCTGCCTATTCATCTTTCCACTGACTGAGACATGAGAGCAAGAAGGAGGAGAAGGAGGGGGAGGGAGGGGAAGTCATGATTACTTTTTTTTTTGTGTGACGTCCAATAACCACACAGTAATGCCTACTACTGCTGCACACTGCTTCTAAAATACAGCAAAACCAGCAAAAGGCCCACTTCAGCGTCAAGAAGAGATGCTGTGGATTAAACTGTGACCAGTTCAGGTTTTTTTTAAAACCCCACATTGATGCCAGATATTCTGCTGACCAGTCAAATGCTCTGTCAGTCTTTACAGGACAGACAACAGTAGAGACAGAATAATCTCTCTGGGAAAAGACCAGGAAACTTCATGTGTTTAGAGACCTGTGACGACATTGCAGCCTGTCAAACTCTCATTTTTTATTCATGTAATATACGCCCTCGGCTTCCTGCTATTCCTCAGACTATTTGTTTTTACCAGTGCTCTGGCATCAAAATGTTAAAATAGCTATGCTGGCAGCAGGTAATAGTGGGTAATGTTGTGCTTTCCTGTTTGGCAGCATTGTTGTGTTACTGACACTATAAATTAATGCAGATACAAGGATGTTTCTGTGCTCCGAAACACGGGATTTGGCCTCTCTGCCTTTTGTAATAAAGCATTCAAGACGTGCATTATAAATAAAGGTTGAGCTAAAATAAACCTTCCCACCTGTTACTACTGTTACTAATCCTGGAAGTACGATGTCTACTGCTGAACTGCAGCCACTACCACCAGTCGAACCAGTCGAGCGTTGAGGGAAAACTCATAATCTACCGTTCCATCACAAATTTATGATATCAAATCGATTCCAGGAGTTACTCTGTGATGGAAGTGGAATAATCACTTGGTGTACCCACTTTCCCTCAACCTTCTTCGCACGTCTACTCCAAGCAGAAGTATTTTCCAGAGTGCCTTTCAACAGCCATTTACCATGATGTTTTTTGATTAGCAAAACATTTTCTGTTACTAAACTTTGCAGCATCACTGTAGCTATAAGTGATGTTGTGTCATCTTCTCTTGGCCAGTTATTCAGTGGAGGGAGAAGAGTAATATACTGGTGTACTGCATCTGTGGTACACATCAGAGAATGATAAGCACTTCTTTGTTGGAATTGAACATAAAGTTGTGGACACATCATTTCCTTTATTGACAGTTATGTTCTAATTAATACAATCTTGATCAAACAGCAGTGAGGTAAAGAAGGCCCTTGATGTGGATCTGTGTTGGGTTTAATTACAACAGTGACAGTAGTTTGACTGTGGTTGAAGCAGCCAGACCCCTGTATTTACCTTCAAATTGACAGTATCGTCTGTATATTTTTGCTTTGGGCTGGTGATGCAAAGCAATGTGGAGAGTAATTAAAATGCATTTTCTCTTATTTATTAAAGAGTCATTCCTCCAGAGATTTTGTGGAACCATCAAGGGGCACCCGTGGGATAGGGCTAAACCAGAAGCTGCCAAAGAATGTGGGCTTCAAAGTCAAAAACTTCATACAAAAAAACAAACAAAACAAAGCTGTTTGCTTTTAATTTAAACACCTAGGTTAGCTTCAGTCCAGGCTGTATTATTATTATTATTAAGAATAAGAATAAGCTATTTTCTGTCATACATGTATTTCTTATACTACAGGGCAAACATATGGAAATACGTCATTATTGCATGTGTAACACCAAGCATTACTCAATAGCCTGGGACAAATCGCTACCCACTACAGCAGTTGCTGTTATAAACTGAATAGCAACATAACTTTATTAAAGTTGGTCTGAAACCATTATGCAAACAAAAAACAAAACTACACGTACAGCAGCACAGGCGCCTATAACTTGGTCTGTCCATCTCCATAACACTGTCTTTTGTCATGTCATATTTGTCAGCCTTAGAATTGTAAGTTGTAGAGTTGTCGTTTTGTGATGCATTGGCATTTAATCCACAAACTTATGGGGCTTATGGGAAATCGTGTTTGTTGAAGGCGGCTAAAAGAAAAAACATATTGAATAAACAACACTGCTAGAACATTTTTCAAAAACCTATCATCCTTATCTAAACATTAGAAGCGAGCCACATGTTGAGAAAGGCTCTGTTCCGCAGCCAGATTTTTAGATATTTGGGGGCCATTTCGAGGACAGAAGAAACTTTGCAGAACAAATCAGACATAAGTATTTGAGGGGAGGTGATCCAGAGATCTGGAACCAGACTAGCATGCAGTAGATTTAGAGCCCTCTGCTGCTGCTGCTGCTGCTGAAATGAGTTGGATGAGAGCGGAGTTTGAAGGCTGGAAAACCGAAATAGGCTGATCATTTTCTAAGGGTTTGTCACTGGATGGCATGTGTGTGGACATTACACACATCTGATCCATTGTTTATCTATCTATTTATATCTATCTATCTATCTATCTATCTATCTATCTATCTATCTATCTATCTATCTATCTATCTATCTATCTATCTATCTATCTATCTATCTATATCTATATCTATCTATATATAACATTGATTAGTGTAGCTTTAAATCAGTCATTTAATCAAATCATATTCAGGCTGGATGACTCCTACCGAGCCATGTCCCGTGAACACAGTACCTACAGATGGGGCACAAATTAAAGGACACACCTGATGAAGCCTGAGCATATCGAAGGCAAATGCTTCATTGCAGGTCATGTGCTTCACAGTCATCAGATCTCAACCTGTGGCACTTTAAGTTGGTTTTTCACTGTATGTTTATATACATTTATATAGTCCATTTACGCGTATGCCAATAAGGCAAAGTAACTACATAAAATTAAAACAGTCAGTGACACTTTTATAGCGTAGATACAGACATGCCATCCTGGAAAGTCTATAAACCTCATCCAAGAATAGAGTCAACCCTTTAAAGATGCCACTGTTTGGGACCCGTAGAAAATAAGACTGAAGAGAGAAACGAGGCAGACAAAAAAAAAAATTAAAGCTGCAAGCAGCGATGACGGGCCCTCGCACCCCTTGCAACCCACGGGAGTCGCAGCCAGCGCAGCCTAGAGTACCAGAGTCATCCTATGTCCTCTCCTCTTCTACCCAGTACACGTCATAGTACAAACAGGTTATTTCCTGCTACCAGCAGGGGGCGCCACGAGTAAGGCGGGGGTTTGACATATGGAGCCGTTCAGGGCAGAGCCCTCATCATGCTCATAAAGTTTGAAGATGTTTGGATAAAGTATGTGGATGTGAGAGCCATTCAAAATGTCATGGCAAATTCACCAAACGCCACCGAACTTTGGCGAGCCACAGAGGCCACGCCCTTTAACTTAGAGAAAAGTCTGTTATAACTTTTGATCATCATGGTCTTGAGGTGAGGTCCACCAGATATGAAGTTGATCGGGTGAAATCCCTAGCACGAGTTCATCCGCATACCAATGGTGGAAAGCACTCAAATTTGGCCGCCAAAAATAAAATGGCTGACTTCCTGCTGGGTTGAGGTCATGGTGTCAAGAGACTTTTTTGTGCGTCCCGAAGTGTTCTTTATGTGTACTGATTTTCATCTTTGTATTCCAAAAAAACCCATATGGAGAGGGGTATTTTAAATCTTCAAGGGGGCGCCGTTGAGCCATTTTGCCCCGCCCAATTACAAAAACCCCATCAGAGTCTAGGACCAGCCCCCAAGAACGTGTGTATGAATTTTTATGATCATAGGAGGTCGTTAAGGTCATTACAAATCCAAACGTAATTTCACGGCGAGGGATCGTCAGTTGCCGCGCCGCCACACAGATGCCATTGCACCCAGCTTCACGGCCTTTATAATGTAGCTTCACCAAGTAGTTGGGAAGGTTGTAGAGCAGAAACCAAGCCGATGGTGTCAACTATTAAGGAGCAGTACACTTCAGAGTAAAAATAGGTCATTTCCTGTTACCAGCAGGGGACGCCACGAGTAAGGCGGGAGTTTGACATATGGAGGCGTTCAGGGCAGAGCCCTGATCATGCTCATAAAGTTTGAAGATGTTTGGATAAAGTATGTGGACGTGAGAGCCATTCAAAATGTCATGGCAAATTCACCAAACGCCACCAAACTTTGGCGGGCCACAGAGGCCACGCCCTTTAACTTAGAGAAAACTCTGTGATAACTTTTGATCATCATGGTCTTGAGGTGAGGTCCACCAAATATGAAGTGGATCGGGTGAAATCCCTAGCACGAGTTCGTCCGCATACCAATGGTGTAATTCGCCAAAATCGCCAACTTCCGACCACAATGGCGGACTTCCTGTTGGGTTGAGGTCATGGTGTCAAGAGACTTTTTGGTGTGTCTCGGTATGATCAACATGTGTACCAATTTTCATGCACCTATGACAAACTAAGCCCAATGGGAGGGGGGTTTTGAAAATTTCAAGGGGGCGCTGCGGAGCCATTTTGCCCCCCCCATTTACAACGACCACAAAATATCAAATTTTTCACCAGACCTGATGACTGTGCAAAATTTCAGGCGTTTTAGAGCATGGGAAGGGGTTGAAAAATGCAGTTGTTTGGGAGGAATAATAATAATAATAATAATAATAATAAACATTAGAAAAACAATAGGGCCTTCGCACCACTCGGTGCTCGGGCCCTAATAAAGTGCAATTGAGAGAAACCACTTGTTATCCTGCTTGAAGAGGGAGGGATGAAATCATCTGCAGTTCTTCCAGTGTTAAACCTTCTCCCACCACTAGAGGGCAGTGTGGTCATTCTCCACAGCTGGGGCTGTGGTTTTTTCTTTTTTTCTTTTTTTCCACACTGTTTTTGAAGTATTGAAAAGGCTTGCTCTGTGCTCTCTGTAACATCGTGTGGTTCCATCTATCCCCCTCTCTCACACCAGTGCACAATCTTGTATTTACATAAGAAGGAGGAATGTGTGTGTGTGTGTGTGTGTGTGTGTGTGTGTGTGTGTGTGTGTGTGTGTGTACGTCCATGACTAGTCGCAGTAGGCCCATTGGTTTGCCTTGCCTGTCCTGGCCAGCGGCAGCGAGGCACGGCATCTGCTGCAATGAACAAAACATCTTCTAGCGCCACCAGCTTTCCGTCTCTCTCTCTCTCTCTCTCTCTCTCTCTCTCTCTCTCTCTCTCTCTCTCTCTCTCCTCCCGTTGCTCTCTCGGCTGTATTTGTCTTGTTCTTTCTCAAATCCTGCATTGCTGTGAAGGTGACACAATCAAACAGGCTTGCCACTGATAGCAGCTTTTCAAGCCTCATACCAATACTTTTATGCTGATGTTTTGAATAGCTGACAACTATTACAGCTGCCGCCTCTCATACAGATACTACAACTGCTGCTACTATGACCAGTCAACCTTCTGTAACTGTTACTACGATCAGTATTAGTAAAACTGGTCGTGCTACTAATGAAACTACTATTGCTGCTTACTACCACAAAGGTCTGACACTGGTCCTATAACTATTACTACTACTACTACTACTACTATTACCTCCCCCTGCTATTTGTAGACTATTACTGTTGCTAAAATGTCAATTACTACTACTACTGCTGCGTCCACTGTAACTAGTAAGACTTGTGGTACAACTTATAAAACTACTGTTGCTATAGCCTTATTGCCTCTGACACTGTTACTACAACAGCTTCTACTCCTACTCCTACTCCTCCTCCTACTACTACTACTACCACTACTACTACCACCACTATTAGTGTGACGGTCTGTTAGACTGTGGACGTTGGACTCTCTCAGACTCTCGCTCTAGCAGTTAAGCAAGTTAGCCTTAAGTACCGTTTTGTATTTTGATTTTTTGTCCTGATTATTTTTTTATTTCTTATATTGCTATGATACTGCAGTTAACACTTACTGATGTGATGATTCAGCTTAACATTTTGGGAAGATAATGAAGCATGGTTTTTTTTGTTTTTTTTTTACTTCCCCTTGTTATGGACACATCTTGTTATAGCCTGTCCTGCTCTCTTGAAAGGTTTGACACATGTACTACTTGAAAGGTCACACATTAAGATGTCAGCATTATGTACATACCAAGGATAAATAAAACTCAAACCCTCCAGAGACAGCCAAATCTATGGCTCTCCAGGGGGATCTCTGACTCTGGATCTCCGATTGACTGGGTCATTGTCAAAGTCGTCATCAAATAAGGCTTCTGTATTCATATTAACTTGTCTTTTTAAACTATTATTAGTTCTCCAGTTGCAATTACTACTGGGAGTCCTATGACTGTCTGACCATTTCTCATGTTCTAATTCAGAAATCCAATGTGGCTGAAAGCTCCGAAAAAAGCCAGTAAGTGGACCTTGAGGTGAGGTTAGTTTATTGCACAAACTGCAGATAAACTAATATTATTGTACTATTAGAACAACTGTTGTTGCTACCACTGTTACCATTACTGTTGCAGTAGCAGTGAATTTTTCATGTATTGTTTAAAACAAGCACATTGAAAAAGTTGTTGGTTGGTATAATATTTTTTCCTGTTGATAAAGGCCATGAGGCATTATCTTCATAGAGTGACTATGTTACATTTCACACATTCGTACATTGCTACTCGCTGCTGCCTGTGCTGGACAAGATCTCACAATCCTCACAAAGATCTTCACAAAGGGATGTTGCATGTTAACCTATGAAGTGCTGAGTCTTGTTCCTGAGTAGCCCGTTCATTGTCCTGTCGCTGTTACACTCTGACCCACGATGCTCAAGAACCATCAGACCGCTCATGCCCAGTCCAGCTGAAAAACTTCCAGTCAGTGCTGTATTCAGTTCTCCCGCTGAGTGACAGTGTGATATGACTGTTATGAAGATAACTCTCTGAAACATATTCCACTGATTTCATTAAGATCTCAGTGTACCTTTGCCTTTTTATAGAAGGCAAGATGTACAGATACAAACTGTGGACATGTCGAGATTTTCTGTGGGACGACCCAGTTTGCACAGTTCGTTGCAGAGGGATTACATCATGATGCTAATACAGTTTGGAAAGCAGACTGATGAGCTGCTGATGCAGATGGACTGATAAGACATGTGAAGTTGGATTTCCTTTTCAGTTCAGCTGGCACTAACTTTACAAACGTTTGACTTATTACCACTGTAGAGCATATATAATGTAAAATACTGCTACTTCTGCCTGGACAAAGGCAGGGGGGGGGGCTCTCTGACCTCAACACAGGGTAAGTATTTGGACCATTAGACTGGGTTTTGTCTGATCGTTGGCTGGTAGTCAGCTCCTGGGAGTCATCATTGCGTCCTCATCAGTCGTGTTTCAAACAAGAACTCAACAAAGACTCCCCGGAGCAGATGCTAATGGCCAGTACTGATGTCGTCTGAAGAACTGCCTATATCCCAAAGGATGAGAACCCACTCAAATGGCAGAAGGGAAATAAAGCATGGTTTCCCACCTTGGCCCTTAGCACATCAACAGTGAACACTGTAGCTGAGAGCAAGCCGGACTGCAGAGCATGTAGACATGTTTACATTCCACCACTGTGATGCTGGTTGATTCTGTGAATTGCTGTCACCTTAGTGTTTTGTCATTTCAATAATATATAACACGCACCACCAGCATGTGCAACATTAATGGCCAACTGTATATTTGTATTTTGACATCCTCAACTTCCACTATCAGGTACTCACAGTTTTTGTTTGGAAAAGAGCACAGGTGCACTTTTGTATTTTATTTTTGTAGTTCGTTCCTTATTCTAGTTTATTGTACCTTATTTTGTTTTTCTTTGCCTTTAACTTCTGTGATCTCCTGAGCCAGTGCAACGGAATCTCGTTCATTATACTGTTAGGAATAGTCAAGTTGTCCAGGCCTGGACCCAAAAGCAGACGAAGAGAGACTTAGACTTAGAAGAAGCAGTGAGGTTGAGACGCTGGATGGGGAAACCGGGGGAGTCTGCAGGAGATGAGAGCACGGTGGTTAGAAGGTCCAGGTAATAATAATCCTCTAGAAAATCAGGTTAAGGCTATACAAGAGCAAATCACTAGGAGCCCAGAGTACTAGTCACCACGTGAGATGACGGAACGATCTGGCGAGGGTTGACAGAAAAGCAGAGCCTCTTATACTCTTGTTGGGGAAGTAGATTGCCGCCAGACTGCACACAGGTGAGAGGAATCATCCTGATGAGGATGAGGGAGGAGGGAGGAGCCGCCCTGGAATCCACACACCCACATAGAACACACACACACACACCAACATGCCCACAGGAAGACAGAAAAGACAAAACAGCAAGCAAACCCCAGAGGCAGCAGAACTGCCTCATGACATATACGTACTTGGGACGTTAAGTGAATGACAGTAAAGTTCTTTGAATTGAATTGAATTGAAAATCATCGTTTCAGTTGCTAATACATGCTCTAAAATCATTTTTTTTTACTATTTCTGTTGGGCTGAATTCATGTTAAATTACTAATAAATGCCTCTTAATTCTTGGCACTTTATTTTCCCATGTTGGTAAATTTTTATTTGTAAAGTAACCATGTAGCCAAAGGGTTAATTGACCAATCAGAGAATAATTGATAGGTTAATACGAAAATAACTGATGGATTTATTAACTAATCGTAAAAGCATTCGACAAATTACTCGAAATAACAATCTTAGATATGATGGTGACAGTTTCACTGTTGGCAAGAATAGAGAAGTTTATTTTGTGGATTTGTTAGAGTTATGCCAAAAAAAAAAAAAAAAGGTATTTGTCACAAAATGTGTGGGCAAATAAATATGTACACTATCACTACACAACATCCAGTGTGATCCAATCAAGATCCATTTTATACCACTCCACAATTACCCAGACACAGCAAGCTCAGGTGACTCAAACCACATAATGAAGCATGAATTTGAAATGGCAACTCCACTTCTCAGCCCCCGTCCTAAACACAGCAAAAAGCCCTGCAAGGAAAACAAAATACACACACACAAAAAAAATGGCCCTCACAACTGAAGTCATGAAACAGTAAACAAAACAGAAGCACACAAAAGGTAGGGTTTTAAATGTAAAATCAACAAATGATAAAATATAAATTCTGTTTATCTGCACGGTTCCTGTTTAGACACCAACATCACAGGATTCAGTGATGATCTAAAGCCTGGAACTTATAAAACTTGCCAGAAATAGTGTTTCTTTACTTCAGTTGCCAATCCCACAGTATGCCAGTATATTTTAGGAAGATTTTAAGAACATTTACAAAACGTACTGTGATACATTTACTGTCCCCCTGGGAATTTGATTTGCACAAAGAGCATGAGAGAACATTCAAAAAACATAATAAATATGGTCATAATAAAACACAACCATGTAAAAAAAATTTGAAGAGCATGATTTGGGAGATCGATAAAGGACATCAAGTGCAAGTGCGAAAATTCAGATTCAGACCATGTGATCAGGGCTTGTTAAACAGCCGGATGCTGCGTGGGATGATGGAAGCGATGCCTCTTTTCTTTTAGCTTCACCCTGATGATAAGAGCACATATTCAGACCACTGGGGGTGCAGAGGATGCTGCTATGATCTTGTGAGCTAAAGTCACGGTGCACTGGTCTGTATTATAAGTAATACTGCACATTGGTTCCCCAATTATCTTGCCACCTAGCTTCACAACTCTGTCCAATTTGTTCTTGGATACAAAAGGTCAAAATACTCTGAATGCAGGTCTCGGAAACCAGTGTCAGCACAGTTCTGTCCACCTTAAACCTTCCACGTTTCCTTAAGAAGTAGAGACGTTTGCAAAAATGATGTTAGCATTCCATGTCAGTTTGCTATCACTAATAGAGCCCAGGTACTTGTGCCTGTACCCATATGCTCTCAGTGGTTGTGTTGTTCATAATTACAGGGAACAGAGAAGAGTTTCTCCTAAAATCAATGATCATATCTTTAGTTTGCCTCCCTTCCATCATTGTCCTTGAGTTGCTGTGCTCTTCAGTCCCTCTTCGCTCGGTGTATTTGCGTCTCTGAATCACTTTTCCTGTGTATCTATTCATTCATTTTGAATGCCTGTTCTTTTCCAATTAGAAACTTTTTTTCTTTTCTTTTTTTGTATCAGCAGTGATCCACGGTTTACTGTATGCATATGTTGACTTGGTGAAGATCACATTATCTTTGCAGAAGCCAGTATCACATGTAACCACTTCAGTATATTCGGCCATATTTGGGCATTCAAACACCTCCGAGTCTGTACATTCAAGGCAGCCTTGTAAAATCAATACGCCATCCTCATCCCACATTTCTTTTTTTAAATAGAATCTAAAAAGGTAAACTACTGTATAGCATTCGCTAAGCACACAACGGAGAAAAGGAGACGACTAAATCAAACACCAAAACAAAGACACGTCTCAGCTGCTGTCTCTCAGGTTTGTCTTGATGGTGGAAGAAAGACACTGGCAAGCTTTCAGCCCCTTGTTATAAACTCTGTTCCTTGCCTGTGTCCTAGCACTACACTCCCCACATACCATAATGAGCTTTCATCTTTTCTCCTGTAGTCCGCTTCGTAACACTTTCGGTATCTTGTACACCAATTTAAATGATTTCGTACGTATGGAGGTCTCTTTCTGTTGGAAATTCAACCAGAATTTAAGACAATCATTTGTTCCCTGAGGTAAATGATGAAAACAAAGCCATAACAGCCAATTAGTACAGCGCCAACAGCCCATAACTTCAATTAGAGAGGTATCGATGATTGATCTGTAAATGAATGCACAGGAGGTGTGTTTCATTTGTAGGTCGGTAAACACTGATGTCTGTCATAGATTTTGTGTAATGATGGAGGCGGTCAAGAGAAGGGGAGGGGTCTGCAGTCACTTCACCTGTGCATATTGGATCATAATTCTTAGTTACCGTGCTGCTACGACTACCGCTGAAATAATAATTCTTACAAATGTAACACCGCCAATCAAATACACCGTGTGTGTAGTAAACACCCAAACACATTCCCACGTTTGACTCACTCTGCCTTTTTCTTTCTGACGGCTTCACCCACTCTCTGCAGTCACAGAAGACAGGGAAGCCGAGAGAGAGAAAGTGGTATAGAGAGCTCTAATACACACGAGTTGCTTGTTTTTTTTCTCCCAGCAGGAGGGAAAGGATAACACAACCGTTGCCCTACATGATCTTCTCAAAGACGGCAAGATCACAGGGGAACGAGTGCCAGTGCACCATGGGAGAAAAAACACCACGTCCCACACCACTGAGGTTCAGCTGGGTCAAAACTGGCCTTTTTAGTTTCACCCCTTTTATTACACACATTATCACAAACTGGTGACAGAAACGCTGATTTTATTTATTTATTTTTTTTACAGCCAGAACGCTGTAATGCGATGAAAATCAGATTTGGTTTGAGGGGATATTTTCCCGCTTCGAAACTGGAGGGAACAGAAATGTCAAACTGAACAACCAGTGATGAGTTTATCCTTTATACAGAGAAAAAAAAAAAAATCACGTGTCAGTACAGTGTTCAAATAGCCTGTGAGCCATTGATTTATACCATTATGTTGGAAGCCACCAGGGGCCCATCGTTTCAAGATTGGTTCACAGAGCTCGGCAGTGTGGCTGCGTACGAACAGATGTCTTTGGAATGAGAGAGACAACACAATATACTTGTAAATGAGGCAAATATTTGACATTATATTAGCAGAAAAAAAATATGATTTATGGAATTGTATTTATATGTATTGTGTAAACACATGTATAGGATTGACTGATTTTGATGTTGTGTTACTACTTTGCAGACCCTGGTTATTCATGATAATGGCTGGGAGCAGATTGTGGTAACAAACCAACAACTGTTATGTTCTGGATGCTGTGCCATGATGCTCCTGTTGCAGCCGGTTTTCTTTCATAAGCCCCCATATTTAGCATTTATAAAGAATATACAAACATTTAACAATTATAATGTTGTTGTAGGCTGTTATGCATTTGTTAACAACTGTAACTGGCATTTATTCCACTGTTAAAACTGTGTGGGTGTTTCTGTGGTCGGGGTGATGATGCTTGACAAGCGTGTCCACACATCAACTACACAGGGATCATAACACGTAGCCAACAATAACTCAATATTGATATTTATGTGTATTTATGTATATTTTATGTCTGCCTGCTCATATTTGTGTGAAAGCACATTTTTATAGGTGTGTATCTGTTTCTTATTCTTCTTCCTGTACCTGTTTTTTGTGTTGAATTCCCTTTTTAAAATTAATTAATTTGTTTTTTTTTTTCATTGCTCGAAACATATTAAATTTAATAAACACATTCGTCACGAAAAGGTCATGTAATTGAGTTCAGCGTGCATCCGGCTCCAGACAGAACTGTGACCACAGCCTCAGGTGGTATTTGCAGCCTTAAAAGAAGAGGCAGAAGAACTGAGCACGAGTGAAAGGGTCACTGACGCTTCTCCTGCCGCTTATTGCGAAAAAGCTTCTTATCTTCTTCGTCAATAAGAGTGACCAGATGGGGGCCAACATCACACCTCCTGCCTCTGCTGTGGGCCTCTGTTCCACCTGAATTCTTTCTAAATTTGTTGAATTGCTCTGGGCTAATATCACTGCTTGCTCTTATGAATATTGAGTCGTACATGAAACCCTCATCCAGTCCCGTTGACATTATCCCCATAAGACTTGTCCAGAGAGATAATAGGGGCCATACTCTCTAATGTGCTCTCTATTATTAATAGCTCTCTGTCTTCTGGATGTGTACCAGACCATTTTAAGACATTCTGTGTTCAACTGCTTCCCAGGGAACCTGGCGTAGAACCCAGAAAAAAAAAAGAAATGTTAGACCAATATCCCAAATATCTTTCACAACCAGCTATTTGCCCTGGAAATAGATCCTGATGCAGTTAGTTTATAGATAATCCAGGAGGTGTTTTCTGTGTTCTCTGTAGGTCAGACTCAGAGACAAGCATTTGATATGATTCATGTAGAATGTAAGTGTATTTGGAAAACTTTAGTAGAGAGCGTCACATCTCCAAACTCTCTGCATCAGAGACAACAAGTGCAAAGTTTGCAAGATCCATTGTCAGAAAGGACACAATTATGAAACTAAAAACAAAAAACAAAAGTTCCTTATCAAATCCAATCTCTCACCCAGCCACACTAAAGTGATGCACATGAGCTCTGGGATTTTTTCGGTTCCCATGTAAAGCAAGTGCCATAAAAAAAAATAGTAGCATTTTAGCCTTGAGTACTTCACTCAGTATGAGAGCGAGATCACTTTAGTGGAACAATCAGGGATATTTACTAGGCCAAATTATCCTCAGGGGTGCAATATTTTGTGAGGCAACAATTTTTCAATTTAGCACTGTATTTAATAAGACTGCAGATGAAAATCAGCACGGCCTCGGTTCATCTGATTTGCATTAAGTTCTGCTTGATAAAATCTATGGAGCTAATTTCCTGCCAAAACAGGATTTTCTAACCACAGCTCTCTGTCACCACAGCAGGTGGCGCTATAAGTAACTGGAGGTAAAAAAAAAAAAAAAAAAAAAAAAAAAAATAGATTTTTGAATCAAATTTTTGCAAGATCAGCTGTCATCTGACATCCAGTTTGAGGGGCTTTGATAGCTGAGTGGCGAGGGTACAGACCAGTGCATGAGTCCTGAGCAGGGAGCAGGGAGTGCCTGAACCATTGGCTGCATGTTATTCTCCTACTCTCTGTCCACACATTTCCTTTCCCTCTCAACAATCGCTATCAAATGAAGTCACAAAAAGGAAAGTTAGTAACTTGTTTATACTGTTGCTCTTCTTTGCGTCTCTGATGAGAAATGCACACGTTCTTTTCCTTCCTTTTCTTGTTTGAATAAACTTTATTTTAGTTGTCAATGGACTAAATCAACCACGGTGTTCCTTGCCTAGGATGAATGTGAACCCAGTACAGTAGGCCCGTACAGTGTGGGAATAAATGCCATAGAAAGCTTAACACAACATAAAAGATTATTTATTTAAAAAAAAATGTGAATGGTTTAATAGATGACATATCACAGCAGCTGCATCCTGATTATACACTTCACTGCAGTTTTATTCATCGTGATGATATAATGTGACATACAGTTACTGCGTGTATTTGCACTCGAGCATACCATTTACAGTTTTTTTTTTCACCTTGTACCAGTTGTTAAGTAGCTGATAATCAAATTCATTCATTCAGGCTGAGATGCTCCCTCATTCTCAGCATTTCACTGTATCTCAGACAAACTTACTGTTTGTGAATCTTGTGGGTTAGGACTCTTTGTTGATGTACATGTGGTGTAATGTCTGCTGGGCAGAAACAGAGGGGACATTTGGTCCTTTGCCATTTGGCTCTGTCTTGTCTCGGAAGTACTCCCTACAGGCCACCGTCTTTATCAACATCCACATACTGCAGAATTCCTAGAGCTGTTTTTTTTTTTCTTTGCACACCACAGGTTCTTGGCTGACTTTAACTTTAGGCCTAACTTTAAAAAGCATTACCATCCTAAGAGGCTCGAGGTGTCCCCCGAGCTGCCTGTGCATGCTGGCTTGATTTGCAAGACCCAGCGATGTGATGCCCTAACACCCTCTTTGTGCCTTTCAGTTGCTTTGAATGTATTTAACAGAGATTTTTTTCTTTCTCCAGGAAATACCCCTCATATATTATTACTGAATCCTCCCAGTCATAGGATTTTTGTCAAAGGATCCTTGATTAATCACTGCTAAATGGCATAATATTTTTTCCAACTTTATCGTTTACAAGTGGAATTTCTAAATAATAGGCGGTATTTTTGCTGCCATCTGGTCTGCTGTCTGTGCCTCTAAATCCACAAAATCCAAGAAGTTTGTGTCAACAGCCATGAAAAAAAAAAACCTGGCTGTAGCTTCATGCTGCTGTGGTTAGATACAGAACCTCCACTGACAATGACACACTTGGGTGCTAGACATGGGATTACTCAGCTTTCTGGTGAAGCTTGGTGTGTGGTACATTGATCTGAAGCTTTGATCATGCACCACAGAACAGAAAGCCCAAATCCATATTTGCAAAGCCAACTCATCTCAGTCTGTAATGGTGATGAAAATGGAAAAACCACTGTGTTTTCAGTTTCCTCCAACTGCTTCAAATAGAAATCTTTGGCAGGATTAAAGCCACTCGTGAGGGATTATTCACATAGTTTATTATTCACATGACATTTACATTATGACAAAGCCATGGTTACTTTTGGTGTAAAGCAGTTGACTGGTTAGTGTTTTATCCCACAGGGCAAAGGCCTATTCAAAGCATTTGATAGTTTTCTGCAAAGCAAACCATCAAATGTTCAGGAAAAAAAAAAATCTTCTGACAAAACAATCTGACTAAAGTTCCACATACTTGCTTGTTCTGGAGCTTTTGAGCATTAGGAAATTTTGTGCCAATGATTTCAGGGGTCATGTACCAGAAATCTATGTTGATTTTTGCTGATTGGTGATAATACAGTTAAAGCACAACACTGATTTATTATAACATTGGTCTTGAATTGCTTTAAACAGTCTGTTTACAACCTGCATGGTCGGTTTTGATCTGGAAATCAGTATCTCGTTCTACAGAATTAGTTATTAGGTTACCATATGAGCATCGAAGCAGCTTTTGTTTGCTGTGATCATTCCTCCTGTTCATACTGGCCATTGAGAGACCCTTTTCTACACGGCTGTCACGCTTGAGACCAGTGTTCGCATTCACGGTTCAGCCTGAGGTTATGTTAAGGCAAGAGGAGCATCTTTGGTTAAAGGTTTTCTGTATTAAACCAGACCACATTTTTTTCCCCTAACCTTAACCAAGTGCTGTGAGAGTCTTATCATAACCATAACAAAATGTACTAATGCTGTAGTGACTGGTGGAAAACATGTGAGTCCTAATTTTGACTTTAGATAAACTAAGAAAATTGTGAGTTTACACTTCAAGGTCATGATTGTGTTAGCTGAACACCAAGGGACAGAAATATTAGATGGAGGCACGAGTAGAAATTGAAAAAAAGCCCTAATTCCTCTCAGTTTTATCTTTGTAGATCATATTGTTTTGTTACTTTAAACACTGAAAATACAAGAGATTGTGATTATTGTGACGTTACCTCATCATTACACTGCTGTTCCAGCAACATTTCCCTCGTATTACCTTATATTTACTGAGCCAGAAGGTAAAGTGCTACTGAAAACTCTAAAAACAATGGCGCTTTCATATTATGCTCTAATACATAAAGTTAGAAATGTATATTGAGGTACAAGAAGTAATCATTTTTATTTATTAGGCTAAAAACGGTAGTTTACTTTAGGACTCTGAGGTGTTGTAAATTACTGCGGATTGGACAGACATGAGGAGCGATAAGGGGAAAGGTCCTAACAAGGATAGAATGGAAATATTTTTATCTCATTATTATTACTTTGGTTGTTGCTTTATTACTTGAGGGCTGCGGAGGATGCTGGTCATATAGTATTTTTCATTGTGATTACAGCAGGTTAAATTTTCTTCCTAAACAGCAGAGCAAAAACACATAGGCTCTGCTATTATAATTGAATGAGCGAACACAATAAAGTTCAGCCACAGCGGAGCGGCCAGCAGGTGATTACTGATATCATGGTTTTATCTCACTGCCGATGATTAATGTCGCGCTCTCCTTTGTGTGTGTGTCGTGCTCTTCGTTTAAGCTGTTGCTGCCTCCCGCTGCAGAGAGAATTCCCCTCCATTTAAAAGACATGCTGCTTTTTTAAGTGCTTCATTTTGTCACACATAAATCCGTGGACTGCAACTGTCATCAGAGACGCTGCCAACGCGCACTGTTTTATGAGCGTGCTGTCTTTGGCCATTACATTAAACTGTATTTCATGAGAGGTGTAATGGTGCTTGACCGCTGTTCAGTAAAAGTCTTGCGCAGAAAAAAAAAAGCTGTTGTTTTCAGATATGTTTGGGGGAAATGCTGCATCACCCCGGCCCATGTTCATATTTCGCAACTAAGAAGTTTGTATTAATTTAAGGAGCTTTTTAGAAGCAGAACAGCCATGGCTGACATCAATAGGTGTTTTCCTACAGTACATGGCACTGCAAAGAAAAAAGAAAAACAGAGAGAGAGAAAAAATGGTCCCAAGAGGAAGCTTAAAGGACTTATGATGAAAGGAACATTTTGAAGTCTGGATCACTTCTTGAGCAACAACAACAACAACAACAACAAACACCTGGAGATGCATCTCACATCTTACCATTCAGTGCTGACAAAGAATGTGAAGGATAGCGGTAAAGTTTGCAAGGTCAGAGATGGCAGAATTCAAAATCCAAGATCATATCTGAGATATTGTATGTTTTTTTTTTCTTGTTGCAAACAAATCCCCAAAACCAACAGCGTGAAATATATATTCTTTACCGGGTCTGTGGTACACAGCTCCAAACCCAATGGTTCCTAATGAAAAAGGCTCACAAATATACCTAATGTTCTGATAACTTTTAGGGCCCCTGTCAATCACAGGCCCTTAGAACCATCCTAACGCCAGGTTCCACTGGTACCAAGCTCAGGCAAAACCCACATGAATAATCTGAAGAAGAGATTCACACTTAAGCAGAACAACAATTGGATTAGAGAAGCAGGTGCAAACACAAGCAGAGACAAAGACGAACTGACCAGGAGACAGGGGAACCACAAGACTTATATACACTGGGACTAATCAGGGCGGGACAGATAATCAACAAAGGAGGGAAACGGGACAAAGACAGGAAGTAGACAGACGACAGACACACAAGCAGCAAAGCTTCAAAATGAAACAGGAAATACTGAGCTAAAACCAAGGAACCAAAACAAGAGTCCAAAAAGGGCTCAAAAACAGCCACTCTAGGGGCTGATTGTAACACACTGAGCTAATAAAAAAATACGTTTAACTACATAACGGAGGTGATATGTGCCGTGACATGATTTTTACGTTTTGAAACCAACGACGCAAGAACATTTGAAGTGCGTCTCAAGCGCAGTTTGCGGCAGGGAGACAGTTAACGCCTCAAATTTTAAGAGGCTTTTCACTTATTCTACAGCCAACAGTTTGTCTTTTAAATAAACCTCCCACTGTGTGATCCAGCCACCCTCCATTCTGGCTACCATGTTCTTTTCCCCTTCTCTCATCTCTGTCTCCCCCTCTTCCTTTCCTACTAAGCTTGTAATAAACAATGCAGGGTACAGTAAGTCAGGAGTAGATTTTAAATAGATAAACGAGGCGTTACCTGATCAACAGCAGCTACATCTTATGATGTCATAAAACCACAGCAATAAAATCACAAAAGTGATAAGAAAAACAGTTTCTCACCCTCATTCAGAAAAGCCGCAGCCTCCTCGAAGCTGTGCCGAATTTTCCCAGCAGTCTCTCCTTTCCATACTGTGAACCTTCTGGTGAGGTCCATCTGAATCAGATGAGTTTTTCTTTTATGTGGCGTGCGCTTTCTGCGTTCACCGAGCACATTCTTCGGCGCCGAGGATGAATTTTCACGTGTTGCCACCGATGCTCCAAAGGTTAAGCTGAGCTTCAGAGTTTCTGTCACAGTCCGCACAGCTGCCAGAGACTCACCATCTCGTCTCAAAACGTCCTGTGCCGTCCAGTTTTTATCTGATAGGAACATTTCATCCCACGGCAAACTCATCTTCCTTAAACTCCTCACTGAATTTCCTGAAACTTAAAAACTTCACTTTGTTTGCATTAAATGTTTGCTCCCACAGGGCCTCTTCTAGCTGGAAATTTCTTTCACTAAATCTTGTTGATATCTTGCCCATTAAAGCATCCAGACTACTGAAATACAGTCTTTTACACTCTTTCTTTTCTCCCACTTCTTTCTGACCAGCTGTTGTATCCACCTCATAGTCTCTCAAGTGACTAATTTCTCTTCATTGTTTCTGTAGAGGGGCTGCAGGAAATTCTGCAGTGTCTTTTTTCCTTTGTGAATTTCTCCCAGAGTGTGTGAAAGTGACTGACTGACACCAGTGCAGAGGTCAGTGGCTTGTACTCGGACTAGAGTGTCAGTGGAGTGGTGTGTGTGGGTGGAGGGGTGGGGGAATCCAGGAAACTCAATATTTGATGTGCTATGCGGGCAATGAACTGGAAGCCGGGATGGGTAATGGCCTTCAAAAGCCCCTGTGGCCTCAATTTGCACCTTTGTGACACTGGTTTGAGTGCCTTCGATCTCACGAACCAGGTGGAGGATGTTGTTAAAAGATCTCGTGATCACTGTCACCGTGGCCAAATGGCCGATCCACCGCTGGTCAGGCGACCGCATCATCAGCTTCTCTCCTGTGTGGAGTTCAGTTACAGTAGGTTTCCTGAAGCACGTGTTGAGAGAGTTGCATACACTGGAAAAGTTCCCTAGTGTGCAGAGTCAGTGGAGAACCTTCTCTGTACTTAACCCCACCTCTTTCAAATATGATAAAAACCAGTTTAGTCAGAGACTTGGGATCATATTGTTCACTAGTTGCCATCGATTAAAGTTTTCATCCACACAGCGAAGCACAATTGAGATATTTCTTTATGAAGTGGGGTCCACCTTCAATGTGTACCACATATCTCCAGTTTCATTCACAGTGTCCTCTGTGATGATTTCACCCATGAGTTCAATTATTTCGTTTTGTTTGTGATTCAGTATGAATGTGGTACGAATGTGGGAGGAGACGGTGCTAAAAATCTTTGCAAGGTCTTTGTTAAGTCTTTTTAAGGGTGTAGTCCATCGTTGTGAAAAAAAAAACATACCACCTCTCTGCTGTCCTCCTGTGCCCAATGAGTCAACAGAGCCTTGGAAATGCTCCGGCTCTTTCTTCCTCCTCCCAGCCCTCACTCGAGGCCCTGCTCCTGCCAGTCCAGTTCCATCAGCATCTCAGAACTCAAAACAAGTTGGAACTTAAGCTGCAACTTACAGGAAGAGTATTTCACTCTGACAGTGAAAGACTTTGAAAACGAGTTAAGTTTTAGAATGAAAGTTATTCCATTATAAGTGCTGGATGTTATATTTTACTCAAAGTGGAAGAAGTGGACCTTGGACCCTGTACAACAGTCCACTGCAGACCACTGCAGCATCATCAGCTGTGTCGTCATGAACAATGCTCTGGCTGTGGGTTGTTGTGTTTCTCACGCTCGTTTATGCGGAATCCTCTTCGCTTTCTCTGCAGTTCGCCGATCTTTCAAAGTAGCACATGAAAGTGATGTTTGATGTGAGGTGTGTGCGTGTCAACTGAAAATAAAAAAGGCAACATTCCCGACATTGTCACCAAGGGGCCAGGCAGGAGCTCATAATTCCCCCTTCCTGCTGGAGAGTGGCCTCAGGCTATTAATGGAGAGGCATCTTGTCCCAGCTGGACGTCGCTTACTGGTAGGGGGACAGTAGCGGTCTGCTCAGGCTTGTGGGTCCTCAGGTCTTTCATCCATCCACAGCCAGGTTAGGTTTTGAATTACAACAAGTGAGCTCACACAATGATGGAGTTCCGCTTGTATTTTATTATCTTAAATTTACATTTCTTTAAGTCAAAGATTTGAAAGAGAAATGCTGAGCCCTGCTACATTAAGAAGCCATGGTCACGCACGCTCTATTAGGCCTGATTTTAAACACCTGGAAGTTTTTGTACTGTTATTTTCATTGTATGTTCTCAGTCAAATGTCCCCATAACTGTTCTTCTTCTGAATTCCGCTAGAGTGAATATACCAGCTGAGTGGTTTGATATGGTCAGCTATGTTTTGTTTTGTTTTTTTTGACGTCTGTGTTTGTGAAACCATCCTCTGGATTGTTTAATCCATGTTTACATCAGCCAACTGTTTTCATTACTGTTAGGACATTTATGGAGCCTCTTAGCATAAAAATAAAAGTGAGGATGTCCATGCAGGGAGAACCAAACCAAAATCCTGGAGTAGTGAGAATTACCCAGGACAAAAAAAAAAAAAAAAAAAAAGAAAAAAAGTTAGCAGACAAATCATGAAGAGCACATGAGATACAAACAATAAGACCTTTAAACTACTATATATATATATTTCTAAGAGCCCAAGATGATGTCTTGAAATGTCTGACCTGCAAAAGATATGCAGTTTACAGTGATATTAAACAGAGAGGACTGATTTCTTATCAAAACCGTTGCTGATTCATTTTCTGTTGAGCAGCTGATTCACTGACTCATAGTGTACTTTGTAGACATGGCTGAACTATGGCCATCATTGCCAAGTGTTCTGATTTGTGACTGGTCACATCAGTTCACTGCCTTTGGATGACACACATCTGACTGCTATCGTCGAGGATTTTATAATCTTCTGACGCAAACTGAAGGTGCTGACGTGCCTTTTTATGACGGAAAAAAAAAAAAAACAAAAACAAAAAAAAAAAAACAGTGGATGGCCTGGGAAGAACCAACACACACACACACACACACAGACACACACACACACACACACACACACACATAAACAGATGTAACGCTGGTGATGTTTTAATTAGCCAGCTTACTCCTCCAGAGAGACACAGACACAGCCCAAATCTGCATTCGTGTTTGTTTATTCCACTAAGACAGAGATAATATAACTATGAGCACTCAGGTAGGACCTCAGCACTAATATGATCGTTTGCTTGTCTTATGCAGTTCTCAGACATTATTTTGTACATCGTGTATTATTGTGTTTTGCTGGGATCATTTTAACAAGAGTTTGGTTGTTATTTTTCATCCTAACATCAGACCCACATGAATTTCAGTTGAGGTAAAGGCTTTTTGATTGACGGATAAACAAACACTTCCCATCTTCCATGATGCACTTTCAGTGTCTCCTTGACTTTGTTTACCTGTGTGTGTGTGTGTTCACCTACTTACCACCATGATGCCATCTTTTGTATATTTGTAATTCTGGGTTGCACAACGGTAACAGTGTTCAAGGCAGACCTTAAAATTCAAGGTGACATCTTTATAAAAAAAAAAAAAAAAAAAAAAAAAAAAAGACTGAAACCTAATCTGCACAGTATGCAGTTGAGAATCAGAGTGTTACTGGTTGGCCTGGTGGACTGGCAGCTCCTGGATCTGGCTCAGCCCACAGTCCTTGGCAGGCCGTTACACTCCGACAGTTTTAGAGTTCTGTTATTTATTGTAGTGGCGATTGTCCTCACAACATGGCAGTAAAAATGACAGGTAAAAATAGACTAAAGGTTAGTTCTCTTATCTGATCTCAGTGGCAAGTCTCCACCTCCCCTTCTCCAGCACCGCTGCTCATCAGCAAAACCTGCACCGCCTCAGTTTGGAGAAGAAAAGTCCTAAACCTCCTGTCGTAACACCTGACAGCATGAAAAAACTGCACATAGTGGTGGGAAGATGTTCGTGCCGGAAAGGGCAGAAATGAATACAAATTAGTTAATATAGATAAAAAATGGTTGTCATCAAGTCAGGTTCATGTTAATAATGTTTAACAAAGAGGACTGCAAGAAAACCTAATGCCAAAAGTGAATGTATGGGGATGTATTCTCCTGAGTATTTTCATCTTAATGCTGCTTTATACTTTTACTTCCCTGTAGATTAAAAAATAAAATATTATGAACTGAGACTTCAGCCTGTCGGGGACAGAACACATCAGATCTGATCCTGGAAAACAGCCACAAAATACAATCAGTCAATCTGGTGCCAATAATCTACAGGTATGACTCTGTAATGCAGCATTTCTTTGAGGTAAATGCAAACAGTTTGTGCAGTGTAATGTTAATATATAATAACTTTTTTGTACATGTGGTAGACTGTCCCTATTTTGTCCAGTTTTGTCCTATTACAGCACAGCAATACATGAAACGACAGTCGCTGGCAGTGATTTACACACCTGAAGAAAAACCACCTGAATCTGGCTTTCATACTGAGTTTCAGCTCATTGTTTTGTTGTCCAGCCCACAACTTAATTGTATTTGTTCACTCTCAGCATCATTCTCAGTGAAAAAGCCCTAGAATCCCACCTTATACTGGTTGATCAAGGAGGAGCACTGGTGGCCTAAAGGTAAGAGGTGAGGGGGTGGCTTCAAAGTGGATGGGGAGAATGAAAAAAAAAAAAGCTTTTTCTTCCTACATCTCACCACTGAGTTGCCCTTAAGCAAGACACTTAATACCAAACTGCTCAATGGATCTGCTTAATGAGCGACAGGTCAGACAGTTTTACTGGGCAGCTACCAACTGTGTATCTATCTGTATCTGTGTGAGTGTGGAGCAGGGAATTATTTAAAAAAAAAAAAAAAAAAAAAGAAAGACGGCATTGTTCATGGATAAATTAATTTGTCTAAACAGAGGTTAAAATGGACCTAATGGCAGTCATAAAACATTATTTAATAATTTCATCATTATCATTTCAGCGCCATTCTCTTCATGTATCACACTATATTTATTACACGCGGCGTAGTCTAAACAATTACGGGGTACTCACCACTCTGAAACGTGTGAATTGAAAAATTAGATGAATTTACTCAGGAGAGATAAAACCAACCATTAATATGTAGCTCACCTATCCACTGACCTGCAATATTCAGTGGGGGTTGTAATGACAGCGTCTGCGACGTGTGAATTAGTATGAATTAGGCTTTATGAGGGAATAGTTGAATATTCTCGAGGACAAGCACGTTTTGAGTACAAAAGGCATAATTATAGGACAGTGCATGCTGTCAAAACTCTGTGCTGATTCACCTGGATGGAAAAGGCTGACCATCTGGCAGCCAGAGTGAATGAAAGACTGACCTACTTACCTGATGCAAAGGTAATGAGATACACAAAATCCTGACTATCCAGCCTAGCTGCTAAGGAGTGGGTCAGCAACTAATTAATGAACAGCTAGGCTAGCTTACTTGCATAGTGCTGCACTTATCAATATTGTCATATTGACAACCAATGATACATGTGAAAGGAATCACTTGTTTAAACCCCCCCCCCCCAAAAAAAAAACCAACACCTAGAATTATCATATTCCCTTCAGCTCTAAGGAGACTTTCAGCCTCTTTCAGCTCATTGTTTTGGTTTTATGGCCTGCAGCCTTACTTTTTTCGCTCGCTCTCAGCATCCTCTTGAATCTGGACTTCCAGCCTGGACAGGCACCTGTTTTCGGTGAAAAGCAGCTGGACTATAGACAAAGTTAGCAACAGGGCCACGTGTTTCTCCCAGGAGGTGGTGAAGACCAAAAACAAAGCTAAAAGGGGTGAATTGAATTTGCCAGTTGGATATAAAGACAACTGATATGGTGATGTTGCTTTGTGTCTGATGGATGGGAAATTCTGCTTTAATATACTGCTCCCAAGTGAGATGCTAAATGGAATATAGTTATGACCAGTAATCAAATGCCTCCAAAGGCTAAAAGAAAGAAACAAAGTTCCTTCCTTCAATATTCAGGGTCAAACCAACAAGTCCAAAAAGTACTCTGTTTACTGAACCATGCTTTATGTCGCTTATCCGGTCAACCAGCAACAGTGAACACAACACCTGTGCATGCGCCTTGCAATTTCATGCCAGAGTTTTTAGCCATTGTGTGTCCCCTGTGCACAGTTTATCACTCACTTGTCTACCACAGGAAAAACCTCAGGTTCACTGACATGCTTTAACAGAATTTAACCATCACAAATATTAGTAATTACTGTAATATTTCTCATATTTAATCTGATATATCTGCAGTAAAAGCAGTGTATAGATTTATGACTGACTTTAACACTGACTGACATTTAGACAAAATGTAGTCTGCCCAGATTGGCACCATGTAGGAGTTCATCATACCAAGACCTCTGCTGATAATTGAGTAACATTGCATTACTAAATAATTTCACTGATAGAATGCACGTTATCTTCTGGTTGGTATTTCACAGATCTGGTGCTCAGCAGCCTGGAGATGAGAGCCTGTGAGCTTTCCAGTTATTCCATGAGCGGTATGCTGGACGCGATAACGTGCTTGACCTTTTTTGTACAAGTATCACTTGTTTCAAACAAGGACCATCTTTGTCCAATAAAACTTAATTTCTCATGGGTTAGCATCTTGACATACTGTATTGAAAATATGCAAATATTAACCAGTCAAATACAGCTCCAGTTTGTGGAAAAGGTTTCTGACTTCTGGGTGTGTGGATATAATAATGGTTGTGTCGAAACAAAAAAGGAGGTGGGATATCTTCTGATGCTGCTGCCGTTACATTGCTTGATCCTGGCCAGCTGTAAAACTCTCATTGAAGTTTTTCCAAATTGGGCTTTGCCAAGCAACCTGTACCAACAAATTTTATTGTAGTAGCTTGATTTCCCTAAAGAGGTCATTAACGTTTCATCTAAATTTTTTCATCTTAACTTGAAGATCCTATAGATAAAATACCATTGTTTTTGCCAACAATATATGCTTTGATCTCTGTCCCAGTTCTCTTCCTTTGACTGAGAATAGGACTCTTCAGTGGATTTGTGTTCAGCCACTTAGCTGTCAAGAAGAAAAGTGAGAGTCCACAAATTGGCTTTGAATGAGAGTTTTACAACTTTCAGAGTTTCTAGCTGAGTCTTTTATTTCAATAAAGTTGGTTATTTCCATTTAGATGTTAGCTTAAAGTTGGAAGCTGATCTATCCTCTGCCATAACTCTAACTATTCAAAACTAACTCTCGCTGTAATTCTATACAAGTTTGATTATGGATATTGAATCAGTGGTTCTTCCTCGCATTCTTCCATATTTTGAGAAAACGATCTTGATTCAACTTATGTTGATTCTTCTACATTTGGTAACCTGACCACTTACTTACTTTGTTTTCATTTTCATCTTTTTCATCATCAGAGTAGCATTCTTTCATCCCATCCACTCTCATACTTCCTGCTGGTGAAGATGCCGCCATGCATTGTGCTACTCACCTTTGAAATGACCTCTTTGCAGTGCTGAAGAATGACTCAATAAAAAAAGAATCCAGTGGGCACAGTCCACAAAGCCCTTGTCCACAGAGCCCAAATGATGTGGTCGCTCATCAAACACCCTTAAGCCTTTGCTCTCTCACAGAGGCGACTTACTCTGGTCTCTGAAGCTCTGAAGGTATAAGCCTTTTCACACTGCTTTGTAACAAGTGATAAAATCTACATCTCCCTCCGCAAGAACCCCTATGGTCTTCAGGGAGTAGCACTGTAACCTTTTTGTGTCACTTATTAGGAAGAAAAATGTCAAAGTAAAGATACCCTGTGGCCATTTATCACATAAACCATTCTTAACAGTATGGTCTCACCATAAATGCCTAACTGTGCCTGGCTGGAAACAGATGGCTTCCAGTGTTGGATTGCTGTAATACGCACTACAGAGAGGCGAAGACATAACAACTGTCAACTGTTTGGTAGGTTAGGTTTTGTGTTGAAGCTCTGGGAACTAACTAGTTTGTTAAGGTTAGGGAAAGACTTCAGGGTTAAAAGAAACCAACACTGATATGAACTGTGGTTTCAAGTCTTTAATGACCTTTGCTTTCATGATCATGGTATAGTCTTTCTAATGGAGCTGAACTGGATACTGATAATGTGCTTTATCAAAATCCCCAGCCAAGAATCCGCAGGCAGGAAACAAAACTAAAACAACCTAAAAAACCAACCACAAATGGAGAAAAAGGCTCAGGAACAAAATCTTAAAGGAAATACATAGAATTATTGAGTCAACCAGGAGCAGAGGAAAATCCAGAGGCAAACATGGGGATCAGCAAAAGAGACAAAACCAGGATGAACACAGGCAAAGGCAAGACAGCAGGTACAAACACAAGCAAAGAAAGCAAGGACAGAGACAAGCTGACAAAGAAAGAGGGGGTGCAATGAGACTTAAATACACAGGGGTAATGGGCAACAGGTGAATCCAATCAGGCTGGGGCAGACAATCACAAAGGCGGGAAACTAGACAGGAAGCAGACAGAACAGATATACTAGGGTCAGAGCTTCAAAATAAAACAGGAAATACACAACCAAAACTCAAGAGACCAAAACAAGAATAACTAGACTAAACAAACACAACAGGCTCTACTTAAGAACTAGAGTTCAAAAAGGGAGCTATAAAGAGTTCAACAAAAGTCCAAGAAGAGTTCAAAACAAACCATAAGAGTTCAGAAAACAGCCCCCATAGGGGCTGATCGTGACACTCATAGCTTACAGCACTGACCTGTTGGTTACAGTGCTTAAACAGTTTTATTCTTTAGCCCTATCTTTGTACATTCACATAAAGGAGTTCTGAATCCAACTTAATGAAATTGTTGTGCACCCCCCAACATATCCACTGACTGTTCTCTGAGCTCTTTTTTATTAATTCCGTATGTTGCTGTTCAACATGAGTTCCTATGTGTGGTGAATTTTTCATATTCATATTAACTACCCCCCTAAAACAGAGCTGCCTTTGAATATTGCCTTGATCTTGTGTTTACCCTGAGCTTGTCACTCAGCTGTTATTTATGGGGGGATCTGGGGGATTTTTTTTTATCTCTGATCACAAATACATTCTCTTTGATTTGGTTCTTCTATCAGCTGCCTCCTCTCAGAAGCTTTCCATACACTGATTTAATGAACAACCTGCTTCTGAATTCTAATGTACTTTCATTTCTCTTACACTTAAGTAGGTTTAATGAAGTGTGTCTGTCCAGCTCGAATGGTAGTGCACCTATCAAGCTTTGTAAACCCTTTGCCCTCGGTTAAATGACAGCATCAGATGGGAGAGATGGAAACATACGCCAATCCTTACCTTACTACTGCCCTGTGGAGACAAAACAAGCAAAAGTTATGTTGACATCCAGTCTTACTCACCAAAACACATTGTGTGTATCCTTGAGGTCTAACAAAGGTGCTAAAAGCACTTCCTTCCTCATAAAACATTTTCAAGGCCGTTTTCATTTCATTTTCATTGCATTGTTTACATTCATGGTGACATGCCAGCTGTCTTCTTCTGTGCTGCCTTTGCTGGCACATTGCTTGTGTTTCTTGGTGCATTATCATTTCCATTTTGTAGTTCAGTGGAAGAATGCAAAACCACTGTCAGGGATGTGTATCATGCCACCTGTAAGGGCATGGATGTGCATTTTGTTTGTCCTCAACAAAAGGAGGACAAACAAAATGGTAACCAACTCATTAAAAAATTGCTCCATAGCACAACTAGTGGTGATCAACTCCACAGGATACCTGTTTTAACCTGTGTCTTGGGTAATCTGATCACTAGCGGACAGCTCCACCCAAGCATTGAGGACATCTTTGCAATCCGATCACTCAGACCACATTCAGAGGTTGGTCGATGCATTTGCAATTACCTCTAGACTGGACTACTGTAATTCCTTATTATCAGGATGAAACTTCGCTCTCAAAATGCAGGCTTATTTGTGTTTCCGAGGGTAAAATGGGAGGCAGAGCCTTCGGCTATCAGGCCCCTCTCCTTTGGGACCAGCTCCCAGTTTTTAAGATTAGGCTTAAAACTTTCCTCTTTGATAAAGCCCACAGCTAAGTCTGGTTCAGGCGAGCCCCGAGCCATCCCTCAGTGCTGCAACAGGTCGAGGCTGCTGGGGGAAACTCCCCTGACAGTCTGAGCACTACTTCTCCCCTCTTCTCACACCCCCATGCATTTATATCACACTACTGCATGTCATTAACTTAGTGTCTCTCCCTTAGTTTGTGCTTTGCCTCTCTGTTCTCTCTCTCCCTGTCCTCATTACTGCAGGTGTCTCTCACTCCAGAGCTGCAGGTTCTGGATGTGCAATGACTACTCAACACTCTTACTTACTCATGTATGTTTGAATACAGTGGTATTTTCTCCTCCCTCCCCTATTTCTCTCCTCTCAACCCAACTGGTTGAGGCAGCTGGCTGCCGACCCTGAGTCCCTGAGTCCAACAGAACTTGAGTCTGGTTCTGCTGGAGGTTTCTTTTTGTTTAAAGGGAGTTTTTCTTCTTGGGTTTCTCTCTATAACACTGTAAGTTCTTCACCTTACTGTGTGGAGTGCCTTGAGATAATATATGTTATGATTTGGTGCTCCATAAATAAAACAAAACTGAATCTAAACTGAACTGAATTTCCTCTCCTATCTAAATTTGGCTCAGACATCCAGGATGCCCAGAGGACGGATCCTGCTGACTTTGGTGACCCCCTGATTTTTCCTTGAGCACCATCATTACACTGACTTTTAGGTCTTTGAAACATCTCAACAACTATCAGGCAGAAATTTGACCAAGACATTCATGATTCATTGATCATGAATGTGTCCAATATTTCTATAGAACCAATGAAATTCCCATCAGCCTCAGCTGTACTGTGGATTTTGTACTAATTAGCAAATATTTTCATGTTAGCACACTTAACCAACACTTTGAACATGGTAAACATCACCCATGCTGAACATCAAAATGCTAAAATTATCACTGTAAGCCTGTTGGCATTCTGATGCGAAATTTAACTAAAGTGCAGCATCACAGAGCTGCTAGAAAGTCTGTAGACTAGAATTTTTTGGTTACACATCCAGCTGACTTGTAACATCGTTAGCATTCATTTGCAACAGCTGCTTTTGTGTCCAGATATCAAATGTAAATATCCACTATTCTTTTTATTTATTTAGCTGCTAAATAGTCCACTATGTTCACCAGCGAGTCTCTAACTCTGTCTGCCTGCTTTGTCACTGAAAACCTACCTGAACTCCACAATACACCACAAAACAATCTGACGCAGTCTTGTTTTGATTCACACGGAAGTGACTGTGGGCTTGCAGAGCAGCATTCCTTTATAAATCAGTTTGAATAACATAACTATTAAGACATTGCAAGATGTTGTTGACCTGTGTGCTAGCATTCATTCTTACAGACAAGAGCCTCGAAACTCAGAGGTAATTTGAGGAAATTAGGTTACTTCCAGCCATGTAAATGCATCAGTCAGACTGCTTTAATATGCGGTTATTCACCTTAATCATGCTGTGGTGAGCATTTTAAAGTGGCAAATGACTTTTCCATGTTGGACCACATATGGTAATCCATTAAATCATGCAGCACAGTCCTCCTCCTTCTGGTTCCTGGTAACGTGCGTTCTTTTCTTCCCCCATCTCTGCCTTTACTTCCCATTTTCTTGGAACAATAGAGTGTATTATTAATAGAAATGAATATAAAAGTCTGTGCTTCATACAGCAAAGAAAGTGCTGCTATTTTCCAATTTGAATGATTCAGTCAATTTCCGGACGGAACAGGTCAGAGTGAACCAGATAAAACCTGAAACTGTCCCTGTGAGGAAGTGACATGTGGAAGTGAAAAAGAACAGAAAAAAATAGAAAAGAACAATAAAAAAAATAAATAAATTCAACACAGTGCCCCATTTTGCAAACACATAATTAGGAAGACGGCTAAGAAATAATGGTTTTGTGTAACTGTAATTGGAACACAAAGAAAGAGAGCAGACTCAAAGGTAAGAATCTAAGATGATCTCTGGTTTTAAAAATCGCAGTCTTTACTTTGCCAAAAAGGTTCAGCACACAGGTAGACAGTCAAAATGTCAGGCAAACAAATCCGACAAAGGGGTAGGCAAAGGCAGGGTTAGATAACCCATCATAAATCAACGAGAGGAAAGGTGAATTTCACAAAAACAAAACAGGAAACCATGAATGAATGTGTTACTGTCTTCAATGTCGTTGTTTCATTGTGGTGCAGTCTTCGACTTTGTCATTTGGAGTTGATTAACATGACATCCGCCCCTCCAGAGGGATTCCTCCCTGGTCAACGCCCCGCACCGCCCACCTGTGTGTGAGCCCAGTCTTCCTCGTCTTCGGCTGGTCGTCCCCTTTCTTTGTTTCCGCTGGTTTCCGGCCACCAATCACAAGCCTGTCTGACGCATCGCTCAAGCTGATAAAAGCCCGCTCTGTGAAGCTGCCAGCGGTGGCTGTGATTTAATGCGAGTCGACCGCCTCTGTGCCTCTCTGTGACAGCGTTAACTCCAGTGACATGTGTGATAGTAATGTTAACCCATCTGGTTCTGGGATGTGGGCAGTGGTTACAAGCTATTCTTGTTATTTCCCTACATCCCTTTCTGCGCCACATGTAGATGCTAATTGCCTATTGAACACCGGGTCTTATGGGTAGTGGCCCGAGTGTATTTTGTTTTGACAGGTAAGAGTAGTGCAGCCAGGCAGTGTGTTATTTTCCTTTCTTTCAGCTTCTGTAGTTAGTCAGCGGGAATTTGCTGGAGTAGGAAGCAGATTTTGTTTTGTTAGCTTTATGGTTTGGTGCCACCCGCAGCCCTTCCCATTGTTCCTCATCTCACCTGACTCCTTTTCTGTTGTGTTTAACTGCTGAACAGAAAGCTTGTAACTTCTACTTGTCAGTGCTCTAAACAATAAATGGCTTCGCTTGCCGGACCACATGGGCAGCTGTTGATTCCCCGATTCCTCGACAACTGCAGGGTTGTAACAGAATGAGTGACACAAAGAAAATATAACCCAGGACATTCTGACTGTACAAGACCACAGAGGGTGATCTACAGATCATCAAAGGCTGCAATTAATAAAGTATTTAATGAGGGAAAGATACTTAGCATCAGAATTTAGTGGCTAAATCACTGTCATCAGTAACTTTCATTCTAATTTCAGAAAGTAGATCATCTGTAAATTAATCTTCCATTTAAATTTTACTGATGACAGGCACACAGTATCTGTGTCTAATCCTGGTTTGGATTATACTATGATGTTTGCATGGTTATTCATACATCATTCATACAGAGAAGTGTGAATAAAATGAACCACAGGGTCCAAAATAAGCGGCAGCCGGCACAGTGTATGACAGCGAGTGTCGGCTTCTTGTGTGTCCAGCCCTGTTGCGAAGAGGAGTGTGCAGCTTTCTTAAACAATGGAATGAGCACATTCTGTGTTAGTATGCAGTATCTGCATTTAACTAATGAATGTAACTCACTTAATTTTATTTACAACACTCAAAATCTCCAAAATATCAAATATGCAAATGGACAGGCGCATTTGCAAGTGCAGTCCGTGATCTCTTGTAGTTCCACCAGCTGAGAGGGACAACAGAGAGGAAGGAGGAAACGTATATTTGACTTATCTGATGTCCAATCAGTATTTATATGTCAGTCGAAGTGGCATCCAGTTTCTTTTTTAGACAGTCTGATGTTGGCACTAGACTGAACAAACTGACTGACAGCAACTGGACTGGTGTGGAAGATGGCTGTTCTTGTGCCAGGCAGGTTGCACTGTTGTAGAATGAATTTGTTTCATCATGAAACCATTTAAAGTCCTGTGGGAACAGCCTGTAGGGTGTTGTGTGTTTATGTCGTGGAAATCCACAGGATCGGTTTTGGGCTCAGTTATAGCCATTTAAGGCTTGCTAGAAAGCTGTTTTGGAGTTTTATTTTGATGATATTTTGCAGGTGAAGGAGACTTCTAAAGAGGCTCTGATGGTAGAAAACTGTGCCTGGGTTTTAATAATTTGTTCTTGTTTTTTTTGCTTGGGGGGGGGGGGGGGGGGGGGGGGGTCCAACAGATGTTGGCCACAGGTTCTGGTACAGGTCTCTGTCTGCCTCCCTGTGATGATAGAAGGTCAGAACAGTACAGAACAGAAGGTGCAGTCATTGTCCTTACCTGTTATTTTTCAAGAAATAGTTCTAGCACCTAACTCCCTGCCCTAAAACCACAAATTGTCATTTTAACATTTAATTTAACACACAACCTATGAACATATGAAGGTTAAATGTACATGTTCAGCTATAAAGAAACAAGACTAATATTCTACAGCCACAATCTATAACATTGTAATAAGCATTGTAAAATGTGCTAATTAGCACAAAGTAAAGCTAAGGCTGATGGAAATGCCTGTTTGTTTTGCAGGTATTTGGTCATGAATTATTATTTAAAAGCAAATTTTTGGACTTGAAGATGTTATAGGAAAAGTTGAGGCATCACCAAAGTGATTATACATCCTCCTGAGGGGAACATGAAGGTCTTAATCAAATTTCATGGCCACCCATTTCACTCACAACCAGCTTCATGGTACCAAAGTTACCACTCTGCAGGCATCATGGATGTCTGTACCAAACCTCACAGCAATCAGCTCAACAGCTGAAATATTTTAGTCTGTCAAAGTCACAGTTGTGGACCAACCAGTGTCAGTCCTGGAGCCTCGGGGGGAAAAAGGTATGAAGTGTGGTTATAAGCAGAAATTCAATATTAAATGACCCAGAATAGAATGAGGAGCAAAACAACAACAATAAAAGCTGTGTGCAATATAGGCATATTTATCTATGTGTTCTTTTTTTTCGTTGTTATTATCTGGTGGCACATGGCAGTTGTACAACTGTCCTTATTTGTTGGTCTTGGTTTGGTTAATGTGTGCTGCTAAAAAAAAAAGAAAAAAGTTTTCATATTTAACTCACTGACTGATTCATGTAGTTGATTACAATAGTTACTGAAGGGTCAACGAAGTGTTGCGAAATACAGCAATGCAACACTCATTTCCAGTGTTGTCATAGTTTGGGAAACTGAAAAAAGAAATCAGAGTTTGAGAGCTTAAATCCATAATGATCATCTGATTGGTCGAGCAATTGGCTCGCTCAAACAGATTTCAGAAAAAAAGGGGATTCCACGTTCAGGCAGCTTGTGTGCTGCGGACATAATGTGCTGTCCTCTAACAACTATTGGCAGCCTCGTTCCAAAACTATTGACATCTGATTCTGAAGGGCTGCATGAATTGAACCAGAGTTTGTACAGTATGTTCATTAAGACCAGACTGCTCATTTCTCACATTAGTGGAGGATGGCAGGCAAAGGTTGTCCTGCCACATAGCATTAGCAGCATTACACAAACACAAATGAGCACATTTCTCACCAAAGCTCTTTGCCATTTGAGAGGATCTCAAGCTCACCACCCTGCGAGAAACACAGGCACTTGTGAGACAACATATCAGGGCTGAGTGATAAGCCTGAAATCAATATTGCGATGTTAAAGATGTATTTCAAATGTTTACCATTACAGCTCAATAAAAGATGGCGACTTAAAGAGATGTTTGAAATGTGCACCTCTCAGTGCTTCCCATCACACCACTAGTAAAACAAATTTTAATGTCATTCAAGACCGTGCGACGAGAACAGCAGCAGCAGGACGAAACTGAAACTATCCTAACAATGTGCAGAAAAATGACATAATGGAATAATGACAGCTGACTGAATTGTTGCACAATGAATAACATAGCATGTAAAGAACAACAACAACAGCACAGTAGCGTTTGTTACAGTAAAAGCTGCAGATTGTAAACAATATGCAAAGCAGTGTCATGGGTGTGAGTGTGTTTGTATTTTAAAGAGACTTGAGTAGTCTCACAGCCTGTGGCAAAAAACTCTTACAGAGCCTGGCAGCCCTGCACCGTGTGCTGTGGTTCCTTTTGCCAGAGGGCAGAGGGGTAAACACTCCATGGGAAAAAACGGGGGGTGGTAGTAGTGGTAGTAGTGGTGGTGGTGGGGGGCAGTCTCTGATGATGCCAGTGGCCCAGCTCAAGCGGTGTTTTTTGGAACAAATTCTGGATGTGCGGGAGAGAAGTTCTGATGATTTAGGTTTTTTTTTTTCAGCTTTCTTCACCACTCTCTGCTGCAGGGGCATCTGAGGCACTGCAGCTACCGATACAAGGCAGAGATGCAGCTGGTCAGAATGATCTCTGTGGTGCCTCTGTGGAGTGTGGTGAGGTCAGGAGGGGAGAGTTTTGCTCTTCTCATCTGTCACGGGAACTCTTAACCAGAGAGGTAGTGTTTACAGTTCAGGTTAGGTCATCCCTGAGGAATTTGGGGGTCCTGGTGGAATCAATAGCGGTACTGTTCTTCCTGAAGTCTACTCTACCCTATCAAGTTTCTAATGAGGCCCACCACTGTTGTGTTGAATGCAAACTTGAGTATACGGATTGTGTAGTACATGTTACAGCAGTTGTAGGTCATCAGAATGAATGACAATGGTCCTCAGGACACAGCCCTGGAGGGCACCTGTTTTTGAACCAACACTATCGTGCAGGTGGGGCCTGCGTCAAAATTTGAATTTATATCATACTCACATGGTAGCCTATGTATTCTTAAACAAAGTTGTGTTTAACCAAATCACCAAATGAACTGGCCTGCAAACCTGGGGTCAGGGCAGTGTTCAAACCATGAGGACTGGTTGGTCTTTTGGTGTCAAGGCAAATGAAGAAGCTGCAGGAAAATCACAAATCAGCAACCTGCATGGACTAAAATGAACTTCAGTGTAACAGAATGGGAGGTGTGTGATCTCAGTCTAAATATAGCTTACCTGTATTTTTTTTCTCTCTCGGGGAGTCTGAAAAAAACAACCCTGCTGATATCACAGTGATGTCACCAGGGTCACCTTGTCTTGTACTAATTTCTAACAGAGAACCTGTTCTACAAAGTGGAGTTCGAAAGATGTGGACAAGCAGCTTCCGACAGATGATGATATCCATTCAGATTGTGGGAGGTTGGGTGCAGTTTTTTTGGAGATTGGCCTGTGTTAGTGGCTAAAAGTCAGGATACATCAAACTCTGCCACACTGATTTTGTCCATTAAAAAAAAAAAAAAATTAAAAAAAAAATCTGTCACTTTTGAGTCATGTGCCACTTTAACTGTTGCAGCCTTTCACATCCCTCTTAGACAAGAACAGCATCTCAGCTTGATGTGTATTTTGTTTGATGGCTAGTGTACATGATGAGGAAGCTAGAACTGAAAAGGGATAAGTGGACACATATACACACACTCATGCATACACACACACACAAACACACACACATATAGGGTCAGCCAGCTTCTCTGCTGTCTTAGCAAGGTTGATTGAGTACATGCAGCCTATCCCTAAAGGGATAATTTCACGCTCCCATATTAGAATAATTTGCTTGGTGTGGAAATGACATGGGTGGAGGGCATGTACCCACAATGCAACCTGCTATATTACCACTGAAAGCACACAAAGCTACACAAAACACATGCAGCAGTGACTAACTGTGTGTGCGTGGGAGGGTGTGTGTGTGTGTGTGTGGGGCCCTGTCTGTCACATCCAGATTGGTGTTTGTGTTCGACACAGATCTTAAATACAGTAAAAACCATGTTTTACAGTCATAAATCTTTGCCATTTGTTCCATGCTTGTGAATCCCTGTGGAATTCTGGGGGAAGTTATGATTATTATTCTACATTTTTCTTTAAATTTGTGTCTTTAACATTCATTATTCAGCTGACATGGTAACATTGTAGTAAATGAATAATCACACACTGTGAGGAGAAGAATAGGGACCCGGTCCCTGCAGGATATATAGCCCCTGCCACAGTTACATACATGTTGCATGAAATAGAGCAGCCAGTAGGTCTTTATTTTCCTTCTGCCATACTAATGCGCATGAGATACACAAACAGTCATTGTAACTGTGTCTAGTGTCTATATTTTTATTTCACCTATTTCATGAGCTTTATATTTATATTAGCTTTTTCTGGTGATTGTAACATTTGTGTCTGGATAGAAACCACACCTGACAGACATGGTCACTGTGACTGAAGGACTCATAAAGATGATCCAGATTTTCAATTTAAACTCATACTTTGTCTGAGAACAATGCAGCGGCAAAGAGAGCACAACACACGACATACAAGGTGCAGCGTGTTAATAAATGAGCCTTAGAGGTGCTGTTAGGCAGATTTCCTTTATAAGCATCTCCTGACTTTATTTTCAAACTTAATGGACAGAAATGAGAGCGGCATCAATCTCTTCATCGCTTGGCAACAAAGAAGTTTTGGGAAACACTAAAATACAGGGGAATGATCGATAAGGAGACTTAAATACATAGGGGTGATGGGCAACAGGTGAATCCAATTAGGGTGGGGCACACAATCTCAAAGACAGGAAGTAGAACAAGACCAGATACAATAGGGACAAGACTTCAAAATAAAACACACAAGAAACCAAACACAACTAACATACTACAAATTTAAACAGGAACCTACTAAAGCAAAACACAAGAAACTGAATAGGAGTCCAAAAAGGACATACTCCCAGCCCCCCCAACAGGGTGATAGACAAATAAAGGACAATGTTCTAACATTATTAATTTCTGTGAATCAGATTTCAAAAAACAATCATTAAACAGCATAAATCCTCATAAATAATAAAGTTCCAGTGACCTCAAAATGCACAGTTTTCTCCTGCAGTGATATCTCTTTTTAACTGTCCATCATGTCCTCTTTTAAGTTGCAGTATGTTCAGTGACCTTGGCCTCTAATAATTAACCCTCAAAAAGAGACACTGAGAATTTAGTATTTGATACTGTGTGTGTAGGAACTAGGCCCCGTGTCAGATAAAAAGAGCAGAAAGGGCAAAGAGCAGCAAGAGCCCTGGGATGATGTAACATGACCACGGGAAACCACATGGAGACTAATGGTTTTAATAAGGTGCAGCTGAGGCAGTCAGCAGGTCACTGGGGAAGAATTATAATGAAGAGCGGGTCTGCAGAGCAGGGTCACGCACTGAGGACTCATGGTGGACAGGTGAGGACTGGGTGGATGTGAAAACTAATTCTTAATGGTGCTTAGTAACATCATGGAAGTTTAGTGTGTGCAATACATCCTCCATGTAGTTAATGGTCCCTACAAATGAACTCCCTTAGATATTTGTGCCAAACAATCAGCCCAGTCAGAGGACATTTTCTTCACAAAAACTAAAGTATTGACTTTATTTTTCAATTTCATTTAATGTATCAATAAAAATCTATTTTAATAAAACTGTACATACTCTGAAATAAACAAAAAACCATTTTGGAAAACACGCTTATTTGCTTTCTTGCTCTTAATTCTCCCTAAATGTCAAGAAGAGGTTGTTGCAATAAAACCGACACACAGTCACAACACGACAATGGGGCAGTTTTAATCCAAACTTGATAAAAAAATGTCACAGCGGGAGCTGTTACTAGGATCCTGAAATTGGCTCAACTAAACATGATGCAGCCATCATTTATGCTATTATTTCCACCTGATGTGCTTTCCTGGCTCTGATGAGTCAAAAATGTCTGCCAGGAAAATTCTCTATTTCTGTTTAATGATAACGTTCAGTGACAATGCAGGAAGTTAGCGTGACATTAAAGAGGCTCGGGTGGTGGATGTGCGTAACAGCATTAACACTGGCAACAGGTACAGTGGATTTATAGCCTTTTTCATGCATTTGTTTTTCCGCCGCTTGTGTCTGGATTCATCCTCGTGCTACAGTTAAATCACGCAGTGCCAACATGGTAAACAGCATTTAGCTGTTTACCATGTCCTCCCTCTTCTCTCAGTACTTATAGTAGTGGTACGTCGTGCCTGATCCCACTTGTAGAGCAGAGGGCAGGGCCTGATGGGAGCAGGCGACCTACATGTGGGCATGCATAGGAATTAAGAAATAATCAATAATGCTTAAACTCCCCCTGAAAACTGAAGAACGCCACAATTCAGATGGGTTATTTACTTAAGTCCGAAACCTTGAAACATTATTTGTTTGCTCAGTCCTGCTTCTCAGTCGATGCATTGTGCGGATGAAATCACAAAGCATTCTGGCTCTCTCCCTCTGCACACGAAGACTTGAGTTCACAGAAATTCTCTGGAGTTTTCAGAGTAATGGAAAGGCACTTAAGATGGCAGCGGGGATCCCCCGAGGAAGAGTGCCCAGGGCAAGTCAAAGAGGGCATGTTAAACAGCTACTGGGGTGAGTTCCATTTCTCTGTGCTCACTCTATCGTCTCATTCATGAACATTTGTGTCAAGAAAGTAACTTGAGGAATGGGTTTTTATTTATTTGAATATTTTCAGTTAAATTTAATCAAACTGTGGGGGCTGGGATAACACATTGTAGCCCTGGTGTATAATGAGGCTGAGTCCCTACCCACTTTGCCTCCGTTTGCACATTCACCATATTAAAGACTGTCTCAAACCAGTTGGCATAGAGCTGAGGAAAAAAAAATATAAAGCCTGGGACTCCTGAGACTTTGTGAGAGGCTGTTTCAGAGTTCAGGTGCAACAACAGCAAAAGCACAGTCTCATTTAGTTTTCAACCCTGACTCTGGAACAGTCAGAAGTCCCTGCTGAGGATCTGAGGCTCCTCCCAGAGGGCACAACAGCTCCTCTAAATACAGAGCGGCCTGACCTTGTGTGTCGCGAGTACATTTTGAGATCAATCCACAAAGTGGCAGGATGCCGCAGTAGAGAAACTGGTGATATTTTTTTTAAATATTGGTTGTTGTTTTTTTTTAATTTTGGGTGAGTGGGTCAACTGAATCTGTGTAATTGTGCTCAACTGTATGTGGGCAAGTAATAAATGAATTTCTGTTTTAAGTTTCAGAGTCCATTCATGACCTTGGAAACCGCAGGTAGTTGTGGGCAACAAGTCCTCAAAATTAAACAGCACAATATGGCTCATCCATGCCCCTTAAAATCAACACAGAAGCAGGAAAGTGTTTGGATTGAAATTACAATTTTGTTGGGTTTAGGGGACCTTTGTCACCATGGTTACACTAATAAACACCTGGTTATGGTTTGGGAAAAACAGCAGTCGTGGTCAAAAGAAACCAACACTGACAATCAGTAGGAAACGTGCAATAAAATGTGTCAGGCTTTGGATGCACACAACACTTGTAAGTTTGAGACAAGAATATCATAAACCTCATCCTTTCATGTGGAATAATGTGCCATAGTAAAGGGCTACGAGGAAGTAAGGCCTGTAGGACTCCAGCCAATCAGGGCAGCAGCTCATTAGCAGAGGAGCTGCTGATGTGAAATAACATCCAATAAATTATGGACCAGAAACAAGTGCTGGGAAGTGAATTGTTAAGGTAGAGCTAATGGATTTTTACTGAGAGAAACTTAACAGATACGTTTCATTGGCACAAGGTAATTACAAAACATTACAGAGAAAGTTAAAGGTACCCCCACTTTAAATAACCATTTTCAGGTGCTCCGAAGAACTTTTCTGCCTCAGTAACAAATGCTGAAGAAAGCAGATTTCATCAGTGTGGAGACAACTGAAGGGCCCACACACACACACACACACACACACACACACACACACTCACCCACATACACACAGCTCGTGATAGGAGGTTATGGTGCAGACAGCTGCAGTGTTTTCCCAAAGAGCAGAGGGAAGTCCTTTAAAGTCATCCAACCCAGAAAAAGTATCTGCTCCTGATGAATCACCGGCACCTCCTCCTCCTCCTCCTCCTCCTCCTCTCGTTCCTCGTCCCTCCTTCTGCAGCGTTTTCTGCACGCCTCTCCTCCCCCTGCTTCCGAGGTGTAAAGCTTTAATATTGATTCAGCATGCTAACTGCTCTCCCTGTGTGCCCCGTTAGAAAGGCTGAAGTCTTTCTTTAGTCGTTTACAACTCCCCCCCCCCAAAAAAAACGACTTTCAAGACTTTTTCTCGTCAGCCTTTATTTTGTGGAACATCTCGTGAAATCCTGGAATGGTATCTCAGGTATAAAGTCTAAAATGCAGAATTAAAAAAGTACGAAATATAAAACAACTATAACGAACGATGGCATGTGGCTAAAAATGAACCTAAAAGACAGTGTACACCATTAATTCTGCCATATTTACAAACGCATTTCAGTTTCAGGTGAGTATCATTTGTATTCACAAGAAGGATGACATACACTCAGTTTTACAACAACAGCACAACTTTGTAATTCGTACTTAACCATGCTTGCGTTTGGCACTTCACAGCAGCCTTGTTACAGCACCATTAAATGGTGAGTTGTAATTGAAAAGGTGTATTGGCTCTTACCACCGCGGTAACTGCTGATAAACATGTTTATAAATTCACCTTGCAAGTGTCAAATAAAATCTTTACAGTGTGTTCAAGTGATGCCGTGCCAAATTTTTTATCAGCCTAATCAGTAGAATGAACAGCCACCGTCTCAGAGTCCGGTTAATGGACACTCATCTACATATTCCACTGTGGAGAGAAAAGGAGAAGAGGCGTTTTATTTGAACCTGAACAAACTGAGGTAAATCCCACTTGATTTCAGAGTGTAAAAATCTAGACCATATTTATCAAGCTTCTCAGAACCCAGAGCTCAAAGATGACTTAGGACTAAAAACATCTCAAGTCAGTATAGACATTTATGAAGCATCCTACACTTACTTTCAGGGAGGAGGAGGACTTCTCTGAGGGAATGTGGCGTTGCTGTTTTTCACACAGAGACAAGCAAAGTAGAAATAATGCTCATAATGGCAGAGAGACCCCTCTCTTAAACCAATTTCAGTGATGGGGGTCAAAACCCACAGTCCCCACCCCCACAGTCCAGGAGCTAATATGAAGTTAGTTCAAGAGATAGTCAAATCAAAGCGGGATCTTCCAAAGTTGAAGTATTTCTAGAACCAAATTCCCTCTTACATGATTTTTCCAGCCTGAACCACAGCGGTTGGTTAGCAACAAAAAGTAGATTTATTGTACAACAAGGGTTGCAGCTTTGGCAGATACTCATGTGACCAGACCAACTCAGCCTGCTGAAGCCTTTTATTAACTTCAGCTGTAATGAAATTAATAAATTTGTGCACAGAATGCCATACTTGAGTACAGTTTTGAGGTACTTGTAGTAGGAGTATTTCCATTTTATGCTACTTATATTTCTCCTCCATTACACTTTGGTGCACCACACATTACACATTACATTTTTGTGCACCGCTCAATATTTAAAATATATGATGATAGATTTGGGTCCAGAAATTATTTGCTGGACAGACCCAAATGATTTCTGCTGCCAAGTTCCAAAAAGCTCAGGGCTGAAAGAACCTTGTTTTCTGCAGGGACAGCATGTGTTCTGATTTGAATCCTGCACAAAGTCAGTCACAGTTTAGTTTTTGTTGAAACTAATTTAAATGAGCTCATTGTAACAAGTATTTTCAAAACATCCCTCCACCCACAGAATGCCCCCGTCTGACCTCCATCTTCTGCAGAGTCATTTCTCAAGTTCAGAAAGTGGAAAAAAAAAAAAACCAAAAACAAAACACGTCCACCTACAAGAAGAACCAAATTTACTTCACTGACAATTTTTTTGCTAGTTAGGACTCATTTCCCATGTGCTTCACCTATCGGAGTAATGAACACCACTGTCTCCTTCTCTCTGCAGCACTGATCAGACTCTTTTTGTTGTGATCCACACCCATAGCCCAACCTGTGAGGTTCACAGTCAATAGATGGAGCTAAGAGGCTGTGAGAGAAAACCAAAGACTCAGGCATGTTTTTGATTGAGTGAGCAACTACTTTGACATACTGTACATCATGCACATCCTCAGAGAGATCGCTGAGGAGTACGGCAAAGCCTCAGTTTACCGAACTTTTGAAGGTGATACTGATATCTTCTTGTGCTGTAGCTGCAAATAAGTGATATTTCATGACACTGGTCACCTTCTATAAATGATCCACTTTCGTTATGTAAGCATTCATTATTTCCCTGGTAATTAATAATGAGAAAACATGGAATCCAATCAGCACTCCACATGGAAATCAATTTAGGTTAAGGTCATCTCATAAAAAAGCTTTAGTATTGATTAGTTATACAATAAATATATAATGAACGAAACTGCATGAGGTCTCTCCATGACACTGCAGTATGTCCAATCATTAATATCAGTGAATGGGCTGATGTGTCATCTGAACAGGCCAGTGAGAATGTGGAGGTTCAAGGACAAACTGCACACTCCCTTTGTTCAAGTTGAAATCACTTACGAAACACAGGAAGTAGAGTGTGAAAGTCCTAACATCCTCCACCATCCTCTATGGAGCGGTAACCTTGTTTACACAGGGGTTGAATGCAGCATTTCAGCAGCATTACTTCAAGTCCTCCGACTTTAAGTAGATTACTGCTGCACACTCAGACCTTATAGTCTGATACATGAGTGTTTACTTTAATGTATTAGTGCAAAATAAGAGGAAAAAAAGCAAGTAATTACAACTTGGGTTTCACTTTGTTTGCTTTGGCCATCATTTCTGACTGGCAGTCAGCAAAGTGATTTCTGTGAACTAGAAGCAGAGTGACATGGCAGCAAGCCAATGGGGAAAGAAACACAAGCAGTCGGGTTTTAAACAAGCCAACAGTTTAGTTAGATTTTTAAAAATCAAGTGATTTAAGGGTCAACCTGAAAGTCGTACATGAACTGTGCGCACACAACTACAGTAAGCATGCTTGGCCAAAGTCGTAGCAGTCAGATAAAAGCTGTGATGGATGTTTCCAATGGATACTTAAGGTATTTGATTATTATTATTTAGTTTATTTAATAGCTGTTTTGACAAATTCACATGATCTTCATCAGCAGATGGGTGGCGCAGCCCTCTTGGAATTGTAGCTGTTTGATTTTCCTTTGCTTTTCTGAGCAGCTTAAAGGGGAACTCCTTCAATTATCCACAGTGATTTGTGTTTCCGACTGTTGGGAGAAGAGAACTGGCGCACAAGCAGTCTTTTGGGACTGTAAATAAAGTTTTTGCTAACTGAAATTCAAACACAGACCTGCTACTGAAATACAGTTCTGCTAGCAACCCACAAAAAAACAGTTGTGTAAGTGTATTTCATGTGATGGCTAATGTTAGTTTGTTGCCCCAGGTCCCAGCTGATTGGACAGTCTCCTTGTTCACAGTAACAGGTACAACACCACTGAAAAAGACTAAAAGCCGCACCTGACAGTGAATGGAAAGACGTGGGTCCAGTTTTGGAAAACATATGATCCCTAAAGTTAAAAACTAAGCAGGTTAAAAGGTCAACAAACCACTATGTGTAGAGAATGAGTGAGCGACGGCCCCTGAGCACTAAAAAACAAAACTATGGACCAAGGTTATAAGAGTTTTGCATTTTTCATTAGTTCTTAGTTTTTATTTTGTTTTAGCTTTCAATTTCAGTTTAGTTTGAATTTGTTTTTAGAGCAATTTTGCTAGTTTAGTTTATTTTTTATTTTTTTGAACATTATTAGCTTTTTATTTTTATTAGTTTCAGTGTTTTTTGTAATGTTTTTTTGTTTTTTTTTTTTAATTCCCAAAGGCGAGATCTAAAAGGTCAGAAAAACTATTTAAATACTATTATAATCGACTTGCAAAGTTTGCAAAGTTCGGGCTGCCGTCGGAAGCACTGATTAAGTGATCGCACAGCTTTGCCTGGAATTAGCCTCTGTTTCTGTGGAGAAGAGCTGGCCCTTCTCCTGTACCTTGTCAGAGAATGCTAGGTTAGCTTCCTTGTGTGAACTTTTCAAATGGACTTTTAGATTTGTGGGATTTTTCCCCTTTAGAAATATTCCACATATTTCATCACTCTCCATTACAAGGCACTTAATCTGCTCTTATCTAAGACGCTGTCATATTGAAAGAAACCCCGAATGGGAGCGCTTTCATCAAAGTTTCACCACCATGACAATCAACATGTTTGCCGTCTGCTGTCGCAAAACTGCCGCAGCTAAAAAAAAAAAAAAAAGCACGCCTAACCTTCTGGGGACAATGAATTGATAAACAGATGATAAACAGCTATAAAATATCATAAAATGCTTTATATTAACTGGGATGTGTTGTTTGACAAAAATGTTTCAAAATCATGATATTAAAAAAGCAGCATGAAAGATCAAGCTTTACCCAAACAGACACAAGCTAACAACAAAGCACAACAAAGACTAAAGAGATAAGATTGGACATGTTGGTATCAAATGAATTAGAACTCATGACTCAGTCTCTACACTCCTGTCCCTGAAGCAGTTGTTGTCTATATGTTGTTTGAAGTGTGAGAGAGAGGTGCTGACTGTGATCTGAAAGCAGATCTCATTCAAGATTTTTGTGCGATGTGTGATAAAGCATCTTTGATCACAGCCGGTTTTAAAAGCTGGTTACAAGGGTTGAGTGCTTGTGAGATGGCTCTGGTTACATGTTCCTGTCTTGTTTAAGAGTAATTACACGCCCATGTTTCAGCCCGTCTCCGCTCACTACACACTGCTAAAAAATGTTTGCCCGGGTGACTGAGTGATAGAATAAAGGATTGGGTGGGTGTAGCGTGTTCTCTGATCAAATTTCTATCTATTTCATGTCAGAGTGATAAATACGGGCGGGGCCAGGCTGAGCAGCAGAGTGAATTTCAAATAGAAATGGCTCCACAAAGCTGCCTTTCTTTTTTTTTTTTTTGCAACTGTAGTGCTAATCAAAAGTTTAATTACCCTTTAAATTGTGTTTTGGTATAATAATAACAACATGAAAGAAACTTTCTGGCGAAAAAAGGTTTATGGTCAAATGATTTGTGTAATCATGGAGCTGACCATGCGTCTGTGATTTTAAATCCTTTCCTGTTAGCTCAGTGTTTGCTTTTTGTCGTCAGAGAGACCAGCACCCCATTCGGAGAGGCATTAAAATTAGAGGGGAAAGTGAGGAATTAAATATTCTCTGTGCTTCTCAGAGACTGTCCTGTAAAAAAATGACCCCATAAGTTGTCTGTGCAAGCAGCAATGTTTTGTTTAGTTAGGCGACCTCTAGTGGTCTTAGTCATTATGATGGGAGCTAAGGAAGAAGTTAGGGTTCATAGAATAAACAGTGACAAAGTCTGTGTTAGGTTGGGGTGGATGGACGGCTGACAAAATGCAGGACCTTCACACAGGAGACAGACGTTCGTTTCCATGTCGCACCAATAGATAACGGTGTTTCTCTGATCCATTCCACAACTTTGTGGCATGACAACTAAGGTCTGGTATGCTTGCCGCAGGAATGCTCCTATAGGTCATATAGGAGCATGTCATGAATGTTCCATAGGACAAAGCCAAAATAGTAAGCCACAGGGAGGCATGGAGGGAGACGTTTGAGTCAAAAATCATATTTTTTCTTTGAGTCATACTCAGTCAAATCTGAACACACACATATCATTCACTGTGACTTTCTACTTCGTGAGGATATCATTATCCCCACTGTCTATCAGAGTAACTCGATTGTTGTCTGTACATCCATGGCTACACTGCAAAAAAGCACTGCTAATAGCTAATTCAGGATTTAATGACTCTGATTTGCAAAAACATAAACAAATACAGGCCGAAAATGGATGTCAAAAGAGAATACCAGAACATACCTGTTTTGCTCTCCTGATAGTTTTACATTTTTTGCCATCATATTAGTTCCCAAATAGACCTCAGCATATCTTCATCTATCAAAGTAGCAAAAACATTTTTACCTTACTACATTTCTCCATCTACTCTATTCTCACACAAAAGTCAAATTTCCCACAGAGCCGATTTAAAAAGAAAATTTAAAAAAATAAAAAAATAAAGTAAAAGGACAAGCAGCTTTTCCCATGGAAAAAAAACCCCCACAGGTCCACTTTAAAATAAAAACCTGTCCCTCTGAATGGAATTTAAATTATATCAGGACCAGCGAGTTCACTGTAAAATCATGTGTAATAACGACTGTAATCATTACTGAGCTGGGGTTGAAAAATTACCCATATTACATATGTACTCTGGACAGGAGTGAAAATCACTGACCAGTATAGGTTTTGTTAAAATCAAACTTCATCCCCTGGAAAAATAAATGCAATCTGAAGGAAGTTAAAGAAGATTTTGGTTTTTAACTTTTTTTTTTTATCTGGTACGATGAAGGTGTAATCTTGGAGTAGGCATGGAGGTCTTTTAGTTTTTTAAAATATAGAGTTTTTTATGTTAATTTTTTTTAGAGTTTGGTCATTTCCTGGCTCCAAACAAGCTAACCTTCTTACAGCATACTTTACATAACAGTTTATTACTGATTATATGTCCAGACTAGTTCTAACATTGTGTAAATTAAAAAATAATAATTTAGTTACACATAAAGTTTAATGAAAATAGCTATATATGACAGTAAAGCTGAAAGTATGATGAAAATTTATTTGCAAATAAATAAATAAATAAGAAACTCGAATAAATAAAATCAGAAAAAGGTCAGATTTGAACAGTTGCTTTTAATTTGTGTGGTAAAACAAATCACAGAAAACACCTTTAGTTTCAACTCTTCTGGTTTCTATTGGTCATTGTGGGTAGTCAGTCAGTGACACCTGCTGTGTTTGGCTCCAATTAGGAGCAGAGAGGGCGGGCTGATGCCAGAGCCAGCGCGAGGCCGAGAGACCGAGAGGGACAGGTGAGGTCTAAATCCAGGGAAAAATAGTTTCTCTACTTAATATAAATTATTCAGGTTGAAGGTTGGTGTTTTTTGTGTATGTGTCTGGGTTGGACCGAAGTCTGTGAGTTACTGATTTGTTAGCCGCTAAGCTAGCGGGAGTAGCATCAGCTAGCGCAGCTAGCGGCAAGTTAGCTCGTTTTACTGGTGGAAGTAGTGAACCATGTGATGGCCGCGAGTCTGGATCCGACGTTTGTTTTCCATGTTCAGGTAGACCCCCCACCCGCCCCCATGGCCATCTGATGAAGACACTTGTTGGACTGTTTCGGTGGATCGCCGCCGGTCATCAGGAGACAGGAGAGCCTTTGGGTGTCACTGTTGAGGATTTCAGCCTCCGATGCCGCCTGCCATTTTCCTTCCTCCTATACCAGACGCAAGTACCAGGACTAAAAGAAAACTGTAAGTTCTGATTTTATTTCTACCATTACATGGTTTGAATGGCGAATATTGTGTGCTACCAGGTGCAGCACACCTGGTTTACGTACAGGCCTGTCCTTATTTAGTGTGTGGGTCCATTTACTGCGCAGAGAAATACAGTGACATATTTTGTTGTGCTTTTAATGGTGCATTCATGTGGTGTAGGAATAATCCGAAAAATTCAAATATAATGTTGGAACATCTTTATTTTTGAACTTTTGAGAGCTGGCAAACATTTTCGTACAGGTCTTGCAGAGTTGTTGATGTCAAATATGCAGAAACATGGTGAATGAAAGTAAATGTTTTGTTTATGGTAAGAAACTGTGTAAAATCACGTGTTGCATATCAATTTCTTGCTAACATTTAATTTCTATTTTGGTTATTTGCTGTTCTATCGATTAATCATGTCATGGCTCATGGGATCGGTTTCATTTGCTCTTTGTGTGCTGTCAGTGTGCTGTTTAAATGCTGAACAATGACATACAACACATCTTCTTTGTTGTGTTCATGCTGTTTCCACACTCCAGCTTAAAATCACATTAACACACTGAAGTATTGATTTAATATGTGTTTGTATTGTTTGTTCCAGAGACAAATAGGCTGTTTAACTTATTTTTTGTTGGCTTTACTTTGTAAATGGTGATGTTTGTTGATATATCAGGTTATTGTGATTTATCTTAGTCTATTTTGGTAGGCATAGCTTAAATATCATTATATGCATAGCATTTTGATAAAGCAATGCTGCTGTTCAGTCATGAACAGCAGCATAGTTATGGTGTCTGTTGTTGTCAGGGCAACAATTAACAACCATATGAACAGCTGCAGACTCACATGAATGCAAACACACACACATAGCTGGTTGTGACCTATTATTATTATAATTACAGATGTTAATATCAAGCAGTAAACTGAGCTTTTTCAGTGCTGGTATCTTTGCAGATAATATTAGTTTGTGCGCTATTATTTCAGTCCCTTTCTGTGCGTGTGCCTGTGTGTGTGTGTGTGAATGCACCTGCATGCCTGTATAGAGTATGTCCATTTGTAGCTGAATAATGCCCTCTCAGCAGAGTAAGGCTGGAGAGTGGTAACTGCTTCGCTTAATTATAACGGCTAATTAAGTGGAATACCTACACACACACACACACACACACACATATGCACATTCAGCTACACACTACCGTCACATGACAGAGGTAACTACATCTGCCTATGGAGCTAATTTGCTGCCAGAACTTAACAAACAGAACATGTTTTACTGTGATTCACTCACAAACACACTGTGATTTGCAAATACAGAACACTAATAACAAACTAATGCAGTGCCGGTTCATGCTAATGTTTGAACAGTTTGAATCAGTGCAACAGTGTAGATTAAAAAAAAAAAGTATTTTAATTGATATTATACTCAGTGAATGACTAACTTAGTTTTCAACTGGGTACATTAAGGCTTTTTTCATAGAATAAGATGTCCAAATACACACTGGTCACCTGCCATTGTCCTGTAGAATATAGACATTTACCAGCCATGGTCAAAGATATACCAGCACATCTGACCTCCCATATGATCTTCCCTCTTCTTCTCTCTCTAGGAACTGCTCTTACAAAGCATGTTAGAGAGGCTCCATACACTAATCCTAGGTTACCTTGGAGGCTGTTCTTTTTGTAGTGCCTTCTCTGATCAAGGTCTCATTCTAAAGGCTATAGGCAGGTGCACTCATAGAGCTATATAGAGTGGTTGTTGAGGAAAGAGAAAACCAGGTCCCACAGCATTCATTTCAGGTTAGCCACGGAATAACTGAGCTGTAACATCTTATCAACCACGGTCTTCCTGTGCCACCCATTGCTAACCTGATGGGAGTGTCCACTTGTACTGTCTACAGAAGACTGTCAGAGTCTGCCTTCTCTATCAGAGCAGTCTGTAACACCTGTTCAGACACACAGTTAGACCATTTGGTAACTGAAAAAAAAAAAAAGACATGCCTCATGCTGGGGACCACCTGGTTAAGGGAAGCTTGCAGGCCAGAGGTTTCAAAGTGCAGTGGACGAGGGATATTATTTCAGCTATTACTGCCCTAGTATGCGTAATATAATAAAGTCTTTCATCTAACCAGGTGTCACCTTTGGTGGCGTTGGTGGCTTTATAAGAAATGTAAGGTTAAATGGAAAAAAACAAATATTTGGACAGCTTGAGAAAGAAAAATTTAGACCCTGGTAAAACATTTTCTACAGATCATATACCTGGGTGCAACATACAACAGTCTGTCCTCAGCAGCTCTTGCTGTCTTCCAGGAATAAGTGGTCAGTTTTGTATTTGAATTAAGGTGAATGACACAGAATTAGTACCTGGGTCATTCTATGTCAACTTGATACCCACCATCTCCGATTTTTCTGACACTTCCCACAGCCTCAGATTCATTTGTAATTTTTTAAATGAAATATTTTGTTAAGCATGTCCTGTTTGGGTTCTCACATCATATCACATATATTTAGTTCAGTTTTTTTCTAACTTGCAGGTTAGAACTCTTTATGTGTTCTCTACTAGACTGTTCAAGATACTTTACATCCTTGAAACCTCTGCATACCATGGACGTTCATTTATTAAAGCTATGCTGACTTTAATGAATGTGAAGCGGGCGTATCAGTAAGACATGTTGATAAGGATTGTGACAAACAAACAGTAAAGGCCTGAAGATAAGTGGTTTAGACCACAGTTAAACAGCAAATACAGCAAAGAAGAGAGCAGATTACAGAGTTGAGGATGTTGAAGTTGCATGGCCAATGTTCTCTGTCAGGGTCCAGTTTGATTGCTGGGAGGAGTGTGCACAATCAGGGGCGGGTTTAGTCACATTTCTATATATCAAACATATTTTTTCTTCCTTTTATTTTTTCCCTACTTTTTCTCCCATTATATCCTGCAGTATCTTTGTCACTTGAATGTCACTCTTAGGAGAGTATGAGATTTGGAGATGGGATTTTGGTAACATTTGTATTTTTGTAACCGCCTCCTGTGACATGATTATCAAAGGCTTGTTTTCACAGATCACATCTTTCTCTTTGACATAATATAGCTTATGGTTGGTATCTGTAGGTGCTAGGGATTTTGGTCCAGGAACTGAATGGGTGCTGCACTTCGTTAGTTTGTGAACTTTCCACTGTTGGGGACTGATTTTGCCTTTACTCGACCAACTTATCTCTCTGAGAGAACATCTACGATAACCTTTGGAACAAAAATTAGGCCTTAATAGCCATAAAAAAAAGGAAAAAAAATAATTGTGAAACATTTTTCTTTTTAGAACTTTTAGTTCTACCAATGGTCCATAAAATGCTATTATAAAATATGGTATGATGCAAACTCTCCTGGCAAGACCTGTGGTTGCTGTGACCAACATAGAGTATACTACAGTGTGCTGCACTCACAAGAGGACAGTGGTTTGCTTGACCTGTCAGGTATTGTACACCTCTTCAGTTGTCACTATGTATTTCTACCCAGACAAGCTACTCTTGATAGGATCTGTCTGCAGTGGTTGGGATAACCACCCACTCATAACTGAGGGTAACCTAACTCCTAATCATTTGTGGGAGAAGGGAAACATTCAGCATGCTGTGGCAGAATCAGAAAACGTGGACGTAAAGGCGAATAAGTACTGGGGCTCTTTGACAGTTCTGTGCTGTATTAATAGACCCAATTACCTTTGTGACCTCTGTGACCTTATGTTGACAACAAAGGCCACTTCCGGGTTGGAAATGCATGGTTATGTGTACTTGAAACAACAGGTTTTCCACCCTGAAGTTATTTGGTCAGGGAGGTGAGGTATTCTGTGACTGGCCACCTGGAGAACGTTCACTCTCTTTTAGCTCAGTTTTTGGTCTTTACCAGCTCCTGAGAAACATATCTGGCTCTTTGCTTATTCAGTACTCGATGGTGTTCACCAGCTAGTCTCTGTGTCTGTCTGCTGTTTGGTGCTGAGCAGATAGCAAGGGGTTTATTTTTTTATTTTTTTTTGAGCTTTTTCTCTGAACACTGCTGCCTGCTGTGGCTGAACAAAACAGTAAATTCACAGACCAGACAGCAAAACAATGAGCTGAAACCCACCTTGAGACTCTTAAAGTCGAGGGGAGCTGCATATTCAGGTGATAACTCTCTGAGCTACCCCTTTCACATTTTCACACTATCATTTGATGCATTGTTATTATAAAAAAAATCGATTATAAGAGCTATAATTAACTCTAGATGCTGACTTCAAAGAAAACTTTCTTAAAGCAAACTCAGTATTCTTTCTCACTTTTTCTTTTCACTTTGGATCTCAGTTACTTCCTGTGTTTTTGTGGTGATTTAGTGAATCATTGTTGATGACGACATGAATGTACGTTTTAGGGATGTGTTTGATTTATGGATAGGTGTCACGCTGGTGGCTTCTGCTTTCTTTCCTTAATGCACCTCAGCTACATCCATTGTATTTCCCTTTCTGCCAATTTAGATTTTCTGGCTTCACAAATAGCCTCAGATGAGCTGTAGACTCAAATTAAAGATTTAATACGTCCCTTCAGAAATCACCGGCTGACAGAGGCTGTGTCGACGTTTTACTGGAGTCATTGAGTTCGACCATATTATCTACTTTGGTTGCATGGTATTTAGGGCTCTGCTCAAAAGGTTAAGTTATTGTTTCTATTCACTTCTACTACAGAGTTGTCATAATCAGCATATTTCTGCTCCAGTCATCAAAATTGTATTTAGCATTAATGGCTTGAAAGTTTAAGACAATTTAAGAGATGCCGTCTAATTCCAAGCAGCACAGACAAAACCTCTGAGACGTTAAACTGAGTGGAGTCAATCAAGGTAATTCACCGCAGTGAATGAGAAGCAGTTCAGCATTGCTGTGCCTTCCGGTATCTGTAATAATATTCTAACATAATGCAGCATTTGGGTACTTCTCTAGAGCTAGATGAGACAGAAGAGAAGGGGTGGTGCTGGTGTGAGATACACCACACGGCCAGAATGTTGTGAACATGCAAACATTACACCCATATGTGATCGCTGAACATGTGAACAGTTGTCACACGGAGTCTGCCTGACCTGGGCTTGTCATGAAAGTCACAAGTTTCTTCAAATCTTTTTTCTTATCATCTCCACTTGACGTTTGGATGCATTAAACATGTCTGCCATCTCAGCAGTAGGCTTGGTTTTCAGGCTCTTGATGATCAGCACTTTGGTCTGTGGTTGAGATTTTGGCATGTTGTCAGAGGTCAGGTTGCACTTCACATGAAGGTCTGGTGTGCTGGGGTTCTTTTTATACACACCTGGGAATGTGTTTTTACAGTATTACAGAATTTGTCACAGGTGAAGCTTTAATCTGTGGTTGGTCGAATCATTCAAAGACACGACAAGACTTTTGTCCTTGCAAAAACAGATGTTATGGGCTTTACCAAGCTGTGAACATCAGGACACTTTTTGACAGTTTCATTTTGCACCCAGTTATTAATGTGAAAGCCCTTGACATTAAAATGAACCATTTATTATAACGATTGATTAGAAATAAAGTTAAATGCCATTTTAAGTTACTATGTCCTTATGCGACAAGACTTCTGTCAATGACTGTAAGGGAAATGGGAGAAAACTCCCTGGGATTGTTCTTTAATTACATCTACTGGATGCCACAGTTATTATAAATAGCCACATCTATGTGAAGGTGTCTGTTCTCATCACATTTTTCCATTAAATTTCCACACACCAAGAAAAAAAGGCTCCAGTGCACATCTCTCTCTTTTCAGCTCCCTTCTATTGCCACAGTTGCTGCCATTGGGAGCAATTCAGTTCCTGATTGGAAATCATGCTGCTGTAGACAAAAAGTAGTAAAATAGCTCATTTAGTGAGCCATCACTCGCTCCGACTCTTATTCTAAATGAAACACCTGGCTTAAAATGACTTTATTCATCTGAACTCTCTTTAACTCTACAGCTGGCAGCATTTCACCTATTACAGTAGATATAAAGAGCAGAATCTCAGAGGGCAAATACAGAAGGGAAAATGGTCACATCATGACTCCAAATACTTGTCAATTTAATATCACCATGTTCGTGCAAAAGAAGACATTCAGCCAATATTCCAAAACTAATGATTTAAAAAACTCATCAGTTGTTCAGCTCAGTGTTGTTAGCAATATTTACATGTGCTCAGTAATATTTGCTTTACTGCCTGTCGGGCAGGAATCTCATTTAAATGTTTGAATGACTCCATTATTGAAAAATAATGATAAAGTGGTTATATAAAGAAGGAACTTTAAATAAGCTGAAACATATTATGTGTTTTCATTTCGCACCACTTTCAAGATTCCCATTCAATATATAAACATATGTAAACACATGTAAATAAGAACATATGAACTAAGGACTGTAATTACAAGTTGAATATATTAGCAACCCATACAAGCTAACATATAGCCTCTCACGGTCTATAGGCTAATGTATAGGCTAATGCAACTGCTAGCATGCAGGCTGCTAAATAATTAAGATAATTCACTAGTTCGACCCTTACGCCCACTGTTGAGCAGGAATGCACCACAATAACACACAATGGAGTTTAACAGGAGAGGCGAACACCGCTAACTTCTAAACAGCTGCACAGGTTAGGAGCACTATTATACTGTAAACCCGCAGCCGAGGTGTGTTCAGGCTCAGTCTGTAACTTACAGCTCTGGTGAGTTCAGTGAACTGGGACAAAGTAAATTACAGTCAATATATAACAAACTGAATCTATAACTAAATTATGTTACAGTGAGGTGGACTTTCTAATAGTGACAGAAGAGAGGACCACCAGGTTTGTAGCTAAGCTAACAAGGAAGGTAACGTCGTCTGGCATTGCATTTAATTTTTTATTTATTTTAATAATTTTGTTTGAAATGCTTTCTAAGTGGCCTGCTCTCAGTGGGGCATGTAAGAGAATTTGAAGCTCAGTGATTGGATGTTTCTTGCTGAAATTCAGTTTGGGAGTCATGGCTAACTCGTTAAGTTGTAGGAGATTTTAACTCTGACACTTAAAGTTGTAGAAGTGCTCTAACTGTGAATCATGTACGCAATGTCCCAAGGAAAATGTTCTGTTCCCGTTAATGGAAACCATTTAAACTGGACCAGAGGGATGGCAGGTGTGGGCCAGAGGAAGTTCAAGTGTCCATATCAACCAGTAACCAAGGTTGGAGGTGCAGATGGCACTAGCAAGAGCTTATAGAAACAGTCTTCTACAATTTTTTGTATTAATGTGAGTGAAGACTCCTCCGGTGCAGACGTTGGATGTGAACATACTTTGAATGTCAGTGCATTCACTCTGCTTGTCAAAGACACTATGCAGTCAAAGCACACCCTTTTGTATTTGGTAAAAGGTGAGAAAATAAATATGTGATTCCCTGTGTTAAATCAGTCTATTCATTAAGAACCATTATTCATAGCATTTTTTCAACTGCCTTGTCAGTCAATATCTCTAAGCTCACAAAGATTTTTTAAATTTCAGCCACAGTCCAGTCTGTGTCATAGCGTTGTCAATTAAAGGTCAACCAGAATAACAAATCCTCCAATATATTCCTCTTAAAAAAAACAGTGAACGTAAACAAGAAGGCAGTCACGTCAATCTGTCAGGAACGTAGCACTGCAGGATTTTGTGGATTTGTTTGGTTGGGATAATTTGGTATTTTTGTGGATTTAGTGTGGTGCCATGTTTCAGCTTAGTTCCGCTTTTTCACTTTGGACGCGTTGTCTTGCACTGCTTCTAATACCTGTCAGAAACCAAGCTCCGCATTGACCTACCTCTCACCTGGACGAGTGACCACCTGCTCCCCGGCCGAGCAGTACAGACACAGCTTCATCTCTGTGTTAATGGCTGACGGCTGAGTGGTTGTGGCAGGCGGTCCTCTGCAGCCGGCGTGCCTTGCCGTGTCACCCAAGGGCCCGGTGGATGGGAGTGGATGGGTGTGAAAATGGAGATGGTTAGCGCTTCCACATCTGTCAGCTGGGCTTGGAAACTCACACCTAACACTTACGTAGGTGGAGAAAGATGAGGGCAGAGAGGGCAGGGGGGGACAGAATGACTATGTATTATGCATTTGTGTTGTATAAAGTATGACTAATAGAAAGGAGGAGATTAGGAAATAAGTAAAATCAACAATTTAGATATAAATTTTATGACACCTGTAGTATGTTTATGCTTTTGTAAATTGTCCATATACAGCTTAATCTAGATTCATATACACATCCCCCTTTTGGTAAAACTTAATAATTAGAAACAGTTTAAGGTTGTAGTTGTAGGTTGTAGTCGTGGTTCCAGTCTGTCTGCTAGCTTAAATGCAAGGATTTGGTTTGGGTTGATGGTCACTTTGAGTTGACAAGATTATTAAGATTGCTTGGGCGCTCTTTCGATTGAAATCATGTTCTAGTTTCTCCACAACAAATATCTGCATTTAATAAAAACCAGTTTATCACAGAATGCATCTGCAGCCTCTGTCTGTGCCCTCCTTTTAGCATAATTGTGATCAAGCTAGGATTTAATCAAGAAACTAATTATAAGACAAATATCTGGAGGCTTCAACAGAAAGCTTAAACATGAAATTTACATGTTCACTGTGTTTACCAAACAGCACGAGACCACGGCACTGGTCTTACTGGGTCTCTAACATGCTTAGGGAGCAACCTAATGGCAGCTAAAAATCCTGATTATGTTTTTGGTGACTAGGGCTGGATATTGGCACTGATTGCTGAGTCCTAGGGAACTTTGTTATGCACTCAACAAGTGAGCTGCACTGTTTCCTTGATTATGAAATAGGGTAAATTGCAAATTATAGGCTGAATTGTAAACACATTTCCCAGTTACAGAGCCAAGGATTTACTTTCCTTGGCAAATGCAGAACAGCTAAAACGGGACTACATTTGCAATTTTTATGCCTAAATGTGCGAAACAGTTGAGCAACAATAATAATAATAATAAAAAAAAAACCTCCTGCACTTACAATCGCTTTATCATTTTTCTAGCATAGCATCGGCATTAGCATATTTTAAAGAATGCTATTCCTTACAGCTACACTTCCATCAGCACCAGATTAGCTTCAGCTAAGTACAGACATCTGGTTTAATAATCACTTTGGGCACAGGCAGAAACTGAAAGTCTGCTCACTAATTCATCTGCACCGTTTGTGTTGACAAGACATCAGCCTGTAGCTAGCGTTAGCTCTCCGGCAGGGAGAGCTAAGTTGACTGAATAATGTGTGGATCTTCCAGGGCTTCACATCACGTATACAGAGATATCTCCTTAACAGACACAAACAGATCTCAGATCAGTGTACAGTCTTTTGCCGCAGTTTACATGACTGTCGTGACTCAAGGCAGCGAGTGTAGTCAGCTATCATCTACATTATTTTTTAACTTAAAATAACCTTTTTTTTTTGTGGGTGTTGTAATAACTCAATTTCCACAAAGTAGACATTTTACCCATTATGCAGCCCTAACTGAACCACTCACAGCAAGCAATCACTGCCCACGCAGAATATTTAGAGCAGCAGATGTTTACTGAAAAAAGTGCAATTGCAAAGGTTGATTTTAAGAATCGATAGTGGAGTTTTTTTTTTTTTCCAGCCCTATTGCTGACCACCTATGTTTTTACTGAAGTGATTTATAAGTGTACTCTAAGGTGTTGATGAAACACTGCTTTTCAGCTTCGTATTAAATTCATTTACAAAGTGCCTCTGTTGTTTAAAGCTGACTACTTGACACGTAGAAGTAAGACATACTCCATAACCAAGTGACAGAAATGCAGCAGTGCTCCCTCAAAACTCAGACATTTCACACCTCTACAATTCACCACTGTAAGGTGCACTTTTTAATATATTCGTGTGTGAATAAATAAAAAAACCTAAATTCTAATGGGTCAGCAGTTTGAGTGATAAAATTTCTTTTGTTTTCATTCTACACTAATTAAAATCAAGAAAATCTTCAAGGCGATGATACTTGCAAAGTCCAAAGTGTCTAGTTCACATTCTGGTGAGCCCTTAGCTCCTAGCTAATCGACTGTGACACATTTAGCATATTTCCTTCGCCTCCATTAAGCCATCTCCGCTGGTCTCCGTGATCTTCCTGCTGACTCACACACCTGCTCTCCTCAGGTTGTTAAGCCTTTGTCTTTGGCACCCTCACTTTTCCGCATTGTCGCACAGCAAAGCTAAATTAATTACCGTATATAAGGTGCTCTGCTGCAAATATTTTTACCACTTGCCAAGCACTCTGTCTGAACCATATATACAGCTCTATCTCTGTTTGCTGTCACTCTCACCTGTTGCTTATGCCCTAGCTGGCTCTTCCACAGCAGGTTGTTGACTGCTGTCCTCCTCCTCCTCTCGTACATCTCTTTTTCCCGTCTCACTATCCCTTCCTTACCCTTTCTAGCTGCTTCAGCTGCAGCAGCAGCAGCGCTGGTTGAAGCCTGGAAAATTTCAACAACAACAAATTAACTGGAAAGCTAATCACATCACTTGCACTACCTAGTTTTTTTGTGTTTCATAGTCTTTGATAGTCAAATCAACAGTTAAATCTTAAAATACATCCCCTGACTTGCACTTCATAGTCTGTGCAATAAAAAATACTCACGTCTTGCAGTGTCACTTAAACACAACTCTGAGGGGCTGAGTCTTACTTTATTAGGTGCATCCATAGGAGAGGGTATGTTTTATCATGTTCTATTTATCTGATAGTGATTCTTCACCTGTGTTTTCATTCAGTGAATATAAATAACAAAGAATATTACCTTTCTCACTTTGCTTGCTTTGTATATTAAACTGTTAGAGTAACATCAGTATCACAGATGGACTTGACTGACCCATAATGTGTAGTATCAGCTCCATCTATCAAACTATAACCACACTGTGAATACCGGAATAGAAAGGAAATGTGACCATACAAAGACCTAGCTAATTCCAGCATCATGCCAAATGGAAGGATAATCAGTATTTCTCAACAGCTCTTTCAACTAATTAAGTTTGAAAATCTTGTGTTCAAGGATTGAAGCCTTCAGTTCCTCGCTTCATGAAATGAATCCATTTTTGAATAAAAATTCAAACCTGATAAGACCAAAGCAGGGAATGTAATTTTCAGTGTTTTTTACCGGGGCCTTTGCATGATTTGAAACAGCCTTGAATTAGAATGGAAAAATTAATTCCCTGTCTACATTTCTCTCTGTGTTTTTGTTTTTTTTTTCTGTGTGCTTTTGAGGTTGTTTGGCCGTTTACATTTGTACCATTTCACATTAAGGGGACCCTCAGTTACTTGTTATTTGTAGACACACACACATGCATAAGTCTGATTATAACCAGGATTTAATTTTGCTAACTGCAGTTTTTTTTTTTTTTTTTTTTTTTTTTAGCAGCAATAAAAAATAAAAATCATGACCATATTTCTTTAGATATGTGAGTCTCATCATTGTAAATAACCACTCTGTTTCTTTAGTATGAAACAGGAACACCTTTTTTCCAAATCTGCGTTTTTCTGCCCCAATAACCACTCAGGAAAAAACAAACAAAAAAAAAAAACATCCACTGCAGAAGAGGCACTTTGAGTAATCCCCTTTTTTATTGATTTGTATGAACTTATTCCTTTATTACTTATTAAGGAAAAAAAAAACACTTTGCCAACTTAGCTGTGACATCTGTAAACTCTGAAACTCACACCTCTCTGCAGTGGTGTCGGCGTCTAGGCTACAGGCTACGTTGTGCTTTCTTTTTTTTGTTTTTCAGTCTTGGGCTTCTTCTCAGAGCAGTAACATTAATAATACTACATAATGTATATATTTAAGGTTAGTAGAAGAAATAAGCAAGAAGAGAAGTGGGGAGGAGGTAGTAATTTATGTATAATGCATAATGGAGAGACACCACTACAGGGTTCGGTTGAACACATTTTTACTGTAAGTAGTAGTGCACGTTTTGGCCTCTGAGGGTTTTAAACTTGTGAGTCTTGCTTCCTCATTTCACTGAATGACTTCACACTTTAACAGTTTAACACCTTTCCTACATGCCATAAAATGTACAGAGACATCTTATCAAAAAGATAATGACTTGTTCACATATACAGTATTTTTCCATGGTTAATGCCAGTTTTGCAGGCTAGTGCGATCAGTCATGACCTCAGGTCGGCCGCTTACTCATGGATACGAGGTGGACAGTCCCTGGCTGGTAACCTTGTCTAATCAAATGCTTTTATGCAAATCAGGTTTAGATGAAGTTCAGCAAAACCCACGGTTCAGCACTAATATTCCAGTAAAACACACACCATTGAATACAGAGGTGAGCTCGTGCAATTGTAGCCTGCGTGATGACACAGAACGGCTGAGCTTTTACAGCACAGAGGCTAAATAGCTTCTGTGTGGGGCTGGATGGCTGCGCATATATAAGGTCACACCAATGTGTGAACTAAAAGCAAGAGAGCTCACTTTTCACCTCTTCTTCATCCCACCTCCCTCCCTCTCCGACACCAACGTAAGAAGAAAAGATGAGTAATTTATGGATTAGGTTTTGGAGTAAATTCCTCTATGGACATAAACATGACCAATATTTAAGAAAAAAAAAATAATGAAAAATATTCAGCGCAAAGTGTAAAATTGAGGCACTTGAATATGGGGAATTTTATTTACGTAAGAGTTAGCGTTTTATTTATTTGACATGTATTATGTCATATTTAATCCCTAACAAAAAAAGTTCGTCCCACTTCAGTGCTTCACTCAATAACGTAACAGCTTAAGTGCACCATGTGTAGTGGTGGAACGAAATGTGTAGTCACATTACTTAAGAGTCTAGATAAGCTGAGGCTGCAGTGTAGTAACTGAAAGGGAAGCGAGCTGGCATCAGAGCTAAGCTAACCCAGTTTGGACTTTTCTGATCTGTTTATCTACCTCATCTGTTTTTCTTTTCCTTCTAAAATACGTAAGTATATGTTATTAGTGCTCTATAAGAGCGTCTGCTGACTGACAATTTAAGATACGACTGTTAGAGCAGTTAACCAACTGAATTCTGCAAGCACAGATGGTGGAGGCAGGAATCAGACTTCCTGGACGAGTTAGCAATGCGTTACATTAGATGATTTTTACATTTTTTTTTTTTTAATTTTGCTGTGGCAGGTCACCACGGAAACATTTTACCAGCAGAAACACTGGACTGTGCAGCCTGGCATCACCAAATGGATGATGAGTAATGTGCAGTTTCCTGAGGTCATTTTTTTGCGTTATCACTTCGAATTTTTTCTTTTCGCATTTTGTTTCACGCCACGTAATTTCTGTACATACTAACCCCTAACCCAGATGTTGTTAAGCGACATGTGGAACTAAGGGGCTCTCAGTAAAAAATCAAACACTCAATCAAACACTGTCGCACCATCAACATATCTACTTCTTGTGGGTTCCTATAATATATAAAATGTATTTACAGTGAGACACATACAGCAGGTATAAAGCATGTCACTGTCTCGTGGAACCCATGTATCTCCAGATTGTCATGAGCTTAAAGAACAGTCACAGATGCCGAGAAGATGCAGATTTGAATATATGCATCACTCTCTGTTCATTGGTTAAAAACTACAGATGGGTAAGGACAATATAACAATATATTTAGCTGCTTATTCTCCAACTGTGCGTCTGTGGCAGGTTGGATTAGTATATATGAGTGTTGCTGCTAACATATGAGTTCTGTTCAATCAAACTAACCTTTTTTTTAATCTCCTACTTGCTCCACTGTTCATGGCTGTGTAATTGGAGGTTCTAGGACATCTAGCGAGCAGCACTGAGCTTAAACAAGTGTCAGTGAATATGGTGAGTGGAGCTATAACACAGTAATTAGTGCTGAGCATAGGGAGCTGATTATACACCTGTTTGCTAACATATGCAGATTTAACGCATGCTTGTTGAACACGGCTAATTTGGTGCGTGCACGATGGCTTTTATTTTGGCGACTAGGTCACAGCAGCAGAGAAAAAAGGAAGTTAAAGCCATTGGATGTGATCCTTGTTAGAAGCTAAATCTGATTATATTAATAATTTTCAGTTCAGCCGACCATTCAAAGTGCCACACCGGCATGACGGCAAAAAAAAAAATGACTGCATGAATTTCAGAAAAAAAAAAGAGAAGTCTGAAAGGAAAGCGAAAATAATCAGCAGCAACATCCCCACCGGTCCCTCGCTTTGGTGTTTTGTTATTCAAGATCTGCCGCTTGAGAAAGTTGGGAGATGGAAGAAAGCCAAGCCTCCTATTAAAAAGCCTCAGAATGTGAGAGCAGCATCCAAGGAAGCGTTTTGCATTGGCAGCCGCATAGGTGGGCTTTTCACTATCTCAGCCGCGTGTCATTGAGAGGGGTGGATCTTGCCAAATGCTTAAAAATGGATGGTTCTCTTTGCATTTGCAAGAGAGTTTTAAACCTGGAAAGACCAAGAGAGATGAGGATAAGAAGCTGTATAACTGAGAATAGGGAGAGGGAGGGCTAGAGAGACAGAGGCAGGCGGAGAATTGGAGAATGGAGCTTTCTTCAGGTTATATTTGGGGTCTCTGTGACAGCTGAATTCCCTTTGCTCCCTATTCTTCCAGGCATCATGTATCAGTCTCGGCTGCCAGTGTTAAGATAGAAAAGGCAGCTGATGAAGAGAGCAACCTCAGACAGCCTCCGCTTGAGCTACACGGCCTCCAAAACCATTTGACTGCTTGCTACAGCGAATCGTAAAAAGGAAAAGGCTCCTGCACGCTGATATCAGCGCTATTTCTCAACTTTTCACTGTGTTGCAGGAGATCCAATGCTCCATCTGTTCAACACAACTTAAATCTGCAGTTTTTTATTTCAAAAGAATCAACGCTATTGATCTCTTTTTATGAAACAAGCCGTGTTTTGCCCAGAATTTAATCAATTTCTATATAAACAACTTGGTTCTGGGGGGAGTTTTTCAGCTTATAACGCGGATCGATAGGTGCAGTCAGATTAGATGAGGTCTCCGAGGCACGAGCATTGCTCTACTCCAGAGAATTTCCAATTCAAACATGAAGGACTCAAACAGTGCTCTGCAACTGTCAACACTTATCCATAATTGGCGTGCATGTATCCAGATAACTCATGCACACACACACACACACACACACACATAGAGAAACCGCACACGAAATGTAACCAAGTGTTTTTAACAAGGGATGTCACAGGCAGGAGAAGCTCTCACCCCAGGACGTGTAGCTCTGGTAGAAAGCAGCAGCCTCTGTTTGATGTCTGCGTGTAGCAGGAGTCAGATTATTTAGCGTTACAGCTTTCCTTCTCTGCCGTCTACACTTTCCTCTCAGCATTTCACCACGTGTGAGCTCGCTATCAGTAAATACCATCTATAACAAATGTGTCCGTTCTCTTGTATTGTTTCTGATTTATTGTCCTGAAGCGACGTGCATGCTGAAAAGCAGCCATGACCACATCTTTTTTGAAGGATAGCTTCTTAAGCCTTAAGCCCCTTGAAGTGTTGTACACTGCTGATACTTATATTACTTAAATGTTGATGAACTAAACTATATGTGTGACACACTGAAAGAACATATCTGTAGACAACTCAATGTCGAACACCTCATTTTTAATGAGCTTCTTGATTCAAACACTGAAGGTCATGGTTCAAATATATAAAGCTTATAAGCTTAAATTACTGATAAGATGTGAATTAAAGTTCAGCGTGTTGAAAGCACACAAACCGACAGCAAAAATTACCAAAAGAATTAACATTAATTAGTGACAGCTGATATGACGCAGCACCGATGATGTTTTTCGTTTTAACCGGCGATAGCGAAGCTCAGCACTGGCTAAAAATGAGAAGCTGCAGCTGAATGTTTTCTACTCTTAGCTTTGCTAATGATCATCGGGGTCAGGGCTTTGTGAATCTTAGTAAATTTTTTTCCACCTCCGTGTCTGAACTCAAGAGTCACTAACCTCTGTAGCCAAATATTATTTCACATTCACACATGCTAATTTTCCCTTGCTTATGCAGCGGGATGCTGCACTGTGGAGTCCGGCTGTCTTAAAGTAAAGGAGCTAGAACACGAGCAGGCTGAGGTGCTCAAAACATAAATCACAGTAATGAAAGGATTTAATTAACATCATATTAGCCCATACCGATCCATTAATATATGCCCGTATTGGCTCTGATACAGATCTGTGTGATCAGCTTGGGACATCTCTACTATTTATTTAGTAATGATGAAATTATGAATTATTTATACTTTAAACTGTGTAAATGGTATGAAAACCTGTAATATAGTTCTTCTTAGTTATAAACAACAAATGCTCATATTGTCAAGCCCTGTTTAACCATATTACTCATGAAACATTTCTCATTTACTTCTAGTGATGTCTGTTCACCCAGTTTTTCCTCTTGTTTGTCCACATTTTGAGATGTTTGATTTCTACGTCCACCTAGTAAAAAGGACGTATGAGGTTTTGTTGATTTTGTACAGAAACATGGACATACTGTTTTCAAAAAAAAAAGAAAAAAAAACATGTTGCTTTTGAGTTTTTTCGATGTACTTTTTCAAAGCTGAGAGCAGCACAAACAACTTCCATCTGCCTGCATTGTGTTGGCGTGGAGACCAACACCATCTTTGGAATTTCAAAGAAGGTGTCAGGGACCCAGCAGTAAGACTCAAGGACTCCAGTGTGGAGAGCATAAATCACTTTTCACAACTGAAATTGGAATTAACAAATGAGTCCGAATGTGAAAGAGAACTTGGACAAAATAATTTAAAAATTGTTTTTCTTACAGTGAAGTAGGCTAAAACATTTACTTCAAATTTAACTAGAATTACATGTTTCAGCATTATTGGGTGAAGAAAGCTTTTTTTACCAAGAGGCAGCAAGATGCCTCGCCCATGTTTGTACACCATATATGAAGCTTGAGCCAGCAAACAGCTATCAAATCCTAACCATAAAGACAGGAAACTAACATTGCAGCCAGGAACTCAGGGGAAAGGGCGCAAATGCAAACACACAAAGGCAGGCTGATACAGAGAAGACACTTAATAATGAATGAAAATAAACAGGCTTATAGGCAGATGGGTAGATGAACTGGTAGTCGAGCTGACAGACACTGGCAGGAACAAACAGGATACTACACACGAAGAACACGAGGGAGCATAACCGGGAACAAAAGCAGATTAACTGCGAAGACGCTCAGGAACTAAGACAGGAAAACTAAACAGATGAACTGAGTGAGGGGAACACTGGGAGTAAATACACAAGAAAGACAAGGATAATAGGTAACACACAAGGGCAGGAAGAAAAACAACCATACACACACACAAAAGATGGGTTTTTTTTCAAAATAAAACAGGAAACACAGAAAACCTTGACAGGAATGAAACAAGAAATGACCACAGGAGAAGGGTGACAGCCTGGTGCCCAAAGTTAAAAGTCTGGCTAGTTGCCTGGGAACCTGACGGCGACTAGACCCCAGGAAATCACTGCACCCTCCCAAGAAATGTAAAACACAGCTTATTTATACAGACCGTTATTTATACAAAACCCCTATTTCCAGTCTTAACAGTAAGCTAACTGACTCTTGCTTCATATTTATCCTGGAGATATGAGAGTGTTATCAAACTGCTTGTCTAACTCAACAAGAAAAAGGTACAACTAGCTTAAACCCACAAATGACATCCTCCAAAATGATAGTACTGCCAGTAGAGCACAAAAGGACGTCTTAGCTGTATGGTTGCATATCTTTTGAGTGCTTCCTCGCATTCTACTGAGACAAAACTAAACAACACTAAATGTACGCTGAACACTAGCACTAACAGACTCCTCACACTGATTGGAAAAGTCTCTCTTATTCTCCGGGTTTGACAACATGACCCGTAACCGTGCTCAGGCCATCACCTGGTGCATTCATTCACTTTGTAGGTCACTCAGTGCTGCCCTGTAAGTGTTGCATTTATAGAAACAAAGAAAGCAGACTGTTGAGTTCTGCATCATTATTCAGCCCTGGCTCTCGTGTCTTCTTCGCTCTCCCCTCTTCTTCCTGTTTGTTCTTCCCTCTGTCTACCCCACTTTCCATCCAGCAGGCCGGATTTGTCCCTGTTTCACCCAGTCAACTCTGTGTTACTCGTACACTGCGCTGCCAGAAGGACTTGTTGAGTCAGGCAAATGGATACTGTGCGTGAAAGCTCAACTGCTGTGTAGAGAAATTGTAGTTATTCTTGGAAAACACTGCAAAGGATGTTAACAGTAGCTTGAGTTTGCCATCGTTAAACATGTTATCACTAGCTTGTATCCATGTTGTTTGATGTGCCGTCGTGTTTCAGCATCTGAACTCGCCTACTCTCAACTGACTACACACATACACTACCTACTTTTACAGTATGTTGATTTCGGGTAAATGATAAGTCAAACTGTGTCCTCAAGAAAGTCTAACAGTTACAAACACACCATGGAACCAGCTACTTAAGTTACATTTACATTCAGGAAGTTTAGAAAAATTTCCCGGGTGTTTATTTGGATAGAAAAACGTTTCCAAAGTAATAATTTTTGGGTTCAAACTTGAATACTCTGTCACTCTCTGAGGACTTTGACATGAAACCTTTCTTCTTATTAAATGGCGGGTTTTACAGATAATTTTTTCACAGTATTGTTCACATTTCCGTTAAAGCAAACGCTCATTCATAACTCTAAGTACTCCTGTTTTAACCTAAATGTAATATTTATTTCCCCTGTTCACCTGCTCCACTGTAAACTGGGCCCAACAGAGAGTATTTCTCATCAAATGTTACAGATGTGGCAGCTGTTAAAGGAGGCTCAAAAACGCCCTCCTATCTTCAGACTTGATGTCCCGCACCTGCAGGATTTTTGGTACACAGGCATGATGGACCCCTCAGCAGGTCTTCTGTCCACCTCATACTAAACGTTAATGAAGGAGGTAATAATCCAGATGATGTGATCAAGACCTGCCAGCAGAAAGCGAAGGACACCGGATATAAAGATAGGATTTTTTTTTAAAGCCTCCTTTAACAGCTGCTGCATCCGGATCCTGAGAGGAGAATCACTCCCAGTCAAGCACAGGACCATCGTCTTGTCGCTACGGCACACGTGGTCGACGACTCTGACACCAGATCGAGATTCAGTCGCTGATATCTCCTACGATAAGCGTCTAACTGTTGCTTGCTCTCGTGACAGAGCTGCAGCCTCCTCGGTATGTGCTGACTCAGACGGTCCCTGATGGAACCCTGACTGTTATTTCAATTAGAGCCCTGAAGAAATCACTGAGGACGTTCCCTTAATTCATCATTACGGAGACTTACTGTCCTGCTGTGTGCGTGTTGAGAGCTGATGCTCTGTCACATTTCACAGCAATGTAAAGTCACAGATTAGAAATACATTTGGGCAGAGAAACTGTGTTCATGAGGCTGAGGAACAAAAAAAAAAATCTAAGAGGTTTTCCCATGAAGTATACAGGAAGAAAGCAAGATGTTTGATTATATAATTGGGAAAAATGGGAGTGAATTTCTTCTGTGAAACAGATCAATGAAGGACATCAAAATGCTTCAGAAATGCTGTCTGTGCGGATTGCCATTTAGGGGCTGCTTTTCCAAATCCACTGTAATCTTGTTGCAACATTTATGATATACCATAATATTTACTCATACCAATATAAATGAGAAATGAGTAAACCCAAAGACAAGTGAGAGAACTGTAGCCTTTTCTGTACCTGCTGATTCAGATGATGTCCTGATGGATCCTCGGCCATTAGTTCCATTAAAGCTCAGAAGAAGACACTGAGGGTGACTGAGCGCATCAGAGTACTTAAGGCCACATTTCGTTGTTGTGCAGATATTGAAGGCTGATGCTCTTTTAGATTCCTCTGCAGTTAAACACTGAAACGTGAGGTGGAAAGTAAGAAAGAAAGAAATACATCTACCGTTGGCACATCTTAAACTCTGCATGCTATATAATAACTAAAGGTAAACACAGTAATGCGTTTTTTGTAGTTTCATACCTAATGCTGGTAGCACGCTTCTTCAGGAGAATGCATTTCACCACATTTATTTTTTCTTTGCCTCATCTAGATGCTGCTTCTTAGTCAGCATAGCTCAAAGATGTGAGTCATGCTTCAGAAACCTCAGCATATTTGGAAACAACCAAAGGATAATGTTGTTTTTGGTCCAGTAGGGAGTTAAACTGAATTCAACAGGAAATGATGTTATGTGAAATCACTGCGCTTTAGTTGCAGTTCTGTAATAGTATGGAATTGGGATACAGCTTCTAAATCTTTAATGTTGAATTAAGCAGCATGAAGCCCCCAAAAAAACATCTCTTTCTCTCCTTGAACAGCGTCCCATTGGCTTAATGTTTTAGAATCATCCCTCACCGTTATGTCCCACCTCGGCATAATGTTTTATCTGGAGTTACACAACACTGAGGGATGCGTTTCATGGCTCCTTTAAACTCTTGGTGACCTCTTGAGGGCCCATTATGTTCCTGTAATGAGAAGAACGTACTTTTCTATATGGAAGTGTCTTGTTCTTGTATTTGGTTTTGAGTGTGGACAGATGCAAGTCAGACATCCTTAGGGAGCATAAAACTCTTGATGTCAGAGGGAAATTGGCTTATTGCAGCGTCATTAGGTAAAGGAATTAAAATTTAACAATAAAACTTAATTTAATAAAAGTAATAAAAACAATGCGTCATGAATGACTGGAATCACGTAGGCCTTAATTTGTTGTGCTGTGAATTTGCTGGCATTTTGACATCAGGCGGGATTGTTAGGGTATTGTCAGCAGGGCAGAGTGGACACATTGTCTCCTGTGTTGTTGCAATACGTTGGTCTTGTGGTCTTTAAAACAGCAGTGAGACAGTGTAAGGACAGCACTCTACACTGAGCCCATCAGAAATCCCATGAAATAATATGCTCTAATAACTGTAATAATTGATACAGGATCTGTTCACTTCTGACTCTACAAACAGTTATTGTGTCTTTGATAGAATAAAATAGGAGGAGTAGTGGAGTAAGTAGGAGGGAAAGTAATTCCACTGCTCATTGTGAGTTTTCCTGAAAAGCGGCTTTTCATCTGATAACTGAAAAATATTTCAGTTAATTCACGATCTGTGATTTTTGCTGTTCATCTAATTATTGTTTTGATTTTCGTTTGTATGCTGTTAGAATGTTTGACAGTTAACAACTGTCAGGAAGCGGAAAACACAGTAAAATCCACGTCCCCAGCTCGATTTGAACCACCTCTGAGCCACCAGATTGTCCTATTATAATGTTTTTACAGTGTTTTTACAGGATTTTGTATATTGGAAACTTTATTATTATTAAATTGGTGGGTCATGTCTTATTTTGGTAGATTTTGAGAGCTCCACTGTACACATCTTTACAATAGTGTTCAATGGGACCAAGGAAATCCGAGCTATAATGCATGTTGTGTTGCTTGTCCTGCATAAGGATCATAATGCAACAGGTGCAGCAGCCTCTCACAAAATTTAAATGACCTGAATTCCATCCAGTAGTATCACTGAAATTAAATGTAAATAACATTCCCATTGTTTCTCGTTTTTAATGATTTATGAATGCAAAGAAGGACTGGACTTAGAAAATCAGATTTGCATCCAAGAAGTTTCCTCTGGCTAAAGGACTGCTCCTACACCCCTCTCAGCTTGGTTATGATTGGCCACTGAGCCCAGTCCCAGGGCTCACATGCAGCACACTCTCATGACAGGCACAGGATTGGTAAAGAGACTAACAGGGACGGTAAGAACTTTATGGACTTTTTGATGGTCCACTGGTCCACCAATCCAGCAGCAGCCCTCTGGGATTTGTACCCGCAGTCCTGATGACCAGTCCAACTATGGCTATATATAGTACAATTAACATGTTGGCTATGAGTGTTAGCATTGGCTAGCCTGTGTTTTGGCGTGAGGGGATGAACCTGCAGGGCCTGTATATCTAATAAACACTTGCAGGTGCAGAGGCTGGCACCAGAATAAAGTAGAAACTGCCCCCAGTCCAGATGAATGAAATTAGCACATCAATTTAAAACTGATTATCCCCCATAAAAGCCTATCTTGCAAGCATGCACTAGGCACTTATTGGAAATAAATGACCACAACATCTGTAACACTACTGTGATCTGCTCAAATGTTAGAGTTGTGTGGACTGATGCAACAGTATTAGGCAAAAATTCATTCTGACAGAAGCTTAAAAGTTCAGAATCTATTTCAAAAGCCTCTAACCTTTATATATATTGTTATAAGTAAAATTAGAAATATGAAACTATCCAGTTTGCAGTACAGTGTATGGCCTCTTGGTGAATGTTATTTAAAAGCAGGGATGGAGGAAGTATCCAGATTTTTTTAATTAAGTAAACATAGCAAAACTGCACTGACTCTATTAAAAATTAATCCTGCATTCAAAACTTCAAGTAAAATAAGTATTATCAGCAAAACTTAATCAAAGTACTAAACGGGATTTAACAATTTTTCATAATATTAAAAAAAAATCTAGATAAATGATGACTTGTAAATATATCCTTTATGAAATAACAAATCTGATGTGTACAGCAATTTTCATTTTACTTATACTTTTGTTCTTTAATAAAATAAAAGAAGCCAGCCATGACCTAAGATATGCAAAAACCTATAAATAAATAGAATAAATAAAAAAATATATTATTGCAGCAGCTGGATCTTGTAAACAAAACAAGTCACGCTCACAGTGAAACATCAGTGTTTTTAATAACTCTTCCTACTGCTGCGTACCTAGTAGCCTAGGCAGGCGTTTTATTTAAGTGCCAAAAATCTAAAATAAACAACTTCAAGTCAGGTATTCAATCAGAACAGGAACACCCAGTGTGTGTGTGTGTTTTTTTTTTTAACCTGCTGCCACAAAAAAAAAAAAAAAAAACACTTTTTTTTTTTAAAGTAATATGAGCATGTCCACATTTCTTGGTAGAAGCTGCTATCTATGGGCGTTTACAGTGACAGCACTGGGTAAAACTCCATTGTCTCTGCACCACTTAAGGGGACAGTCAGAGAGTAAAATAGTGGTCCTTTTTGCGGCAAAGCCAATTCCAGCCTCAATCCCAATGTTGGGGCCTCACGTCGTCCACTCCCTCGGTGAGAAAATCCCCAAGGAGACCTGACCTGAGTGCTGTCTTTTTGGAAGGAGGAGATTGTTCCTCCCCAGCTTCATGTGCTGTGTGTGGCAGGCCATCACCAGGCTCAGGCAGTCTCAGCTTCTGTTTCACTAGGCTTCTGCAGAAACAAGCAGAGGGAGGAAAAAAAAAAAAAAAAGAAAAACTTCCTAAATGTCTCGTCTTATTTCTTTTCACAAAAGCAACAGAGCAACAGAGGCAAGTCCTACACGCAGTCACACTCGCTCACTCTCTCTCTCAGACACACAAGTACAATTAAAGTTTCCTGAACAAGTTACACACACACAAAGAATATTTAAATAAATACCTGGTTCTTGATCTGTGTTAGCAGAAACCTGCTTTGCTCCCCTTGGTATCGGTCTGTCAGGTCCTTCAGTATGGCTCTCTTCATTTGAGCAATGTTGTTGGAGTCTTCATCGCGCCCTGCCATGTTCTGTTCTATCATGTGCTTGAAGGGCGCAAAGAGAAAGTGTAGGTCAAGTCTCATCGCGCAGCACGGTGTTTGCCTTTTTACGCGGTGTGAGAAGCCTTACCATGTCCTCAGAGTCTGTGATGTCGGCTGGTTCCAGAGAGCATGTGTCATGTGCAATGCTCCCGATTTCATCACGCAGCAGCGACTGCTGTTGCTCCAGGTGGAGCTCAGGCATGTCAAGCGAGCTGTTTGCTCCTGTGTGACCACATCCATGATCAGTTTATGTACTGGCAGGTTTAACGTTATCTTCTTGGTGGGCGACAGTTGAAGTAGGGTTAAAAAAAACAAAAAAACAAAACACTGCTACACTCGACTGAGTGGACGGCTGACGCAGCCCACATTCAAACCTGCTTGTGACGTGAGGTTTAAAGCGTTTGTAAAACACCTAATGTGTGGGGACAGTCCTGCCTCTCTCACTACTGTATCCATGTTCCATGCATTGGCTGTAAAGACAGCACTGCCAGACGTTAATATCCGTCCGTCATGTCGAGTTCTTATTATAAACAGCACCTCCGCTATGTTGAGTTCAGTGTGAGATACGAAAAGGGGCCGCAGCCGTAAATCAAAACTTTTCATTCCCCGTACACTGGTTATAACAAGAGCTGTGACTGAAATCTCTGAAATCTGAAATCGCTGCCAGCCGCAGAAAACTCCTTAAGTCTTTGGCTATGTATTCACAGATGCATTGTGTTTTGTAGTGTCGCTGTCCTGTCAGGACCGCGTATCAACTATCAACTTATCAACAACTTAATATTTATAAGTACTTTTTATTCCCTTCTTGATCTTCATTTCAACACAGTCTACTTTACTACCTATCCAACAGTGGACCTCTGCTTTGTTACACAAGTGGGGACACACACACACACACATATATATACTCCCGGTGGAAATTTCACCCTTGGTTGTCTCGATTTAGTTTATTATTTTGTGCCATTAGTGGTAACATTATCATCATTAGGATGGTTTTACTTTCAGTTTACTGCTCTAATCTGCCTCTGAATTCACTTTGTTGTATCGATCAGTCCTTAATAACGACACTAGTCGAGGCGGTGCAGCCATATTAACAGGGTCATGTTGCTCATCGCTTGTGTCTGCAGCGTCTGTATCAGGAACGTGATGGATGAAATCTCTGTACTCAGATCTCATTTGTAATGATGTCAAACACTTAATTAAAATGTAGTGTAATGTCCTTACAATAGAGATTGCAGCAGTGTGTATTTTATTCTTTTATGAGAGGATAAAAGAACTGAATTGGGACACTAATTGATTGTTTTCTCTTATCTACAATTAGTTACACTATATTAAAAATACATTTCTAGTCACTGACCAAATAAAAGTCATCCATGCCAAGACATAAAAGAAATTCCGAGACATTATTTGAATTCCTTCTTTAAGATAATAAACCTATTGTAAACCTGTTTAAATTTAGATGGCAATCAGGAATCCCTGGCAGCTAGTTGTTTAATTTTTATGCCCCTCTATGGTGGTCCATAAAATCATCTTGGGGGCATCTGTCTTCTTGAACACATTGTTGTGAACGTAACCCAACAACTCGATAGGGGCCGCACCACAGGACCTTCCAAGGGAGAGGATTATTTAATTACATTTAAGAGCCCTAGCTGCATAAATCTGCATACTAATGAGGAAGAACAGATTTTGATGAAACCACCTCTCCATTTCTTACTCTCTTAATGCGTTAGCATTCATATTCATTTTACACTATCATAGTATTATCATACTTTTTAAACGCAGTCATTATTATTCAGCTCGAGACAAAGGCTGCATGCTGACAAATAAATATTTGCTACTTAATGGAATAAATAGCTTAATTAAAGTGTTCAGTATACAATTATTTTCGGTTTATTGTTTTGATTAAGTGGGCAGCTCAAATGCCTCCTGTCTACATCTCACTTTGTTCATTTTATGCACTTTCTATATCGGCTCGCATTCCTGTGGCAACTACTGGAAGAGCAAACACTACAGCTAATAGGTACTTAAAGACAAAGCAGACAGAAAACAGGGACATAATGAAAGTGAAGTGGTATTCATCCTCAGGAGAACTTTAACATCAATACAAAAATTTCATGGCAATCCGTCCGCTAGTTGCTAGGAAATTACTCAAGTAGGGACCAAGTAGTGGACTTACTGACTGACTGACATTACAGTCTGGAGAACCTTGCCTCTAGCATGGCAGTAAACAACATCTAGTCCACCAGCATGGCCCGAGAGAGCTGGGAAAATTATAGTCATGGGAACACAGCTCAGCAAACTCAGCGTGCTCGCCAGTCTTCAGTCGGTCAGAAACAAAGTGTGGTTGTGTAGCAGCAATAAAATCATGAGGAAAAAGTCTTACAGTAGAGCGACGTTTTTACAACGTGTACATCAGTTTAATCTAAAAATCAATGAGTGATCATTACACAAGAATATAGGCTACTGGTTTGAAGCTGGACTTACACTTTTAGATTTGAGAATCATGAAGAAATTGTTCCCTAAATCTCAATTTTTGCAAATACGTAGCTTACTAGTGCACTGCTCATACCCTCGCTGATCTTTTCACAATTAGGTGATTGTGGATCCTCATGGTCTCAAAGAAATACTGCTGTATCCAAGCCTCTTAAGATGATATACTGTACAGCGGAGCCATGAAAACTTCGGACAGGAAGCCAGTACTGTATTGGCCTCGTAAATCAGTCTAATCTTTGAGGCTGCTGTGAGTGCCGGGCTCCGCACTGCTGTACTTCCTCATGTCGAGGAGGAACCTGGGGGAAAAGGTGCAATACATAAATCTGAAACGTGCTACGTACGTCATTCTAATCACGGTCTGGTTGAACAAGGACTGGGTTACACTGGTCTACAAGTTAGACCGGTCTGCTCTCAATCTGATGCAAGTTCAGCAGTTGCACAAAAATCAAGACAGACAAGCTCAAACTTTACAATTTAGCCTCTGTACATATTTCAGAAATAATATTCATGTTACCATGGTATCACCATGTGTTCTCAAATAAAGACATGGCACTTCATTAACCTCAGCTACAGAGGGAACCAGGCCTTGTGCAGACCAGGCCTAGTTCGAAACAGGCTGTTATTCCTAATTTCTCCGGTTTTATAAGTATGCTTTATCACATTTTAGTAGGACATCTCTCTGCTCTTCTGATCTTCTCCCAGATTAATTTGCTATTTATTCTGTTTGCTGTTGCAAAACACAACGTTTCCTCATTTAGCCTAGCTGCTGTTTTAAATTTGTTTTTACTGTGCCGTTCTTTTGATCAAGGAGCGACCTTCGTTACTTAGAGCTTAAAATGAATACTTCACCAAGAAAGTCATACTAATCCAGCTTTTACCAGCGAGAGAACGCAAAAATTGGAAACAAGTGATCATTTGGACTGATGGTGACACAGGGCTGAGCATGCAGAGATGAATTTAAGTAAGGTAAACTCTAGACTGGAGGTTATATATAAGTATAGAATAATATAGTATATAATCTCTTTCTTGTTGATGCGGTTTGCTCTTGATGCAACGTAACACTGCCTCCTTATTTACCTGCTGTAAACAGTGTTAATACTTTGGCACAACAACGGCCATGTCTCTGCTGTTCTGGATTTCTCTTATCTGACAAAAACAAAACAAAAAAAATTCCCATCTATTGTACTGATATTGCTTTAAGAGAGAATCTCTTTGCAGCCAGCAGGGAGAGGAAAACCAGTTTCGGCGACTAATAACTCTAAATTTAAAAGTACATGTGGTCATGTGATTATTGTTTTAAGACATATTTTAAAAAAATGCCAAGATATCCTGTAAAGCCAGAGTGGATTTGATTTAATTTACCAAATAGAAATAATACAACTTATTTACCATGTGGTGGTTTCCTTTTTTACTGCTTCTTCTTCTTGCTATCGGGAAAGTAGAATTTTCATTGAAAGGTAGAGCTGCTAAGGAACTGCCTGGAATAACAAGAGGATAGTTTTAACCATTAATGAAGTTCTCTTCACAGGGGTAATCTTCTATTTCATGTAAGTACATTAGATATTGAACAGTAATTGCCTGCACAGCATCCTGTTGGGAGCAAAGTTCAGTATAAGGCTGTGGAAAGGCTCGGTGGTGGGAGCTGAGATTTCCTTCAGCAGATGTTTGCCAGTAACTTTTGTCCCTGAAAAGAATTAACACGACAACTAATTCACTTGCTTTTAGCATGACAAAATATACACTCATCATATTCACATTACAGCTAAAATGTTTTTTTTTTTAATGGCAAAGAAGTCCCACAGTGAGGAGTATAAGGTATGTAATATATGCAAAGATTTATGCAGTCTTATCAGACTTGAACCACTTGAAAGACTGAACACCAGTCCGTGCAGCATGTTGACATTGTGGAAACGGGATAGATCTGTGGCTGTGGACATTCTGGACGTGATTTATCAGAGATGTCCTCAGCCTCCTGTCCTGCAGCAGAGGTGGTGGCAGACCAGTACATGCGATTCATTATACTTTACTGCCACTTTTTCACCTTGCCACAGTCACGCTCCTTTGACAGTGCCCCTGGTTTCTTTGAGACACCTGTAATATAAATGAAGAGTCACAAGTGAGAACAGCTGGGGGTGAATTATTATTATCACAAAACATCAAGAATTTAATTAAAAAATAGCTAATATTGTACTTTTGGCGACATGTAACACATCATAGAAGTGCTTGCTATTTCTTGAGTTTTGAATCTGAGGGTGGCCATACAGAGCCTTCAAACCAGAGATCTTTAAAAAGTACAGGCTATGGATGAGTCCTGCTCTCTCCATATGTGTAGGCTACTGCCGCCTACTTCGTTGCTCTGTGAAAGACACCCAAGAGAGAAACAGAAACACAGAACTCCTTCACTGACCAAAATTATGCAAGTGCTCTGTCTGTCCAAACCTATTCCCTGAGATCAGATTACAGGTTCTTGTGTTTTGTCTCGAATTATAATAAATAAGACAGCTATTTTGAAGCGTAAAACATTAGAAAAAAACAGTAACTTAAGTCTATTCATATTTCAAATGCAGAAAAATCCTGTTGTACACTGGACAATTCCGAGACATTCCTAGACATAGTGGAATGGGTTGAGTCATGTCTGTCATTTTGCTGGACCCGTACTTGGTGCCGAAGGCCTGGACAATCTGCTCTTATGACTCCTCCTAAAACGCCTCCTCTTTCTGAAGCAAAGCAGCTCACCCTTGCGTGTCTTCCATGTTGTGTAGATATTTCTGTAGTATACATTTTTGCTGATGACCTTTGCTTTCTTTATTGTATAGACACTGGTCCTCCCTATGACATATATAGTGAATATTGTATTCTTTTTATAATTTCAACCTTGGACATCATCATTTTTTTGTTTGTGGCAATATGACAGCTTAATTCAGTGATATAAAACAGTTTTCGTGCCTTACTTTTTGACTTCTGCAGGCAGGTAGTGGTTGGTTGCTGCCACGCTTCCCTTTTCTGACTGGCTACACCACTTCTGACTGAGGCGACATGTTTGGCATTCTTACTTGATTAAAAAAATAGTCTCTTTAATAATGATCTTTACTCTAAATGCATGGTGACAGGAGGGGCAAAGAGCAAAAAGGTTTCCGCAAACAGCTTTCCTACAAAGTGTACTCGGAGACATCTTTTTGTGGTATACTGGGGGATCTGTAGAGAAAGCAAAAGCAAAAAAAGCAATTTACAACAGATAAGAGAGAGCGAAGGACACAAAAGTGTCATTATTGATAGGTGCAGGAGACATGATTTGTAAGTCTACGGAAAAGGTTTGCCGGCAATTTATCTCGTATGAATTTTTTTATCTGTAATATGGATGTGTCATTTTCTCTTCACTACAATAAATCAGCCAGTTTCACAATTCTCCAACATCTGAAACCCAAATAATATAAGAGTTTCCAAATCTGACTCTAATGCCACCAAAGTTGTATATTTCATAATGTTATGAGATAGGCTCAGAGTGAACTAGAGTGACCATCTTCATAAGTTAAATGCACACTATATACAAGAGGCAACTTTCATCTCACAGTAGTTGTGTATGTTGGTGTTGGCTGGAAAACATAAGTGATAGTGCTTGTAGCTAATATAGTGCAAAACATACTTGGCAGTGCTGGATTCCTCCATGGCCAGGAGGATCAATCACAGACTCCTCCTCATGTTCTGTCTCAGCCAGGCATCAATCTGGTAGAGGCGGAGGCCGAGCAGCTTTCCAAGGGATTGTTCTATTTGCATATAATGTGTTTTAAGTTGGTATAATGCATTCTGTTTATAAGTATATCAATAGGACTGTACCAAATAAAGCAGTCAGCTACCTGTAGAGTAATATACTTGAAAAGACATTTATGGAAACTGAATGCTATAATGAAGAATAGACAATTAATCACTTTTTCACTATAAAGAATGTACTTTGCGAAAGTATTGGTGGTAGAAAGTCGCCCTGTGTTTTTAGATGACAAGATGAGTCACATCATGCCCTTAGATATCGGCATAGCTTATTATAACTAATAGCTAATACTTTTTTTTTTTCATAAAAACATTGAAACAGGAGCAGTTTTTTAGGCGTTTTTTCAGCTGATCCTAATGTGTGGTTTAATTCTGATTTTGCAGAATCAGAAATGAGCACTCACAGAAATGAGCACTGCAGATCCACAGTCCCTCCAGGTTTGTCGGCATGTGATCCTGATGTCTGTAAATAAATTCCTGCCATTTTAGCAGCGTAGTGGGATTTTTGAAGGAAGCTCCAGGGTCCGATTTACATCCAAAATCTGCACACTGTACCACGTTTGCTGTCAAAACTTTCACTATGCTAATGCAAATTCTCGCTCACTGTACTGACAAGTCTGCTCTGCACAGAAGATTTTCCGTTTCTTCGGCTGGCATTTGCATATTATACATCGATTGGCTTTCGAATTTGTGTCATACCAAATCTAGCTTGCGTACGGGGTACTTTTGAATCTCAGATTTTAGCACAGACATCTCCCCCTTCAGTGGAGGAATGTGAAAACACCTCTCTAGTGAAAGACTTTGCACGAATACAAGTCAGTATAGCCATGGTCAGACATTTTAGGGGACATAAAAAGAAAAACACATTTTTGAGTGGAGGGGATCTTTAAACTGATGTCAGTGCGACTCAGAACTGTTTCAGCAGTGTTGAATTTAGTGGGCAGTAGCTTAACAGTGATCAGAAACAAAAAAGAGAAAAAAATGTTAAGTGGGACGGATGGGAATGAATTAATAAATCATAAAATCCTTTACACCCCTCTGTTTTGAGTTAAATACAATTTCAGAGGTTTCAAGCTGGTTTCAGGAAGCCTGTTGAATATCAAGCATGTCTTTGGCACCCCAGCCTCATGTGACCTCCGGGCTCCCATCGATCATCAAATGGTCCCTATGGAGCAGCCAACCACAGGTTGACACTGGTGAGTTGGAATAATAAATCAGCAATAGAAAAAAAACCTGGAGAAATGGACCATGGTAGGGATGGTGGATATGTATGGGACCTGTGGCTGAACTGAAAGGAGCTAAATCCCCACAGCACAAGGGATTTAGAGATGTGGAAGGCTCTGTAGTGCTCCATAAAAGGCCTCATCATTTCTTATGTAGACAGTGATCTCTCTGAGATGTGTGACACTGACTTGATTTTGTCCTTCTTGTTCTTAAAAGGGTTGCATTTTAAAATTTTTATAGACACACTTACAAGTGTACTGTGTCTTGGGAAAGTATATCTTTTTAATGTCATTTTTAGAAATAAATTACAGTTAATGGGGCGATTCATGAATGGAATTGAAGAATAAAATCTCACACAAGTGCAGACAGGAGCAGTCTGTTAAATTCAAATGATCAAATGATGAACTTACTGTCTGGAGGCTGTGTCAATTTGGAATCTGCAGCCATGCCTGATGGAGGAATTTGCCTCACTTACGGATGTCTGCCAATCAAAAGTTCAGTATTTGACCTTAACTAACGAAAAGTATAAGAACTTCTCATTGAATGACGATGAACAATCTGCAAATGACGCTTTTAATGGAGTTTATAGGATATTCTGACTTTATTTGTATATTTCAAATTTAACCTTACAATTTAGTAATATGACCAGTTTTACATTTTCACCTAATGTATGATACTGTAAATCTGACATCTATGCTTTCTTCAGTCACTATATATCTGCCATCGATATATTTTATATACATTCAACAGGGTTTCACCATTTTATTTAAGCATACATACTGAATTGCAGAATCTTTTTTATGCTCTTTGTCTCCACTGCATCCATATTGACACATCTTTATGTTTGCATAACAATATTTTTATACACACATTTACATATATATGACATATATTTACATATATATCGTGTACAAAGAAAAGAAGCAATTGCAACAACAAAATGCCTCAATGGGCTTTACATATTGCAACAGTTCATGTTGGTTGTTCTGGCCCAAGCGCTGTAAAAAGCCAAATGGCAAATGGCCATTACAAAAACATTAACAAAACAGAAAGTGTTAACCAGTGGTGGAGAAAGTACTCCTATTCTGAAGTAAAACTACAAATCACACATTGCTTACATGCAAAATTTTATTTTAAGATAAAGTATTATAACCTGAGTTAGCAAGAAAAAACTTATGCAGAATGACCCCTTTCAGAGAGGTATATTATTGTGTACAGGCTGTTATTGGATGTTTATTAGCTATGCATTCACATTTAAGCCTCATTTTTTTTATGTTGTGGTTTGTTGAAATGGGTCATTTAACATTTTTTTTATATACTCATATATATGTAATATAGTTAAATCTATAGCTTAGTATCATGTTTTATACACAAATTGTAAGGTGGGGGGTTTCTTTATGAAAAATCTGCAAAGTTAACTGGCAAATAGGAGCATACACATAGAGAAAAGTATTAGTAGAGTAAAATATCTCAGCAGAAATACTTTGTGATCCCTTTGGAATTACCTGTTTTTTTCTTTTTTTTTTTGCAGTAATTGATAAAATATCATAAAAGATCAAATCACTAGCATAGACAAACACTTAAGTTAATAACACACAATTATAATACTTTGTGTCTTTATTTAACACACTCATTAAACATTAAACATAAACAACAAGTGCTAATGGAAAAAGCATCATGAGTTCAGGGAGACTATGGAGGAGAACTGTGACTGGGGATATATTTGTGAGGTGGAAAGAACTCCTGAACCCGATCAACACATCCTCTGAGGAGAAACTCCACAGAGGATGGGAAACCTCCCTCATATCCTCATGGGAAACCTCACTCATATCCTGTCAGGGGTCTCTGAAGTACTAAGAAAGCTATTCAGCAGCAAGGTGCCAAGTGTAGATGATATTCACCCCGAGATGCTGAGGACTCTGGACACTGTAGTGCTGTCTTGGCTGCATGCCTCTTCAGTGACGTAAGGAAGTTGGGGACAGTGCCTGTTAATTGGCAGACCTGGATGGTGGTTCTCATTTAAAAAAAAAAAAAAAAAAAAGGGCTGTGCTCTAATTATTGAATAAGCCTAGCATACTCAGCCTTCCTGGAATGCTTATGCCAGAGTGCTGGAAAGGAGACTCTGGCCAATTGTAGAACCTCATCTCCAGGAGGAACAAAGTGATATTTCATCCTGATCCTGGGACACTGGACCAGCTTTTCACCCTTGCAAGGTTACTAGAGGGGTTGTGAAAGTTTGTCCACTCTACCTGTGATGTGTGGACTTGGACAAGGCTTAAGACCATGTCCCTTGGAGAGTCTTGTGGGGTGTACTGAAGGAGTATGGAGTACTCGGGCCATTGATGTGAGTCATTCGGTCCTCTTATAAAGGGATTGAATGCTGTATCTGCATTCCTTGCAGGAAGTCAAGCACATTTCAAGTTCGTGTGGGCCGCTGCCAGGGTTGACCCTTGCGACTGATTTTGTTAGTTTTTTTTTTTTTGTGTTTCTGCTGATGTTATCAGACCTTCAGTGTTCACTGGGGCAGTTTTCTGAGGTTGTGGCTGCTGGAGGGGGGTTACCGGTTTGGAGTGAGTTGCTGCCCCAAATGAAGGAGTTTAAATATCTCTGGATCTAGTGCATGAGTGAAGGGAGAAAGGAGCACAAGATTGGCAACCAGTGATATGTCAGCAGCAGTGCGGGGCTGTACCAGACAGAAAGAAGAGCTGGAAGGCAAAACTATTAATTTATCCGTACATACACGCTGCAACCCTCACCTTTGGTCATTAGCCTTGGGTCGTAACCAAAAAAATGACTTTGTGAATACAAGCGGTCAAAAGTTTCCTGCTGCAAAGAAAGTTGTGGCAATGGTGGTATAGTGGTGAGCATAGCTGCCTTCCAAGCAGTTGACCCGGGTTCGATTCCCGGCCATTGCACTTGTGTTTAATGCAATTTCCCCACTGAGGGACTTATAAGGGGTTCTCTTATCCCGAAGTATTCGGGGTATGTGATCAGGAGTTTTTCCAGGCACGTCCAACCTATAGGAGACCACAGGGTAGAACACACTAGATAGATTATATATCTTCTCTGACCTGGGAATGCCTCGGGGTCCCCCAGAAGGAGCTGGAAAATGTTGCTGGGAAGATGGATGTCTGGGCTACTTTGCTTAGCCTGCTGCCACTGCCACCCGACTGAGGGTAAGCAGCAGAAAATGGAAAATGACTGTACATAATCCCCTCACTTTTGTAGGGAGGGAGTCATAGTTTTCACTTATTCTGTAAAACAGCTCAACATTTACTTGGCGAATTGGCAAAACATTTGGTATGGACATTCGTAGTTCTCAGCGGATGAATCCTGATGACTTTGGTTGTCTCCTGACTTTTCCTGTCCACCACTGTTCACTTTTATAGTTCTGAGTGAACATGTCTTGATAAAAATGATGTGGAGTGACATAAAATTTGGTAGGAGCAACTGTAATGACGTTGGTGACCCTCTGACTTTTCATCTAATGTCATCAAGTCAAAATTTCAGTTTGTCCAGAACTTTGGTTTCTAACCAAATAACTGCAAAGTAAATGACATTCTCATCAGCCTACACTGTACTTTGTGTTTAATGCCAGTTATCCAACATTAACCTACGCCAAAGTAAGCATATGGTAAACATCATATTTGTTCAGCAGCAGCATGTTAACAGTGTTATCATCAGCTGTACCTATGTATGGCCCTACTATACAAAAATATGTTCAGGCATGTGTTTGAAAGCGTATAGCACAAGCAAAACGAAAGCTGTCATCTGAGCTATTAAGACAACGGTATTGACTGAGATAGGTGCATATCTGTTCCATGTACGTGTGAGACGGACAACTGAGAATTGCTATTGAACCACTTTCTTCTTTGACAGGCTGTTAGTTGTTTTTATTTTGTTTGACGATTAATATACCGAGTCTGAAAAGATTGGAAACAGTCTGAACAGCAGAATGTAAAACTCCCCTGAGAAATATTTTAGAATTTACTTTCCTAGGACCAGGTATTGATGAAAATTCATCAAAACTGAGAAGTTTAGCGCTCCCATAATTTACTTTTCGCTAAATATACTTTTTAAAATGTTTAATACCTCCCAAAGTGGTGCATATTTAGTTTTATGTTCATATTCTGCTGTGTATTTGGTCTGTTTTAATTTGCGACCTTTGCTGCAGCAGCAACTCAGTCTTCAATAATATTTCACCTTGTCTCATTTTCAGTTTTACTGATAAGCCTGAAATTGCCTTCAATTTTCACTTACAAATATAAAGCGGCATCACTATCACGGTGTCATCGTCACAATAAAAATGTTTCCACCATCATTCGTCTCTCACAAGGCTGTCAAATGAAATTATTTACAAAGTCTTTTCCCAGGGCTGTTGTCGCCTCCCTGCCTTGCCTCTGCAGCACTTGACGGCCCTGACAGTTTTTCCTTCCATGTTGGATCCAAACATGCTACAGCCCCTTGAACAGAAGAGGCTAAGGGCTTTGGGTTATGATCACCCTTGAACTACAAAGGTGGTAGCTCTCGTATTCTCTTTGAAAACTAAATCCTGTCTCCGGCCCTTGACATCAAAAAAGGCAAGAGATCAGGCGGAGGAGGAGGAGGAGGAGGAGGAGATAGTGGTGGTAGTGGTGGTAGGGGTGCTAATTAAAGGCATGGATTATTTATTTGCTTCGTGGTGGCATTTTGCTTGTTTGCCAAACAGCTGCTGTGGGCTGAGCACTGCCTTAGCTTGGCTGACTGCCTTACGCTGGCTGTATTGTAGACACATATGGTCATACACACAAATTCTCCTGCTCACAGATGCATTCACTGCTGCACACACCAGTATTTCCCCAAGAATTTTATTCCTGTCAGGGCGGAAAAGCCTCAGAAAAAAAAAAAAAAGTGTTATGATGGAACTCACACTGAATGTTAAATTACCTACAGTATGGGCAGATATTTGTGCAGGCAGCTACTGAATTTGAATTTGCTAAAAGAGAATTTGTATTCCATGCTCTAAATTTGTCTGAAATGTTTTCAACGTGAGTGGAGGTCTGTGAATATAAGGACTTTGTGTATCACTGATTTGTCTCCTTGTCCTTAACGCTGGCCTAGCCAAGCAGCCGAGGTATGCTGCCAGGTGCCTCGAGTGAATGATTTAAGAATTATGTATTGTCATGTTAATGCAGACAAATTATGATTGGAGTGTTTAGATAGAAGTTGCATGTAGGTCACTTGCCTTGGGGATCAGATTTGGTGCTGTGTGTGTGTGTGTGTGTGTGTGTATATATGCATATACAACTCAGTGAAGCTTTTCGCTGCTCACACTGATTAAAATCCATCAGATCTGTGTCACATGTGAGGGGACTGGGACGCTTTCAGCTGCAGCGTGGCTGTAGCCTAAAAGACTTAAGAGCCAACACTAATGAAACGCTTGTAGGTGGGTTACCAGCTTGTTAGGACAGGGAAGGTCAGGACAGTTAGGACAGAGCTGTATTAATTCTTTTAGGGGGCATTGATAGTACTGATAGATTTTCTGAAAATATTAATTCCTGTAAGATGAGCATTTGATAAAAATGGCATTTTTTTGTTATTTAATTTAGTATTGCTATACATTTAAAGTTTTCATGGTTGGTATAAAATGCTATATGAACAGATGCATCAATGTTGGTGGCATGCATGGCAGCAAAAGAGCGAACTGACCGCTGACAATGTCACACACAAACACAGATGGCTGAGGAAGTCCAATAGGTGCTGTTAAGTGAATGTATTTAATGGTAGATTGTTCAGAGGCTAATAATCCATTCAGTCTTTAAAGTCTGACTTCCCACATCACAGAGGAAATTACATCCACTTGACATTATTAGAGGGAGTTCCTTTTGTTACTCACCGCTATGTCTGTGAGACCAGGTGCTCACATCATGTTCTCAGGATCTGTGTGTCAGCGGGTCGACACCCACCTGCTGTTTAACTGCCTCCCAATTTTGTCCAGATTTTTTTTTTTTTTTTCCCAGCAGTATGTGAAGTGTGACGATTTGTAACTCTGGCCAACGTCAAAAATCCAAAGGGTAAAATTTAGCAGCTGTAACATAGTATTATTTTTTTTTTTTTTTTCAAGCATTTAAAATATAGTTTTGGCATTCACTTCCTTTCTTACACTCAAAAGTTTCTCTCAGGTTTGAATGAAATTCACAAGTCCCGTACATAGTCTGACTTTATCGACAGCGGAGGAAACACGCCAATTTGACTTGAAATGATGTGCATTTGAAGATTTTATCATTTTTACTGGTATATTTTTGTTTATACAGATCAGTATTTGTTAGAAAATTATCTAATTCCAGCAGCTTCCTCAAGGTCTTCATGCAGGTTTTTCTTTAGATCACCTGATCACCTCACATTAGTCATGGACCACTTTGCTTTAGAAAGAGGAATTTTTTTTGTTTGAATGTATTTCTAATTGTTTTGGGTTGTTTAATAACATTACACTGACTGCTGGCTGACTTCCAGCAGAGTGAAATCCTTCTTTTTACTCTTTGAGTAAATTGTGACAAAGAGATATTGTTGTTGAATTTTTCTAATTACAGCCTTTATGTCGTGAGCATCACAAACCTGCATCTCTGCAAAGATCTCAATCTCACACACATCCATTATATACATAGACATTTTAAAGCAGGTGTAACTGTTGTTGTGTTTAGGACCTTGATTCGAGGTAGGACGCGCTCTGACACATACGTATACAGACAGACACACACGGTGTCAAACCTGGCAAGACTTTTGGCAGGACCAGCATGAAATAGAGTTAGGAACAGCAGGATCTCACACATAGAGGAGATGGATGAATCAGATTAGCCATGTGGGGGGTGGTGAGGATGTACCTGGGGTTGTGGGTGTACAATTAATAAGCAGCCACTGTCCCAAAGCCATGCTCTGATCGCTAATGATTTGACACTTCTCTTTCTCTTGCTTGGCATCTTTGTTCATTATCACTTGTGCAATTACTCTGTGATTTGTCCAAAGATATGGTAAGGCAGGAATCAGTATACAGAGATCAGTCTCTCTTGCTGCACCGAAGGCAGCGGGATCTGAGCGACATGAAGGGTTCCCGGCTGCTCTGATTAGCGCTCATTGATTGAAGCTGTGCCTTTGAAAAGGATGGTTTTAATTGTCAACTCTTCAGACCCCTGTCTCCAGTGATATCCGCTTCAGATAAAAATGCCTACATGAATTCTCTCCTTTCGTTCTTTTTCTGGGATACCAGCCAGAGGAGGAACACGTCATACCTCTTCACACCCAGCATCCACTCGCTCTCCTCACAGCGTCTTCATTTCATTTTATTTGGAGCACACCATATGACTGTCAAAGGTACCAAATCAATGTTCCGCTGTCATTTAGCAGCAACAAGATGTAACTTTTGGCGCAGGGAGGCCTCTGTACACGTTGAATTCAGTATGCCTAATATTTTGGTTGGCTGTACTTTGTGTTTTGTGCTAATTAGCGAATGCTAGCAAGATGATGAACATGGTGAGCATAACTGCTGTGCTGAAGTAGCCTCACAGAGCTGCTAGAGTGTTGAAGCTGTAGACTTAAGCTTATGAATTAATGTGCCCAGTATATGCAGTTTTTCAATATACAGTTTCTGCCATTTACTGTTCAGTGTCTTCACATTGTTCATGCATAAAAGGAAAAATGTGTCATTTCTGCTTTAATAAGTTTCATAGCATCAAGATATTGGTGAACATGGTAAAGATCCTATTCGGGATTCACACTCTTAGATTCTTAATTTGGATTTTGGGTTGCGGGGGAGTTTAGCACTTAAGTGTTTAAACAATCGCAAGAGGAAACACTTTTTACACATGACTTCACCGTGTCAGACCGAGCTTGACACAGCAGTTTGCTGCCTGTGTACTGATGTGTGCACTAAGGGAAAAGAGCACCAGATGCCAAATTTAAAAGAGAGACCGGCTGTGAGAGAGGCAACAATTACTGATTGTCTTTTCTGTCTGTGTGCACTCGAGTGAATCTGCATGATATAAACACTCTTGACCAGCTGAGATGTCCAGCATGACCCCTGAGCTGAAAATCAAACAGGAAGGACTGGCAGAGTGTGTTATAATTTTACTTTAGCTGATTAATGCAACAAGATACAGAGCAGAGAAGCTGTTCTTTTTGTGTTGTGTAAGCAGGAGCACGGTTATTAAGGGAGGCTTAAGGTGTGCTTTTTCAAAGCTTTCTCTACTGTTGGGCTCATTGTTGCTTGGACTGGCCAATTTTGATACATTAAATTGGGATTTATTGCTTCTGTAACTAGAAGATATAAAAAATGAATCATCAAAACAAACCATAAATTATCTTTATTTTGGCACCAGCTGCACATAGCTGCACCGTGTCTGCTGAAAATTGAAAATGTACCAAAAATAAAAAAAGGTTTTGGTTTTCTATCCCACCCTTCCTCTAACTTCCACCCAAGAAGAGATTTCAATATTTGATCCAATATTTGACACACATTCATCACCACATGACTCGTAACAGCAGGAGACGCTGGCAGCGTTGACCCACAATGTCTTCCTGCAACACGAGGATGAACAAAACAACTTCTAAACACTACAAATTTGCATTATATTAATTCTCTCTATTGTTCAGGCATGTTTCTGTATCTGAGATTTTGCTTTGCACAGAGTAAAAACCATTGCGCTGTGATAGGCAAAAAAGTGTTTCAAAGGCTGTTATGCAGCTGTGTAGAGCCCTACGCTATAGATCCAGACTCTGGCAATTGTTTATCAGACATGCGTGATCAATAATCCCAACACAGAACCCTGTCTCACGTTTGGATGTCAGTCACACACAGCACAGGATCAGGCTTATCAGGAAATGGAGCTGCAAACATACTGACTCTTACCCAGAGAAGCCGGGTCGATGGATGCGGCTGGTGTCACAGTTGGAAGCCCTCCTGACATTTCGATCTGTAAATATTTCTTCTTATTTTTTTTTCCTTTACTGACTTTTCACCGACTTCCATCCATCCATCCATTTGGGCTTGCATCATTCAGTACGCTGAGTTTTTTTTTTTTTTTCTTTTTTAGCTTGCAGACATTCCCTTCACATTTTCCTGCCTGACCCCACGATCGCTGACATTCCCACCCCCTTCGCAGCTCTGTCAGATTGTTGCTCCATCTTTCTTCTGTCTTTTCCTGTTGACACAAGCCACATTAATACCAAGAATACGTCTAGCTGTCCATTCAGAATTCATAGAACTGCAGTCTCATACTAGCACTAGTTTTAAAGACCAAGGGCGCCTCCTGTATTGAAATATCTCTGCAAATGTCCACCGAATGACTCAAAGTGCACCAAAAGGCTCAGTAAGCTTTATTTGAAATTGTTGATAGCTCACGCCCCAGCAGGCTGTTTGTTCTTGTGATTCTCACACGTCAGCACAATGTAACTAGACACCTTGACAGTTGGGAAAAAAAAAAAAACTAAACTGTACACGAACCAAAGGCTGGGTAAACAGCCAGTCAATACGGGTCAGTATTAACTAGTCTCTGCTGTTCTGAGGAAAAGAATTTGTCGCTTGTCATTCGTACACACACACACACACACACCCTCCAGAAGAAGCCCTTGTCAAACATGCCCCATAAAAGGAGAGTGCCCTGGGATTTGCAAGGGATTCTGGTTGATGTAGGTTTTCCCTTTTGGAGTGATATGGAATCCTACAGTCTTTTAAATCGGGGCACCTATTTAAAAAAAAAAAAAAAAAATAATAACTGAACTTTCCACCAGAGGGCTTACTTTTGAGAATAGGTATTATTTCCAGTGGTGACATAGCTCTTCAGTGTTTATTATGGCCACATGACAGCTTGCATTTGACTCACACTTTTTCACCCATGGACACAAAGCAGTGTCTCGAGTCTCCACCTTCACTGACGCCTAAGAAGAATGTGGTTTGAACTGGTTTGCTGGCTTCGCTTTGCAAGACTCTATAACAGATATGATATATTGATATGGACACTATTGATTTGTTATACTGATACATTGATTTTTAAGCAGCATTGTACTGTTTTAACTCTGTAGCCCTCAGGCCTCAAACAGTAACTGAAAATAAACCATGTGTTTAGATAGGAAATGTCCCTTTGGTGGAACTGCTGGCTCACCAATACTTTTTTTCTTACTTTTTAAATGTAAACCTTTGATATGTGAAAATCTAGCGTGTCCTCTTTGCTTCCCAAATGAAAGGCATTGTCATAACATCTCTTGGGTAAAAAGGGGCAAAAGACTACTCTTGTAATGAACAGTACACACTGGGATGACAGTGTCAGTTTATAGTAGTAAATGAACTAAAAAAAAAAAAAAGTTCAGTGTTAAGTTACTTGAAAGGTTTCTCTGTCATCCAGTCACAAATCAATGCACTTATTATTACCTCCATCGGCTGTTTGTCTGCTGATCAGCATCAAGGCTCTGGATTCCCATGGGTGTTTATGGTTACATTAGTCTCAAGTGGAGACTACATCAAAGTTTGATCAGTGTTTGATTGATAGTGCTTTGAATGCAGAAACAAAGTCTCTCTTGATTTGAAACACTCTTTACAGGTTAGAAGTTCATATTTGGCAGTTAGTTCATGGTAAAACGTTCTTTTTTTTTTCCCCCTTCTCAAAACAACCCTGTCACATCTCAAATCTGAGAGATAAGATTGTTCAGTGGTGTCAGTTCTGTCTGTATCTGTAAAAATGATTAGATATTCATGTTTAAGGAGATGACAACATATTTTTTTTCTGAAAATGAAGCAACTGTCACGTCACATCTAGGCCAAGCCGTCAACGTGACACCCGTGACTTAATTATTTGAACTTCCCTCCCCTCCTCTTTCCCATCTGCTTCTCTCTGCATCGCCCACTCGTGTCTCTTTTAGCTTCACCTCGTCTATAGATCAACCTTGCCAGAGCCCTCAAGTCTCCAACACATATCACTTTTGACTGGTGAATCAATAACTGAATTACTTTTATGAAACCACACCACTAGAAGTGATGCGGGCTCTGCGGCTGCCTGAAGCCAACCACTTAACATTTTTAATCTTGCAGGAATTCCGTATGGATCAGCCAGTTGGGGAAGAAGTGGAGGAAAATCAGACACCCGGATGTTTTTTAATTAGAGGCAAGAGCCAAACAAGCAATGTCAGCTGGGCCACTTATCAGCATTAGTCAGCAATAGTGAGTGTGTGTGGGGAGCAGAACGTGCGACTGTACAGGTCACTTAAATGGACAAAAAGATACATTAGCATTTTAGACATTTGGCGAAAGCTGTTATCCTCAGCGATTTACAGGAAACTGATAGACAGACACTTAGGATGAGTGGGCGGACACAGACAGACAGAAACTATAAAGGAGGATTCAGTCTACGTGTAAAGGAATTTGACAGCCCTGCAAGGATTTTTCTCAATTAGCAAGTTAAAAGACAACTAGACTGAAGCCGGGTTTAATTTAGTCAAAAAGTGAACTTTTTTCATGTTTGTAGGTGGTGTTTCAAAAGCCTTTCGATGACTGCATTTAAATGTGGAATACCATTACTATATGTTGAAATATGGTCATTGACAGGCTTGTAAAATAATGGTTGGAGACTGTCCTCACAAGAAGACAGCATCAGTTTTTTCAGCCAGTGCCCTGACAACCCATGGCTATTGTAACAGTGACGACCAAGTTCCCCTAACCTTAACAGAGGGCAAGCTGTTTCTATGCCTAAACCTAACCAAATCTTAACCATAGCATTGTCAAATCACAAAGATTAAGTTTGACAACAGTGATTTGAAGTGGTTTTTGGAAGCCATGGACAAATTATGTTGTCCTATCCTGAGTATGGCATCAGATCAGAAAATGCTTAATGTTTCTTTCTAGAGAGCATGGACAAACAGCATGTTTTGGAGGACTAGTTGGCCATTTGCCTGTACCCTAAATAATAATGGCTGAAGGAAACATTTTCTAAGATAGAGGTCAGTTAATATTGTAGACCGTCTTTTTTTTAAAATCGTCTCGATGGTACAGTGTTTCCAAAAATGTTGGTGTCATGGAGAATTTTTGTAAACTGATGTGAAAGATTCCTGCTTCAATAACTGAAGATCCTTGAAAGGTAAAGATGAAAAGGAAAAAGGAAAGTTCGGACTGTGTTTATTCCAGACATTTCGTACACTGGGATCTCTGGATCTGTCATTTACCGTCTCATATAGGCTTAGTAGCTATAGCATCTGAGACAATAACACCTAACAAGTCCAGGTACGAGCAGTTGTGGGACAGAGTCAAGACTGAAGTTTTATTTTTGGTTATGTATCAAGGGGTTAAGGAGTAGCTATGGCAACTGTGTGTGAGCAGGTTACGAAGCTACGCCGTGGGCTTATGCTTAGCTGATTTGCACTTCCTTAGAATAGTTACTGCAGACTGGGGGCAACGGAAGCCAAGGAGTCACCGTGCAAAAAAATGTGATTGGCTGTTTGTGTTATTTCCTTCAGCTTTCCCTTACTGGTGGAAGTTGTTGATAATGATTATGTTAAGGAAGTTGAAAGAAGACTCAGCAGTCTAACATACTGTAGATGCAGCAAAATCATCTCCACTGCATTCCAGACAGCACTGATTAGAATGGAACCTCGGAGCAGCGGAGTGTTGAGTATGAAATGACATTGTTGTTATACTGATGGAACTGGTGCTGTATAAATGTACATTACCTTTTATTCACTATATAGTCTTTTTTTTTTTAGTGTAGCTATTATTACCCATTCTTACAGTATCCATTTCTTTTTTCTTTCTTTCTTTTATTTTCTTTTATTTTATTATTTTTTTGGAAAACCAATGACCAGACCCACATATATTCGTACTGGCTGACTGGAGCTTTGGTTTTCCTTCATCAGCTGCCTGTCGGACTGACAACAATTCAAACACTTTCACAGTTTCTCGGTAATGAACCTGCTAGAAGAGGGTGAGCTATAGAATGAAGTGGTTACCTCTCTGTAAGCACACTGGAAGCTGATAACCTCTAGGTGAGTCAACCCATCAGCCCGCACTCTCAGCAGCCACTCTCAGGCTCTTCACACTCACTATGGAAATGCTTATTGAAGGACAGCGATAACTTTATATGTGACTACTTTGTAATGTATTTCTGAAATAAATCTACAATAGCTATTCATTTGGGGATAAATCTGGATGGGCTGACTGTTTCCTTGTGTGGCAGTGAGTTATTATAACACCACATATGTTCAGTGGGGGTCTGGGAAAAGACCTGGATGGTTGCAGTATTTGGGGTGAAGCTTTGTGCATGTTCTTCAGTGATAAATGTTCATATTATTCGAGTGTCAGCAACAAGCAAACACTTTCTCCCTCCTACAGCTGTAACAGAACATAGCCTAATTAATTAACAACACGCCGTGATTAGAAATTATTTTGTGTCAAGTAACCTGAAAATTCAATTATAAAAAAGATAACACAAGAAACTGGTACACCTCCTCCCCGTCAGCCAGTATGTGTAACCGTTAGGAACTTAATTATGACAAAACCAGCATGATTAGTACAGGACATTTTATTCCACACACTTCCCACATACTGGACCCCTTTTGTTTGCAGACCAGCCTGAGTTCTGCCAGTGAGGATGCTCTGGACGTGGTCAGAATGTTATCTGGAGGTAGGCAGTCCACAGATAAAGATGGAGCTTACGCTCGGGCCCTTTTTAGATTTTTGGCCCCACATTCATGCAGTGAACCTCTCGTTCAGTCTCGCTTCAAAGGTGCTCTTTTTGGCTGGAGATGTGGGAGAGTGTGCAGGTCACCAGGGTAAACTGGTTATGCCCACTGTCATGTTCCTGGAACCAGTATGTTTCCTTGCTGTTGGTAATTTGGAGACAAAAAAAAACAGTGTTTAGACTATCCTCCTACTGTATGTGAATGATACAAATGTAAGGAATATGGCATCATGAAATATGAACTCAAATGCATCCATTATTAGAATTGTCAGTTTTGTTAAGGCAGGGAACCGTTTTCTAAACGTATCTAAAATTATTCTTTTTCCAGTTTTGTATGTTGTATGAGTTCTGTGATGTGAAGTGCATTCCAGAGTGTGTGAAGTACTGCTTTTCAGTCTCATGCTGAGCCTGCTCTTTAAAATCTTATGCATTATAGCCTTACAGAGACTAAATGTGGAATTTGTATGTGACCATAGAATTTGTCTTCTTCTTGTTTTTCTTATTCTGACTGCATACATTTTTTTTGTTAGTGGGAAAATGAGAAAATCCCACCGCAAACTGGTGCAATCCATGTGCTTCTTTCAGCCCATTCATCAGTGTTCCTGTTTTTTTTTTTTTTTTTTTTTATACCAACAGTGGCAGTTGCAGGAGAAACCTGCTTTAGCTTAGATTTAAGTGGGAGTTGACTGTTACTGGCTTCTCTCGTCCAAGACACACTGAGCCCCTTCTTCTTTGCTTCTGATGTGCATGTACAGGTTTCAGTTTCCCATAAATGACCATTATGTAATTGCCAGCATGTGTATTTAACCATGTGAGAATGTTGCACATGGAGATAAAATACATGAGACCACTTCAAATACCATTTCAAATGGATGGTTCCAGTGTAGTTTCAGCGGGTCAGCAAATTTTAAATATAATAAATCATAACAATTACACCTGAGTTTTGAACATATGGTTCTCAGATGATACGAGGAATTATTCTTTAGTGTCCTGGTATCCGCTCCAGTGATCCTGCTCTATTTGTTGCACCGAAACACACAAGCGCTCATTTATCAAACTCTGATGGGGCGACGAGGAGGATGAAACTCTCCGCACCGGACTTGTAAAACTGTCACACAACATCAAAAGGAGAGGTGATTGGGATCCAGATCAACAAATTGGATTCAGCTGAGTAAAATGAATGTAGTACACTCGTCCCTCATTTGCATATAATTTACTTATGACACCTCCTAATGCCTATTTGGCTACTCTTTCTAAAAGGATGGCTTAGCACATCAGCATTAGCATAAACTATTTGCAAAGCAGAACAAAGCTAAACACCTAGCATGGTTAGAAGGCTCAAGGATGGGATTTGGCCCACAATTATGGTGTTATTTGTTAGCTGTGCTCCAAACTTATATGATGTTTTTTTTTTTTTTTTCCAAACCATAGTTTCCCAGGTGATATTTAAACATATAGTTCTTTGAAATATGCATACTCATTTTCTTAGCAAACATGGACGACTTTCCCCTGGATGAATATACCAATTGTAATGGCAACCCATGCGACAATCATTTCTCTAATGACACAAATATCAACCTCATGGTGCTGCCAGAGGAAAAGGCAAAGGAGAAATGACAAAGAATAAATAAAAACAGATTATTAAAACACATCAAGCAGTCAGCACAATCTCATCAAGTGTAGATTTCACTTTGTATTTGAAAGCCTGTGGAGTGGTTTGGTCCTTTGTCTAGCTGATTCCAGGTAGTGGCACCATAATACTCAGGGCTGCTCTTGAATGCAGCATATCTGAATTTGCTGCTGACGTTGTACAGTCATCAGAGGCTGTTATTAAAGCCCGCCTAAACAGTTCTGTCGTGTATAAGGAGTCAGTATGACATAGATCTAAAAACCACTGTCAATGCATTTATTTTTATTCTCTTCACCACACTGTCAGTGCCAACTATGTGCAATTGTTCATCCATCTTTCGGTGTTCTTTCAGAGTCTGGCATGTCATGAGAAGCACCGCTCAGTTATTCACTCAATGAATCTGATCTAACTCTGTTGTTGTGTTGGGCTGCAGAAGTGTTGGGAGCCAGTCTGGTTCACAGTAATCTAAGGTAGTAAAGAGAAGGGTAGTGTACATGGTAATGAGAACTTTTCTGTTTAAAAAAAAAAATAGCTTTGTTCTCCTCAGTGCACCCAGACGAACGACTAAATTTTAATTACCTTGGTGTTATGCAGCTTCCACTGCTGGCAAGATCCAGTGTCTCTGCAAAGCATGTGAACAAGAGGACTTGCTTGTAGATATTAACGCCATGACTAATTATGAAGAAATTGATGGGGGCATTTAAAGTTTTTGTGAAAACCCAGAGGGGTTTAAAGGTTTAGGGACAGTTTATTGGCTCTACAGAGCTATGGTCCTTCTACCATGTCCTGAGCTACAACCTCCTGACATTTCTCATTTTTCTGAATGATAAAGAACTGTATACATAATATCTATGCATAACTACAACTGCGTGTGGCAAGGCTGGATAGCCCATTGTGAAAGTGGGAACACTAGCTCCTTTCAAACCATTTCATTAGAACAGAGTCAAAGCTGGACTTTTTCAGGCTTCTCAGGTAATGTTTTGGCTGAACAGTATCAGAAGCCTCTTTCAGGCATGACAATGCCAAAAAAAAAAGCCTTATGTGTTTTCAGATGGAGCTGTCTGACAAATTGTCCAAGCAATGTCAGTTGATTTAGCACTAGTTGAAAATGAGGACTAGAAATGTAAAAATGAAAAAAAAAAAGAGGATTCAGGATTCTTTGAAACCACTTTATGCACTGCTAAAACTGTACAATCTGGTTTCCTGAAACTACTTTCTCTGGCAGAAGGCATGTTGGTGCTGGTGAAATGAACATATGGCCAGTTTGAGAACAGTTTTGAATATATGATATAGGAAACGCAGCCAGGGTCTGTGTGCCCTTATACGAAGTGTTTGTTCTCCTCGGATCATTGTGTGCTTCATGCCCGGAGTTTCCTCACATGGGCAGTTAGCGCTGCAGGGAACAGGAGAAGCTTCTAGTGTAGGCATCTGGTGATAGCATAGAAAAACAGGCCCTGGGCCTTTATGTGGGTTCCACTGTTGCCAGTCACACCGGAGAGCAGAAGCGAGGAGGAGGGAGGACCCTGTGCTGCTCTGGAGAGTTAGCAGGCAGAAGCAGACCAGAGAACAATCAGTTACACTGCAAGAGGTGTTTTCACACCTCAGTGTGAAATGACTGTCGTCCAATCAGGGCTCAGTTTTTGTCTGGTCTTGTTGTAGATGTACTATACTAGTACCTCTCATGGTTCCACAGTTTTACACGGTGCTATAGAATCAAATTTTGATATCTGACTTATTATTCTCGATCAAACTTTAATTCCATTTAATCTACATTAACTGCAGGGTCAAAAAAAAAAAAAGTGTGGCTCCCAGAGGACTGAAGTTCGAACGGCTTAACCTGTTTCACAACTGAAATCTGTTTCTGTCATTTTCTGCTCCTACACACAGCAACAACTGTCCCAATACATTTTCTATCATCACAAAGCAGAATCTGCAACAGTTAAGATGACACTGTACTCACCAGTGGTCAGATGATTAGACGGTTTATGAAGAACTTTAGGTAGACTATATAGACCAGTTTATTTGGAGGTAAAACTGAAAGTCTTTGAAAATGTTGGGGGGAAAAAAAATGCTTCATTTAGATATTTCTTAGATATTATTAGAGCGCAGAGTCAGCTTTGCCCTTTGCAGTAATTAGCAAATTAGCAAAAGTTAAAAGAGCCCCAGGGAATCCCCCAGTGACGCCACTTACCCTGGCTTTTATTCACAACATCATGTTTACACAAAGTTAGTGAAGTGACAGGATTAAAAAAAAAAATCTGCGCCTGACACAGAGGGAGGCTAAAATGTTTTACCACGATGAACTAGTTTTCATATTCATCACCATCCGTTCACAGCACAGACCGTACAAAACAACACTAATGTGATTTAACTGTCTGATGAATTGCTTTCCACTCATCATTTGCTTTAGCGCCCCGCATTAAAAATTATAGCGTCATCGTGTTTGGATTGAGATATTGGGCCTCATATGTCAAAGTTCCAAATGTAGGAACTGTCCCCGCGAACATAAAAATCAATATGTTATAGCATGCGCAAGCACAACTTCACGCAATGAATGATAAATCTCACCTGCTCGCTTCTCCTCGTGCACGGACGGACTCATTTCCATACAGAAACACCGCCAGAATGCCAGCGTCATTAAAACATGCTGTGGATCTCTTATATTAAGTTACATGTGTACAGTGATGCATTACTACAAGAAAAAAAAAGATGAAATAGAAGCATTAATGGCATAATTTTACTCTGAGAAAAATGACCTTGTTCTCTAAATAAAAAACACAATTCCACATCTATTCATCATTATATGGCTGACTGTAATGTTGGCTTGTGTGTCTGTAAAGTAAGGATCAGTTTGCCGCAGTTATTTGGGAACTTCCGAAAACAAATCCCAGGAGTTTTAGCCGTTTTATGACACCGAAGCCCCCGTGTCTGGTACCGGCAATCATTCCACATTCAAAGTCACGTAGATGAGACATCTGGCTCATTTTGAGATTCAGTCAGACAGTAACTGAACCTCTTGACTGTGTTTGCATGCTGGGTGTACAGCCACATAATGTGATGTTTGGAGGATCAGGCTGTTTGCTTTACCAGGCAGGTGTTACTAATGAAGTGCCCACCGAGTGGATATTGCACTGAAGGAAGATACAACAGCCAAATGAAATGAAGGAGAATCAGACTGTTTTTCACGCAACACATGCCTCTGTTTGTGTCATGTAGTAATTCCCCTCTGATTAGACTATTATCAGGCTAAACTTTGAGAGAAACGTATGTGTTAAATTTTTTTGCTATATTATATGTGTTTCTTCTCTAATTTCTGGTATTTCCTCTCAAGATTTTTTTATGCTCAAATTGAAAATCTGCATAAAAATAGATGATTGAGATGTACTTACTGTAGTGTTGGTGTTTGTTGTGTTTTGCTGATCAAACGATAACTGTGCTGGAGATCGTGTTCCCCTGGTGTTCCGAAAGTTGTGACTTATTTTATGCCATGTACCGTCATCTACCATCATCAAGTAAACCACCAGGCAAATTTTGTATCATGCGAAAACAAATCAACTTGGAGACATGATGAAAAAAATGTCGCTCTGATGGAATATTTTCGGTATATCAGATATTTTTTCTGAACATCAGTGGCCTTTTATTCTGTTTCCTGCCCCAGAACCTGCCACAAACCAAAATATGAATCTGTACTTCAGTTTATGAGTGGTCCTAACTGTTCTTAATTTTGCTCTTACATAGACACGTTTTGGAAACATTGCTCAATCTGACAAAAGCTCTTATTTAACTCATATGCACAATGTAAGATAAAATCTGTGGGTATGAATGTTTTGTGAATGAGGCCCTTTGTTGTTACTTCTCCAGAAAAAAAATATTTTTGGCTGTTCCCATTGCCTGACCGATGGCTTTATCATCATAATATACCACAGGGACTAAATCAGGTCTATGAATCTTTAGGGGTGATTTCTGGAATATCCATTAGCTTGTCAACACTGTATTGCAGCACAACCCATGCAGGCAGATATAATACTAATAGCTCTAAATTAAGAAAATTAATGAATTTGGTCAGAGTTCATCAGAACGAAAGAAAATTATAATAGCATAAAGAGTCCAGCTTGTAAGTAGACAAGTCCTGGAGCCTCTGGGTGTAAATACTGTAGGGATAAATATTGTTTGGCTCTCATATAGCTGTAAAAGTGAAACACCGAATTGGCCCATATTTTATGACATGAGCACACTCTGTGTACTACATTAAGAAATTAGTTCCCTGCAGAAAGAAAGACACTGGCCCTCTAAAGTCAAGCCTGACTCATTTAGTTGTAGAAGATGAATTGCATCGGTTATGACAAAACATACAACCTACATATCATTTGTGCAGCGCCTGCAAATGTTATATCACTCTTTATGGCTAATTTAGGCAGAGTGGAGTACACCAAATAAATCATGGCAAGTCGCAGCCGCTTGCATGAATTATTGAATTTAATTTTTTAAGGCTCATGTTGTGACACGCTGGTATTTGGCTTGTGTTTGAAATGAATTCACAGAACAGAGAGCTGCTCACATGTAGCATTCTCTCCTCTGTTTTTTCCTTTTTCCTCCGCAGAATCTCACTTCTCTCACTTGTGTCGCTCTTGTGCTGAACTTGTTACACTACCTTAACACCTCGCAACATACTATGTCTCGGGTCTTCTGTTTTTTTAATGACTATTCAGATCTGTTCTAGGGTTTAACCCACAATCCATACAAACACAACCGGAATATACAAAGACATGCTGCTTTCCAGATGTTACTAAATAGACATTAGATGTGATTAGACTGAATCTCCAAACACAAGTCAGCTGTGTGTGTTTCTTTCCCTTAATCTGTTCTGTGGATCTTGATACTCTTGCTATCACAGCCAAGATTCCATTGGGGGTAAAATAAGAATAATCAAACAACAGATGCATAATTTTTAGTCATCAACCAAACCACTGGACTGAATTAAAATTTTGAACTGATGGTGGCACTAGATGAAAAGTAAAGTGATCACCAAAGATATTACGGGTCACCCTGAGGGGAACCTGAATATCTGTATCAAATGTTATGGTAATCCCGCACAGTTTTTGAGGAATTTTACTAAAAATTACATATGGTAACCTCATGGTGGCGCCAGAGGAAAGGTCAGAGTATCACGAAAGCCATTGAGATCCATGAATATCTGTAAAAAAATGTCAATGCAGTCCATCCAAAATCCATCACTGTGGACATTCGACAGCCTCCACTTTACTGGGCAGGCTTGCGCCACATTTTGGAAATTGCAGCTCCCATTCAGCCACAGGAGCATTAATGAGGTCCAACACTAATGCTGGGTGATAAAGCTTGGCTTTCATTTGGTGTTGGAACACCAATCAAGTTCTTCCACAGCAAACTGGGAAAACCATGTCTTTCCGGAGGTGGCTTTGTGCACGGGGGCATTGTCATGTTGAAGCAGGAAAGAGCTTTAAAGTGGCAGTAACTTGGCGATACTAAAATAAAAACAAAAAAAGCTGCAATTTTTTATAATTTCCATTTGTTGAGGCTAAGAGGCCCAAACAAAGCCATATAAAAAAAGCCAGAGACCAGTGCAGTATGTGGACTGTGTGTCCAATTTTTACATATGTACAAAAAAATTGAATTTATTATTTTATCCTTAAAACATTTTGCTGTTGAGGAATGATTGCATATCATATTTATTTAAAAACAAAAAAACATAGGCTCCTGTCAAGACTATATAAAAATTTCCAGCCTGTACACATTGTGACATTCAAAGGCAAATGTGTGTCACTCTGCTTCTCTTTGATTTTAAATTGACCATTTTTCCCTGTGAGCATTTGCCAAATTCAGTTTCCTATGGAATGTGCTGGTAGTCTCTTGATGTAAGAGGCTTAGGCGAACCTAAGCATGACATCCTCTGAAGTCACTCCATCCTTTCTCATACCTACTCTATACTGAGTTAAGATTTTTGTGAAAATTTGATTTCAAGTTGATGAAGAATCATTGTGTATTGTTGAATCTCTAATCTTTTGTGGGAACATTTTGCTGCCTGGGCTTTGGAAAATCGTAGATATGTACCTAATGGTAACTATGGCAATTGCTCTTTCTTTATATCGCCACCTCTCTTTGCAGTGGTAACCAGTGCCTGAGCTCGGCACTCCAGTGAGTGAGCTGTGCCAAGGGGCCATTTGACTCTCAGAAAAGAAAGGGATTATGGCTCATAATTGACAGGGGGCAACAGGATTTGGTGGGATTTATTGCCATCTGAGCACATCTTTGCTCTGATAGCCTGCATTGCCTGACTGGCCCTCCAATCCATTGGCTGTCCAACAACATCATCTCCTCCAGAGTGCTGAGGCCGAATATCGGCAATCATGGCTCAGTGTTTGACAAAATGGTTTTAATTCTTTACTCTTTTTGCACGTTGGATCCCCAGATAAATGGAAGGACTAAGCGATTAAATACACAAGTGAGGTCTGTAATTATTCCCATAGAGGAAGGATAGGAAGGCAGGGAGACATTGACTTGAGAGTTGTAGGTCAAACTGAAAACAGTGGGGCCTTTTAAGAAGCTGCTGGGCTGAGCAAGTGGCTGTCTAAGTGCAGAAATTAGTGGCCTGACAATTATGCTCTTCAGTCAGTATGCACACTCACAAAAGTCCCCCCCCCCCACTCTTCATCACCCAGAGACATAAACACACGAAGACAAAAGTTGTGCAGTCGCAGGTGCAGAGTGAGTGGACCGCCTGATGCATTCGGGGGCACACAACATCATCCAGCCACTCTCCTGGCCACTTCAAGAGAGTGGCCAGGAGAGCAATCCAGAGCCAGGAGGGGGCCTGACAAGTCAGATTGACCTTGTCTGCGCTAAGAGGTCGAGTAGAATAAATGACAGAGAGGTGAACATCAGTCTTTAGGGCCATGGCAGATTTGGGAGTGATGATTTCCACCCCCTTCCCAATCCTACAGTGTGGAGAGAGAGACCTGGCGTTCTCTGCACTGAGGCCTACAATCTGTTAGATTCTCATTCAGCAAAGTCAGAGTTTTCTTGGCTGTGCTCTCACCTGCAGAATTGTACATCAAACACAGCTAATTTGTCTTCCTAAGAAATGGACCCAGTGGAAATGAGGTGGACAGACCACAGAAATAGTTTAAATGGAAGAAACGGGCCAGGAGGGGAAAATGGAGGATAAAAGAAGTGGCAACAATACAAATCCAACAGATTAAAAAAGTCAAAGTTTAAATGGGCAATAAGAAAGCTTTTTAGTTTTTCACAGCACAAAATGACTATACTACTCCTGCAGGGAATCAAAAGCATGAGCTCAACAATCAGAGCGATTTCTCACTTTGAAAATTCGCTTTCAGTCTCTATTCTGCTCGTATTAAAACCATCAGATTTTTCAGACTGTTCACTGACAAAGAACTAGTGAATGTGCAGGTAATTATTATTTTGAAAAATACTACCTTCAGTGTTGCCAAAAGCCTTCTGGGCCAATTTTCCTTTGATTCCTCGTGTTTCCAAATACAGCCCGATAAAATCATAGATTATTAAAAGTTCTGTTTTTATTTTATTAATTTTTTTCTTTTTTTTTTTGGTTTCTCAAACTTTATTTTTGTAGTTGTGCCCTAATGGTATCAACGGAGGATTAACAGAAGTGTCAGGTTATGTAGCCTACCCTTTTACAGCTGCATGAATATGATTAGATACATGCTAGTCAGATAGTAACCCATAAGGTGATGGTGAGTCATGAATGAAAGGAGGCTGATGGAAGCACAGTGTTACTGCTGTTTCTTCTTTGATCTTCTTTTTTTTTTTTTTTTTTTATAGCATTGTGCCTTCATTGGGTGATAGCAGTAGACGTATCAACAGAGAACAGACACAGTTTTGACATACATACATTAGACAGTAGGCGTATGAACCATTAGGCCACAGCAGGGTAGTGTATGTGGGACTGAGTGAAAATAAACTACACTGTGTGTAGTGTTCATGTTAATGAAGGAACATGTCACACGGTGCAACAGATTGACTCATTGATGTGTTTTTAATAGTCTTAGAACAATGGAGCTTTATATCACAGAGATGTAAGATAGATCATGCTTTAGAGCCAAACACAATACTTGTGTGTTATCAGGGTTTAAATTCAAAAGTTAAAATGAGAATTGTCTGTAATACCTGTACACCCCCTGTTATCATTAGACCCTTCCTTAATTCTATCCAACAAATCCTATCAAACATTCTTGTTAGTAAGCACATTTTCTGAGAAATGTGAGTTATGCCTTTGATGTGTAGTTAGCTAGCATGATAATACTTTTTTTGGCCACATGGGGGCAGGCAGTTAGCACAATGCTGAAATATTGTCAGCTTATAGATTTGCTATCTTGAACGTGTAACCAAACAGTCCATTATTCACTCTCTTCAACAACTCCAGAAAAAAAAAAAATAGCGGCTAAATACTATTCCATGTTTACCAGCTAGTCACTAACTTTCATACTCAGTCGTATTAAGAGGCCATGCCTTTGTTTGGCATGGTCTCTGACGACAAAATCTCTGTTATGTGTAATTTGTTATCACAACAATCATGGCTAGCCACTGCTAGACCTAGTAACTAGGAGAAATCATGTCGAAATGACGAAGGATCACTTGTACAATTCTTGTTCTTGGCCAGTCGAGCCTTATTTTTCAAACACTCACTGTTCCTCATTTTCTTAATGTATCTTAGAGCTTTTAAAAAGTGGTTTCTCAGTCATCCATAGACTAAATTAGTCTATAGATGTTCAGTTGTGACAGAGTATTGAGGACGAAGTCAGCGAGAGTGAAGAACAACAACAGTTCCACATGGAGATGATGTATTCTGACGCTTTTTCCTAACACTCATAAAACTGACAGACAGAGTGGAGGCAGCCCTTTATCGCTCTCTGGAAACTCAGCCTTTAATAAACTCACTGAATTTGCATTACAGAGACTCGATTAAACCCAGTGCAAGAGTGGATAGAGATGTATTATCCATCAGCCTGTGGGGGAGCCGGTTGTGGTAACGACATAAAAATATAACAGTAATTACAAATGAAGGCAACAGCACGGAAATGAATCAATCAAGCTGTCCTTGTTTTAAGATGCACTGGCTTTTGTCGATGTGTTGGCTGTTAGGGAGAGCACAACTCCTGCAGGACACATCCATCAGCTCTGACAGCACCAGAACCTGTGATGATGGTAAACAAAGCAAACACAGTGCAAAGTGTCAGGTGTACTGAGAGACACTGTGAAATACAAACTAATAAGACACGAGGAGCAAGCATCCAAGGGAAAAAAAAAAAAACTACCCGTTAGGTACGATTTTCATGTAAACACAACAGCTGACTAATGTGTTTAAATCACAAATGGAGCTACAGCAGAGTGCCTCGTCCCCACTGACAGATCCACTGTTTCTTTTCAAATTGAATTCTGAGTCTAATTTAACATTTTGTGTGTGCTCAAGGACAACGCACAGACACATTCTGAAAGAAGGAGCCAAAACTCAGGGCCGGTCTTTTAATTCTCCTCTGTTGTGCACTGGTAGGAGCAGGTTTGGTTATTAGCATATTGTTAACGATTAGCAAGAATAATTTGACAGATTCATAAAGTTATTAATTGGAATTAATAATTGCAGGGCACCAGCCCGATACCATGGACTAATAACCAAACTCTTTATTAGTCTCAAATGGGTGTTCACCTGCAAGTGTCGATATCTGGGGGATATCAACATTTAGGAAGTGAACAGTGAAGAGATGAAGCCGAGCACTGACCGCCACAATCCAGCTGTTACCACAGGAAGAAGGAACACATATTCACAAACAATGGCTGCTTAAAGTATAACAGAATTTATATAACAACAATCATTAATCAGCATTCAATACACAGCAATCAAACATTTATTAAACAACTATGAGCACAAATGACTGCACTACCAAACAAGCAAAGGGAAAAACCAGGAGAGTATGTTGTGCTTGCGATGTGTGTGTGTTTGTGTGTGTGTGTGTGAGTGAGTGAGTGAGGAGAGAGAGAGTGGGAAAGGTGGCAGACGAGGTCATGTGAGCGAAGAGGTCTCGCGCATGATCAAGATGGCGGCTCAGCCACGAGATTTGAGCAGGGGGAGTGAGAGACAGAGGAGGAGGTGTGATCTAACGTGTCTGAGGCAGGAAGAGGGCGTTGGGCAAGCTGGTTATGCTATGAATGCTACTACGCTATCTGTGCACGAAGTGTGTTTGTGAATGCATGCCTGTGTGTAGGTGTGGTTATGAATGAAGAATGAACACACATAAATATGACTTCAATGATTGTAATAACAATGTGCTGATATCTTTTGGTACAAATACAACAATTAACAACAATTAAACTATAACAAAAAAATGAACAGAGGACATTTTATTTGTAATTTACTCACACGGAGGTCTTAAGCAGCTTAGCAGCTTACTTTCCCCATGGCTCAGGCTGCCTTCATAATATTCCCTACTATTTTTTACTAAAGTATTTAAAATGCCGCACAGAACGGTCAGATCTCTATCACAAAAGTGAATTTGTGAATGGCTCTTTGAGACGGAGTAAGTTTTGAAAACAGTGCAAACGACAGTCAGTTACAACACTGGTATTTCCTTAGGCAGCAGAAACACACTGAAGCTTTGAAAACCACTATTCTGTCTTTCTGCGTTTGCACCTTGAAACATTCTTTTTTTTTTTTTTTTTTTTTTTTTTCTGCTGAGAATGTGCTTACCATACCAGCTTTCTCATTTGCCTTTACAGTCTGCATTGACACATTTCTTCCACCGTGCTCACTTTGCATTCTCTTTTCTATATGCCATACCATTAAGCTTACGCCAGATAGTGCTGTAAAATGCTCCCATGCTTTAATCCCGGAGAAGAAAGAGTCGGAATATAAAAGGCATTTCACAAAGGTACTTACTGTAGCAATCTGTGAGTCACTGTGCCTGATGGTGCCATTATTAAATTCTAAGTCTATTCACTCTTCCAGCGTGGCTTCATCAGCAGGTGTGGGATATCTGGTCAGGGGGTCGAAATGAATGTGAAAAAAGGAAAAAAAAAAAAAAAATATGTTGTGCTATCTTTAAAGTGACCAGTGTATTTAAGTGGCACACAATACCAAGACTGCGAACCTGAGATGTTAGTTACAAAATGGCTCTTCCTCGTGCTTTTTTTTCCCATATCTCTCTGAGAGGGTTTCGGTGTCTTTGCAAACACATTTGAACTGGTTCTTCAACACTTGTCTGACCCAATTTAAATGATGTGTGGAGAGGAGCGAGCAGGGGGGGTGGGGTGGAGGGGCATTTAAATGCTGGAGATGACAACATGTTCGCCCCCGCATGTATAGACTATGTGACTTCTCTCGCTCACTTTCACACCACACCCCCTCCCACCAACCTACCCTGTTCCTAGTCGCACTCATCTCTTCTTCTCACTCTTCTCTCTTTTTTTTGTTCACTTTTCTTCCTTCTCAGTCGCTGTCTCTCTCTTCCTCTCTCCGCGCTCTGTCTTTTCCTCTGGTTGTTACATTAGCATAATGCAGCCTTTGCCTGCCAGTGAAGGGGAGCGTATCCGGCCCACATTTCCCTCAGTTGTACTGTGCCAGCCGCGGCTGTATATCCTGTCGAGGCGCGCGGCGACGGCAGCAACCCTCGCTCCTCACATATGGAGCGGCGCTGACAGGATTATAATTAATGGAAAACAGGGGACCCACAGTGAACTCGCAACAAGTTAACTTTGTGAAGCTGCATTTGGAAACAAATCCCACACAGTCCAGCAATGTTTGGTTAACATTTGTGTAGGGACCGCCCTGCCCGCAGCCCATAATACCCGTAATTTCCATACTCAACTTCATGAGTAGTCTCCACCCACCTTCACACCTCTTAGTACTACAGTATTGGGTACAGTAGTACTGTAATTTTACTCTTAAAACTGTAGTGAAATTTGAATTCTTTCCTTCGAGCAGCGGATTTCACACTGCGGATCTTCAGCTGACGAGCAAAGGAGGAAGAGAACTGTTCTCCTTGGACCCTCCTCCTGTGCTGTTCAGTGGACAACAAATGGATACCGTCACTCACCACGGAAGAACAATCTCAAGTCAGGCTGGCACCTGGGCAGAGTTAGTCTTAGTGGAAGACAAAGCGAATGAAGTGTTGTCTGAGTTCATCTGTTGGTCTTTATTTGTGCACTCTGTGAGTCACGTCCTTGACAACTTGTTATTTTCTTTGTTTGCTATAATTTTAAACCGTCAGTGCAAGCTCTCTTTTTCACTCTCTTTCCCTCTCTGATTCCCTTTGTCCTAATCTTATCACGCGCCTCAACAGCGGGATTTCGGTGCGAGTCGACTTTGGATACGATCCGTTGTGTATAGGCCTAGTTGGGACTAACCTTAAGCTGGAAATCTTTTGTCTCTGTCACCCACACACAGTCACCCCACTCTTGTCGGCGTTTAGCCAGACGCTTGCGCGTTACGCTTGCCCCCCCTTCCTCCTCCTCCTCCTCCTCCTCCACCCCTCTCATATGCTCATACACACACCCACACTCACATTTACACACGCACACATGCCCTAGCATTCACTCCAGTCTTACACTCATCACTACCTCATTTGTACCTTGGTTATATTTGATTAATATTAGTTTGATTGGTTGGTTTCTGCTGCAGTATGTACTGAAGCCATCCTCAAGCATGGAGCACATCAGCTCCAGGAGTGTGTCAACTAACGTGTCATGATGCGAAGACAGGCCGCGAGGCATGAAAACAGGAAACACCAACGGTCTGTCAGCTTGAAATTAGAGAAGTTTATCTCAGTCAAGTGCAGTTCTGAGATACCAACCATGAAAGATTTCTCATTTCAGCTTGGAAAATTGCTTATGTACTTCAAATTTTTAACACCATAAACTTTCTTATAAAACAACCCCACACAAGCATAATGAACATGAATATGGATAACTCACATTTGATTAAGAAAAAAAAAAAACATTTAAAGATTTAAACTCACAATATACAGCAAAATAGAACCACTTTGATGCTTTAGAATAAAATAAAAAGTAATTATGATCACAATTTTAGCTTCTGAGGTTAAATATGATTTCATGCTGTGCTCCACATCAGTTGTCTGAGCGTTCACAGGCACATGTGTATGGACTATAAGTGGTGACAGCATCATTAAAGCTTAATTCTGTTTTGAAAAACATTTTGAATTGAATTGCCCCTTACACTTTCCAGTTATTTTCCTAAAATGTAGTAAAACAGTAAAAGGTAATTATTTTCCACAGTGTATAATAAAATGACGTATAGAGTGTATTCTGCATCTTCTTCAGTTTTTCAGCTGCATGGTTGTTACACTGAGTTACATTACTTAGTCAAATATTCTACTCCAAGATAACTTGTTTTCTTTTTTTTTATGGCTGCACCATTAGATCAAATGGAAATATTAATATCTAGATGACGTGTGCATCATTTTACCCAAATTCAACCTGACATTCTCAGTATCTGTGGACTTTGGGATCGGCTGGAGTTTTAAATTTCTGTTTTCTGAGTTCTGCAGACTGACCACACCACACGGGTTTGTAATGATGGACTGAGAGGTATGTGACAGCGAGAGACAATAGAAACGATTTTATTTTGATAAAAGGGATTTTGAAGTTTATTTGCAACAAATAACAAATGCAATACAACATCACAATAACCTCAAGAATCACAGAATCTTAATTATATAACCTGACTTACCAACATCAGATTAATGACAACTGTGACTGTAATAACAGTTTGAAACATAAGTCGTTACCTCAACACCATGATTTTTTTTTTTGACTGCCAGACCTCAGGTGGTCAGGGTCGGCAGCCAGGTCGACCGTGACCGACCCCAGTCCCAGGGTTGTGTACTGTATTTCCTCTCCTGCACTGCCCCTGCTACAAAAGCCATTAATATAGGATTGTACTGGAACTCAAAATAATAAATGATCTGTTGTGAGTCTGTGCACATCAGATAATTAGCAGCATTTACTGTAAAGAAAGAAACCAAAGTATATCAGGGCGATTCCTTAACTCCTCATATTGATATAGTTTTCAACCGGCCTAATTCAGCTTAACAGAATTCCTGAAATTCAGTAATGGCTTCTGGTTTGGCAAGACTGTCAGTGGCCCCATCTGGCTACCCCATGGAAAAATTTCTGGTGGCACCACTGCTGACCTCTCTGTATCCTTGGCTTTGTCTAACACGTTGTCCTCTGTATGTCCTCTGCACGGCCCTACACTTTTGCGTATTTGCACTCAAGCATATTACATTTTACCTTACATTTGTGACGTTTTACATTTTTATGCACTGAAAACCTATGTTTTTCAAATTCTTTTTTTATTCTAATTCTAATTATTCATTTAGTAAAGCGTTAAGAGTATGCCAACCTGCATTTCACTGTTAGTGTGTGACAAATAAAACCTGTCAACCTGCCTTGCAGTCACTTAAGAGCCAATCAAAACACTCCTTATGCATTTTCCCCGGGTTGAATTATTTAGTTTTCATTGCTTATAATGTATAACACAGAAACTGATACCCTGCACTTTCATTTATAAGTGACGTCATTATTTGAAACTTGCACCTGCATTTTGTTTGATATACTTTCCGTATACAGCTTATTTTTTTCAAGTTATCTTGTTGAAGTTATTCCTTAAACCAAACAATGCTTTCATGCTGCTGATTTCATTGATTTAAAGAAGTGAAAACGTGTACAAAGTGGTTGGCCACGGGTGGCAGCACACTGAGAAAAACGCTAACACGTTTAAAGGAACAGAAGGGCTTCTTTGCATCTCTGAGGCAGTTTAATCAATAGAGCATATATTCCAGAGAGAAGGGCATTTTATGCCTGGCTAAGGTGGAAATGGCCAGAGAATTAACATGTTTTAAAGTCCTGAAAGGGACCTCAGCCGTGAGGTCAGTGTGGTTAACAAGATTACCATGCTTGGCTTGAGTAGCAGCTGAGCAGTAATATTGCTGTAACATCCTGCATAAGAGATCTGACCACAGTTTCAGACAAGTCAAGGTGACTGTCCTTAGCAAGCTCAAACAGGAGCTTTAAAGGAGCCTGTGCGTGAATGCACTTGAAACACTTTAAAACACAGCAGTTATGTTTGGACATATAAGTGAGATGTGTTCTAGGTTGACAGCTTCCCTAGGTAAAAGGTCATTTTTCCCATTTCACTTATTACCCTGTTCAAATATACCTGCATTGTATAAAAATGATATTGTACAGTAAATGTATTTATGGGCTTTCAAACTCATAGCATCCTCAGGTGTGAGTCAGATTAGAAATATTGAAGGGTTTTAAAAGTCCAACTGAAATTTCAACATCCTTAGTGAGTGAACATGTTTTGTCAGTACTTAAATTAAGAAAAGGAGATCTTGGAAATACATCAGAAATACCTCTTTATCCTCCAGGCCTCTGATAGGATGGGCCGCTGCTCTTCCTTTCTTTGGGGGGGAAAAATGTTTTGACCTCAGAATTGCTTTATAAAATGAGTAAATACGATATGTAATCCCCAAGTTCAAAATGAAGGTGCTCAACTAGACTAATACATCTTGCACTGGTGTAAGGGTACTGTCCATGGTTGACATTTTCAGGCTTACTTGGCCACTTTCTGCAAGCTTACGTTGGCAGTGCAATACAGAATCCTCAGATTAAAAAGGTTCTTCCTACTGGAAAACATTAAGATGCCCAGTAAATGCAGTTTGTTTTGTATAAAAGTAAGCTTTTATCTGAGTCAGTAGCGGGTCCTTTTTTTTTTTGTAGATAAAAGGACACATCAGCAATAAAGCTAATGTAGGTTGTGACTGTGGTTATGTGACTACCTACCTAACTACATAACGCTAAACCTACCAAGTCAAATTATTGAAATTATCTGATTGCTACACGTAGAATTTATTCAAGTCGAACATCTAACTGATGTATCACAGAGCAGCAACTATAAAAATTTATCCCTTTTGGTTTGTGATTTCTTTTCTTAATTGAGCGTAGAACTTGTGATGTGCAAAGCAGATTTGTATGCTGCAGCAAAACAGAAAAAAGCCATTTAATTTCAATTGGAGTCTTCCCTTTGACTGCAATTTATATTTTATTAGCTTTAGTTTGTAACTACAGACAAAAACTAGAATAGAGGCTTTTTGACCTTATTAACCTGCTTGGCATGCAGTTACAGATGTCAGCTTAATAAGCTGAAGAAGTGTATTAACTGCAGAAATTGATACCTGCAAACATCAGAGCCAGTTTTGACCTCTATATTTTTAATGACAGCCTGGGTTCCTGCAGGCAAAAAACATATTGCTGCTTCTCTAATGTGAATGTTCATCTCTGCTGTGCATTGTGCCCTTTATCATCAGATAAAAGCAAAATCATTAGGTTGTGTAACATGTTCTGTGATCACAGGGGCTTGTAATGAATTCGGGAAAGGAAGAAGGACTCAAAAGTAATGCCAAGCTTTTGCCTTAAAGGCACACCAACTGGGAACCAGTGAGCTTAGCTAATTGAAGTTGGGCTTTGTTCTGCATGGTGCCCGCTGAAAAACAAACTTCTTGAGTTGAAAATAGTTACTGAAGTTCACTGGGGAAGAGAGCAGCAGCGAGTTCGACCAAAGTTGCTCCAGTCGTAAGCTGTGTTGTTAGCGCTGCCCCTGAGAAGGCCGGGGAGGCAGAGACGTCAGTGTCAGCTCTTGGGGGAGTTCATTTAGGATTGAGCTTCATAAGAGGGAGACTAGAGCTGTATCTCCAGCGACATCAGAAAGACTACTAACAGATCAAAAAAAAAGATAGTTGACATTCCTGAACTTGCAAAACTGTTCCCAAAACTCTCACAAAAACAACAGTACTTGATAATGGCCATGATGATGTAGAAACACAACAATATTTGATTCATCTCCAAGCCTTGGAAAACATTCCCTGTTTACCATGTGTTTACTGTGATGAATTCTGCTTCCTCAATAATCCCCAGTCTAGAATCACCAATTAGCCAAGCTTAGTTTGGCAGAGCACTGTGCTTGTGTACAGAGTGTACAGTGCCAAGGAGGCAAAACTTTGACAGAAAAAAAAAGACAACATGTTATTTACTCTGTTGACAGACCCAGATTTCTCACTGCTCACAGAACACACAGAGAAGCAGGAAGCTTCGTCTGGCTGACAGCTGGGCTCCAAAACCCTCTTTCCCTTACCCTTCCAAAACTTTCCAGGAGCGGGCTGATCTGCCGTTTGGCATGACAGCACAAGGACGGGATATAGTGAAATTCAGCTGTGTGAATGTGAGAAAATTACCTGCAGTAGAGAATTAGGGAACAAGGCTAAAAGCCTGAAGCCCAAAGTGGCTGCAGTGCTCGTCACACCCCACTATGGGAAAGCTTTGTACAGAAAATACTTAGAAAGCAGCTGGGGCAAAAACAAAAAAAACCCAAAACAAAACAGGATATGGAATTACAACATACGAAAGGGTTTTCCCTCTTACGCATGACATTGCTCAACAAAAGCTACAGTAATCAGCCTTTATTATACAGCACCGTGCATAGAAGAAAAAAAATTGCTATATGTAGCGATATAGGAAAAGCCACGAGTATCGACAAATTTTATTAGAGGCTCATAATCCTCTATGTTGTGTACAAAGAACAAAATAACATTTTTATTTTTTGTTCTTTGTACAAAATAATTTTTTTATTCATTATGGTGTTATAGGAAAGCCTGACTGACCCTATAGGTCATTTGTCCCTATCATCTGATATGAGCTGAAATAGCCTGAAATAGCACACCAAAGGCGGCAGGTGTACTGGACCCTTGTTACCATGGTTACAGTTATGAACATGCAGTTCAGGTTGTGGAGTGGTCATCGTTAAAAGACACGACACTGACTCTCGGTTTCAAATGGGAAGCTAACAGCTATCATGGGTAAAACCCCCGTGTTCTGACGTCCCATCTGTCCATCTCAGCACGAGAGGGGAACACCGCCAAAAACCTTCGTTCTCATGCGACAGTGAATATCCACAGCAAAAATCATGATGATCTAGCCTGTAGTTGTTGAGATATCTTATTCTGTGTTGGCCTGGGCTTGAAGAGTAAGTCGTTTATTAATCTCAAGGTTTGGTGGTTCAATCCGTGACTCTAACTGTCCTTGATCAAGACTTTAAACCTGAAGTGATGAAAGTGCTATTTGAAAGTACAGTCCATCAGTTCGAATGAAGTGTTTGCCTTAAAATTTTTGTCTAAACAGTAACTGACATCATGTTTCAAATACATACAATAACAGAGCTGTTCATAAGGAGTTTTTCAGCTGCAATTTCTTACCTGAAAGCATAAGCATTCCATTCATTTAAGTGTATAATATGGGATCTGAATGCTTTTGTACTCAGTAATTACGGTTTTCTTCCTCAATGGAAGCACAATTATGTTTAACCTTGGTAGCACACAATAGTTATATTATACAGCTGTCAAGGTTAGGGTGGTGGCTGACACATAGAGACAGACAACCCTTCTTGCTCACATTCAGGCCTATAGGTAAAATCGTGGACTAATCTTTCACTGGGACCTGAACTTTCCTCAACAGTTTAGCAAAATCATCAAACGAGCGATATATATATATATATATTTCTGAGATCAGATGATTCCTTTCATCTGATCTCTGATCATCTGATGCACAAACGCTCATTCATGCATTTGTCTAGCCATCCATATTACTGTCGTTCATCATTTGCCTGAGTTCTTACGAAGACTAGAAAATATAAGCACGTGCCATTGCTCTGGTTACCCGTGGTCTTCAGAACTGACTTTAAAAGTTTTGGCTTGTTTTTAAAATCAATGAGCAGCCTTGCCCCGTCTTATATTATCGACATTCTCACCCCTTAGACTCCTGCTTGTACTCTGTAGCTGTTTCTCTCGGCCCCCAGGGCAAGGCTTGAGCCAGGGGGTGGAAGGGCATTTACTGTAAAGGCTCCTCAGCTGTGGAATAACCTTCCTTTGGGAGTCAGGCAAGCTATCTCAGTTTTTTTTCTCTTTTAAATTTATTTTTTCAGTCTTTTATCTTTATTTCTATTTCTTGATTGTACTGAAATTGTTCTAGTGTGTAATTGCACTGTCTTCTATTTTCATGTTTGTGAAGCACTTTTTTTTGAAACGTGCCTTACAAATAAAGTTTTTTGTTATTTTTTTTTAAAATTATGTACAGTACAGCAGCCAGTTATTTCTTTCTTTTGCGCAACAGCGGAGCAGCTCTATGCTAAACGCAAATTTCTATTACACTGTTGGTCAGCCCGTTGAATGTTGATGTTTATTGGTAGATGTTCTTTCAAAATTAATTGGCTCAAACAGTTTCTATTACATCATCAGGGGGGCGTTTATAGGCAGTCATGCCAACTTTTTTTTTTTTCAAATGCATCTAGAGACAAACCTAGCGCCTTTTTGGACGAACCTTGCTATGGTGATCTTGTCAGATGATGTCACAATTACAGTTATTATTGGAATTGGCTAACATGTGAGCACAGAGAGCAGGAGAGAAGCAAACAGATATAGGGCTGACACAAGGCAGAATGCAAATGCAATGTGATGGCATCATGCTAATTAGTGTATTACGCAACATTTCGAGCAGGTTTTCGCTACTTTCCATTGACAGTAGTTGTATACAGCGGTTCCACAACAGTTTTCAACAACGCGCTCAGTTTGGCACACTGACCATACGCGGTCCAGCCACATACTACTATTTTGACCTAGTCTTATCTCCTTTTTCTTGGCTCCCTCACTGTGCCTTGGAGGAGCGCAGAAACCAATGTTTTTTTTCCTGCATTTAATTGGCTGTTTCGTGCCTCTTTCCAAAGCTGCCCTCTAAACACTCCTTTCTTTACATGCTCCGTTACACTCCTTTTCAGAACCATGAACAAAGAAGAGTGACTCACAGCATTGCTATGGAATACAAGTTGGGGCTTCAAAAATACGTCACAAGCTCTTTTTTTGCTCCTTGAGCTCAAGGAACAGAGGTATAAGAGTTTGAGAGGTCAGCATCAGGACTTTTGCAAATTTCAAAATCTTCAGTGAATAGATTGTACTGTCACATATTGGAGAAGCCTCCGTTGGTGGAGTGATTGTACCTTTGAACTCAATGCTTCATAAAAATGGTGCTGTGAAATAGTAAAAGACCCAGGTCAGACTTCTCATTGTCTCTGTTTGAAGCTCGGACTGAGACCTATCTCCTGCAAAGTATGACAAATTGCTTCTGCTTCAGCAAGATGAGCAAACAGAGTGCAGTGGCTCTGTGATTAAATATGGGTGTCTGGTATCCTCCGTCTGAACAAATATGGACATGTTCCTATTCATGTTCTTTATTAATATAAAAAAAAAATATATATATATATCACACCACAGCCTGATCTGGAAAAGAATAAAGTAAAAACTAAAGCACCCAGCAGACTGCTTTGTGTACACATCTAGTTATTTAGAAGTTAATTTATTGAAAGCATTGCTTATTCTTGTAAATATCACCAGATGGAGGGGAAAAAATGTAGTTAAAGATAAAAGAAGGCTAACTCATTCAGCACAGTGTGGCTTTCACATAAGTTTTACCAGCCTTCATTATGTATATTTGATGGGTACAATGCACATTCATAAATGTTACCTTTTAGGGACTGAATAAACATCACTGGGAATAATTCATTTGTCCCAAAGAGAAGAATAAAACATTTTTAGCAACTGAGTGGTGTATTTAAAACACAGTGTAAAGATTAGAATAAAAAATAGTAGAACATTAAAATGTAGTTTGAATGTTTTCTGTATTTACTGGTTGAAAAGGTTATTTTCAAAAGAGCACAGGGCACGTATTTGCACTTTTGAATACAAGATGGTTGGACTAAGACAACGGCTTGCAGATGCTTGAGCTTGAAGTAAATGTGAGATCCTGTGTGAGAGAACGTGAAGCTGAATGAAATGGCAGTGAAGGCTTTTAATTTACTGCGATGTGACAATGTTTGATGCATTCTATGGAAGGAATTCATTTTTCTTGATGCTCCAATGTCATAAGATTTGACCACACATGCTATTACAATGATTCTGGCAAGAGATTTTGTCTTTAAATGGATGCTTAATGCTAGAGATAGTAACTTTCACTCAGGTGTATGAGCCAAGTTTCAATAAGACTAAGATTCTACAGACGTTCTAGCTGCTTTGTGGGGGCTGCACTTTGGCGGAGTGGTACTTTGAGCTACACCAGCATGCTAAGTGAGTTTCATGCTCTGGCATGAAACTCACCAGAGGCTGATGGGATGTCAGTTAATGATGGTGCTTGATAAAAGGTCATAATTAAGGGAATCTCCAAAGACATTAAGATAGATCATCTGGGAACCTCGAATGTCAGCACAAAAGTTTGTGCCAGTCTTTATTTTATTTAGATATTTCACAGAATAAGTGAAAATTTTGTCCCGCTGGTGGTGCTAAAATAAAAGTAGGCAAATCACCTAAGTCAGTAGGATTCAACCTCTGGGCACCATGCATGTCTTTATAAAATTTTGTATAATCCATTGCCTAGTTTTTGAGTTTTTTCCATCAGGACCAACGTGATAGACTGGCGGGCAAACAATTCCTTCTTAAAAATGCTGGATACTACATTTCCCCTAATTGAACTTAGTGGCATTTTTAATTAAACTGTCCTTGCCTAGTAAATGACCATGTTTTACAAAGTCTGTGCTCCTGGTTTGTAATATAGCTTGCTTGATGAATGTTACCAACCCACCCCCCTACCCCCCAACCCACCCCTCCATGGCCACAGAAGACATTATGCAACAGTTTTCTGTGTAATGCCTCTCATGATGAGTCAACTTAACTTCATGTTTAAAATCTTTGGATTGCCCATTTAAAAGGACGAAGTTATAGAAACTTTTGGACTTGTTAAAAACAAAAAAAAGTTAGAGAATCGTGCAAAAATGAGAGCAAGAGTTTCTGTCTTCACTCGGTGCACGGGGAATGTGAGTCCTCAACAGTGCAGAACCCCACAATTAATTTTTATTAAAATGAATAGTCTCAGTTCATTTTATTTCAGTTGACTCAAGTGTGTGTGTGTAATATTTGTATTTGAACAAAAGCAGGCAGCCACTTGTTTGCTCTGACAGCAACGATCCTGCGGTATTTGCTTTAAGATGACACATGCACAAAACCAACAAAGCAATGGAACAGATAAGAAGTAAAACTTTACAGAAGCAAATATATCAGTGACGTGAATGTGTAATCAAATCCTTGCTAAAGTCAGAGAGAAGAAACGAATGTACCCAGTGTCGATAAAGAAAACTTTCTGTCAGTATTGAAAATCAGCTCTTATTCCCTTGTGAGCAACGTTTTTGTGTTGTAAGACGATGCCAAAGGTTGTGTGCACCCACAGATGAACCTTGGGACACAAAAGCTATGTCATGGTGGTTTTGTTTTAGCTGTGGTTACCTCTCAATTCCTGACCTCTGGTTCTAGGAGAAGTTGGTATGTACCGTAATTTCCGGACTATAAGCCGCTACTTTTTTTCACACGCTTTGAACCCTGTGGCTTTAACAATGATCCGGCTAATTTATAGATTTTTACGGGCTAATGAACTTTATGCTGCATTTAGCCTCGTCACATCAGACCAATGAAATTACCGGTCACAGGTCACAGTGGACCAATGAAACTGTTCGAATTAAATCAAATGCACTGGCGCTAAATTCTTCAGAAAGAGAGACTGAGACAGTGTGTGACGAAGTAATTCTGAGGCTTTTCAACTCCGACACTGAAGAAGACGTCTTCAGTGGTTTCAGTGCGCAGGAGTGAGAGGAAGATAGCATCAATGTCTTTTCTGGTAGGCTACTGTATGCTTTTATTTTTTTAACCAGCCATTTTACTGCCATGTTACTGCCGTGTTACAGGCACTGTTTGGAAAAAAGCATGTATTTAGTTAAAAGTTTAGAAAATCTTTCGGTGTACCATCTTTCTGTGTAAAGATCTCATGTTACAACGTAAACACCTGCGGCTTATAGACAAGTGCGGCCTATTTATGTACTATTTTTTTTTCCTTTTTAAATTTAGTGGGTGTGGCATATATTCAGGTGCGCACAATAGTCCGGAAAATTACGGTACACTCCATTTAAACCTGGTGTTAATATGCACAGCGTGTCTACATATCTCATCTCGATTAGGGAATAAAAAAAGTTCAGTATCAGCATTAGTCTGGCTTACTGTATGTGCACGATACACTCATGTGAAAATGGCTGCTGTGCAACAAGCCATTTCTTTGCATTTGCTAAGAGTAGCCTTTGCCATTTGCCTTAGCATCAACAAACTAGAGCCCTCACACTGATAATTTATCAACCGCTAATTGCCTTGATACTAGATTAAATCCCTTAAATGCCATACTTACTTGAGGAGAGAGGAGCGCAGCGCAGACAACTGGCTGTTGTTCAAGGAACCGCTTGACCATATCAAAGCCACCGTTCCACCTTGTTGGAACATCTGTCTTCAGTGTGTGTTTAGGCAGTTCTGGTAGAATGAAAAAAAATAGCCCATTACTAGTAGCCGACATTCGGAATTATATTTTTTTAATAGCCTATTGATAAATTAGAAGTTCATAAAAAGCTTGATTTGTATGGGCAACTTCAGGGCTCGTTGACAGGCGAAGGTTTAGGGTGTGAGCGTAACCGGACCGGACATGTAGAAAGTTGTCATGCTCTGCAGCCAGGGTCATATAGGGAGCATTGTCTGTGACGAGAACCAGGTCGTGTTTCTCTATTCCCCACTCGTCTGCCACAGCTTTGAGAAACTCAAAACATATTTGCGCCTGTGTGGCTATCATCCATAGCTCTCGTCTCAAGCACGTAGGAAGTTAACTTCCATTCACTGCTGACATGATGCGCTATAACGGTCACGTATGAGACCTGTGGCTCTCTTGCAAACAAGAGCTCCGGGATGGTATCACATATCTTAGCTCCATATTGTGGACCATGTAGTGGAAGCCTTGGCTTTCCACCACACTGTATGGCCTCATATCTTTGGCAATGAAGTAAGATTTTGACTTTTTTTTGTTTTTTTTGTTTTTTTTGCTTTGTCACGTTGTCCTACAGGATAAAACATATACTTGAACACAGCCAAAAATAGATGAGAAGAAAATATTGTTTGAAATGTCTGAAATGACGCACTATGAGTTCTGATCTGAATCCAGCTGAATCTATGGAAATAGCTGAAACTCACAGTTTCGGGGAAGGGACCCATCAAACGGGAACTGGAGCAGTTTGCTCAGAAAGAATGGGTCAAACTACCAGCTGAGAAGTAGTAGAAGTCTCATTAAGAGCTGCAAAAAGCGCTTGATTGAAGTGATTGCCTCAGAAGGGTGTGCTACAAAATATTAGGTTAAGAGTCCAGATATTTTTGTCCCTGCCATTTTCAATTGTTGTATTATTTAAAATAATATGTTACATGGAAAATCAGATGTAACTTGTCTGTGCTATTAACTGTGGAATAGAAGGTGTCAGTTACTTTTGTTATTTTCAGAGAAAATGGTGGTTTTTTTTTTCTTTTCTTTAAGTGGATGTGTGCTAATAATTTCTGCCATGTTTGTATACAGAACACAATGTGAATTCATATTAATGCTGTAAATAATGTATTTAATACACATAAAATAATCAAAGTGGCTGTAACTAACACTGATTTAATCTGATTTAATTTAATATTCAGTATAATTTACTGAACTTGACCTACAGTAGATCACCTGAGTTTATTTTAGAGAATACTGTAAAAATGTATTATGTCTGTAGGAGACCCTCACTTATAGTGATGAACCCACAGAGAATTATCACTTAAATCTGCAGCTCACCTCGGCTTTATGGAGCTTTATAGTGAGTTTCAGCTCATTTCAGCTCATCTGTCGGTTCCTACACCGTTACTTTTGGTTCACTCTCTCAACTCTTATAACGTTGCAGCATTCAACTGTTTTCAGTAAAAAATGACCTTCTCAGTACCAAATAGCAGACAAATTAGTTAGACTGAAGCTGATGAACACACTGGAGCATTTAATAATAATACTACAGTTTATGTATATAGCATTTATCAGTAATTATCTTTTGTAATAGTACATGTTTTGTTATGCACACATTTAAATATTATGCAGCTGGATACAGAACACTCCGGAAAATAAAGGTGTGTAGATAGACGTACACTTTAATCGATCAAATTATCCTGGAAGCCAAACAACCGCAAGGTACTAATGGATGGAAGACATTCATTTACTTCGAAAAACTACTAACAATATTTGTATCGTGCCATTGCAATGGTCTTTTATTTAGCGGACCAAATAGCTGTTATACAAGATGTACATAAATGGCTGACTGCTGACGTCTTAGTTAAATAAGCCCTGCAGCAGAACTCATTTTGAGAGGAAAATCAGGGAGATCCTTTTTTGTACAATGAGCAGTGGGACTTAATATATGTCAATTATCTTTCCTTCTTTAATGTACTGTGTGTGTGTGTGTGTGTCTTTCTGTGCATACTTGTGCGCAGTGTTAACATAACAAATTATAATTCTGCTGTGACTGGACACCCTGCTTTGCATCCTGCGGATGACTCACACTGTAGGACTCGTAATGATGAGATATCAAATACTGTTTCTCTGAGACTAGAAAGAGTTCTCGTTTCTAATTCAAACCGAGAGCATGCATCCACCTGAAGTGTCTTATAGCAAGATACCGCTTCCTGTCCACTCCAAAGCCCGGCCTGCCTGTGAAGGAGACAGAAAAGAAAATCCCTGTCAGATAGACACATAAGCACCGGTATCAGTACTGAACTTGAATACTAATTAAACTCTTAAAGTTTTTACTTTTATAAGGTTATCCATGGTGCACTGGGTGGACGGCTGAGTTAAACACCTTTAATTCAAAGTTTGGATACAGTTATTGTGAATTTAGTCTCAGGATGAAAGTCCTCTGTTCTGTCTCTTCATGCAAATCAGAATGAGTTCAGGGGATTTCCATCTGAGTTTCCTCCGACTATTCACTTGCATGTGAAAGAGTAAGACCTTATGCGACGCTTCTACAGTGTTTTGATGTGTGTTGATTCAGTTGCCTGTCAACATGCCAGCCACTATAATCCTTTAAACACATTAAGATTAATGGCCCTTGGGCCTCAGTGAATTCTCCACTTGAACAGATGAATACTTCTGAATGAATAAACATTAAAAGTAATCAGTGAATGTCTGTTTTTCTTATGTTTGAGAGCAGGGGTCACAATTAAGGTTGGCCATGGGCCAGTTGTTCCTTGGGAGACACAGGGCAGTCTTTCGTTTTGTTTTTTTAATGTTTTTGTTTGATTAAATTATCTTTCTATTGATGTGGGAGTGAACTTATGAATGAGATGTTTGTTTCTTTTTTCCCCTCTTATGATTGAAGCTTTATTGGATGTTCTGGCTTGTGAAATAGCTCACACTCAGAAAGGTCTGACTGATTTTCAGGCACCAGATCTCTTTCATCAAATCATCGGACATTCTGTTTCACTGTCAGTCAAAGCCAGAACCTTCTGATGTGGGCTTATGATGCTGGTCAGCTATGAAACCACTGCCCATTGATTGTGTTCATATAACTAAATCTGACCTTGCACATCAAACCTTTAAGTAACACTTGTGTCGTTGCGGTGGCATTGTTGATCAGTCTGTTGGTCCCAACACTTTGCTCCATAGTATATTACCTTGATTAATGTTGAATGGAATGACATGAAATGTGTTATAACTCTTAATTGTCCCCAGTGGATAAATCCTAGGGACTTTACATCTAGTGTTATCTAGTTGTCCAGCATGTCAGAAAACATTGCAAATTCCCATTATGAACAGATATATTTAAGATAAGATGTCAAGGAACGTGTTCACAAATATTTTAAGGCTAAAAGTAGCTCCGGACTGACTGAGCAAGAAGGAACCCCTAAAAAAAAGTGTAAGTCTAAGAGCAACTCTCTGTTTGCTCACAGATAATAATATACTGCAGATAATGTGCCTCATTGAGCCAGTGTTTATTAATAATAATAATAATAATTAATAGTGATAAAATTTTAATCCATATTTTGATGGTTTCCATTTCATAAGGATTCAGTCGGCTCACAATGATAGTTCACACAACTAAAATACAGTTTTCAGAGCCGATGATCCCAGCCTCTACCATCTGACGGAATTATTCATCTAACCAAAAACGAACTCCTCAGACAGCTCGTGTGATAGTTCATTAAGTGCACATCAAATAATTGCAAACAGCAAGAAATACGTAAATAAAGCCATCGCTGGATTATCCAGTAAAGTCTGTGCTTTATGTAGATTACCACATCAAAGGAAGATGGTTTGTTTTTTTACAGCCTGAAAAAAAAAAGAAGAAAACATTAAAACATCTATCTATCATTCTGCCGATCTGATTTATTCCTGTAGACATAGTGATTAAACTCACTCATGCTTTATTTTTAGGTTGGGATTCCTTCAGTGTTCGTTGTTAAGGAGGTTTTAACCAGGAGCAGAATTATCAGCAGAGCTCTCACCTCTCCAAAACAAACGAACCCAGTAATTAAAAGTGGTACAAAATACTGAATAAAGTAGTTCCACTTTAAAAATCTGTGTTTCTGTGATGCTCTTTGGACACAGGACATCAGGATGGTTAGCTCAGCTTGTTTTTAGTTTGGATTTCCTTCAGTGTTCATTGACTCACTGTTAATATAAAAATATTGATTAGTGCAGCCTTAATGCTAACATATCAGTCATCATAATACTAAGTCAACACTAAGCCCTAAGACTATATCAGTTACTAACAGGTCATGCAGTGAGAAATGCGATTTAACATGCATGTCAGTGTGCTAACGTCAGCATTCAGCTGAGAGCACAGCTGAGCCCAAGTAGAGCTTATCCAGCTTTGACTAATGAATGTTGTTTCAATTCTGAAAATGGAGAGCTGAGCCTGACAAGCTGAGATTGAGATGTCAAAACATTCAAGTGGATAAGCTTTATGCTTTTCTTAATAATAATGTTAATAAATAGCCTCCCTGTCTTTCCTCTGGTCCCACCCTGAGGACAGACCTAATGTTTTTTTGGAGGTTGTTTGTCTTGGTAGGAAGGAGAGTCATGTAAAAAAAAAAAAAAAAAAAAAAAAAAATTCACAGCAAATGTAATTCCGATAACATTCAAAGACCACCACCGGGGCTTGAATTAATGATTTCCTTTTCAGCTGAACAATAAACCAGGCTACTTCACACACTTCTCACAGCTGGTGACTGCAAATGGAGTCAGAAGTTCACAGCTTCAAAAATGTTTGAAATTCAATGCCGACCGTTCGTGTGAGACAGCTTCAGTGATTTACCCACAGCCCCGGCCAGTTCGCTGCTCAATGATGTTCAATGCCAGCGGTTTTTTTTTTTTTAAATCTTGCTCTTCATAATCAACTTACCTTTCATCTGTAGTCACCTGATGAAAGTTAATTCCGCTGCAGCACTGTCAGTCTGTTGGTTGGTTCTTTCCACCATTTTGGTCCAGAAGGAAGTATTTCAGCAACTGTTGGATGGATTGACATGGGTGTTGTACATGGATATCTGACCGTGCCTGATATCACAGCTGGATGTGGCAGTAGTACCACGCCACATCACTGCTCCACAGGTTGTAGGAAAAGCATTTTGTCACCACTAGTTGGCTGAGTAAACCAGATCACAAGGCAGGTTACACTTACTCTTGAAGGCTGGGGTTTGCTTTTAAATAAACCTGAAGGTGAAACAGTTCCAAACAGCAAAACCTGAAAATGGGATGAAAAGCCTCGCAAGAAGCAATGAACTGCACAAATGGTGAAAATGGTGCGCATTTATACAGTCTTTCAGCCAAAGCAGTCATGGTGTTGAGCTTGGTTGTTATTGTTGTATGAAGTAATTGCGTGAAGAATGACAGAGAAGTTTAAGCCCCGCTTACTTACTCACCTCTGCATATCTGGTTGTTGCATAAAGTGACATTGCTGGGCAGATTGTTGTTTTTCTGACAATATTGTCATATGCATCCTGGTCTGAGGCAAATGATCCTTTTTGGGGTCATTAACAGGCTGTGGAAATCTTGTTAGAGAGGTGTTTATTCAACTTTATGGTCATTTTGGAGGCTGCAAAAGGTGTTTCTTTTATTTTGTCCGCCCCAGAAACAGAATTATTACCGAACTGTTGTATTAGACTGCATTTGTTTTAGCCAGTTGTTTCTAATACACTGCCCACTGAGTGAATATTATATATTAGAGTATTATCATGATTATAAAGTATTGGAAATTATAGGGCAGCTATACCCGTCATTACCTCTCTAGATTGGTTTGCTTTCCTGCCTTCCTTCATTAACTTTTATCCTTTCTTTTTTTGTTCATTTTCTCTCCTTTTCTTCTCTCAGTTCCAGGTTGTGGTCATACTTTGGTAGTGAGGCCTTTACCTTTACGGGAGCATGACTTTGATGAAACCCACAGTCTCTGTGTTTGCTCCCTAGCCACCTAAATTATCACAAAATCCAATTTAAAAAAAAACAAAAAAAAAAACACCACATCTCACTGTGCAGCTGCCTGGACTAACATGAAGCAGCGCTGGCTGAAATAACATGTGACTGTGGGCTGTGGTAACATGTTGCAGTGGATGGCACTGTGGATGTGTTAGCAGGGCTGCTCCAATTACCAGGTCCCAACTCCAGCTCATGCTGCACTGCTCTGAGCTGGAAACGAACTGTGGCGATGACTCAACTGCTTTACCTGCAGGAGAGACCACTGTGGTAGAAAATGATCTCGCATTGTGTAACGGATCATTTCTCTATACAATGGGCTGCACGAACCGGTATTTATCATGTGCGACATCATCCTGTTCTAAACAATGGGCAAACTCGTGGTGTAATTAGCTCGCCTGCTGTTCTCTTCTGTTAACTTTAAATTACAAAGACTTAACCAAATTCATGTATAATGGAACACGCTGCATTTTGTCTTTAAATCAAATAGTTGCTCTTTTGTCTTGAGTTTTGCTGGAACCTTGGCTAACCCCATTTAGCATCTGATTGTCCCTCTCCAAAAGATATTTGCATTTATAGACGTCTCCTCTTTGAATTCCTGCCATAGCGCTGCTACTTGAAAATCTCTTTAGCCCTGCGTTGCCATGGCAATTCAGCTCCACTGAGCTGGTGAAGGGTATATATATATATGTGGGTGAGTGTCTATTCAGTTGTGCAAAACCAACAGGGGACAAAAGCATGACAACTGAAATGACTGAAGAAATAATCTGGAAAATGTTGCCAGTTTTTGCGTAAGTTCCTGGCACCCTGCTTTCCTCATTTTGTAGACGGTTATTTGTGGGTATTTTACAGGTGACTCATGATGGTGGATTAATGGGGACCCTGAGACTTCTTACAGCCCTACAGCAGTGGGGAGGGTGCATTAATCTCTCAGCATTAAATCCTCTTGAGCTGGTAAGTGTAGGTAAGATGCAGGCTGGGATCAGTGAAAAGGGGAGTGGGAACTTTTGCACCGTATTTGCAACTTCCCTCCATATTTTGATGGAGGATTGTAAATTACTCAACACGATAACATCAACCAACTTGCAGCCATGGATAATACTGATTTCTGTTTCTGCAGAAGCAGTTTCAATCATGGCTAGGAGCTTAAATTAAAAAAAGACAGTTGTACCATTAAACACATAAGCATAAATGTCAGCTTATAGATATTTTTCTATTCTATTCTATTGGTGGTTAAGGCTGCATGAAGTTGAAGTTCAAGGTTAAATATTGTACAATAGCTTCAGAAAGTTTTCAAACCCCTTCACTTATTGCATAACACAAATTTACTGTGTAAATTGGATTTAGTTATAAATGGTTCAAATTGCCCGTCAATACACTCAATAACCCAGGATGACAAAGTCGAAGCTTATCTCTAATTTTTTTTTTTCTAGCAAGTTCAAAAAAAAAAAAAAAAAAAAAAAATCAAAAACTGAAATCTCTAATTTAAAAATGTGTTCAGAACCTTAATTCACTACATTTTAGTGCACCCGCTCTGGCAGCAGTTGTGCCCCCAGGCTTCGTAGGCAATTCTCAACAAGCTTTGCACATCTGGATTTGGGCAGTTTATCCCATTCTTCATGGCAGATCTTCTCAAGCTCTTTCAGATTGGATGGGAAGTGTCCGTGAACGGCCATCTTCAGGTCTCTCTCCACAGATGTTCTGTGGGGTTTAAGTCTGCGGCTGTGGCTGGGCCACTCAAGGACAGTCAGACACTTGTCCTGAAGCCACTCCAGTGTTGTCTTGGCTGTTTGCTTCAGGTCATTGTCGTGCCGAAAGGTGAACAGTCGCCTCAGTCTCAGGTCACATGCGCTCTGGAGCAGGTTTTCTTCAAGCTTTAAACCTCGGTGAGAAAAGAGAAGTAGAACAGAATTGTGTTCCTGTATCGATTGACAGCTCTCACCCCGTCTTTGTCCTCGTCTGATTGGTTAGAAGGATGAGGTTTTGGAGGAAACATAATTGTGACTGGATTATGGTGTCGGTTAACAGTTGTTAATTAACAAATTGGACAAGTTGGAAATATGTTGATATGGAGCGTATCAGTAAAATGTTCACAAACAACATGTGTTTGTTTCCTGCCAAGACATCGGATCTTGTAGTACAGTATCCATTGATAGTGATCACAGCATTAGTAAAGTTTTTTAATGGTTATTTTTAGGCCCTTGCAGAACTTATGGTGAGGGAAAGGGTTAATACAAGGCTGTTGTCCTTTAAAACACAAGCCCATAGTTCGTCTGTGCAAGCAGCTTGTTAAGACCCATACTTGTGTTTTATTAGGTGACCTCTAGCAGAGGTAGTAATCATGATGGGAGCAGAGGAGGAATTTAGGTGACGTTGTGCAGTGTGTTGGGAGGAGGTTGGGGTTGGAGGGATGGGTCGATAAAACACAGGTCTTTCACACAGGAGGACTGTTTGTTTCTGTTATCCACAACCTTACCTGTGTGTTTATTATTGCAACCATGATGATGAGCGGTCCACTAACCTTAAGGAAGTACTTCTTTTAACCCAAACCATAATCTTTCCCAAAACCTAACTGTATGTTCCACAAAATTAACCGTGTGTTTATTATTATAGCCATGAGTGCTGTGGGAGGGTGCTATTTCAGGACGTGCTCCTATGGGTAGTACAGCAGGGACAAATGACCTATATTGTTGTTCAGGTTGGAGGACTTGTTTTTTTTTAGTAGAGTAAGAGTTCACAGTGATTTCAGTGACTGGCTTGCGTTGACTGACTGACTGACTGACTGTACTGATAGAAAAGATTAAAACAGCTTTTTTATTTTTTGTATTGCTTCCATGCCTATGCATCTCCTGCTTTTCTACAAAGGAGGATTACGTCCTGATGTCATTTTTAGTTTTTTTTTTTTTGAAACATTGAATTAACTCAGGAAGCGTATCTGTGATATTATGACATCCATGGAGAGGATTTGCTAACACTTTTTTTTCCCTTCCATTTTTTAATACTAACCATGTCTTTTGCTTGTGCACATATCTGTAATTCCGCAGAATTTAGCATCACTTTTCCCCGGGGGCTTTTCTCCTGCACTGTGCTATTTATCCATTTATTCATTCATTCACTCTGGCCTGGCACTCTGGGCCAGTCAGCTGGCCCGGGCCGCTGGGAATTGGTGCATCCGACAGCCAGCCGGAGCCTGGCCGCACAGCTCAAGCTTGAAATGACTGACCTACAACCTGCTCTTTTTAAAAAGAATACTCCACTGAAAAATCCGTCTTTAAGTGAAAAATCCTCACTGCCTCAATGTGGGTTTGAAATGCAGCTCTAAAGTCCATAATAACATCCTTTGCTGAGGACAACAGCTGGTACATTCTGCCAAAAATGGCAGAATGTACCACTAAATCCATGTTAACATGTCAAACCACACCTACAACGTCAGTTTGCCATTGATCTGTATGTTCAGTTTGTTCCTTGCGTGCAGCACAGGAGCTATGAGGAGGCGAGAGAACAACACGGAAGATTTAAATACTGTAGAGAAAATATGAGGATTTGGAACTTGAAGACAGTATATATTATAATGAATATTCTCATTATATATATTTACATATATATATATATATATATATATATGTTAGGGGTGGTGAAAAAGATCGATCATTGATTAATCCTGATTATATTATGGACAAATATGAGTCGATTATTAAATTTCCAAAGATTGATTTTATTTATTTTTTTTTTTTTGTATTACACAGCAGTGACTCCTCCAGTTACTGGCTGTCATACAGGATTTAACCACAAGGTGGAGCTGTTGACTAACAGTCATTAAAAAACACTTGCTAGCGAGGCGAGAGGCGCGTGAAATGGACGAAGAAAAACCATTAACCGGCAACCAACCAATCCATCCAGCTCCATCTGGGCTATAAGCGAGCGTGTGGATGCATTTTGGTTTTCATGGCAGGAGTTCTAAACACATCGACAGGACGTACGTTGTCTGCAAACTTTGCCGCACTAAGCTACTGTGGCAATACTAGGAACATGAGGGCTCCAGGTTCGAACCCCGGTCTGAGCTCTTCTGCGCGGAGTTTGCATGTTCTACCTGTGCCTGCGTGGGTTTTCTCCAGGTACTCCAGCTTCCTCCCACAATCCCAGAAACATGTACATTTGGTTAACTGGCTACTTTACAGTGCCAATAGGTGAGTGTGTGCGTGTGTAGTTATTTGTCTTTGAGTGTCGGCCCTTCAATTGATTGGTGACCAGTCCAGGGTGTACCCCGCCCCTCACCCATAGTCAGCTGGGATAGGCTCCAGCTCCCCAGAGACCCTGACAGATCAAGCGGTATAGAAAACAGATGGATGGATGAGGACTCACATGTCGCGCTTCCATCCAGAGGAGGCTGCGTGGGCTAAAGACAACCGCCTGAAGCCTGTCATTCCACGAGGTGACGACAAAATTAGCCCCGGAGAAAGACTACATCTAAAACGAGTTAAAAAATAATTTGGAAGTTACAGCTATACTACACAATACTGAGGGTGCTTTGAGATGTTTCTCAGTAAAAGAGAAGTTGAGTAATTTAGCAGCTGACTTTTTTAACCACCAATAATCGATTGGTAATCAAATCAAGACCTTGATTAACCACCCCTAATGTATATATATGTGTGTGTGTGTGTGATCCTCTGTGTAAATGATTCAGCCAGATCCCCTCGTCCACAATCAAGACTTGTACAGTGTTCTGAGTAAGACTGCTGCAGAACTCAAACAGACATTTCCCCTTTGCTCCTAACTCAGCTTTGGGTTTTGTTTTCGTACGGATTTAACGTCTCATAACAAGTCGCCCTCGTCTGTCCCAGTGCCATCAGCATGCAGGGTGCATGAAAAACCTGATTTACAAATAAAATCATCTCTCAACCTGTCAAATTAAAGAAAGAAAAACATAGAGATATCAATTCATTATCCTGATTCACTCTGCTGTAATGAAAACATTAAAGTCTTATGAAAGATTACTTTTTTTTCCCCCTGATTAGCTAATAAACAACGACAAAATGGGAATTCTGTTTCCTGGAAACTTAAATGAAATGGCTTCATTTCACAAGGTGAGTCTTTCAAACAGTCACGGACTCATCTCAGCTCAATTAAATCTTCATCAGGGCCGAGTGAGGACGGGGAACGAGGCACTTTAACCTCTCCACTGTCAACAATTCAGTGACAAAAGCAGTCATTAAAGACAGATGTCGCAGAAAATTTCACCGTAAATGAGATAACAAAAGATGGAAAACAACTGGAAAAATAATTTACAGTGATTAGTTGTCCTGTTTGGTTGGAGTTTGTGTCCTCTGAAATCAGTTGATGATTCACTTGGGTACGTATCTCTAATTGTGAAATACTTTTTAAACTTCATCTCATTTACCGTACCATGAGAACAATTAGTGTGTTGGTCCAGCCCATTTATAATACACTGCAAGTTTATGGAAACACTGTAGATGCTACAGAAGGGAGAGACGATGTGTCACTTTCCATGAAGCATTTACTGCTCATCATTCTTTTCAAAAGGCCGAGCTCCAGCATTATACAGCCGCTGGCTGTGAGCACAGCTGCAGCTGTGCTGGTTGAAGCCGGGGCTGTGGATACGGTTATTCCCGGGGATCCTGCTGTATTTAATGCCCCAAGGCCCTCACCCTTTCTCTCCCACCTTAGGGGCACGCTTATTCCTGTGGAAATGCAGAGTCATCCAGTATCAGTGCAGTTGCTAGGGATATTGGACCGATTGGATCTGTTGCAGGTGCAACTGTAATTGTGCTATTGCAGCCAGAAACCAATCAATAATCGCTAATGTGTTCCAAATAAAGCATTTAGGCTTTTAACCTCACCAGCCACACATAATCACATCTTCCTCATTTTAACCTGGTTGTTTTTAGTGTGTTCTCCATCTGTTTGTGTTCCACAGTTATTTCTACGGCATAGCTGGATGTAAGTCGTGTCCATATGTCATGAGAGTGGAAGCTGTAATTGCTGCCATTGCAAAGCATTTTGCAATTTTATGTGCAGTAAATTTGCAAAACACTGGATATATTTAAAATATATATATATGTAAATTCAGACTGCAGTAGAAGAATTGCTGTAAAGGTCAGTAGACTTCAAACATCCATCCATCTGTTTTCTATACCGCTTGATCCGTCCAAGGGTCGCGGGGGAGCTGGAGCCTATCCCAGCTGACTACAGACGAGAGGCGGAGTACACCGTGGACTGGTCGCCAGTAAATCGCAGGGCTTACACACAAAGACAGATAACCACACATGCACACATTCACTTAGGGGCAATTTAGAGTAGCCAATTAACCTAATGTGCATGCTTTTGGGATAGTGGGAGGAAGCCGGAGTACCCGCAGAAAACCCGCCCAGGCACAGGGAGAACATGCAAACTCCACACAGAAGAGCTCAGACCAGGGTTCGAACCTGGAGCTCCTTTTTCTGTGAGGCGACAGTGCTGACCACTGCCCGCCCAGGTCTTTTCATCATTTTCTTAAATGTCCTTAAAGGTCTCATATGATCTTTATTAAGTGCGTTTTGTTTTTGCTTCGTAAGCAAAGTGCACGAGCATCTAGAGGCTGTCTGTTCATCAGTCAATACCCAGAGCATGTTTTACTTATGTAAACATGACTTTATTCATATATCATGTCGGGACAACCTGAGAAAACCATTTGAAAGTGCTGATGTTGGGCTTTCACATAGTATCATAGTGTTGTAGTTTATGCCCGTCGACATTTTTTTTTTTTTTTGAAAGAAATATACATTTATGTCATACATTTATCATTACATTTATCTGCTGTTTGTGTGTCTGAATTGTGAAACAATATTGTGTACAACCTCAGACTGTTCTAGAATAATATTTTGATTGATTATAGCTAGTTTTATTGATGTCAGCTTCACTTTTACTTTATCTTAGGTTCCTAGAAGGGTTAATATTTTGTTTGACAAAATGATAAGTCAGAGCTATCACTATCTATCACTGCTGTAAAAAAAGGATATGCATGTGGGTAAGTGCAGTTTAAAGGCCCTAAACTAAGACATAAATTAATGCATAGAAAACAGGCAAAAAAAATGAACCAGTACTCCAGGAGGAATACTCTTAATATCTGCCAAGTAATTTCAGTTAGGACATCATGAACTCAGGTGAAAGACAAACAGAGTGAGTAAAACACTAACTCAAAGTCTGATGTCTTTCCAGACGTGAGTTTTCTCCCTTTTTCTCTCCAGGTTTATTGTGCCATGCTACATAACAGAAATGAAACCAACAGATGGTCCAGCAAACTATAGAAGTTTTCGTTTACTTTCCACAGTCACAGACAGGAGACGGAGTCCTCAGGGGATTTAAAACGATCAGACCTAAAAATATTTAGATTGACTTTTTAACTTCACTTACATTGACTGTTCCAAAGATTTCTGAAGAGAGATATTAAAAAAAAAGTTATTTGTACAGCATCATCTGGTGCACACGCAGCAGTGCACTTTCTGTCTCTGCTTTGGCTGGAACAAGGAAAAGAAGATGTGAGCAGTTCGCATGTGAAAGCAGTGAAAGATATCATGTCTGTAGAACCATCTATAGAACACAGAACATCTGCGAAACGCAGAACATCCACAGACAATTGAAGATCAGTGTAGATCAGAGGTTTTCAAACTGTGAGGAGCACACCAACATGCACATACTTTTAGATTCTGCGTGACTTACACTGTGCAAGGATATGATTACCTCTGATGATGTCCATCAAGAATAAATGTCCAAGTGCTTTAAATTCCTCATGACTCCAGCATCTGCCTGAGAATCATCACTTTTTAAAGTTCTCCTCAGTGTCAAGAGTGATAGGTGCACGTTCGTGGGGAGAATGCAAACAGGAGCCGCTAATAGCTAATTCAGCATACTTTTAAAGGTGCCAATTAGCCATAATGTAAACAATTGGAGAAAAAAAAAATTAATTTGCATCAAGGATCTTGAGAAAAAATGTTCTCTGAATGTTTCTCTGAATTTCATTAGAAAATAAAGACTCATACAAAATAAATATTCTCGTGAAAAAACCCTGATATAAAAAAAAGTTTGAACCTTAAGGGCACGGTGAGGATACATTCCTTAAAGGCTGATTTCCTTTGCAGACTAGTCCTTAGAAATGAAAAATAATGAAAAACAGTTAAAAGACTCTGAATAGTGACAGACTGACTAAAGAATGTTGTTCACTGACATTCGAAATGAATAACACGACTCAGATATCTCCTGTTCAGTGCAGGCCGGCTCCTTTGCTTTTAATAATTACACAATCAGTTTTTTATTGCAGTCGAGATTTGATTCACCAGCCGGAACTTTGTCACCATAGCAACTTTACCACGTTCATGCTGAACCACGAGAAATCCCGCCGTATTTTATCTTACCCAAGGAATTTGTCTGATTTGTTTCTTGATAAAAGTTCAGTGCTTACGGAAGTGAAAAGCTTAAGATGAAAAATGTAGAATACACATGTGTACATGTGTGTTCACCCTGAGCCTGTTTTAACTTAAAAAAAAAAAAAAAAAAAAAAACATCTAAGGAGCAACATGACTGCCGCCGCGGGGAGTTAGGACGGTTTAGCCTTGACGTGAAGGCAGACAGAAGCGTTGTGGCGGCCAGGATGAGAGAGTTTGAACTGATGTCAAACCATCTCAGGCATGTGTGAGACAGAGTTCTTCGCATGGAACGCCCAGAGGAAACAGCTGATAGAAGAATTAGCGCAGCAGTATCTGGCTCTATGTGCAGATATGAGGCCTTGTTTGCAAGTGAGCAGTGGCTTCAGGAATCCTTCCCTCCAAGGGTTTAAAAGGTAGGGTGTTGAGGAGACTGGCAGCATCCAGCGCTTCCCAATCTGACAAATCGCAGGCCTTTTCTTCTGCCGTCTGAAAATCTCATATGAAATGGCTGACAGCTATTCAGATGTCATTAAATGCCTGCGGCTTGGCGGACCGCTATTCCATCATAGCTGCCGTGATGGAGAGATGGGGAGTTTGCAGACAGAGGCTCACAGACAAAGACAGAAGAAGTGCTTCGAGTTTCTCGTTGTAATCAGTTTGAATTCATAGGGACGTTCAGTCCTCACTGAAGGTCAGTAAAGACATGTTTTTTTTTTTTTCCTAGCAAAGCTGCTCAGCTGACACGCATGATCTTAAACCATTTCCAACCCACAGTGACACGTGCAATATTCAAACAAATGTAGACCTATGGTTATTTCCTTAATCCTGCTCCTCAGTTACTAAATCATGAAAAATACATGTATGCTTATTGGTTTAGGAAGCGTTTGATGAATCGAGCGTTGTGGCATGAAGCGCCTGTAGAAGCACCAAGTTAATGTTAAATGGCTATGACTTGTACACTGCGAGGCAGCTCAGGAAGCATAAATAATCCAACAGGACTTTGCCCGACGACGCTGCAACGTATTTTTACAGCATATTTGTGCCCAACGTGCCAAGAGTACTGCAGCTTAAACAGGCGTTTATAAAATAATTAGTTGTGAAAGACAGGGAGGATTTATAAGTGACCGTACAGATGTTTCTGAAATGGTTGAAAGATTAATATGTCTTTCATGGATGGCAGACGCAATGCTCGTAAACCAAGAAGGTGAACATAAAATGTAAAATGTATGGTAGATTGACAGGTTGGCTGCTTCACCAATTTAGGGAGTGCAGTTTAAAGGGAGTCCTGAAAACAATCCAGCACATTTTTGTTACTTTATCTGATATTTTATAGTTTTTAGCAACTTAATGCCTTTGACTTTGTCATTCTATCATTTGTACTGCTGAGCTTTTAAAATAGGCAAGTGTTGTATCTTGAACTTTATTTTAGGGCAGTGTTTCCCAACGACGGGTACATGTGCATTTATCAAGGACTAGGTGCAAAATAATGATTTGATAAAACAAACAAAACTAAACTGTCAAACTCGGCTCAGACAAAGGACTGAAACTCTCGACTTAAATACACTGGGGTCTTGGAAGACAATAAAACACAGGTGTGATCATTGGGAGGCTGGAAGTGGATCTTAAATGATACAACAGGTTAGTGATTTCAACATAAAACAGGAACCAAATATAAAAAAACAAAAACCAAAAAAAAAAAAAAACCACAAAAAAACCACAAGGGAACAGAGACCTGACTCAAGGACTCGACATGACATAAACCCAAATAAGAGTTACTTCTCTATGAAGCATTACCCCGGAACATCTAGTTTTATAGGTGTATATATGTATGTATATATATGTGTTAATTAACAGTTCCATTCTGATAGGGGTCCTTCAGGCAAAAGCCGGGACGGATAACTGCTTTCAAATAAAAAAAAAATAAAATAAAAAAAATCAAACTTGAAAAACTAAATAATTTTGCAGCGTCAGGGAACTTTCAGTCCTCCCCCCCCCCCCCCCCCCCCCACCCCCCCCCCCCCACCTTTCATTTAACAAAACGCTCCACATCACAGTATATGAATTTGTTTTGCATAATTGCTGAATAAACACTGTTAAAAGTTGACTCGCTGTTCGTCCCGAGTGTCTGTGCAGTCATTCGGCTTAATATGCATCACAAAAGACTCATTACAATAATATATAATTTGTATGGCACTTTTCAAACTCTGAGAGGTGTGCGAGGCTTAACAGAGTAAAGAGTGGAACTGATAGACAGACACACAATAAAGACAAAAGATTAAAACACTATAAATTACCAAGAAAATAATTACAAAGAAACTAAAACCAGTAAAGGTGAAGTAAAAAAAAACAAATATTATGATAAGGACATTTCTTCCTTGCATTTTAAATATAAAAACTTATGATAATTCTACATGACCATATACAACCCTGACCTGAACAGCTTTACTTTCTGAATACTACATAAAGGGGGCGAGTTCATACACTGGCACTGAACATAAATTGTGGAATCATCCAGTATGAATGTGATTACAGGAAAAACTGTGCTGTATAATTAGGAGGAGCTGTTGCTGATGATTTCAGACATCATGAGGGAATCGTATTGTTTTAAAGGATCAGCGAGGCACTCTGGGACTTTGCCACGTAGCGCCTTGTAGGGAATTGAAATCATTTTAAAATCAATTCTAAAACAAATTAGATAGGACTGTAATGAAGTATTTTCAGACACACAGCTGATCACAAACTGTAAGTTGTTGCTTCTCGTGATAATCTGCTGCAAACATATGACTGAATATTGTTAGTGTGAAAACGTGAAGTGTGTGTGCGTGTGTGTGTGCAGGTCTGCAGAAAGGTGCAGCCATTTGAGTTTAATGGTTCAAATGTGTGTAGCTCTCCAATTTCTCTGCTAAACTGAGTGAGGCATTGGCTTCTTTTCTGCATGCACTTTCTGACAGACGTTGACAGGTCCCATTGGGCTCTTTTACAGTGCTGACTGCTGACAGGAACATGGTGGAATTGAAACAAAAAAAAAAAAAGTTCTCTATAGCTCCCCTTGTGATTCCTATTCTGCCTGTTCCCATACCTGGCCGAGGGAGCAACGCGGCACCCACCATCAAACACACTCCCCGCGATCGACTGATCTCAGCTGCCAGAGACAGATCGAATGCTGCACCGCAACGAAGGCAGTTATTACAAGCTCAGAGAAAATATGCTCATAAACACTTCGCATCCGCTTTGCACAAAAGCTGTTACTGTGGTTGCTAAAAAAAAATGTAATCAGACTCATTGTATGATCTTGATAATTTTGTTAGATGAACAAAAAAAAATAACAAAAAAACAAAAAACTGTTGTTGGCGTAATTATCTCATTTTCTCCAGACAGCAAATGAAATGCATGAGGTGCTAAAACTGTTATGACAACTGTTATCTGGAGATAATATGAGACATAAATGGGTTGACAACAAGATCAAGAAGCAGTGATCTTCAAATAATGGATCGAGAGAATGTGTTTTCAAGTCTTTAAGGCCTTTGGTCAACCCTATGAGCAGAAATGAACTTTAATATTTTTAGTTTTCGGACATTTTTACATGTTTATACATTTCTTTTCACAATATTTCAAATCGCAACCAGAGTATGGTTGAGTTTAGGGAGAGTTCTGCTCTTTCTGAATTAGACAACTTCATTAAAGGTCCAGTAATCATGTAATCGCTGTAAGCCGTCCGCGCTCTGGGATTTTGTTGTCCGCTGGTCATCATAATGATAGCTGGTTGTCATAACAGTACAGATGCAAGGACAGAAACGTTACTCAGATGTCAGCTCACCATGGCGTCGCCATCAAAGCTAGGTTTCCGCTTGCCTGTGCTTTCAATCAGCGCTAGCGAAGCCTTCGCTCATCAGGCTGCCTTTGCTTTGTAAAAAGCCTGCTGGCTGAGCGCTGACGTCGTGCTCGCTGATTTCCATTAGCTGCTTCATTCATGTCTCATAATCACAGGCTAATTCAGCAGCTGTGTGGTGGTCAGCTGAGAGGTAACGTCCAATCAGATGAACGCAGGTGTACATTATACAACAAGTCCTCCAAATTGAACCACAAAATACCTTTTTTTTTTTTTTTTTTTGTCCATGCCGTCCAGAGCAACACATACTCTGATGTCCAGGAATAAAAAAGGGTTTATGATGTGATAATACAATTATTAAGGTTTGGTTGAGTTTAGGCCCAAAACCACCTTCCTAAGGTGATAATAGCAACTTGGTTTAATGTCACGGAGCTAGAGTGGTCACAGTTTAAAGAAACCAGAGTTGGCTGTCAGTACTTTGCTACATATTTATATTCATATGCTTTAAAGTGTCATTATTTGTCCCAGCAGAACCCTGATTGGTGTATAACAGTATAAAGGGCCGATTCCTTGATGCGAATGTCTCTGCCTGAGGTCCACACTGTCAAAATAAACAACTGTCTCAGGCTAGGATTGTTACAGTGAGATAATGAGATAATTAAGTTGCGATCACAGGATAAGGGTTGACATGACAACAAGATCAATAGGTAGTGATCACCTTTTACTGGGCCTGCATAAATAGTAACTCTCAGCTTCCTTAGCGTTGGTCCCTAACACCCACTGCTGAAAAGGAACACTGAAGATGAAACAGTACCTCCACCCCAGCGGAGACTCAAGAGAAAGCTCTTACCTTTTGCATATTTTGATATTATCTGTGCTTTTGACCCTGCGTGTAATTTATTTGCATATGATGTACAACTAGATCACCCTGCGAGTCCTTGAAGCTAAAGAGAAGCACAATAAATAACATTATGGAGATGAACTTGCCCAGGCTGCTCTTTAATTCAAGATATATTTAGACGGTGGTAGTAGAACAAATAATACAAATATGGACAAGCAATGGCTGCGTGGAAGCTTTCCCCGTCCCATTTTACTGCGGAAAATTGCTTGATAGCTCAAGCAGAACTCGAAATGGCTGTTTAACAGGGTTGCCTTGAAGGGTGGGCAACATCACTCTGGGCTTTGATGAGAGGGAGAAGATGACACATTTACTCACTGTTTAATTTGGTTTCACACTGCATTTTCACAGAACGCAATTTCCAAATGACCCTCGTGCGGCATGAAAACCTGCGTGCAGCAGTAAAAACAACGCACAGGCTCATTTTGCCTTCTCATTTTCCATTCCGGTAACAACACCCCCCCCCCCCCCCCACCTCCACCACAATGCCTGCCTTAAAATGGAACTCTGCACGCACTGAGGACTTTTGCTTGCTCTTGAAACAAAAAAAACAAACAAAAAAACCCCCCAAAGTTTACTTTAAGTTTATTTTTGAGCCTATATCCAGGCGGTGCTGGCAAGTGACGTGGAGTGTTAAGCGGGGAGGTGGGGGGAGGGGGGGGGGGCGAGAACATTTCAGAAATTTCCGCTTATACCTTTGGATGCCCAGGAAAACCAGTCGGCTTATAAGTGAAAGGTTTGAGAGGACAGCATTTCGCTGATGGACGGGGTGGCTAAATGAAATCTCAGTCCCCCTGAATAAGGGAAAAGATGGAGGGCTCAGCTAACTGACAGACAACCCGGGAGTGTCTGTAACCCAAAACACATTACAGAGCCATCAGACTGAGTGACACCCTCCCCCTCGCCCCCCCAACCCCTTACAGGAGCCACGATGAATGGCAACCCCTTGTTCTCCCTCTTGAAATGACAACCGCAGAATATCAAATGCCAATTAAAGAGGAGACAGGCACGGCTGGAGGAGTGGCATCTAATTCTCATCAATGTGATAGGTAGAACGGGAAAAAAAACAGCAGAGAGAGGGGTCACTTTGAGAGGGTGATGTGGCCATTGTGCTGCGCTGAGATATTAAAAGGGAAAGGCATTGCACAGGTGCTAATAGAAGCCATATTAGAGCTGCTGGGACTAAATCAGAAGTGAAAAGTGTACCGAATCTGGTGGCAGAAACAGGTGAACAGAAGTGTGTGTTTGAACGTGGATGTGTGCTGTTGTTATAGCTTGCTCTGTGAAAGGCAGTTACATTTTCAGAGTGGCTGGGCCTTTTCTTCTTCAGAGGAACAGGTTCAGGGACTTGTGTTTAGTGACGTGGATCTGGGTGATGCTATGGTGAGGATTATCCAAAGAAGGAACAGTAGAACATTTAGAGAATTAAGCTTGTTTACCTTCAAACTCAGTCAGATTTCGAAAGATTAATATCAATTTCATCTCTGCGGAAGAGGCAAGTAGTTAGTGCCTTCCAGCAACTGCAAAGATGTTCTTTACATATGGTCCACATCCAAGACTCATCTGGGTTTGGTTCATGGTAGAGTTACTACAGGGTGCCTGGCACTTTTGTGATGGGTGAGTGGGTCACTGGGTAATTCTGTTAAATACATTAGCTCTAATGCTATTTGCTTCTATTTGCTTCTTTTATATCAAATTTTTACTGTTACATGTTTAAAGTAATAGTTTGACATCTTGGGATATGTGGCCATTCGCTTTCTTGCTGAGAGTTAAATGGGAAGCTCAGTCTCTGTCCATTAAGGACGGAGCTGGAGCCAGGAAGGAAAGTCCCTGAGGTTTGGACAGAGCCAGACTAGTTGTTTGCTGTGTCTTCTAGTCTTTATACTAAGCTAAGCTAATCACCTTCTGGCTGTAGCTCCGTACTTAGAAGACAAACCAATGCAGTCGAATACAACAGTTCTACAAAGCAAGGGGGACAACTGTCACATGAATGGGTCCAACATGGAGTGAGTGGACACAGGGGACTTTCTTTAAGAGAGACACCTTCAGTGTTCAAATGACTTGTCTTTTATAGATGTTCATTGTATTTCAAAGAGAAAGACAAATTTAAAGAAAACTTTCAAAGACAATAAAATGGATGATAATGGTATTATATATGTTTTGGATGAAAGTGGTTCAGATAATTGGATTAAGCAGAGCATTTAGTTGTCTGACGGTATGAGTTGTGATGCCCTGTAGACTTGAGCAGTGCAGTCACACCTCTGCAATAAAGCTGAAGATTTCATATAATATGATTTGATATAATATAACCGATAGGAATGGAAAATAAGATCCAGGTTGCAGCTGAGCTTTCCTTCATGGGTGAGGGTGAGAGTTATAGTTTTGGGATAATGAATCCACTGGATGATCCTTTCAGGTGTGTATTCAATCCATTTTGGATCGCTGGGCCATGCAAAGAGCTGAAACATCCATTTCCGATCAGACAGTGGGAGAATAATGAGTGCTTAGCTCAAACTAAAACAGATGTATTCTGACCGGGGCTCATGAACTCAGTGAAACATGAATGATGACACATTGCAGAATGGTTGCAGGGCTGTTTGCGGTTAATCATTGACCTGATTAGCCACTGGCCCTAAGGTCTATAGCTCATCTTGTTAAAATTAGAACATAATAGAATATGAATGGGGATGGACACCAAGGCAATTTCCTCTACCATCCAGAACTTTGAAAGTAGCATGAATCATTTGTGGGTTGAAAGCCTGGCGGTATGAAGCGGCCCTAGGCCAGTGCAGTAGTTTTGGTTCGTCTGTAGACCAGAGGCCGATCTAAAACTCCTCTGCTGCAGGCTGCCCTAGAGCTGAGGAATATCTTCAGTAAGGTGGGAAAAAGGTGGCGGCAGTTTGACCTTTACAATAACAGAAAATACCAAAGTTTATTATAAAGTATGTAGAACTAATCTTGTGGATTGTTAAAGAGCGGTTTCCAATTCTAATGGTGTGTGGGGGCCACCAGTGGGGTCGCAAGATTGCTCAAAGGGGTTGTGGGAAGATTAGAAAATAAAAGAAAGAAACAGACAACCTGTGACAAGGGGCATTTATAAGATAAGCCTGGATATATGCATTTGTTGGGGGGGCGATTTTCAGCAGCGGATTAATCCTCAGTTGGTGCTCCAGTGAGTCTTTTGGGCAGCAGGACAGTGTGTGTGGGACTGAGACATAATACACTACAGTGTGTATATGTTAGTGCAGCAGTGTGGCTCATTGGTGAGTTTTTTTTTTTTTTTTTTTAATAATAAAAAAAAAAAAAACTGTGAAAACACTAGGGTTCAGTGACAGAGGAATCAAAGTACTGACATTAACAAAAATACAGAATTTCACCAGCATTTTTTGTTTTAGTAAAAATAGAAAAAAGGTTTGGATTCATTGGTTGTAGCCAACTTTCTTTCTTTCTTTCCTCACCGCTGTGTTGTTTATTTCCTCCTGGCATTTTGTTCACCATTGCATATCATTTCATCCAGTTACTGAAGAGGAAAAATAAAGTTCTCTGAGCTAGTGAGCGTACAGATGGCCAGTTAGTGAGCTTGTTAGTTTAGCTTGGTTGCTAATAGGACAATGAGTTTTCAAAGTTTGTTTAAAAGACTTATTTCTATCCTTGACTGTCTCATTACTGTCTGCAAACTTTTTCTCTTTCGAAGTCGACCGAGGAGATAAATTATAATATTATATATTATGGGTCTGCGACTTCTCAGAGATCAGCACTGTAAAGACAGTGCCAATCGTGGCGGTTCCACTGGAATAAACTTATTTTGCCACTAAATTTTAAATGCTGGCGTGACCAGGCCTTAAACAGTGCATTCATGTGTTGATCAGAGGCTCTGAAATCTGAGAGTGAGCTGTTTAACAATTTAGCCTTGACAAAGTTGTGCTGTGGAAAAATGCAGTAAAAAGCAGATGGTGAATTTAACAACTTTTTCCCTTAATAATGCTGGTTTTCGACCGCAGGCTGTTTTTTATGTGGTTGCTATGCTTCATTATTTTAACTGCTCTCAATCACATTTCACTCACGCACTTTGGCTGTTTATTACTGTTTTATTTATTTATTTATTTATTTATTTATTTTTAACCATGAATACATTTGAGCTCATGTCCTTCATATGTGATATGACTGCATGACAGACCCAATGAGTTAAAAACGCTGTATCATCATCTGTATCATCCAGATCATGTACGTCATTAGTGTATCTGATTGATTCAGAAGCATCAGGTCTGTGTCACGTGTGAGACAAGAAATAAGTAAATAAATAAAGACACACACACACACACACACACACAGAAGAACTGGGACACTTGAAGCAGCAGTGCTGCCAGATTGAGACTGATTGAGTTGTGACTCTCCAGGCAGGAGTTATTGCCTCTGCAGACTAATTTATGGAATCTTGTTAAATTATCCTCATTGCCACTCTGCTGAGTGATTTAGATAGATAGAGAGCTTACATAACTGAAGGTCAATGACTGAAAAAAAAAAAAAAAAAAAAAATACTCCACTTTGGGCCAGTAATTAAAATTTCGGCCGAAATGCTTGTGAGTGAGATGGTCGTGTTTATTTGAAGTTCTACAGAGAGGGTTGAAGAAAGCACATTTTCAGAGGGTAGATTGCTGGAAGGATGATTTCATGTTAATGTTGGCTCTTCTGAAAAGAAATGCCATTAGCTGGTATGCGAGTGGAGACATGACATAGGGGCATATACTGCGCTAACAGCTTAAGTGTCCTGCACTCTAGCAGAAAGGGTTTTGCAAAGGGGCTGGAGGGACAGTCACATGTAAACAGAAGAAAAAAAAAAAGGTGTTAACATACTAGAATATGAACAGTTTCATTTCTTGTATTACTCTATCGGGCAATAAAAGAACACTTGAGCCTGGTGCTCATTTTCTTAATAAAAACTATGATGACAAAAAATTGTTCACAACAAAAATGAGGCAAAACTTTTTTTTTTTTTTTAAATGAGAACATCTGTAACCATGGTAACTCTGCACAACAAAGATGGATTTGTCTAGCTAGCTTACAGTCATCCATTATCATTATCACAAACACATGAATGGATCATTCTTGTGGACAAAAGCTGTATTGTCTTCACAGCTGTATTGACTCGTGACGCTCCTTCATCAGGTCAATGCTCTCTCACCCACACAGATCAATCAGTGGTTCCACTGATCAGGGATCAGACAAAGGTGGCAACAGCTCATTTCTCCTATTGTTTAATAATTTGCGATAAAGCCAAGCTGTTTTCTTTGCGTTGCTTTCATGAGACCGAAGCTATTTCCACAGACCACATGCTGATAGAGTTACAGATGGGAACAGTAAAGCTTACGAATGAGTAAAGCTCATGAATGAGTGTCTTGGAGACACGGTTGCATTTACACCATTTGTAGAATTTGATGAAATATCTTAACTATTGGTTGGACTTTAATAAAACCGATCCTTCAATCCACAACATTTCCTGCAAGGCACATTTGCCTGAACAAATTAGTAGTTTAAAAACATCATTTTTAGGAGACAGGATTCTATGTAAAATACATCAGTAGGGTGTAAAGTTTCAGTGATTTTATTTTGTGTGGTACCACAGTGGCCAATAAATCACAGCTCTGATTGGATCCGTTTTGGTTATAGGGAAAAATCGTGCCTCGATTATACTTTTCTTAGCAGACCAGGTCCTGTTTATGCTGCGTTTGTGTGTGTGTACGTGTGCACAGGTGCATGGACCCCAATGAGGCAAATTATTTATAAAAAGCCGTCCCGTGAATGAGCCAGGCATAATGAACGAGTTGAATAAGTTGAACGATTTTTCCGGAAAGTTTTGTCAAGCAGAATGACGGCAAATAATTGGACAAGACATAAAACATGGGAATAAAACTCGCCTACAAGAAAACCTAGTAGAGCTTCATTACCACCAAAGACAGGAAGAGATGGCTGGTCTGTGAAAGTAATTGAACCAAGCAAAAGTCAAGCTGGTGGAAGGGGGGAAAAAAAAAATTAAATGCAAAATATGATTGCATTAGCTGCAGGGCAGAATATCAATTGCCTTGGACTATAATTTAATAAGTCACTAATCAAGTTACTGTCCAACCTTTTGGAGCCTGCTTTGTCTGACTGACTCACCAGGGAGTTTGTCCCAGCCTCTATAAGACTCTAGACCGCCCCCTCCCTCCGTTTCTCCCTCCTGACAGCAGCTTCAGAGATAAGAGGAGTACAGCAGTCAGAACCGGACTCGTTGTCATTTCCCTGAGCTGCATGCTGCAGGGTAGGCCACATCAGACGACGGTTTACTCTGCGGCGGGATGCTTCGAGCCTAATGAGCCACAACCAGATGGAAGCAGATCATTAATACTGAACTCATGTTTGAGTCTCAGGGGATAATAACTGGTGGGAGATCCTATATGTCCGATGATGGGTGCATGATGAAGGACTGCTTGTCTTCTGACTGGGGTCATGGTTTTAATTTTTTATTTATATTTTCTCCCCCCAAAACTATAAATCCAATGAAATGGAAAAAATATATATATAACAACATGTGTCCTGTTGCTCAGAGGTTGTAACAGGACAAATGTTGTGATATTATAATCCCCTCCTCACTGAGGTGTAACTTTGAGTCTAATTAGAGCTTCTCTTTGCTTCTTTGAGTAGTTTAAAAAAAAGAAAAATCAGCACAGTAAGGTCACCAAAGTCACCAAGCATTCCTTACAGCAACATTTCCAAATTGAATTCAGTTCATGGATTCGTCAGTGGATTTGAACTTCGACCCTGTGACATGTACCATGGTGACCTTTCTACAGGGCCCTCGAGCTCCCTGGCATCACAGGACTGCACAGTAAAAAAAAAAAAAATCAAACACACCACAGAGGCTGCAGAGAGGGCATCCAGATGGCTACGGATCAAGGGGAGGGGGGGGGTGGGGGTCCATGGTGGACTACACAGGCCGCTTGGACACAAGGCTAAGGCTTGATCAATTCTGTCTCCGTCGCCTGGGCGAGGGTGTGTGATTGTTGAAAGACCTGATGACCGCAGGTTACATCACTGATGATGTGTCCAAGGGCATCACAAGATGTGCACAATAACCGGGTGACCTCAGTCAGACGTTCAGCCCATTCAGTTTTGTTCCTGATTTGCTCCTGAGGCAGAACGCAGATTGGAATACACACAGCCACTTATGAGACTGAATAAAGTAGATTTCTGTATTTCTGAAGAATGAAGTTGCACTTGGACAGAACCATTCATCCACTTTGTTCTGCATGACTACAAATTAGGTATTGTTTACTTACAGTGTATACAAAGCTTTTTGCTGCCGCAGGTTTGCACTGGTTTATTTTCCCAAACCTTAACAAAGCAGTTTTAGTTTAAACAGACTGTAGGGTGTGACAGGTCAAATGGTTTGTTCTAAGCGTCACTAAGGAAATATTTTTTCTTTAAAATATGAGTATTTGTTGCTGAATATGATTCTTCTTGCTCCATCGTCGTCTGTAACGTTGCTCTTCCTGGTTTTGGGGCCTCTGCAGCAGTGTCCTTATTGAGCGCCGCTGCCACGCCATCTAGAAACCTGTAAATAGCACATTGTGATCAAAATGTGACCAAAATATAAAAAATACTGTGGCTTCAACTGTCCAAGCTCGACATAGTGATGAGTAATGGGACGTGATGAGGTCCATCAGCAGCATATTCCACATAATCCTTGGGGCAAAAATGGCACTTGCCGAGAGAGTAGCCCGGCTTATTTTCATTTATTTATTTACAGCTGCCTGCAGCAGGTGTGTATTATGGTGGAGAAAGCATCACAGGCAAGAGCTTTATGATTCCACTCCTTGCTGTAGAGGTTTATGCCCTCTGTATTTTCACTCTGAATTTGGGGATTTGAGAAACCTTTGGGAGGTTTCTGCAATTAAAAACTGCTTGGTGAATATTTTATAGGCTGATTCTGGTATTTTTTTAAACTCTCGTTTGACTGCTCGTGACCAATAAATAAAAAAATAAAAAAATTTGAAATAAATTGATTCTTTATTTCCCCATCAGAGTCGTATTCCCGGCAGTGTAGAGAAGACTTTGGCCTTCATGCTTGGAAATAAAATGTCGGCAAATATAACTGAACAGTCAGCTGAATGAGGCTTTTTTTTGGGGATTTTTGGCGCATTGTGCTCGATCCTGGGATCTTAGACTGGATATAGCCAGCTATAGACAGGTGTGTTCTGATGCAGGTTGTGGTCCAGGTGCAGATGAAAAGTTTGCAATCATCTTCTTCATTAGAAGGCTTTCAATAGAGCAAAATACAGGATCTCCTTTATGGCTACACAGTCCAGTATATTTGTTGTCAAAATTTCTTGTTAACATATTTCGTTTCTTAATATCTCCGGCACAGTCAGCGAGGAAGGAAAAAAAAAAAACACAAAACCTCCGTAAACCAGTCATTTGTTAGCTAGCTGCTACTGCCCTGGAGTGGGTTCTTTTCTATGTGTATTCATGTTGTTGTGTCCTTCCTCTGTGTTTCACAATAAAAGTCCCTTTCCGGATCAGTGGATTCATGCATGAAAAGTTTTATTTTTCTTCATGGGGGCCAGTTTAATCCTCTCACAAAAGTTGGAGGACATTTTTTGTGCCCTTGAAAGTGAATAAATTGACAGGAATTTGTAAATTCAGCTTTTTGTAGATTGTCAAGTTAAAGTTTTCATGTAAAAAAAAAAAAAAAAAAAATAATAATAATAAAGGACATAAAACTAGAACAGCACGACTTGACACTCTGGCTCACATTTCGGCTGTGGCAGTTCTTCCATTCACAGCAGGGATGCAAAACAAATCATATCCACTGGCACTTGTCCTTGAATCCCAGTTTGGAAGCATCGCTGGTGCCCAGTCCTCCCGTAAACACCATAATCTGCGGAGGCAAACAGTCTGCTGCTTAACATGCGCGGCGCGGGTTCTCTGATCTGGCAACCGCACACGGACAAGGTGAACGACCTCTGATCATAAAACAGACTGCCTCTGTAAGACAACGCCTTGAGATGACACGTTATCACCGGGACACTTGCCATCTAAACAAGACCTTTTAATAGAGATTGGTTTATCTATTTATGAGGATTTATTGGAAGGAAAGATATTTCTGTCAGAATTGATAACAAGTCCTAAGGGAGGTGCAGGGTGCTACTGTGTGTGTGTGTGTGTTCTTGTCACCCGAAGACTTAAATGTATGTGAAGGACTGTTTGCTTGAACGTGAAAAGCATCTTTTAGATGCAGTTTTCAAGGACACACAGGAGCCTGTGCGAGTACACTCCAAACACCCATACAAATGAGAGCGCCACACACACACACACTCACACATTCGTTATACTTTCCTTGTGAGAACCTTTCTTTACTACATTTATTCCATAACCCAAATTCTAACCCAGCACCCTTAAGTCCTTAATTTAACACCTTTTGACACCCTCAACCAAGCCTAAATCGGATTTCAGTTCCTATTTTAAAGGCTTAGTTCAATTAAAAAAAAAGAGTTATATTTTCTAGTTGTATTTATCAATGCAGATAGTTTTGGTTTAAACATTAATCAGCGTCTCCCTCAGCATATGTTGGGTGGTGGATTGGCAACACAAAGTTGGCTGGGGGGGGGGGGGGGGTCCCAATTTTTTCCTTAGACATCATGTTATGGTCCACAACAAGACATATACAGACATAGACTTATTTTCATTTCCTCAGTCCGTCGGTCGGTGGATTTGAACCCAGAACCTTCTTGGAACACTGTGCTAATCACTGTGCTGCTCTTTATGCTTCACAAAACGAGAGGCAAAAGTAAACGGCCAAATTTGCCTCCAACCAGCTCAGGACATTTTTGCCCATTTCAGTCACAGGCAAACTATAAAACTTTGAAATTCTCTGAGTTGAGACTTTTTTTTTTTTCCCCTCAAAATGCATTACTCCCTCTTATTTCAAAGACTTTTTATGAAGGTTTTTGTACGAAGTGTAGAACTTAAGTTTCATGAATACACGATTCAGAAAGTAGAATAAAACTCACTCCTGTAAATTTAAATGACTAAAATAAAACTTAAATAGCCAAGTTAACTCATGTCCCTCTGTCTCCTTCCATTCCCTGTGAATATTAGTGTAATTTTGTGTGTGTGTGTGTGTGTGTGTGTGTGTGTGTGTGTGTGTGTGTGTGTGTGTGTGTGTGTGTGTGTGTGTGTGTGTGTGTGTGTGTCCCCACCCTGCCTCCCATGTGCTCTTATTGAATACTGATTTTTTTTTTTTCTTGTCTCTGGACTCCTTTCCAAGGTGTTCCACCTACAAGGATATCCAGTTTTTGACTACAAGACAATCCATCATGTCTGAAAGCTGTGCTAACACCTGGGACAGCTCACGATGAGGTGAAAAGATGTCTCTGTGGTGCTTAAACTGGAGGGCCCGTCCTGATTGGCACGAGCGCCTGATTCTGTGCCGACTTAAGTCTCAAATTTGTCTGAAACGGGAAAAATTACGCCCCCCCCCAAAAAAAGTTCAGCTTTTCAGCAGCGGTTAAACTGGCAAACCAGGAGAGGACGTTTCCATTAAACCTGCATTTAAATTTTTTTTATCTACACTGCTGACACACACAGACAGACAGACACAGTATTTCCAAAGCAATGTCAAGGGTGTGAGTGCTGACGCTAAAAATCAGCATTGTCACTTATCAGCTGATAATCAGCATTGTTCAGCAGAGTGAGAAGCTATAATAGCGACATTAAGCGTATATACCTACCAGGCAGAACAGTGCTAAAATGTTCTGTTTGACTATGTGATGCCTTTTTAATTGTGCCTGAAAGGAAACTGATGAAACTTCCTCCCCTATCACACAATAAAGTTGTCTGTTTCATTATTTATCAAAGCTGTTTATAGAGTCAGTACCGTGAAGAGATCTGGGGTTAGAGTTGTACAATGGAAATGTGTTTGCAATCTTTCCCACATTTCATTCTGTCTCTCTTTTTTTTTTTTTTTTTTTCTGGACAACGTCTGCATCAGCAGATTCTGCCTCAAGGACAGCAGATAGAAAAACTCTTTCGCTCTTTGTTCAAACGTTCAATCTTCTATTACCTCGAGGGCTGAAATCAAAACCAATTAAATCAGTCCATTTTCAAAATTAAAGGGATGTTTAAAAAAAAAAAAAAAAAGGCGACTCATTTCAAACATTATAATAAAAATGCAAAGCTTAAATACCTCGGCTGCAAAAATGAGCACACTGTGTCGAGTTAAATTTAAGGTTTAACTAATCATATTGTGAAGCATGTCCAAAGCTAATTTTCTTTCAGTAATACGTGAACTAAAGTGAAGTGCCTAAAATAAGGCAAATTTAAACCAATGAAAAACACAGGCAGGCTCTAAAATCATCTTCTGCAAATAAATGCTTAAATATGAGTAGGTATTTATTTAATGTGAACACGATTATCTCAAACACACCTGCCTGCAAGAACTGTACGCATTTTGTCCGTGCTCATGCACGACCAGTTTCGTCTACATGATTAGACATCCTCAAAAAAAACTATTTACTGTCATAAACTCTCCTTTTATAAGCTGTATTGAGTGTCCAAGAGGTCAGGGAAAATAAAAGCTTTTAAAGAAAATTTAGCTTACACTGAAGATAATTTCTGGAGGACTGAATAAACACCAACATTTCCCCCCCTCCGTGTGCAGGTCACCCCTGGCATAACTGCACCGTAAAATGACTAGCACTAAAAAAGAAAGCCTAAGGTGAAAACGTTTGCAAATAAGGTTTGATGTGGAAATGAGTGAGAAATCAGTGCAACAGTTTAAAGAGTAATTTAGCAGCTGAAAATCTTGCTTTTACTTCAGTGGTCCAACTTTTTGCTTGGCAGCAGTGATGTAGAAGTGTATGCCTGGATGTGTCAGTATTTAGGTGTAGCTACAGGTGCAAGAAACGTGTAAAACAAGCATAAAGTCTAAGTTCAGATTCAGCTTAAAACTAACAATAAAACAATGTAACACCCACAACGCTGCCGCACAACACCTGCCATTATTCCCCATTTTATTTTGTCTTTTTTTGGGGAGGGAGGGGTAATCTAGAGGCTAGAGGGAGGCTAACGGATTCAGTTTTATGTTACTATTTGAAATTGCACTCCAAAGTCCAGACTAGTATGTACAGGCGAACACATCACTGTTCACACAGCAAGAAGTTGAGCTGTGATTTAAACCTTCTGTTCTGTCTGATGCTCGTCTGCGCTGTTACATTCAGTTCAGTACAAAACTAGCCTATCCAAATGCTGATCGGAAGGTTAATAGTTCAGTTTTGAGGCTTTTGTGGTCTTTTAATTTGGATTTAATGAGGAGGTGACGTAATGTATATCATAGCTGAGCTGAAAAACTCTGGTGCTCTGTCAGCGGTGAGGTGTTCAAATGCACAAATCTAGCCAGTAAGAAGCGGCGATTCGGTAAAGAAGATGTGTTGACGGGGATTTGCTCATACATGCGCTTGAACGCCTCTAATAAATAAATAAATATGTAAGTGCACACCCTGCATAATGCATCTTGTCGTGATTCCTCACACCAGGCCACATTTGCTATTTTGCACAAATTAAGACCAGTGTCTCAGCGTTGCCTCTGACATGCTCTAACTGGCAGCTTAAATCGCCTGCAATCTTCATTGACACGCTCTAATTGACGTAATTGTCAGTTAATCATGCATAAATGCATTCACTTAGGAATTTGATAACTCCCTCTGAAAAAAAAAAGTTGCAGAAGCATATTTGAAAGAAATAGCTTAAGTAAACAATGCTAATAACATATTGTTATCTCCTTTTCTTAAGTCAGTGCTGGTTTGGTTCATTATCTTAGTCCCTTTATTGTTCATTGGATGCATGTTATTATAATTTTCATTCAGAGTTCTCCTTTTTTTCCCAGCATTGCAAATCACTGTGAAAAATGAAATTAAAAATGAAGTACCATAATGTAGACAAGGAGCTAACAGGGATCTTCAAGGTGTGTCACGCTCTGCCTCTTCAGTGACTCTTTGTTTTCCCAGACTCTGCTTGGTGTTTCCTGTTTTATTTTGAAATGACCGTCCTTGTGTGTCAGTTCCTTTTTTTTTTTTTTTTCCCCCGCCCTGATTGATTGTTGGCCCCGCCCTGATGTGTTTCACCTGTTCCCAGTTACCTCTGCCTCCTCTGTGTATTAGAGTCTCTGTGTTCCCTTCACTCCCGGGTCAGTTTATCTGCGTTATTCCTTCGTGTTCTCGATGGTTTTTGCCTCCTGCGTTGGATGTTCAGCTTTGTTCTTGTTCAGTTCCCTTGTGTTTCCTCGTGCCTCTGACTTTTTCCCTGTGAATTTTGGATTTCCTGAGCTTTGTTTTTTTGCCTGCCTGTACTCCAGTTCCTCCACCCGTCAGCCTGTAAGTCAGCTTTTGTTATTAAAATATCTTCACTGAATCTGCCCACAAGTGTGTCTGCATTCGAGGCCTTTCCCTGTGTTCCTGGCCTCTAATGTAACAAGATGTTATTGTTGAGAGGTTCAGATGAGGACGTAAAAAGATGTTGGAAGAACTTGTACAGCAACAGAGGAACCTTTAGGGCACCATGCTGAGATGGATGACCATGAAAGAAGCTCATCAGAGAGCTGCTCTGAGATCAGCAGTGACCTCCAAAACAACAAACAACTGCTTGGCAGGCCTGCTTCATCTCTTTATTTATCAGCTCCACATATTTACCCATTTACCTGGCAAAAAAAAAAAAAAAAAAAAGCTGGAACCTAGAAGCCTAACAATGCCCCTCAGTGATGTTACACAAGCCGGCTTACGACACTGGTTAAAGTTATTCTTTAGTCAAATGTGACGCATGTTTTGGCTTCAGATATCTATACAATTAAAAGTATAATGGACCTCCACTGTTGATAGTGAGTAATGGAAGATGTTCTATGGTGCAAGGGACAAAATAACAGTAAGTGGACACAGATCATAAACTGCAACAGATGAGCTGGAGGACATCGAACAACATTTTATCCATCACTTGTGGAGTTTGTTTTGTGCGGCCAATTATTTTTTTTTCCTCTGTTATAAGATGACTGAGCTTGTCTAAACAGCTAATTATCATGATCCTAATAATGGTCATTATAATGTGGCAGATGTAGAGGAAATAATAGTCAAGGTCTTCCTATATATTGGATACTGGCACTGGTGTGTTGATACACGGCTCTTCATTGTTCCACTGCTTTATGATTTAAAGACACTTCGTCTGCTTTCAGGTATCAGTCTTTCATTGACACTTCAGCTCCTTTCAGTTTTTACACTTCGACTGACACCACAAAATCTTTTAAGGTTCTTTTCTCTACCTTTGGGGCAAAATTAATTCACTTGCAGTAACTTCTTCCAGAGCTGCAACTTCAACTGACACGTCCCGCTCAGTTTATCTCTGTCAAGTTTACACTGACTGATTTTTATCTCCTTTCACTACTTGAGCTTCAGCTTCTTTCAGCGCTTCCATATTTAACAGCCGCTTCAGTGTTTCAGCTACTTCAAATGCTTCAAGTGGAAATTTTTCAACCGTGCTCACATCTAAACGCTCTTTGGGAAATGTTGCTTAGTGTAGTTTCTTCTAGTTTTCTTCTAGTTATAATACCCTGCTTCATGGCTGATTCATTGCATTAAGTGTTCATGATTTTATGTCCAAATCATGATTCTTTGAAGTGCACATATAGTATTTATTCCTCAGAGCTCCTTTTGTAAAGCATTGCCAGGGAAAAGTACCATTTGTTTTTTTTTTTTGTTTTTTTTTTAACCTTGATTTTGCTGATAACTAAAGTCAAATTCACACGAGCAAAAGCATTTCAGGCCTTGAGGTAGTAGAAAAAGATTTGAAATGTTGAAAGGGTGTGTAGACTTTGGGTACCCATTCCTTAACAGCCTCGAGCTCTGCTGGCTCCATAATCCAGTGTGTGCGTGAAAGCTTCGGATCATCAATTTCCTCTCACTTTAGCTGGAAATGCGGTGATAAATAATTTAGCCAAGAGAAAATGATGAAAAATATAGGGGTCCAAATATTATAACATTTATTATGGTGTCCGGTGGAGGTTTAGGGGTGGGGGGTGGAGAAGCAGGCCTCGCTCTGTGGCCTTCCCATCTCCTGGGCTCCTTCCATTTCACATGTACAGTAGCTCATCTCCTGCATCAGCTCAGCTCCAGGCGAAGCATCTGCATTTCTCAGCCAGTGTGGTCTGCAAAGTCAGTCCCTCCAATTTCATCATCGGGGTGTCTCTCCTCCAGCCGTCAGAGCAGGAAAATAAACAACCCCACCTCCCCCCACCCCCCGTAACACTTTCCAATTAAATCCTTTCCATTTGTTGACTTGGAGATGCCACCTTTAAGTGAATTATGGTGGAAAATGGAGACGGATAAGAAGGGAGGGTTATATAGAGGAAGCCTCTGTGTGCTATGTGTGAACCTAAGACAATGTATCCCCTCAGCACTGAAAGGAGCAGAATTGATAGATGGATAGAGAGAGAAACAATGGAGGAGATAGACAGAGGGAGAGGAGAAAGAGAGGGAGAGTGATGCATGACCCCCACTTTCTCAAGGCTTTGTAATAAAAGGCTGCTGTGTGGTGCTCTCTGTCTCTGTCACATTAAAAGTAAATAAGACTAATAGCATGATGCCAAAACCCCACAGGGCTCGACTGCCCCAAAGTGAAATGTGTGCATGTGTTGCCGGCGTGCGTATATATATTTCGCCTATCTCAAACACAGCCTGGTTATATTGTTGTGCAATGCCTCCTAATCCAGACAGCGCCGGCCTCATCATGCATTCATGTGCTGGCAGGATTATGGACCACTTGAACGTCCTCTCTGGAATGGCCACTAAAGTCTGGGACATTTAGGATTTTAGGGGAATTGGCTAAACTGTGACGCAGTTCCATCAGCTTGGACTCTCGATGATGGAAACTTTTTCAATTTGTGTTGTGACTATTTTGTCAAAGGGGTGTAAGGAGCAACTCCTCCTGCAGCTGTCAAGTAAACTTCCCCTGATGTTTGACTGAGACTGTCCTTGCCAGGAAAAGGACAGCACTGGTTGTTTTTTCAGAGTACGGTGGAGGACTAAGGACGAAGCACAGGCTGTGAAAGGAAACATGCGGAGAATATATGCAAAAAGAAAAATGCTACAAAGCTAATTTGGAAATGGAAAATAAGTAGTTTGCTTGTATGTGCTTTGTTTGTAAGGGCCACTGTAGTAATGTGAGTATTCTCCTTCTTGCAAGGCGCATGGAGAAGGGAAGGTGTCCCATAGTTTCTTATCTAGTAAAACACTTCTTCCTCATCAGAAACAAAGATGGAATTAGCATGACACTGTTAAAGTTCTGCAAAGTCTCTTGGTGCCTCGTTTACACCACAAAGTGGTACAGCGAAATCAGTTTGTGCAAAGCTTGGCTGTTTAGTGACCGTTTTTGGCTCTCAGGCACCAACAGGACATGGCAAATGCAGTCTGAGGGCTACACCAGCGATTTTAGTAGTGCACTTACTCACCACAGTCCTATTAAAAGAGAGAGGAGGGGGGAAAAAATGAATGCTTAATAATTGATGCAGCAGAGGCAAGATATTCCGTAGTCGGGGTCAAGTTATAAAAAAAAATGCTATATCTCACAGTTCAGGTAATACATCTGCATTGTTACAGCCTTCATACATGGTAAATGCTTGTGTCTTTCATACACAGTCTGGAATTCAGGCTTTATTTTTTTACAGTGCCAGATAACCAAACAACCTATTTTTATCATTTCCGAGTAAGAATTAGTTGTTCCCATTCTTATATGAGTATTTCTCCATCTGTTTTAGTTACAGTGACTTTATTGACTCATTCATATTGACAGCGTTGTGATTTCTCAAATATACGGTTTTGCTTGCTTTAACCCAGGTCTTTCATTTGAGCGTCACTTTCTGATTGAGGCCACGCTGAGCGGCAGCGTAATCAAACGAGCTTCTTTGTTAGTGAGTTGAATGTTGAAGTGTAATTGAAGCGGTTTGACAGTGGGCTTTTTTTTTTTTTTTTTTTTTTTTAGAAAGAGAGCAATATTATTATTGGATTTTCTCTGTCATTATACCAGTGCAAAACCCCCAAAAAAATGGTGTGATACCAAGTCCAAGTGCCACAATTTAGAAGTTAGAGAAGAGTGTGTGTATTTATAAATATGACGTCATGTAGTTCATGCAGGAGGGAGGTGAAGTAAGGTGTCTTGCATTGTCCTTTCACACCTGCCTGAGCTGCTTTATGCATGTCTTTGCTCTGGGGTAATATCCAGTAGTTGTCTTACTCATTTTGTAGCCAAGATGGTCCTATAAAGAAGTTTCTTGTTGTTGTACTTTGTATGTGTGTGTGTGTTTTTTTTTTTCTCTCAGCTTTTGTCATTGTAAAAAGTGATGTCAACCACCTTTTAAATGTCAGCATTCTTTGGTCAGTTTGTGAACTGACATTTATGAGCACAGCACCTCTCTGGCTATATTCCAGTCAGCCTTCCCAGCATGCTGCATGCTCTATAGTGACAATTGCTGAAAAAGATTTTTTTTTTTAAGTGTCAGCCACAGGTGGCAATAGCTTTTTTTTTACTGGATTCAAGCATTTCAGACAAGAACATCTTTCACGCAGCTTGTCTTTGTTTGTTATTCTGTTTGGATATGTGCTGCGGAGATACTCTGGGTCCACAAGCTGAAGATTCAGTCTGGGGCAAGCTTCAGGATTAGCATTTTTTTTGTAGCCCAGATTTTAAATGATGTAGAAGTCATGTCCATCTAGAACAGTGTACCCACACGGTTTGATTTGAGCGTCAACCTCCACATGCGGGTTGTTACAAATAACAGTATCTACACAGCTCACGTAATATGAGCAAAATGTTAGCAGCCAGCCCTCCTCCTGTATCTACACAGGAATGCATTTAGACACAGTACAGAGTGTAGGTCACCCACATTTTGGCAGTGCTCATAGCCCAAGACACATACATACTGTAGTTACATAAAGTGTAAGAAGATAGCTTTAAAAACACACTCTGGGTTTGGTTTCCTTTTGTCGATACACAGCCTGTCTAGACACCTGGATTGATTAAAATAGAAGTGTATATGTTCTGTGTAAGTATGTAAGTCTGAGCTCCCTAAAAATGTACTGACAACAGATAAGAAGGACTCAAAAGAATGTTGACACATTCCCTAAGCTTACAATAATGTGTAAATCAGTTTGACTTGTAATATACTGAGCATTAAAGGCGACCGGCAGAACAGTGACTGGATTTCTTTAGTCAGATTCACAGTAGTTATTTCAGTTGAATTTTATTATATAATGTCCTATGGTAACTCGGGCACATAGGAATTGGCTCAGACGAAGCCACTGCTCAGTCATGTTTACATTCTGTGTTGGCCGTGGCAGATGACATGACACACGGATAAACTCGGAACTTTGACCCGAGGCAGAGTTTTATTCAGCTCTCAGCCCTGGTTTTCATGCTAATGGTCAGTTCAACATTTCCCAGGTCGCTAATCTGGTGTGAATGTGTCTGTGTTCATAAACATGTCTGACAGAAGAGGCTGCGTGTGTGTGTGTGTGAGTAGGTGTGTGTGTGTGTGTGAGAAAAGCTGGCACTAACGAGTTCCCTCCTGAGCAGTATGTTTTATTTAACAAACAGTCACACCACAGTGCTGTTGACACCAACAAGTCATAAACAACCATGGAGCAAAACTGCAAGGCTCAGCCAGAGTTACATTAAACATGACTGGCACCACACAGATGTAAGACAGAGAACTAATTTACAGCAGCTTTTGTCTGCGATGGAGATGCAGCATCAGCTCTACCAGCAGCTCACTTCTACCTACATGGATTAGAGTTAAACCCATTACAGCGAAGCCTCTCGTACGACTGAGCCATTTAAGGTCAAAATAGAATATTATTTTGGTGCCAGCCATCTGGAGTAGGTGGCGTTTCCCTAGGGAGCGGTCAAGCTCTGACGAGTAAGTCCAGGGACTGCTACCAGAGCGCAGGGGTTAGGTGGGACAGAAAAAAAGAGTATGACACAGAAAAACATTTACAGTCCTGTTTCCATGTCTGGCCCTGTGTCTCTCGTCCTCAAGAAAACATCCACTGGACCAGATGCCCCAGCCACTTCAAGAGTCTCCTTGGGAAAATCTTAATATCTTAACCTAAACAATTTGTACCTTTATACTTACAGCCACAGCCAAGCCGTGTAGACTGACTGTTCAATAGAGAGTTTAACCTTCAGAACATGTTCCCTTCTTACCCTCTCTCTTTAACAAGATACAACTTTGCCGAGCCTGGAAACAACAGATGATGTGCTTGACTTCCTGCAAAGAAACAGACACAGCTCTTTCTGTGGTTGTACATGTTTTGGATGGATCAGAACAGTGGCCTTGGAGCCTAAGACTTCCCATGGAGGTGGAACATTTCTGTTCTTTAAAAAAAAAAAAAAAAAAAAGTTCAGTGCATTCAACATCTCTGGTTTAATCTCATCCGCCCCTGGTCTTTGTCCCTCCAGAGGTTTTTAGTTAACTCGGTGACCTCTACCAAAGTGACAGCCAAGTCTCCCCTGAGTCCTGCACAGAGGGCACGCCAGCCGTGTTCAAGAGATCCTCAAAGGCTTCCTACCACCACCTGACTTTACCTCTGGGTGAAGTTAACAGTTCTGCTCCTGTACTGTTCTATGGCAAGACCTTGTCCCCACATCCTGAGTCGTCTGATGGAACCCTTTTAGATGTCGTTCCTAAATTTTTTTTCCCGTGTTTATTGCCTCAATATACGCATTTCATGGTTGTTCAGTTCAGTGGCAGCATGTCTCGTAGCACTTTTAGTAGTATTTTACCATTAGCCGTTTGTTGTCCTTCATATTAATCCTCTTTACCGCTGTCCTACATTTCAATCTTGTCCTTTTGTCATGTAAAATGCAGAGCAAGTAGGTTTTGTCCTCTCCACTGTAGCACCAATTGACTACCATGGAATTCATTGAAACCCATCCAAACACTCCACCACAGGTGACCTGAGGCGTTTTCCACATTTGACCATTATACCTGGTATTAATCATCTTTTTCCACTGAGGTGAAACGATTCAATTCAGTTCGAGGGTGCTTTACTGGCATGAAGGCTTCAGAAACAGTGTTGCCAAAGCATTAAAATACACACTGCTGTTATAAGGCTTGAACAAAGGTATTGTGCAGTTATTATAGTAATTAGGGAACAAATAGCCTCCATGTAGTTTAGAAGAAGTGGTGCTTTTCCCTCGAAATATACTTTTCCCCTTTAAAATATACCCCTATGGCCTCATACTGCACCAGGTGGGTAAGATAATGAGCTTTTAACATTTCATTTTCAATGCTTTTATATCATACAGTAAGAGATATGGTTGGGCTATAGTGCTTAATACTAGACAAAAACCCTCCATAATGTATTTTTAGGTCTGCTACATGGCTCTTAACAAGCTGCAAGGAGGGGGAAAAAAAAAATGACACTAGCTTTAAAATAGTAGCTTGAGTACTCTCCACGGTGGGCGGGTGGGAGGGGGGGGGGGGGGTGATAATGTAGTGGGAGAATACACACCGGGCTGCATAATGTACATTTCGAGTGGTGTATACATACAGTAGCTCAGTCAGTATCTGGTGAAGACGTGTGATGGGGTTTCATGCCTGTCTTTTTTTTTTTTTTTTTTTTTTTTTTTTTTAACTCTTATCTTCTAAATTTGAGTGATTGTGTTTTTACCCCAGTGTTGGCAAAGTGAAAATGACCAGTTACAAGTATATTCACTGTCCACTTTATTAGGTACACATGTATAATCTAATGCAACAACAACTCTGATGGATTATACTTTTATGAAGCTTATAGTTTGTTAACGTTTTGCTGATACTGTCAAAGGTTATTGGTGGTGTTATTCTACTGGACTGCATTATATTAAAATATATTATTTTTAATATTTTGTCCATGTTGTAGTGCATTGCATTAGGTGGTACAGATGTACTTAATAAAGTGGCCAGTGTGTGTGTGTGTGCTTTCCACTGAGATGTTGTGCAGGTATTCCTTAAATTGGACACCACAAATTGTTCTACAACAATGTCTTCCACAGCTTTATTTTGAATGTAGAGTCAGGATGCAACTACTTTCAACCCCCTTTGTTTTATAAATGTGCCTCAGGAAAAGCACTGCGTTTTACTAGAACTGCTCAAATCACGTCCAAATGGTCCGTTAGTTAAGACTGATCACCTTTATTAAGCTTCCTCAGAGAGAGAAACAACAGACAGGTGAGACGAGTCTGATTGGGGGGGGGGGGGGGGGGGGTTGTCTCTGCATTCATGAGCAAGAACTTTTTGCTTTAAGTGACATATGACAGTATGACACATTCATAACTACTGTTAAAATAAGACATAAGTATCATTCTAAGACGGAACAGAAATGACCCTTAAAGCTACTTTACACAGGAGCTGTAATTCAGGGTGTGATGCAACAGAGGTGAAAATTCCGCTATGCTGACTAAACCAGTTTGAATAACTTTCGTAGGGGCTGGGTTTATTAGTAAGTATTTGTTATCAGAAGATTTGGAGGGTTTCAATTTTATTTCCGTAAGCCGGCTGCTAATTTGTATGGACCCATCCTTGGTTGTTGAAAGCCTGGTTTAAAAAAAAAAAAATAGATTTAGTTATTGTTCACGTGACTTCCTGGGCTTTTTTTCTGTTAGAAAAATGGACCTCAATGTGAACAGTTTTTGGTAGAGGTAAACTTGTGTACCTACACATTTGACAACTTTGACCTGTTGTTAGTGCAAGAGGAAAAGCCAATCGAGTTCTTCTGTGGAGTTGTAATCAGGCAGTAACAGCTGTCGAGATACTTCCCTCAAAACTAAAAATGTCAAGTCAACTTCGGCGAAGTCCTTAGGAGTTATCCTCTGCAGACAACGAACGTCTCAGCAAAATGTCAGGGCAATCCATACGACAGTTGATTTCAGGGGACCGCTTCACATTGCAGTATGTTTTTTTTTTTTTTTTTTAACTGATGTTTGTTGAAAGACATTGAATTAGTCCTAATGCAGATGTTGCAAACCAGCAGTTGGACTCATCAGCATCCATTTGGTATCTTTTGGTGTAAATAATCACATATATAAATCACTGTATGATCACTTTGCTTTTATTTTTGTTACTTTTTTAAGTAACAGACTCTACAAATGATTACGTGTGAGGTAATTGTTGTGATCGTAGTGTCTGCGAGCGTGGGGATGTCTCTGAAATGCAGTGAGCATGTAACGATGTATCAGAGCACACCATCAAGGTGGCCCTCTGATAACACATCTCTGTGTCCCTGATTGCCTGTCTAGAAGTCAAGGAGATTAGACGGGAACAGGCCCTCCTGAATCCAACAGCCATTACTCTCAAAATAGAAACAGTCCATGGAGTCCACATTGGCAAACACACACACACACACACACTCACACATGTGTTTCACCCACAACTCTGAAAGTGCAAAACCTGTCCAAACAATCTATCAGGAGAGATTCTGGAGGTGATAATGTCCTTTTTTTTTTTTTTTTTTGTGTACTCTGTATCACATTCACTGGTTATTCTTTTTTTTTTTTTTTTTTTTTTGCAAGTAGAACATGAAACACAGATTATAAAGTGGAGTCATTCGAAACGTTGCATTTGAATTAGATCGCTGTTGCACTCCTGAAATTTCAATAGCCTGTGTTATGTAGTCAGAAGCTGCACCGCTTAATTTTTCACCTCTGTGGCTTCATATGGCTGCAAAGGATCACAGTTTGAAAAATGTGAACTTTAATACCCAATAATCCTGAAAGGTGATGTAAGTGCACTGCCACAGCCTTGGCAGCTGTGTGATTGCTTTATACCTAAGGATACCAAAGGGATGAGGGAGGGAAATGATTGAATGTTGGTTGATTGTGGGTTTTTCCCCCGGATGAGGAGCTGCCTCACCCGCTGGTGTTTTAGGAAACACGGCTAGGATTCTGCTCTTCAGACTCAATTTGTCCTCCTCTGTGGAGATTTTCGACCAGTGACCAAAGTGACACAAGAATTTAATTTGGGGAAATAAGTTAACTCTGCAGCAGCTCAATTAGTGGCGCCAGGGTGCTCCTCTTTGTGAGTTGTGGGCTTATTAAGGCTGATGTTTGAGATTTAGCCGGTGGAGCTCTGGAGGATAATTTTGTCCACAAATAAAGTTCAGAGATGGCTCGAGAGAGAGAGAAAAAAAAAGAAGTGAAAAATGGAAGGAAAAAGGAAAGAGGGACACAAAAAAATTGTAATATTTTGCATTCCACTTTTTCTTTCAGCATTCAAGATGTTTTAGTTTTCTCTTTTTTAATTACATTTTTCATTTAGGTTTTCAGTCACTGAGCTAATTTACTTAGCTGGTTTGCAACATCTTACCCCAGATGGGCCTTTATACAAATACCCACAATTCAACAGGACAACACATACAGACCAATGAAGGTTTTTTTTTTTTTCCATAATTCCCCACAGTTACTGAACCTTACCAATTCAGCAGCGCTTGAGCAACCTGTTTATTTAGGAATTTATAATATTATGTTATATTAATATTTTAATGAAGAGGATAAAATATAACATTGGTGATGGCAGTGATGAGAGCTCAGTGGCTTCCTATCCAAACTTTTAAAAAAGCAAAATCATAGATCATCGTTAGAGTCTTGATAACTGAAAAAGCTGCTTGAGACCGAGAAGTTACACAGGGACTTAATCCAGAGAAGATTATGGACTGTATGAAGCTGTTCCCAGTGTAGAATGTTAAACACTCTCTGAAGAGACTAGATGAATGTAATGTAATAAATGCTTTTGCAAACATGCTCACTCATTTTAGTTTTTTTTTTCTTTTTTTTTTCTTATTCCTCATAGGTTCTAATATTTAGATGTTATCTAACATGAAACTAAGAGTATTAACCTCTGAAACATGTTGAATACATTGGCCATTCACTTTTAAATACTGTACAGCAGAGCAACGTTATTCATTTCAGCTTGTGTTCCTCTCCCACCTGATGATTACAGGTCCATTCACACTCTTTTAGCTCTGTTTATGGTCTCCACCACCGCATGAGAAAAATATCTGGCCTTGTTAGCTGCTAAATGCTCCACGGTGTGTGTCTGTTGTTTGAGCAGGAAGTGTACTGTGGGTTAATCAGAGCTTTTTCACTGAAAACCCTGCTGCTGCTGGAAAGTGATAAGTAAACTTAGTTTTATGTTGTTGTTGGTGGATATTGTGGGTGTACAGTATGTGTTGTATACTTATATAAAGGCTTATGTGCATATTTATGGGGTTAGTTTTGTATATGCATAGACAGATGTTCCTTCATCAGCACCCTGTGAAACTATACTTTATATTTGTGAGCTGTTTTTAGACATTTACATCTCCAGTAGGAGATAATGAACTTGGTGCTGAGTTTGTTTTGGTCCCCGTTGTGGGATTTCTAGACTCATCGTACGTTGTCAGTCTAATCCCTTAAAATTAAGGATTGATTGTAATGCCTTACCTGGGCTAAATCTGGTAAACCACACCTATTAAATCCTTCTCAATACACTGCCTACAAGATGTCTGCACTGCAACCCACACATGGGTGAAACTCATTAAAGGAGAAGTTCACTCAAGTTGTTATGTATATTTCAAAAGTTATTTGTTGCGTTATATTATCCATACTCGCAAAAATGCATTCCAGTGTTCAGCTGCAGCTAATGTGAATATTCAACAGTCTGAATCAGACAAGATAAGAACATATCATCCAAAGTGTTTGTGTTTTTTTTAGAGTAAAATTTCCTCTTTGTGGTACAATCTCTCCACTGCCGCTCAACAAGGACACGCTGTCTGGGGCAAACAAAGAAAGGAACACATCCATTTGACCTGACTCAGTCAGACTTTCAGAGCCATGACATTAGATTTACATTAACTTTCAAATGCATTATTGCAATTGCATAGAAACACGTGAGTGATGCTTTGAGATGGACTTGAAAGATCTGTATGTATCCTTTAAGACTACCTGGTCGCAGTATTCATAAGGTGTGAGGATTCATGCTTTGTTTGCCTTGAGGAAGGAGATACTTCTCTTCGCAATGCATTGTTCCCTACAGTGTCTTTCACATTCAAATCAAAGCCGTGCACCGAGGCTGCATAAGACAGGAAGCTGTGTGTTGACTTAGGCCTGATGGGTTCAGCGCCTCAGATGTTAGGTGTTAGAGGGGGGGAAAAAAACAACAACCAAAAAAAAAAAAAAAAGCGAGCAGGTGGGTGGGCAGGCAGACAACAGCGGCTGTGCTCCCAGACATGATAGCGCCTCGAGCTCACCTGTCTGTGGATGATAAGCGTCTGCTCCAACACGCCAAAGCACTGGGTAGCATGTGGTATTTAACTTTAGCTCAACACATGTATCTGATTCTCTCCCTAACTCTGTCCATTTCAAGTCAAACTGTCAGAAGTTGGCAATTTTGTGCCGCCGCGACAGCTCTTTGCGGCACAGGTTTGGTACAAACAAAAAGTAAACACACATTTCCAAAACCCAAAAATGTACAAGGGAAAAAAAAAAAAGTATCTTGCTTCAAGTTAAAATCCATGATTTTGAGAAACCCTGGATACAGAGAATTCTCCATTAGAAACCAGGATACTGCGGCATTTTAAAACCTGATCCTGGTTTCTGATCATTGATTGTTTGTTGGTACAGAACAGAAATCGAGACACAGCTGCCTGGACACTGTTAGAATCATCATTTCCCAAAATAAGATCAGTACCAGGTTTTAAGAGTCTGTGATGCCTTCACACGTAAGGGATTCACACAGTCACAGGAAATGATGCAGCATGTAATTCACCATTATCCTCCTGTAATTTTACCTCATTGGTGTCATTCTCACTGTTTACTCTCCTACAGCCATATCAAAGCTGGATTAAATTACTGCTAATGCTACCCAACGTTTCTTACTGCTGCTGCTTCACATTATTACTGTTGAACTTGTGAAGCACAGGGTGGCTTTTATCGTGAAGCAGCGGTTAAGTGGCGGCATAATTCACGGGCTGATTACTAGTTTGCAGATTGTAATGTAAATTAAAGTGAATAACGGATGAAAGTCTCGCGTGGATTAGTCCGGCAATGAGAATCTCTGTGTGCGGGACGGAAGCAGAAGTTGCGGTGCAGCAACATTTATCGACAGTGTTTAAATAGCAAGTTAGCAGCCATTATGGGGACTACACCTGTTATTGTAGTAGTGCGGGGTAGTAGTTTTTACAATGAACTCTTATTTGAGGGAGCCCTTATCGCTCAAGTCAAGAACATGTTGTCATTTGTTCTACTGAGCTAAGATTTTTATTTATTTTTTGGTATTAAGACGTAAGAGTTTTTGCTATTGTTTATCAGACAGTGAGAATCTGTGTGTACACAGACGCAGGAAAATGCTGTGTGGCGATTGTCAGGCTAAATAACAATTTTTACAGTTCTTTTATTCAATGTGCGGCACCAGATTGAGCCTGTGGCACATCATTCTGTGCACCGCTGCTTTAGTGCTGACTGTGATCATTCATTAAACGTTTTTTGGCAGTTTTTTTTTGATGGTGGACCTTTTTCTGTTTTTTTTTTTTTTTTTTTAAAGTAGACAGTGGATTAGGCTGCTCACTTCCAGCTCCTCAGCGTTTCCTGTGCCCTGCTGCTGGGTTCAGAACTACTCACACTGTGCACATCACGAAATCAGATGACAATTGCTCAAGGCATGACGGGGGAAAAAGGCGAGTTATTGACTGATTGACTGACTTTCTGACTAAAACAAAGTAAGTGTGTTTTCATAGACTGCAAACAAATACAGCAGTTTCTCTCCTGTTGTATTTCTGAGAAATTAGTTCTTATTTAAATAACTGATCAAGGCAAAGGGCGTGTTTGTGGTTGTATTGAGCCATGTGTTACCAAATCAAATAGGGATGATATTTAGTAAATAATAATTATTATTATTATAAATCATCAATTCATTTGTTCTTTTCTTAATATAATAAAATAGAAAAACCAATCCAAAATATCCCCTTTTCTATTTCCCACCCACACGTAAGGAGGAAGGATGCGGCTATTTTTCTTGAAGTGAGCTGCTTGCTTTTGCATCATATGACAGATACTGTGCACAGAAATTGAAAGAGCAGTGTGAGGTGTTAGATGAGATGGTTTCGACAAACAAGCGTGCGGCGTCTCGGGAATAAGCCCCTGAAGTGAGACCCCGAGCAGCACATGTACTCTCAGTTTGTTTAAATTACATACAGTATTTCAGCACTCAAGAGATACAGACAGGGTTCTGACAGGGCCTGATATGAATAGCAGTGCTTTTAAACTGAAGCTGCAGATGGATGGTTTGCTATAAACAATTTTTTCTTTTTTTTTTTTTAAATTTGGAAAGGTCATAAAGCCTCTGATGGGGGGCGTTTTAGAAATGACACATTAAAACATCCACTGAAATCAGTACAGGCTTAAATATGAATCCTGTGCCAGCACAAAGTATAGTAGTCACTGGATGTAATTTTTCACTAATTAGCACCTGCATGTGTCAATAGAAAATTTGCTCATTAAAATGATGTGTCAGCCACAGCGGAACAACACGCTGTATGCACAACTGTGATTTAATCACCACCTCCTCTGTCCGCCTGTCTGTCTGTCTGTCTGTCTGTGTGTACTGTCTCTGATGCAACAAAACAAATGCTTCATTTTTCAGCCACTGTCATCAGTTTGACACCTCATTCAAACTGGAATGGGTTGGCTATGTAATAATCTACGCATGGCCCAGCACAATCACAATACGCTTATTGATCATTAAAGCACCGATGATGCGCTAGAGCTGCTTTGCTGCACTGCTCATAAACCAGACATTAATATGAACACACGGTGACAGAGTAAACTGTCTCACCTTGAAGTCTGGGATTTTTTTTTTTTTTCTCGTACCTATCTAGAGGCATTGACCACTTCAATGAAAGATCATTCATTAATACTGTTTTTGTATGGTTTTATTGTACTGATCTTTGCTGAGACCTGGGGAAATGATGGCAAAAAAAAAAAAAGTCAGACAGAGCAAGAAACAGTCAGATGATCAGAGAACTGAGGCAGATTATTTAAAGTAGTTTGCAGATCAAACTTGAAAGTGAACACAAGTAAACATCCAAACATGGAAACGGAAAAGTCTCCCTCACAATGACAAAATAACAAAACTGAAATTGTGCTTATACACATGAAATGTTTAGTCTTATATAATGTGTCACAATGGAGCACAGTTTGCTTTTAGCATCATTTTAGATGTGATTCTGCTGATACACCTCATAAACAGCAGTATCAGAAAATACCCTGATGAATGTGGTGTATTTCAACCATATTGTCCAGCCCCACTGTAACTATATAGTTATATTTTAAAAACCATAAACCTATTATACATCATGTTGCTGTGGTTTAGTAGGGTCTATGCTATCTTCATAGTGCACGGTATGGATGAATGAATGCCATTGAAACGGTTCACAGAGGATAACATGACACAGCAGTACTACGCAGAAACAGGGATTTGTTTGGTAGTTGACATTTATGTTTCAAAGAAAACAAGATCACTGGAAACTACTTAAAGTACATCAGCGGCAGGAAAACGGTGCGCCGCGGACTAAATCTGCCCCGCCAACAAAAAAGATCTGACGACAGCTGAAAGTTTTACCTTTGCATCAAAAGGTTTCCATAAATGTTCTGTGAATAATCAATGTAAAAAAAAACAAGGCTCAGGTAAAATCCCAGTAAACATGACCTTATAATGTCTAATAATAATCACTGATTTGCATCTCAAACACAGGTAGGCGGCAGCGTAACAGAAATAGCGAGCTGATAAAAGTTCTTTTCTGAGGCACCAAGAGTACTTTCATTCAACCGTAAATGAAACAGGTCACTGGTTTGTGTGTGGATAGCCTGTCAGTTACATTACCAAGTATTGTGGTGCAACACAAAGCATAGATTCACATATTCAGTTTTTGGCCAAATAAGTATAAACTCCCTTACTTACTGATGAAAAATTACCTGCTGTAAGATACAACCCTAAAACAATTTACACTGAGATTTATAAATGTTTTATTCTTCAAAGAAATAAAATACTCCAAAATAAAAAAAGTCTAAAAAAACACTGGCCCACTGTTGAACGAACTCATGAGGGGCTTGAATGATCAGTGAAAAGAATGATTAAACTGGTTTCAAATGTGCTGTTAGGTTTTCCAACACTGCAAAAATATAGTTTTCAACAACACACCAAATTATAGAGCGATTAATAATAGAACGTAGAACAAAAGCATCCCGTTAGCCGAGAGGAAACGAGGACGTGCTGCACTGGCTGTCACGCTGATAAAGACTGTTTGTTTGAAATGAACAGGGATGAAGGACCTTTTCCCCCCCCCACACTTACCTTGACATGTCAGCTTTGTTAAGTGTTACGTTGCGGTGAACCTGCCAATTAGAACCACAGAAAATATCAAACATTCGTTTTCAGCTCACTAAAGAATGAGTTGTTACCTAGCACCCTGTAAAAGAAAGGGCATTCTAAAAAAAATGTCCTTTTTTTTTAACAAATGTAAGAAAGGGAAAAAAAAGGTGAAGTATGTGATTGTGATACTCAAGGCTAAAACTTGAACGAGCAGCTGCTCTGAGTCACGGCTGAGGTTGGGGCTGATTACGTGGAAGCGTACAGAGAAAACCTGCAGGATCAGGTCGCAAAGTCAGCCTCTGTTTTCTCCAGCATCACCAAGATTCTCAGCCATCTGGGCAGAAGCAGCCGTTCTCTCGTCAGCACTGATTAAGAAATGGTCTTGCAGGGAAGCTCAGCGAGTTCAGCGCAGGGCCGAGCGGTGCGGATTAGTGAAAGAAGGGGGAGGTGGATCCAGAGCGGGCCCTGAGGGAACCCGGCGGAGACGCTGTGGCGTGGAGTGCTCCCCTCAATTATATCTGATAAATGCGGTGCGACAGGTGGGAGGCAATCCCTGAGAGATCCCCAGGTCAGCATGGATGATGAAGAGCATCTGCAGGGTGACAGTATCAAAGGCAGCAAGATACGCTGAGGATGAAGAGGATAAGAAGCAGGAGCAGGTCTTCAGCCTCAGCTGAATTGGCCTTCGTGAAGCCAGACAAAACTCTGTTAGAGATACAGGACATTTTATTGGTCATTTGTTAAATTGTATGCAGACACATGTCAGGAGGCAGTTTAGAAATTAAGATAAAACTGTTGCTTGGAAAGATTTACGCATTTGGTTTATTGGGAGAGCAAAAGTTTGCTTAACAAGTTCATGCACAACTGCAGAGTAGTGCTGGGGCCACTGTAAAGGGCCCGTCACGCCAACATTCAGAATGCTAAGAGTTTCTAAAGAGTACCTACCTTCTGCATTTCAGCAACAAGAAACGTCTCCAACACCATTGTTTTGCCTTCTAACTTCTTGTCTGCATCAGAAGTGGAAGTGTGTCAGGTTGTGTAAATTGACAGTTGCTGTTTGTGATCACCTTGGAGCCACGTCTTAGAATATATATGAGCAGTTTCCTAATATAATGCATAGTGAGCAGCACTGACAGAGCTGGAAGAAAACACTTTCTTCCACAGCTGTCCTACAAACATAAACTGCTATTTACATAGCAGCACTAGGTTGGTCAGATCTATGCCCATCAGATCTATTATCAGACGTGTGCTTTAATGTGGTCCTGGAAACGTACTTCCTAACTTCCTACCCCTCTACTTCCGGTTCACTTGTTCGGACTACACCCATCTTTGAACTCGGCCTTCATTTTGATTTGTAAAGTTTTGCGACTGCGTCTTGCACAGTTGTGACGCTATTGCGGTGACACGGTAGTTCTCGCTTCGCTAGGTGTCTCCAGGACCACATTTTTACCATGATGAGACACACACACACAAAGACTCACAAGGTGGAAACAATGCCAGTCGCACGCTGTCGTAGCTGGTAACAATTAATGTGGTGCTGGAGGAAAGCCGATGGAGTCACTGTGGGAGTGTGAATGCACTCAGCAAATTTCATGGCACTCTGACTGCAAGCTTATGAGGTTTTGTGTGAAAAGTTGACATTGTTTTTTTCTGAGAGTTGTACTGAGAAGAAAAAAAAAAAGACCAAAATGGAGAAAGGGAATTTGATTCGTTAATTTGCATGACAATCTGCTGACTAGAATTTTATGCTTCTGTTTTACAAGTAGAAACTTTGACCTAATGTGCTGCTATAGAGGAATTATCAATAGGTAAACAGAAGCATTGTGTTCAGCATTAAAGTTTGTTCTTGGCCTTGACTAGTAGTGTTACAAACTAATTTCAACTCAAGGTCCACTTGCTAGCGTTTTTCAGAGCTTTCAACAATACAGACATTGAATCAACAAGGATCCTGAACTGATGGAAAACTGGAAACAGACAACACCAGATCAAAACCGCTCACAGCAGCCACTAGGAAGAGGTCAAAGGTCATTACCCCAGATATATGACCAGCGGTGACAGATGTTCCATACATAAGTGTGACAACTGACTCTAGGACAACTTTATTCACTGATGAGGACCCTGTAATCCAACTGAAAGCTCCAGAAAAAGCTAGTCAATGGAAACTGGGTATCATTTTTTCAAAAACCATTCCACCCAATCCAGTTGGGACTGTAAATACCCAAGGTGACAACCAACCTTTAGTTTAAGCTCTGAACCAAATTACATGGGCTCTGTGGTCACCCAACAGTTCTATCCATATCGCTTTCACAGCAAGAAAAACTCTGATACATAAAGCACAATTATTTATTCATTTTTTTGTTTATTTTAATGACTTCCCAAATGTTCACCATTTGTGTCAAGAATCAAACTTATAACACAGTCAGATCTGAACACAGAGACATCATAAATGTATTTTTAGATTCAAAGTAATCTGTACTTTACATCAGTATCATTATCTCCCATATCCATTGAAATTAAACATCCACACATCCTCTTAGAAGTCAAAGATAACTTGTAACTCCAGAACTCGCTAGTTCATTTTTTAACTTCTCTTCAGTATCAAAATAATTCACTGATAGTTATCTGACCCCCCCACCGGCGGCCTTTTGAAAACCCCTGATGTTGTGGTTTCCAGTCACAGAGAAGTTTGCTTAAAGTAATCCTGGTTAGTATATCAGGCACACAGACAAAATACGTTGTTGGACGCTTGTTTTAGCAATTTGCAAATCCTCTGTTCACCTTGCCAACCTTGAAACAGTGAAGAAAAAATAAATTATTTCTACTAATTAACTTTTCAAAGTTATACAATCCGGCCTCAGAGGAGTAATTCACAGCGTAGTGTTTTAAGTGTTTGATGTCTTCTGTACTTCTTGCTCTGTAGCAACATGCTCACACCTACACAGCCTCTTGCATTGTTTTTGCCGTAGCGCTGTTGTTGTTATGAAGTGCCCTTTGGCTCCATCAGTAGCAGGGGCATAAAGTAATTTTATGAAAAAAAAAACACTCTCTCCGGCATCCATACGGCGCCTGCTGTGTCTGAACATCTGACACTGTTCCTTTCAGGCTGGCCACAGATTTCATATTGCAGAGCCAGGTATGACTGCTGCATTCTCACTTCTTACATCCCTCCAAAGAAGCCTAACTTAGACGAGAGGGAGAGGTACTCAAGTAGGGGTGTGTGTGTGTGTGTGGGGCAGGTGATCGATGCTAGTGCTCAAAGCCAGTCAGATGTAAGTGTGTCCACAGAGAGAGAGTGTGAGAGAGTGAAAGGCTGAGCTGGAGCTGATTGCCTCCTCCTCCTCCTCTCGAATTGCTTTAAGATGTGACTCTCCTTCTTCGTCAGCTCCTCTGTAAGACAGTGCGTGTGTTAAATACTTGATCACCCGGCTTACATCCCCCGACAAAGTTGGCTCTCCATCACTTCCTTATAGTGACACGGAGAAACATTTTTGACACATCGCTGATACTAGTTTAAAATGACAAACAAACGGGGCACTGATCAGAATTCCCCAAAAGTTAAAGGTTCGACCTTCACATTTCTTCTAGCCCACAGTGGGCAATACGTAAAGAGACAATCGATGGCAGCCTAACCATTACACTGATAGATAAGGGGCCGAAATTAAAAGAGACCTAAACACTAATGAGGGAGATAGGCAGAGACAGAGAGAAAGCTGTTTTGCCGCCTTCATCGATTAGCCAGAACCGACGTTCCGGTTTATATGCATATAGACAAACTGGAGGAAGAGGAGGCAGTAAGAAAAAATGAAGAAGAGGGGGTCTGTAGAGGCTTAAAGATTTATTTTATAAACACTTTGGACTTGTGCTGCTAGATGGGGATGGCTGGGTTTTAATGAAACTGTCAGGCCATGTGAAAGCCTGATGAGGTTCCCCTAACGCTACATTAACGGTAGCCCCTTGGCCACCTTCTCAAGCCAAATATAATTACAGCATCATTACCAGTGCTGTCCGGGTCCCTGCTGGACACACTAACCCCCCCCCCCCACAAACACACACACACACCCTCCACCTCATGCCTTCCCAACTCCTTGATCCCCCTCCGCACCCCATAATCACACCATTTCTCTGCATTGCGGCAGGGAAAAAAAAAACACACACACACACAAAAAAAAACAGCAATTGATAGTCTCATTAGTTTTCCCATGTCCTTCCTGTAGTGCCATTTTCACATGGATTGAAAAGAAAGGAGACAACAAACAAAGTGCTGCGTAAGGAAGAAGGAGGCAGGTGGGGAAGAGAAAGAGAGAGAGAGGGTGGGTGGGAGTGGAATTGTGAAGAAATGCCATCCAGTTGAAGCTGAGAGGGTTTTATTTTGGTGGACTTATTATTAGGAGTGTCACTGCCTCTTGCTGTGATATCTGGCAAAGCAAATAACACGTTTTAAAGAAATGTTTGCTTTTCCTGAGTTTGTATAAAGTTGGAGTATTTGTATTTGGGAAGGCTGAGTGGAAAAGTGAACGTTCACTGAAAGTCAGTTTTTCTTGCTAATAAAAGTGACTGTTTGGTCTTCCCTTAGCCCTGTCTCTTCTCCCTCTGTGTATCTGTTCAGAGCAGGGTCTGTGGGGTTTGTGGTCCATGTCCGACCAGCTCTTGGCAGCACCTGGAAGTTGCTTAATATTCATTAATTATGCTTTTTACTGTATTTTGCCAGTATTGTTCAGTCAGGATATCATTTATTGTATTGAGGTCATTGATTGGATTATGGATCGAATTACTTCTCCGGATAAGACTGGGAGAGAAAATGTTTTTTCTGTAGGTGCTATGGAATCAAGAATCATTTTACAAGTATTGTTGAAGTTATTCAGTGGCTGTGCAGACATATTTGTGTATTTGGTTATTGCTGTTCACAGATGTAGCTGTGAAAGCCTGGCATTCACTGGGCAGCTGTGTTTCTGGCTGAGACTCTGTTTCTGGTGACAGAAAGCTAAGCTGGGCCACTTACACAGCCAAGAGTCCAGAGCATAAATGTACCTGAAACTCTCCGAGCCACGTCGGTGGACATATGGTATCGGACCGAAAAAAAAACAGTGTTGCAACCGGGAACTGGATTGTTGCTTTAACAACTCAGTTCCCGAGTTGAGCCGAAACATCAGTGACTGCAGCATGAACAACAGCAGTACTCACACAGGGGTACTCCATTATGAGAGAAGGTAGATTCCGATCGATGTCTGCCAGGTGGGCTCCCAGGAAGCAACTTTGCAGCCACCTGGCCTGAGTGAACAGCGCCCCCCCCCCCCCCCACGATGAATGTAGAAGGGCCAGAGTGTGCTGGCGACACAGTCGTGGGAGGAGGTGGAGAAGTGGTGATGTGCCACTTGGCATTGCCCCTGTTCCCACTTTGTCTCTCCCTTCCTACACCTGACCATCCACCTAACTCCTTCCTCCTCAACCTACTGTAAATTAACGGCTCAGCACCAAACATGAGATGGGCACAGTTGGCAACTAGCTAGTGAACAAAGAGCATAACTTAGCAGCTAAAGAGCCAGATATGTTTCTCAGGCTAATGGAGACCAAATTTTAGCTAAAAGAGAGTTAAGATTGCACATGTAAATAGGCAACTGTTTGCTTGTGCATTAGCTGTAAGAACTTGCTGTAAATAAATGGCAAACAATAACTTTGGTGATGTTTAGACTATTAAAACTAACTGGTTAGCAAATAGGGAAAATTATGGTCATGATTATAAGAAACCAGTGTTGACTACTGAAACAGAATGAAAACAGCCTCCCCTGTATCAAACGTATCAATGCTTTGCTTGAAACAAACGTCCACCTCGACCTGCTCTTTAAAAGGTTTTGCAGTGCAATAACAACATCACGCTACTTCTGCCTTTGCCTCTGTGGCACAAAAAACCCATAATAGACAGGGCCACAGGAGGTTCTTGTGAACATAGGTCACTTTAGGCCTTTGAATAAAAGACCTATTCTGTCATGTCTCCAGTGAGGACAGTCTCAGATGAAAGACTTTTCTATACTAGATGTTGCAGATGCTGAAAGTGCTTTCCCTCCTTTTAGTTGGCTTCTGGTATCAAAATCTACTTGCAAAGACTTGAAAGGTGCTTGAGTTAAATGAGCATATCTTTATTTGATTTGATATTTTTTTTTTTTCAGAGTCACCTTATCTTTGTATTATAACACAATTAGAGCGGGCACTCATTTGAAGCGCCTGCCGCTAAATCATGATATATTACAATACGCAGCTAAAGACAGATGAGAAAATCAAACCCAGAAGAAACACAATAATAAAAAATGGATGTTTTGAAAAGTAAAAAGATAAATTTGATAGTCCCTTGCGTAATATTTGGCTCAGTATCCCACCACTGCTGTACTTCATTATAGGTGACATAAGAACACTGACTTCAGGGCATCAATATCACAACAGTAGAGCCCATGTCAAAGAAGAGCATTCAAGTTTTACACCTTCAAATATTGCTTCCTACTCAGCAAATCCAGATACAAAAACAAATATTGACTTGAGTGATTATGATCCACCTGACTTAAAAAGTCCTAGAGTTGCAAGTTTCACTTTGACCAGATAGGACATTCACACACAGAGACTGTATTATGCTCCACAGCATTTGTTTATCAAAGGCTCAATTCAGATCCAACAAAGCGAGGCGCTGGTTTGCATAAAGTTTCCCAGAGCTTTCACTCCATTGGTTTCCTTTCATGTTACTTTTTTTTTTTTTTTTGCAGATGGAGCTTAGTCAGCAGATCATGCACAATACTCACCTCTCCCAGAGACAAAAGAAAGCGCCTGCATTCTGTTGTAAGGGCTCAGGCATGAGTTAAAGCAAACATGGTTTTGTATTGATTACCTGCGACAGGAACCTTTTCAACGGGCTCAGAGATCTATGTGTGTTCACTGGAAAACATGCAAGAGACGAGTATTGATTCCAAAGCATTATGCACAGCCCATTCATAATAATACATCAGTGAAAGTGGAGCCGCGGGCAGAGGAATTAGCAAGACAAATTCCTCGGACTAAGAAGAATGATACACCGCAAAGAATCTCCTTCAACGAGCAGACAAAATATTCTGTAGCATGGAGGAATTTGTTGTAGGGAACATTTTTGTCAGTGTCTGACCTTAAAACTAGGAGGGCGGGGGAATGATTGAAACTATTGTGTAATTTATTTCAGCTCAGTTTAGGGATTAATAAAACATTCATTTCTAATACATGGATTCTTCTGATCCTTTATGCCTGCTACGGAGGAGCTTCACTGGGAGTACAGAACACATGCACAGAAGCGTGTGAAATCAAGGGCAGCTAACTTGAAAGACTGTTCTTGATAATATTTTTTTTTTTTTTTTTTTTAATCATGGAAAGTACAAAATAAGATTTAATCATCCTACAATAGCACAGAAGGAATTATGTTATTGTTGGATGATTCCACAGAGCATGATTTACACATGGTGCCGATGTTCAGGGTGTGTGTGTCCTTCGGTTGGGGTAGTTAATCGATGTGTAGCACATCAGACTTTCATTTGACTTATTTTACAGTAACCACGATCTTACCAGCCCGACCTCAGCTGTACCTGAATAGTTTATTTTCCATGCTTAACCACATTGTGGTTGCAAAGAAAGGGAAAGATGGTTGTCTTGGTTAAATACAGAACAAGTGAGGCTGTATTTAGGCACCGCGATGCTTTGAGCTAAACGCTGAAAGTAATACCGAGGCTAGCATGCTCCACAGTGACAGACTAACATTGTATAAGCGATTGCTGCTAGCATAGCTAATAAGTCAATGAAGACTTTTTCAGTAGTTAACAAAAACCAAAATTCTTTCCTTAACCAAAGTGTTTTATTAAAGTCTCAGTCTAACCACACACAGGATCCAAACCCCAGTGTCAAAGTCCCATGCTTTGAACTATCCACCCTGACCACCTCCCTGTGAGGTCTGTGTGAATGCAGCAGTCATTTTGCAGTGTGCAGAAGTTTAAAGGTCACTGGAGAAATATTATTTTAAATTGTTCATGGTGAAAATGACATCTATTTCCACTTAATTTAGTAGTTCTCTTTCACAGTTTTTTTTTTTTTTTAATCTGGGGGAAATTATCAAGTTACTAAAATGATTTTACCATTTCAAAGAAATGCATAATTATGATTTTACACATAATCAAACCATCACACCTTCCTGTTCCAGTGGACTCTTATCTTCTCCTCACATCTAACTCAGTTCAAGAAGAGCTTTTGTACTTTTGTTTTCATTTGTCATAGAAAAAAAAATACAAAAAAAAAAAACACGTCTGTCTCAGTTTTTGGTAAGAAGTAAGGGTGCTCATCTGCCAAAATGAATTAATATGCTTCTCACTCTGTCTGTCAGCTCAAATTACATTCTGAATTTCTAATTAATTAACTGTGACAAAGCAAAAGATATGCATAGGGGCTTAAAATGTGAACAACATAATAAGAGCTGAGAGAAAATCTCCCCAAAGTTTTAGAAACTGAAGGTTGTACATGGATGTTATTCAGGCATCAAGTTGTTTCTACATTACTTATTTTCGCCAGACACCTAATGTTAAGATCCACATTGAGAAGACTGTGCAGAGAAGGCTATACTCATATAAAGCCAGTTTGCAGATATGTGTGTTTATCTAGTTTGCTGTGCAGCCCGCCAGCTGCTCTGGATAATAAAGTAAGAAGCAGCACCTACTGGACCTGCATACCATAATCCATCTGCTCTGAGCCTACTGCTGACTGTCCCATTGTTTATGTGTCTGTGTGACTCTATACAGCATTATTTCCCATTTGTACCATACAGAGAATATTAAAGGTCCACACACCCTTTCAAATCTTACAGTTTAGGTGCCTTGAGGCCTGGAATAAAATCTCATTAAATCACACTCCTAGCTTCATTTAAATATAGTATATCATCAGAGCAAAGTCAAAGTGACACAAAATGGTTTTTCTGAGTGCATAAAATGGATTTTAAATGTTAAGATGCACAGATTTCAGCGAAGGAGTCTGTAGATGATAAGAAAAAAAGATCCATTTTGTTATAATGTCTTTTGATGTTACTTAAGGCCATGCTTTGCAAACTTTCTCTTTTATAGCATGTTATCCAGGAGCACAAGTTGTTTTCCTTTAACTGCATTGTTTTAAGTAAGAATGGATTTCTTAGAATGTTCTAGTCAGGTGGCAGCTTCAGTTAAATGAGGGCAACCTGAGAGGAAAAATAAGAGATGGGCTTTCTTCTGGTGGCGTGTTCTTTTCGTTGCGACATCGAAGCAACAGGTTGCTGGTTTTACATATTTAGCCCGTTTATATTAGGTTTATATTTTGTCTCTCGATAAAAATTGAAAGAAATGTGAGAATACAGACCATTCAACAAAACCTGCAACCCAAAATAACTATTATTCAGACTTGGCTGCTCTTTCATTGCTATCTAACTGTCTTTGATACGCTTCCAGGAACTTTTGGGAGGTGACCTCCGACCTCAGAACTGTGATCCGATTAGTATTTGGGCAGTAGTATTTCCTGAGCATTGAAACTAAAATACTATTTGGTTTCCATCACCTGTTTATCAAACCTTGTCTCTTGTCAAAATGGTCATGCCACAAAAGATTGACATATGACATTGAAAAAGAGTGGTGTACCATCACTGCCAGTGGACAGCACTGGAGTGATAAGCCTTTTATAATCTACACTCAGCACTGTCATATCCTCTATATCCCCTCTGATACACATAGAGTTATACAAATCAATTCCCCAGTCCAGCTGTGTATCGTGATGATCTGCATCATAGGAGAGCTGCACATTAATAGAACCACAGAGTATAGTGTGGCACATACGACAACATGCACAGGTAAAACTGCTCTGGATTCAGGAGTGTATTTCACTCAGTTTCTTCTCTTGATGCTGCGTGGCCTACAAGGCTGGATTGCAGATGTCTGATTGTTATTATATCTCAATAATGAGCTTCTCCTCATGGACTGTGGCAGCTCCACCAACCCAGAGGAAGACATGCAATTACTGTACAAGAGTAAAGATAGTATTTGTGGGATGGAGCCCACTGGGGGAAAAAAAAAGAAAGAATTCTGCTTTTCAGGCAAATCCACCTGGAAAATATGTGTATTCTGTTGACATGTCAAAACACACCTGACAACAGCTGGCGTGTGGGTTTACATAGAAAACAACAGGCACATCAGTTTTGACATGTGTCATACATCACTGCTATGTTTTGGTCCTTAAACGTGTTGAGGTTTATTCTGATTGGACCCAGTCCCAGGCACGGATTCAGGTATGTTTTGACTTGTTGGGCCTCAGAGGTGAATCGTGAACTTAGACTTTACAGATTTAAAACAAGGCTTCATTAATCCGTGGGTTAATGAAATCAATGGATGAGATTGCTTGTACGCAAACAGCAGTTGACTTAGTGCTGTCTTTTACTTTAAATCTAAAGTTGAACCTTGCTTTTGTCATCATTAATTTATTGATTTATTAATAAATCATCATAAAACTCTGTTTTACTATTTGCACTGAGAAAGGTAACTGTGGATTTAATTGATCCTGAGCTGTCTCTGTGTGGCAGAGATGTGTTTATATGCATGTACATGTAGGTCAGAGGTCATTTCACTCACTGTTTAACTTGTTTTCTGGCTAAAATTGCTTTAATGTTGTATTTAAGTCTTTTACACTCACACAGGGAGCTAAGAAGAGCACATAAAGACAACTCCTGCTCCATCAGATAGCTGAGCAGCAGCCAGTGCTTTGTGAGTCGACCCACAGTGCAACCACTGTGGAACATTATCTGTTTGGAGTAATTTTATGGTCATTTTGTGCCCTTTTGGAACTCTAACAACCAGTTCTCTGCCCCCCCTTCAACTACTCACGGCTGCATGGGCAAACTAACAATGTGGCCTTACAACTACCTGCCTTTAAACCGTCCATATACTCACCCTGACATGTGGGTGAGTAGACTGAAGAGTCTATTTTCAATTCTGAGTTGAAGTGCTCCCTTTGACCCCACTGAAAGACAAGCCAACGGTTCACCAGGCGTTCACCATTCCTAGAATCTTTTCCATAAACTGTGCAGAGAAGCAGGAGGATTTGAACAGTCACCTTCTGATTTGTTTTAGTGTTCCCAGGGTGGTGGGAGCCCTGCTCTCAGGGTGAAATCATATTGGTAAAAGAATAGAGGGCACACTGGTTTATCTAGCTATTGATGGCTGCATGTTGACCATTCACACTGTGGCTAGCTGTCCTGATCACTCAGTTTAGGAGAAATAGCAAACCTTTGAATTTTATACATGTGGCTTCCCCGTGAACTACTGGACTAAATACTACAAGATTCTGCTGGCCACCTGCAGTCCATTTTTACCTTTGTTTTGAATTATAATAACAGCACTTTTTCCATGACTGTGCACTGTGCTAATCCCAGTAAATTTAACCAATCACAAGTTTAGAAGGCTCAGGTGAGAGGAAGGTAAATGGTTAGGGTTTGGGTTGGCCAGTCCCAGCACAGGAAGTAGGGTTTGTCAAGAGGATCTGAATCGAGGACAGTTCATGAAAGGAGAAGGCTGGGATTATTTTGTTTTTCTTTTTATTGTCATCCAGAAATCTTGTATGCAATTAACTCTTAAGTGCATACATCTTGTTGCATCCTTTTCTGCAACATTTTAATGACCTCGTGAAGAATTAGCGCTGCCAACTGTTTGTTGATTTGTTTAGCTGCTAACATTTACATAAGTGTAGTAGATGAAAGGGTTAGTGCTGCTGCTTCCATGTTTAGTAATCCTCTAAAAAAGATCCTTGAGATCCTGAAAGCCTGTTCGTAACCAGGTACCCTCAACCATGAAGAATACACAACTGGAGTTGGCCATTTTTTCTGGAAGCCCACTTCACGTTAAATTTGCAAGGCTTTTTTTCCTTTCTTTTTTTTAAACAGTGGTTTGGTTTCTTAAATAATTGTCGGAACAAACAGACCAAGACTACACCAAGACAACAGCTTCCTCCGTCTACAAATGACCTTTGATCAGCTTATACACCATGCATTACAGAGCATCTCCTATCATGGACTGTATTTTACAATACATGACCCTGAAACCATTTGGTCCCAAAAAGGGGCGACCAAAATGCCGCCACCGTGGAATAGTGTGATGGAATTTATGCCCAAAAAGAGCCTGGGATCACAGGCTGAGAGAAAGCAGACATGGCAAATAGGGTTGTGCAAGAAATGGATTACCAGTGTCTGACCCCACAGTTCCTCAGGCATTACACTACAACTGGACAAAATTGAATCCATTTATTTAGTTAAAGGGGCGGATCCGGGAATGTTTTATCGCTTTCTTTAGCACTGCAAGAAAGGGCTTTTTTCACCCCAATGGAGGTTTTTGCTTGACTGACCACCTTTCTGGTTTGTTAGTGTTATTACACCTGACTCTGTTCAACTGTGACAGTGGATGAATGGTTAAATTGGGTATTTGTAATAATCATGATTAACATTAAATTGCCCCACTTGCCCCAAATGACCCTCTGCTCTCCAGAGACTGATTTATTCTCTAAACTATGCTATGGTCACACTTATTATATAACCTCCACTGTCTTGGACGACAGTGGAGGTTTTAACCATATTGGCTGTAGCTACTATAAAATCTTGGTTTTGTTCTGATCATTAGTTGTGTTGATAATAAATTGTCTTATCCTTTGAATGATGTGTCATCACCTTAAGATGTTTTTTATGGTTATGGTCCTGTTTGTGTCCACCTGATGAATGTAAGTCCCATATTCTCTGTCCTTTCAGCTCTGTTTTTGATCTCCACCACCTCTGGCTCTTTAAACTGAAAGATGCTAAAAAAGCTCAGTGGAGATGTTGTGAATATCAGAGTTGGGTCATAATTGTCTGTGGGTTCATCACTGAGAGCATCACCACTTGACATTACATTACAGTAATTTAATCCATTGTTAAAACAGAAATATTCTTAGTGCAGCTTTAAGATGTTTCATTGTGGTAATGTACTCAGCCTCTGTTTCTGGAAAATGAAAGAGAAAAAGATTTATTTTCAGATTTAGATGTTTTATGGTACTCATGTTGTAAAGGCATGTACGTAAATTACCGCTGCAGCTGGGACATTTCTGTCTCTTTCAGCTTCAAATATCTACCACATTTACAGAATCTCTAAAAATTCTGCACAAAAAAAAAAACAGAATCTTTTGATTTAGAAAAACACCCACAAGCTTCAGTGGACTCCCATACACCACAGCACTACATTGTTGACACCTGTGTCTCTGTCTGCTTTCAGTTTTATTCACTTCCAAAGCAGTGGGGTAGAATCTGTCATGTTGCTCAGGAGGACTTCCCAGAGGGAAACAGATGTTCTTTCATCAAGCTATCCAGCAGAGTCGAGCAAAGGAAAGGAATTGGAAAGCAGAGGAAGGAGGGTTGAGGGAGGAAAAAAAAATGTATAAAAGAGCGCAACGCAGGAAAAGGGAAAGGAGGCAGACATGGTGGAGAATTAGATGGATGTGGAGTAGAAAGGGGTGGCTCTCTTGGGCTCCATGCCAGACACTCCCATAATGGTTTTCCTGCAATCTGTATATATTAGCAAATGCTAATGACCAAAGCCATGGCTTGGCATCACACTTGAAATGCTTTCTGCTTGTCTATTGCTCTCCCTCCTTTTTTTTTTTTCTCTCTCCTTGAGAGAATTTTATTATTTCAAAGGCTTCCCTCCAACAAACACTATAGGGCTCAGTGGATAACTTTCATTCAAAGTGAGCATCTCTGAGTGTTTTCCTGTTTAATTATTTACAACCATTTGCTTTCTTATTTGAATTGCAGATCTCGTTCGCTCAGTGTAGCACGTGTTTTGGTCTCTGCTACAGACTCACAATTTCTCCTTCCCTCCATCTGCTCATTTCGCCTTTCGCCTCATAGCAGACACAACAGGTGCCGTGTAAAAAAAAAAAAAGGAAGGAAAAAAAACAAAAAAAAAAACAGCTTAATGAGGAGATCAGTAAATCATATGTTTACAGAAAAGCCCCTCGTGACAGAGCTATTCAGAGAGGCTTGCTTTGCTCCTTCCGAAGCCAAGCAAACAGACTGTCTGGGCAACATGTGTCCTATTAATTTTGTCCATGAGGGTTCATAGACTGCCACTGCTGCTGCTCCTGCAGAGGAGGAGCCACAGACACCGTCATAACATACATGATGTGTGATGTATCGCTGCTTGGCGACCCAGCCCACTCTCACCAACACACAGGGTAGAAATACATTCAGTCCATTCAGAAAATATTCAGACCCCTTCACTTTTTTTTTTCCATATTTTGCTATGTTGTAGCCTTGTGCTAAAATTGCTTAATTGATTTTTCCCTCACCGATCTAAAGTCAGTATTCCATGATGAAAAAGTGAAAACTGATTATTAGAAATTTTGCTAATTTATTAAAAAGGACAAACTGTATTCAGACCCTTTACTCGGTATTCAGTTGAAGCAGCTTTGACAGCGATTACAGTCTTCTTGGGTGTGATGCAGCACACCTGGAGTTGGGGATTTTCTGCCAGTTTCTTAAGCCCTGTCAAGTTTGATGGGGACCGTCAGTGGACAGCCATTTTCAGGTCTCTTCAGAGATGTGTTGTGCAATGAGTTCAAGTCAGGGCTCTAGCTGGGCCACTCAGGTACATTCACAGAGTTGTCTTTAAGCCACTCCTGTGTTGTATTGGCTGCTTACTTACGGTCATTGTCCTGTTGGAAGGTGAGCTTTTAGCCCAGTTTGAAGTCCTGAGTGCTCTGGATCAGGCAGGTGATGAGTGGTTCCTGGTTTCCTCCAGACATGATGCTTAGATCTAAGGCCAATTATGGTCTCATCAGACTAGAGAACCTTATTTCTCACTGTATGACAGTCCTTTAGATGCTTTGTTGTAAACTCCACACGGGCTTTCATGTGTCTTTCACTGAGGAGAGGCTTCTCTTTGGCCACTCTGTCATAAATCCCAGATTAGTGTGGAGCGCTGCAGTGATGGTTCGTCCTGCTAGAAGTTTCTCAACACATGATCTTTGGCGCTCAGCCAGAATGACCAGTGGGTTCTTGGTCACCTTCTCTGGAAGTCTGGATTTTCTGTCTGGATTTTCTTTGATTATACCAGGTTACAAGTTCTTGAAAAGAGATAGACCCATCATAAAATGAGGTGTCCAACCAAAACCAGTAACTCTTTTCTCTGCACAGGCAGAGGAAAGCTAAAACTGACTTTTTTATCCTGAACAACAATTAGCGATGCAAGGGATAATGCTAAAATAATCTGGGAGCAGATTAAGAGATTTGACAGGACATCGCAAAACATGGAGGCAAATGGAACTTGAAATCAATGGAAACCTTTCAAGGGATCCAATTGAAATTGCTGTGGCTTTCAATCATTATTTTATTGACTCAGTGGCCACTATTGCACAGAGTTTTTCTGTGAGTCAAATGAACACTATTCCGTTGGAGGCTGCAGTCTTGCAGCCACTATCCCCGTCATTGGCTATTGCAGAACCACCCTTTTACATAAGAGATATTCCTGAGGCGGATGTGCTAAGAATTATCAGTGCTCTTAAAACTTCAAAAGCAAAGGATGCTTACATCTCTAAGCATGGATACTGCCATGCTTAAAGATGTAAGCACATCATTAGCCTCTCCCCTCACAAAGATATTAAACCAGTGCTTCTCCCTGGGAGTCTTCCTGAATGCTTGGTATACGGCTATTGTAACACCAGGTTTTAAATCTGGCTAACCCCTCAAAACCTGCAATTACAGGCCTATCAGTATTCTACATGCAGTATCAAAGAGAGTTTGCAGAATGATTGACTTTCCACCTGAACAACAGCAGCAATGCAGCCTGGATTTGGAGCCAAACACTCTACAGAGACAAGTGGGAATCCTTGGACTCTGTAAATCATGCTGTCTCTCTAAATTATCAACTTTTTTTTATTTATTTAGATGCCCTTAGGTGAATGGACTCTTACTTTTCTGACTGATCTCAAATTGTCAGTCAATAACCATCAGTCCGTTGCTCTCAGCTTCTCCACTGGTGTCCTACAAGGACCCATATTTGACCCACTTCTATTTAGCCTATATGTTAACGATTTGCCATCCATATGGCCCAAGATGGAGACTCAAATGTATTCACCGACAGATATATGCACTAGCAAAAGAAACCATTAGTGAGCACTTCACAAAGAAAGCAGAGCCACACATACTTGTACTTGGACAAAGAATAGAAGTTTTCAAAGAGGTTAAACACCTTGGGATCGTGATAGAGTCAGATCTCTCCTTTAGAACTCAAGGTAAGGGAGTTTGCAACAGGTCGAAGAAATTTCAGATTCATAAGAAACTGCATGTTAGCTGAGGCTGCTAGGCTGAGGCTGTATTGTCTGTCTGTCTGTCTGTCTGTCTGTCTTATGTCCATCTGTGTTCTGCTTTTATTGTAATCGACCTGTTTTGCATTCATATTATTTTTTCAAACTTGTTTCTTGGTTTTATCCTGCCAGCTTCACACCTGGCCAGGGACTCCAGATGAAAACTAGCCTTTTGGCTAATTCTTGCAAATCTACAGCAATATTTATTAATGTGCACTGTCCCTGAGAAATAAACAAATAAACTAAAGAAGCAATCAGATTTTGCTCATGGCAATGTAAAGGGTTAGCCGCTATCACTGTGCAATAATCTTTTTAAATGTCTGAGGAATATTAAAGTTGTCTTCCATTTGGTAGCATTAGACAGCACAGGGAATTAACATATTGTCTCTTAGATGAGAGACACATTTTATGTTTGGCTTCAGAGCCAGTTATGGGAGCTGCAGCCTCACAAAAAAAAAAAAAGACACAAAACAACTTTTATGGAGATTCTCTTTCCCAAATGAGCAGAAATGAATGCAGATCTGCTTCCTCCTCCTCCACATTTAATTGATTTATTGTAAAAAGCTGCAGTTTTTATCCAACACAAATAACAACAATATATTCTGATAAGCAATGAAGAGGAGTGGATTTTTCGTACTGCACATTCACAAACCTTTTAAAATCACGTGTGGTTGTACTCCCAAGAATCAAACACATTAAAAATAAATCATCAACGTCTCAGTTACAGGCATGTTATATACACAATGAGCAGAGACAAGGGATGTAGAGATGCTTTAATAACTGGCTAATTAGTCTCTCAGAGAAGTGATTTTTTGGACTGGCTGCACACCACATTTCTGTGACGAATAGTGAAAGAAATAAACAGTAGTGTTGAATGTACTTGGGTTGAAACAGATGCAAGTGAGCTAAAATGACTTGAAGTGAACTGAATTAAAATGAATTTAACTGAGCTGAATAGATGTGTGCAAGAGAATTTTTTAAAAGACAGATTATCATAAGTAGACTTCTGGTGCCATTGCATTTTGCGCACATATTTTTATCCTTATCAAACTCAAATGGGGGTCTCCAATAACTTAGTATTTTGCTTTCATAGAGCTCCATAAAGGGACTTTTAACACAGGCTTTCTTTTAAAAATGTGAAGCCTCCAACCTTTGATTTCTCAAGTGGCTTTTCTCGATTTGGCAAAGTCCTCAAGACCCACAAAAAACAAGTTGTTTTCCCAGGCTGAGTATGAAAATGGTGCAAGTGTACTTATAAAGCGCTTCTCAACACAAAAGATAAAATAAACTTTGATCCCAAACAGAAAAACCAAGTGCCATAGGCTGCAAATGTGCAAAAAACATATGTGCAGTATGTCTAAAAGTAGTAAGAAAACCTTGTGCATCATGAACATCTACAATGCAGGCAAGGCAACTGAGGACACATCAGAACACTCAGACCTCATTCGGCGGTGGTCTGGGCTGCATGTGGCCACATGTGTCTCGGGTCACATTGAAGGTCTGCCTATTCAACTGAGTGTGTGGAAGTACGTGCTCATTCATGTTCTCAAATAGCGCACACAAACAGAGATATGTAACATAAACATCTTACCCCAGACAACCTGAGGGGTCTGGATGTTTCATAATGTAGCAGCAGATCAGAAATGTATTTTGGCCCTAAACCTTTTAATGTTTTACAAACCGACAGCAGTATTTTGAAATCAATTCTCTGACAGACAGGAAGCCAATCCAGATCTGAGAACAGGAGTGAGATGATTCACTTTCTTGGTCTTAGTGAGGACTCTGGCAGCAGCAGCATTATGAATCAGTTGTAGCTGTCTGATTGATTGATTGGTTGATTGGTTGGTTGGTTGATTGATTGATTGATTGATTGACTGATTTTTATAGTGATGACTTTGAATATTTTTTTCCTTAACAAGAAATGCAAAGAATAAAAGTAAAGATACATATACCCTACATATAAATCGCAGCATTTTTTCTGTTCCTGTCGACTGCTTTACACCACAAACACACACTGTTATAAAGCTCTTCTTCTATACATACTATGCTTTACTATCATACACACACTCACACACTGATCATACATCAGGGGCAATTTGGGTTTCAACATCTTGCCCAAGGACACTTCGACATGCAGACTAGAGGAGCCGGGATCAAACCACCGACCTTCCGATTAGGGGACGACCCGCTCTGCCTCCTGAGAAGTGAAAGCACATGAACGCAAATTGTTCAAAAACACAAATAATTTTTATTTGTGATGGCAAAACAAAAGTGTGTGACTGCCTCTTAATGCAGATACAGTGGTGCACAAGGTTCACAGTTGAGCAGCTAAGTGGTGTGTTTGACCAGGAGTCCAGTAATTGTTTTGGTCCACTGAGAGCAGTAGCGGCTGAAGAGTCTGGCAGCAGTGAGGGCACAAGACCTGCAGTTAGAAAGTTTCAAAGTGATTCACAATAAAAGCGTTTTAGTTCAAAGTACAAAATATCAATCAGGCAGGAAATTACCTGACTGAATAAAAACCAAATAGGATTAAAAAAGAAACAACATCATAAAATATCACTTTAATACTGATACTGGATACTGACAGGTTAACAGAATATATATCCAAAGCTGTCCAGAAATCTGGCTTCACCATGTAATAGCAGCATAGCATTTTGCTCTCTCGTTATTTACACATTTAACCTGTGTGCTGCCTAAAAAAAAACAGTCATGGAGAAGGCTTCCAGTTGATCCATATTCCTGTGTTTCTGCCACCAGTTTCGGCTTCGCAAGCAAAACACGTCATCACTGTTAACAAATGCAAGAAAGATCTATAAAAAAACCAAAACAAAACCCGGGACTGTTCTTTAAAATTTTTAACTATCTGAACACCTGAAATACCTCATTAGCTGATGCATAGGTAGTACTAATGACGACTAATAAACTGAACTTGGTATGTAAAATTGGTGGACGGACTCCTTTAATACACAGATTCTACTGAAGTTGTGTCTTTAGTGACAGTAATTTGTCTTCTTGTTCTCTCTGGGATCTCTTTTCACTGCTGCTTTTCTGCTTACAGTTAATATTATTCATAACTTCAGATTTATCGACACTCAGATTAATTGAATTTCTTTGCTCAATACAGTGCACTCATGCATATATGATGATGTAAGGGGAAGTACGGGGGACTTTTACTTATGTGATCTCTATGAATGGGGATTACAGATGCTTTAAAAATACCCGCAACCTTTTTGTTTTCATTTAGATATGTAAACCCTCCAAAAATGAAAGCTTTGTCCCGCCCACAGCCCATCATGATTCTTACATTGACCAGTTAATCCTGACATACCGTCCTGCCTGGGATGAAATGCTCCTGCGGCTTGTACGTAGTATGTACCCTTATATCCTTCTCCCTGGAGGAACGTGATGCTGTAAACATGTTGAATTTTAGTCAGTTCAGAAGCCACAATCGAAACTACGTCCCACAATTTTACCCAATTTAGTGATATGATTTTGGCAACATGTCTTGGTTTTCATGTCCCCGAATAAAAAAAAAAAACAAACAAAAAAAAAAAAAGACAGGATCTCTTAAGAAAATATGTTGTTCAGAGAAAAAGGAGCCAGTTGTGTGGATACAAGGCGCTTGCTGAGAAACTGAAAAACAGCCCAAGGCTACGTGTTTGTTTGCTGCCTTTGCAACTCTGTGTATGTGTGTATGTATGTGTGTTTTTAGCGTGTGTACATTACATGCGTGGGTTTTCCTGTACGTAATTTTTTTTTTTTTTCTGTGTGTATGTGTGTATGTGTGTGTGTATAAACTTGTGCTTTAATCTCATTTTATTGACACTGCTGCATTACCTGCTGGATTTTAAATGTGGGATGATCTTTTTCTGCCCCTCAGCTCAAGGTGCAGCCAGAGATATCCTACTTCATGCTTCAAAACACCCCCTGTGATGAGCTACAAGATCAGCAGGAAGGCACGGGCTGTTACCTAGCAGTAGCCCACAAAGGTAATTGAACTCATGTATTTATTTATATTACATTTAGTTTATAAGCAGAAGCATAGCACAGGGAACACAAAGGTAATGCATTTTGAGCGTGATGTAAACACTTATGCTCGCTGTTCTTTATGTGGATGTTTTCTTTACAAAGGCTTTGAAAGACTGTAACTATACCACGCACACATTCCTTGAGAAAGTAAAGCCCGATTGGGCTCCAGCTGTCGGGCCCAAACTAGAGTTAAACGAGAGTGAACATTGGACTTCACCGGATGGCTGGAAACAGAGCTCCAGAAAAAAAAAAAAAAAAAACAAACAAAAAAAGTTAGTATTGCTGCATAACTGCTTTAGGTGTAAATAAGAAACCTGTTTGCTAAAAAGTTCAACATATCAATTTCAAACCTGATGATACTGTGTGTCAGTGCTGTGTTCACATCGTGTTTCCGCAGATATCTGATTAAATATCTTCTTCACTTTGGATGAATTTGCACATTTAAAGCATGGGCTCTAACGCGATAGTGTCCTTACCTTGCTGCAGTGATGTAGAAGAGTAACTTCAGGGTGTGTCAGTACACTGCGACACTCCACTGTGGACAGCGCACTGTTAGGCGTGGTTAAAGGTCAGTGATGCTGGCTGTGGTCGGAGAGGCAGACTGAAAATTTTCACCCAGAGGGGCCTGTGAAATGCCGTGTTTCAGCCTCGTGATAGAAGAGTGCAACACTGCTGGACTTGTGATTACTCTCACGTTTTTCTTTTTTTTTTTTTTAGACTTGTAGTCTTCAGACCCAACTGTCGCTGATTCAAGTGACATCACTTGAGGACATTTCCCAGACTTCACACAGTTGCCTCTGGAGGTTTTCCCTTCTTTCATATAGCAGTCGTACTCCCTCACACCTGTAAACAGACTTTGACGTGTAAAGCCGGTGGAATCCTCTTTAGTTTTGCTACATACATTGAAACATACCTATAGTCTATAGCCTCAGAGAGGTGCGGTAATAATGTCAGGAATAGCTGTCAGGTCTTCACTCTGGATAGACAGAGGGTGGTATTCTTTGCCTTTGATACTGATGAGTGAAGTACTGCTGAAGTGAACACTCATTCTAAATGTCAAGTCATTTGGCTTTTTGCTCATTCTGTCAAGAGGGTGGTGACGGGGAGGGTGGAAGATGTCCGTTACTGTGCAGATAAAATCTGTGGTCTGGTATCTGACACGTTGAGGATCACTGTCCTGATCTGACACCAAACATGGACACAATATTGTCAGTCAGGCACAAAAAACAAAAGAGAAAAAAAAAAAAAAAAAAAAAAAAAAAAGCCCACTGCCATTGTACATATATCACGAGGCTACAGTTTTGCTATTTTCTTGTTCTGACAACATTTAATAACACATTTCCTGTTTTAACGAGAGGATTTTGTAACGACATAATGAGAAGAGTTTCTTGTTTAAACAGAATAATTTGGCTTTTTATAAGAAAAAGAGAATACTTTGTTATATCGTGGAAATAATCCTGTTATCATTTTATTCTATGATCTAGTTGGTTTGAAATAGGTTTAAAATTGCTTTTCAGCGAACAATGTTTGGGGAGGAAAAATAGTCCTTTACTTTCTGAACATCTGTATTTCCATTACTGCAGAAGTGAAGAACCACACCTGTCTGAGTACTTAGTTAATTTTCAGCAGGCTAAATGACATGGCGCTATACATGTACATTTCATGTACAGATGGAGTCAAACACATACAGCTGGTGATGCCAGCCTCCGCTGCCAGCGCTGTCTGTCAGTGCTTACCTGAGAACAAATGCACTACAGGAGAGAGCGCAGGGACACGATGGAAGTCATCAGCTAAAGCACAGTGTCAAATCTTCTCTTACGATTATTGAAAACTGGCTTCTGTGATAATCCTTTGTGATTAGAAAACAAACAGATTCTCGCTCCCTCTCTAATGTCACAGCCAAAACTGGGAGTTCTGCTCTTATTAATTTGTTTTTATTGCTATTTGCCCCAGTTTTAATAACAAACTATTGACTGCCTTGCATCCAACTGTAGTTTATCATAATTATAATATTTTACCATTTTAGCTCAACCTTGTGAATAGTACCACAAAAATCAATAGCCCATCCAGATTTGTGTTCATGTGGAAATCAGGGCTAATGTTACTCGGCAGTGTCGGCCGCACAGCGTTTTCCAAAACTCCATCCCTATCGGACACAAAGAAAATCATAGATACTAATCCTACGACACTACGAGCAGCAAAGCTCAGCGGAGACAGCAGATGCATTAGCAACCATCAGCAACCGGGCAACTTGTCGACAGACACCGTGTTGTCGGGGTTACCGAGAGTTTAAAAAGCCGTAGAGTTAAAGGCCCAGGAGCTTCCTTCTGACCAAATGTCTTGCCTTAAATTGATATGAGAACTTTCCAAGGTTTTAAAATCCTGTCTGTCTGTACACTGCACAGTGTTTTGATTTCTGATAAGCCTTTAAACACATCACTTTGTTACTCAAACTAGACTTTCTGGAATGTATTGTCTTGTCTCACTGGTAACTTGCAACAACAACACGTCCTCCACAGATACAACCTCCTTCTCTGTTTTGACGCATGTCTGCTTTCGGTTGAAATCCCTTTTTTAGTTTCTGCCTCAGTATCAAGGTCAAACTACTTCCTCTTTTGGCTTTGGATAAAAATCAAGATGTGGTGATTTGTCCATTATGGACATGATTCCTGGTGATACTGGGCTGAGTTTATCACATTTTAATTCGGATTTCATAGCAGTAGTTGGGCATATAATTGGATATCTTTGAGAAAAAATAAATGAGATATCAGAAGTTTGAAGAAAAAAAAGTTTTATGACAGTCTGATCATAACAGGCTGAAAGTGTTTCATTACTTAGTTTTGTTTCAGATCAAGCAGGTTTGCCTATGTCAGTTCTTATTCATCCAGGTCATTTCGCCTCTCATCAGAGAAGCTTCTTCTCTTTTGAAGAAGGTGTGTCTTGTTCTTAACTCTTTTAAGCTTCAAACAAGAAGTCCAGTTGCCTTCAAATCAACCCATAGGATATTTACTACAGGTTGCACTCACGTCTACAGTAGTTGAAATCAGAATTTTGAAAGAAATGTAATCTATAGTATAAGTATAATCAAAGTCTAATCCATTGTTTCTTGAAACAGCCAATCAGACCATCAGGAAGTCTCATACAGCTCAGCAACATGGTTGGAGGTGTCGACTCAGAGATTGTCAAGGCATACATAAGGGTATTGTAGTAGGTGGATTGGAAAGTTGGTACGGAAGCTCATTTAATACAGATTTGCTGTAGTTAGAAGTTAATACTGTCAAAACGTCTGGAACCGCAGCCTCGTCTTACTGACAATAAATAAATCTAATAAATCCAGTGGGATCTGACCACTGACAGTGCATAAAAAAAAACAAGCCATGTTTTCTTTCTTTCTTTTTTTCACCCCTTTTTCAAATGAGCTTCAGGCTTCATCACACAACAGACATATTTCCTCTCCTCAGCTGTGACAAGCAGATAGTCAAATAGTCAGATGAGATGAGATGATGAGAAGGGAAGTGTGAGGGGAAAGTGCTGGGTTATTGATTTTTTTTTTTTTTTTTGAGGCACATGAAGTGGACAAGCCTCCCGACTGGATTCACTTGTTTTGAAAACTCAATTTTGTTATCATGTTCAACATTTGAGCTTTCATTTCTGTCTTCCTGCTGTTTCCCTGATCATCCTTCCATTCCGTTAGCGCTTAAATTTATTGACCCGGTGATCTTTTTGAAAGTGAAACAATTCTTTGTCACAGTGGTTCTCCGAGTAGCCTCTGGGGTCCTTGAACTGCACGGAGATTCCCAGAAAATTCCCAGAAGATTGAAGAGTTACTGTCTCTATAAGTTTATTTAACAGCATCCTGTCCAGCAGCATCAGTGTCATTCATATTTTTCCATACGGGGGAAAAAAAACCCTATGCGTGAGGGCAACAACAGGCCTATTTGAATGGCTGAAAATGTCAGAGATGTGCGGATGGTTACCTTTGCACCAAACAGCTGAAAAAGGTTCCCTTTCAGATGGAGAAGCAGTCAGGTTTCCATCCAAATCTAATGCAAATTTTAATATTCCATCCACTGCTGCTACTTGAATATTGAGAGCTGGTTCATCCATCCATTCAAACAGCTTGTGGCGCTAAACCACTTAAGTATTGCAGAAGAAGAGGGTGCAGTGAAATGACACAATTAATTTAGTGCAATCAAAGCTCAAACAGTGGAAAATGATGTGGAAGTTGCGATGGAAATGTTGCATTTTATATTTGTTTCATGTATTCATTTTTAGGAAGGTAACAGTCTCAGTCTCCCCACGGGCCTGATGTTTTCATCTGCTCCTTTTATTTGATCTCATCAGTGGAAGGTTAAGGGATGTTTAGGTCAACTGAAAATACACATGAAAAATAAGTGGATGGAAACAAGTTCAGTGGAAATTGGTCCCTCGCATGCCAAGGATCATCTTTTTATGTCATTTAAGTCGTGAAAGGTTATGAGCTGTGATTGATCAGGGCTCAGGGCGCTTTCTCCCATGTTTCACGGCCAAATCACAGCAACAGTTTGTCTGTGATCGTTAAACCTCCCACACGGAGCGTCTTGAAAGGCAAAAATGTAGTGTTACCTTAAAATAAACCAAACCACACCAGGAAGACGGGACATGAATCGTCTGTGCAGTATAGGGATGTAATCGTTTTCTGGACTGGACCAAAAATTTTTGCCAAAATAATGATCACGACTCTCAGAAGTGCAGTATGATCGTTTCAGTCATTGCCACGCAGCCATATTCACTGGCATTCAAATCGTTTAAAGGGAAGTGGTGAAGTATGATCTCCACCTCTGCCTGTCTGGTGGCCTCATTGATTTTTTGAGCTCATGAACATATCGCAGACCTTTTTTTTTCGTCCCTGAGACTGATGGCCTTCTCAGCGATGCAGCAGTTATCCCTCTTTACCCCCCCTCCCCTGTCCTGCCAACAGCAACACATCAACACAACTTGTCTGTTTAGGGAGCTGACAGGCTCACAGTCATACAGGTGACAACCAGTCCCCCACTCCAACCGTACACATCTTTTCCATGCATGCCATTATTGTCACCTAGCAACCTGAGTGCGTGTATGTGTGTGTTTGTTTGTGTTGCCTACCGTTCTGCTTGTGTGCGCGTTGAAGTATTTGTGTGGATTACTGTCACTTAGCAATCAGCCAACATCCTTTCATAGCATCTCCAAAGGAAATGTTTTGCAGCGTGCCTGTGAATAATAGGCAGCCAGAGCAGCTAAACGGGGACACTTAATGAAGACACAGTCCCTGACACAGCCAATCACACTGGCACTGATGGACCCAGGTTTGAATGATGGCACTGTTATGTAGATGTGCAGCTCGAGCTTTCCGTACAGTGGGTTCATGTTCAAGCAATTTCATTATGCAGCTGTGACCACGTTCCTCTCCTTAAAGGAAAAATCCACCTGAAATAGTTCCACTGTGGGGAAAAAAAACAAACAAAAAAATTGCATTGTCTCATTCTTTTGTGGGTGCATTACATGGTTTGGCAGTGTATTTGTTTTATTTGTATGCCTGAGTGACTAAAGAGAATTAGCTGTTAAATTGCAAAGGAAGTCAGTCCATAAAGGCAGATGAAATAAGAAAGTTCGAACTATAAAGAATCCAAAGGTGGCACGGTGGCCCTTAGACTGTAGGTGAAGTGAATTGTGGTGCCATTTAATACAAAGCCAATGGAAAGACACTATTGTGAAAAAGGGAATGTGAACAGACAAGAATTTATTCCAGACAATATGAACTGAACTGATTACTGTACTTACCTGGGTGCATTATAACTCCATTTAATGAATGTAGCGAGACGAGGAAAATGGAGAGATGCTAGAGGAAAATTCCTGGTAATATATCCTGGTATATAGTTTCTACAGCCGGTGTCTGTACAGTTGGTGCACTACTGTAGCTTTTTGTGGTGACTGAACACAGACAGCAAAGAAACCACCTGCAGATACATTTTTAAAGTCTATCGACGGACAGAAATGCTAATTGGATGATTCTGCAAACACCATAATATATTCTATGGCAATGTTTTTAAAATTCACTCACTTTATAAAATATGAACATGCAACACGCTATGCATGACCAAGATTAGGCTAGTAAATTTAAAGACTGTAGTTATGGCAGATCGATTAAGGTATGGTTACTAACACACTTGGTTGGAGCTGGATAAAAAAAAATAATAGGTATGGTGGCTTAAATAAGAGTCTGCACTCATGCTAGCAGCTCTGTGAGGTTGCATTTAGGCCCAGTTGAGCTAAATGCTAATGACATTGACATTGACAATTCTGACATGCTGATGTTTAGCAGGTTAAATGCAAAGGATATATTAAGCTGATAGCAATGTCATTAGTTTTCTTTTTTTTTTAGTCATAGACTAAAGTGTTGGACAAATTATAATTTCGACCTGATGATGGCACAAGGCAATTCAAGGCAATTCATCCAATAGTTGGATAATTTACAGAACCACACATTTCAAACTCACGGTGTCGTCAGTGGATCATCAGAGTCAGTAGGATCGATGACCTCTGCACTGTGGATACTTGATCCAAATTTTATACCAATCCATCCCATATTTGTTGGGATATTCCACTATTTTTAGGATCACCAAAGTCAGTAGGATTCATTCTCTGGGGACCATGAATATCTCTAGAAAATTTATTTATATATATTTTTTATTTATTTAATTTATGGCCATCCCTCAAATAGTTGTTAAGATCTTTCACTCTGGACCAAAGTGGTGGATCGACCGACGAACTGACGCTGACACCCCTACAGCCAAAATGTTCATTGCTGGTCTTTTTAATGGGGAACACACAAAAGTCACATGTGGTGCACACCCATTTCACATCAACCTCCACACTCTTACTTGCCAGCTCATGAGTATCTTATTATAGAACATGGAAAGGATGACTCATGGTGAGTTAATCACTGAAACCATGTAATTAGTAATAAATAATGGTCCCAGTTTTTTTTTTCAGGGGGGCTGTACAGTGTCTAGAAATAGTATTGAAAATAGTGGAAGAATAAGGCAAATACATATAGTTTTACATCAGAACTAATGCTGCATCAGAACTATTATTTTATATCTAAATAATACTTATAAAGACGGCATTACAATAATGACTTTATAAGTAGGAGATTATTCCAATTTCTGCCCCCTTTTTAAGTTACCACTCACCACTAATTGATACATTTTCATTGCAGATACAATCCTTTGTTAGAAGGCACTTCCTTTTCTTTTCCTTCTTTTTTTTTTTTTTTTTTCTTTTTTTTTCATCTATATGAAACATGAATTTAACATCAGGGTTTCGGTGTCAGCTTCAGAATCAAAGAGGCAAAGCTTCTGTCTGGAGCCGTCTCATTGCACTGACGTTCAGCAGTCATACGAGGAAACATCCATCACAGAGGAGGCAGACATACCAATTTCTGCTCTGACAGTAGCCCCAACAGACCCGACTGCACTGCTGCTGGAAGACATGCTGAGGTTTTCGCTCTCTCACTATTTTTTGACTGGAAACTTTCCCTCTTTTACCATTACTGTCACTCTTGCCATGTCTTTTCTCTCTCTCTCTCTTTTTCTCTCGCTATATATAAAAAAAGCTGGATCCAACCAGTCAGGGATTCTCTGGAGTTTAAGAATTCACTCAGGGAAATGGAGGGAATCTCAACTTGAGCTTCAAGTAGCCAAGGCACATGGCAGAAATATTTATTTATTGGTAAATATAAATAAATAAAATAATGTGTTTTGTTTTTTTTTTAAACCTAAACCAGTATCTATGTGGTAGAAAAGTATATTTTATATGTATTGGTTTCATGATGGTGCCCTCCCTATTTTCATGCACCATTGAGAATGACATTGTTTCTCATTTCATTTTTAATGTATTTGTATAAAGCATCATGGGCCCTTCCCATGGTGTGATTTAGTCTGTCCCATAGGTCATGTTTTGTCATGTTTTCCATTTGAGTAACGCATCTCCTCACTCCTCTTTTCTTCCCTTTGTCATACTGCAACTGAGACTTCTTCGTCGCTAATATACAGAGAATCTGGTTGTGTCACATTCTTGCTCCCTCATGGTGGACGATCCCCTGCCATTGCAGCCAGTGTGTGTTCACTGGGTCCATATCTGGAGGGTCTCGTGCTCGCCTGGCTCCCTGCTCCATTACCCTTTGCTTGCCAGGTCTGTTTTTAGCAGTTCATATCTAAGAAGTGTAAAATTCTCTTGGGACGGATATAAATGTCTCTATTTATTGGCTATTGACTTAAAGTTAATGTTTGAGGATGCATATAATTTTGTCTGCACTCTGTCTATTCATGCACTGCAAAACTTTTTTTTTGTACTTAGAGAAAAAGCAGTCTCCTCCTGTTTTCTGTGATCACAGTCACTGAGTCTTAATCACAATATAATTGTTCTCATTTACATATTTTTTTATATTTCTCTTGTCGGACAACTGAATGAAATTGAAAATTTCATCACCGGAACACTATGTTGACCAGCAATCGTTACCAAGCTGCTGAGCTGCAGATGAAATCGTTATTTGATAAGTCACGACATTCTCAGACAAACTAAAAATACAGGTTAATGACAGCAGCTGTGCTGTGAGATCATCTGTACATAACAGTTACAAAAAACTGTTGCATTCAGGCACAGTGACAAAGCACTGTCAGGGTGTTACCATCCAAATGAGCTGCAAACATACACACACAACATGCCAGAAAAACAGTTATAAAGTACATTATATTACATCGAAACCCTTACAGGGGGCTGGGAACGCCATGCAGGTGAATGCTGGGTACTTTCTGAGTTAGACCCATTTAGGACAGGGTGACACATGTGTGTTAGATTATTGTTATCGCACGACCCAAATTAGCTTTGCAGCAAATGTTTCCCCCATTAGCTAAGTGCAGTAAGCATCTTCATGTCAGTTTGCAGCGCATTCGTTAGTCACCTCTCGCACACTTACTAGTTTAAAAACATATGCATGTAGGGCTGTAAAGCTATGATTGGTCAATTACTGTTAGGGGGAGGGACTTAGGAAAAAGTCTGAGGTAAAAAAAAAAAAAAAAACATCCACACAGTGTCTGCACATTTTAAAGAAGCTTTTCAATAGAATTCACTTATTTTCTTTGTTTCAGTACAAATAAAAATCCTACCAATTAATTTTAAAATCACTTTGACTAAATCTTTTGACCACAAACTGGGCTGACTAATTATATTTTCACCTTTTTATTGAAAAAAGAGCAATTTTGACTGATTTTGCTTTAGAATTGTCTCATTGCTCACCAATGAGTCAGCAGCCACTTAAGTGATTCTAGAGGTACACGTCAGAGAAATTATAGCTGTTTCAATATGGCAGAAAATGTCATTTGAAAATACAGTTAAACAGTGCGGTTAAAAGTCAACAGATGCAATTTTTTTTTTTTTTTTTTTTACTCAAATAAAAACCCTTGTCCACAGAAACATCCGACAGTCCATTCGAGTTACCAGCCAAGGTTTAAAGAAAACCCGCCACTGGCTCTGTCTCCCAATCCAAGCCCTTTGAAAAATGAGGGCAAGTCAAAGTTAATAATTATATTAAAAGCCTGCCCTGGTGATGCATTCTCTTTTGACACATCAATTTGTCACGCTCGTGTAGTGAAATGTTTCCCTCTGATAAATATTTTCAGGGATCAGACCGGAGCACTGTGAAACATTATTGGAAGAGACTCATTGATATTTTCCCCACAAGGCAACAGTCGGCATTTAAGAGCACTATACTAAATAAAAGGATATTGATTTGCCTAAATGAATGCCTAGCCTAACCTTCAGAAGTGTATGAATTGAGGGCATGTGTCATGTAAATTACTAGTGGCAGACATGCTTTAATAAGTGCCATAATACTTATACACATTTGGGACATTGGGATCTACTGTACTGTACATCATGTAATATCAGTGGTTGGGCTTACCAGCTGAGGAGAGTAAACTTTTGTTTTACGACTTGGGAGCACAGACTAACAGGAAAGCTGTAGGTTGGCAGAAAACCTGACAGTTTCTCGACCTCTATTTTACTTACAAAATTGCTGACTTTGACCTGTACTAGCTGCAGTGTGGTTTTTATAGGTCCGTGTGGGACCGGGCTTGTAAACAGAAGATGAGACAATAAATTCCTACTCTGTGAAACCGTCAAGTGATTCAGTTGCGGCTGTTGTGATGCTCCTGGATATACAAAACCTGAAATATGGCTCAGCGGAAAGAGCGGCAGGAGTGTCTGACGTGCCCCATGTAAAAACTTTTCTTTTTAAAATTATTCGATGATGGCCTTAAAAAACCACAGAGGTCATTCCTCAAATCTGATACTCTGAGCTTCTTTCATTGGCGTTACCAAGCACTTGACAGAAACTATTCTTTGATACACAGATGGCTTCATAGACTCAGATTTGACCCAGATATGACCCAATATTGACCCAGTATTTTGGAACGGACTAAAATTGAAAATAAAACTGAATTAGAGTTATCAGAAGGCTTCAGATTGTTGGTCTTAACTACGATTGGCAGTCGCCCTCCTTCAATAGATGAAAGTAATCTGTGTGACCGTGGAAATATTTCAGTTGTAGTCTATAGTTTGTTTTGAATAAAGCCACAAAAACAAAGGATACTCTCAAATCATCACACTCCATGATTCCTTTTGTTGTGATCAGAAGAATGAATCATTTAATAAATTTGGAAACACATGACAGTGTTGAAGTGGAATTTCGGCTAGGAAATGCACCGAGCTAACAAGTCCCTAGTAGGTTCTTAGAGCCTTTTGGCTTTCACTTACTGTTTTTTGGGGTTTTTTTTCCCCAAAGTCTGCTGTTGCAGCAGCTGATAACAGCAGAGCCCAGATAAGACGTCTACATGGATGAAACAGACGAAAACAGCACGTCAGCAGCAGCAGCTGCGGTCCTCCATCAGTGTCTCCGCTAGATGCATTCTGCCACAGTGCTGCTGTGTACTTCGTTTTTAGGCAGCACTCATAGCTCATTACAAAATCAAGGTAGTTACGCATGCAGCTGTAAGAAAATAAATCTGGGGCCTAAAAAAGACACTTTGGGTCACAGAGCTGTCTCAAGCAGACGGCGTAGAGAGCTGCACTGATTCAAACTGAACTGTGTTCTGTCAGACAAAGATGAGAAGGACAACCTTAAAAGAATAGTTCAACATTTTGGGAAATATGCTTATTGACTTTCTTGTCAGCGCTTAACTTTCTGGAATATCTGCTGTTTACCTGGTAACTGTTCCCAGTCAAGAGGACACGTGGCACGTAAACCTGTGTGAAATGGTGACTCGTCAACTTTAAACTTTGGTTCTGTACAGATAAAACAAATTAGATGTGTTAATTTGTGTGCTTTTAAAGTGCTGGGAGGTGGACTGTGTTTCCGCTGGACTGTTTTCCAGTCTTTATAGTAGAAGCTAAGCGACCCAGAATTTGGGGTTTTTCCTCATTTATTCAAATGCAGTATGAAGTTTTTAGTGGAGCGACTGCAACGTCCACATTTGCTTTGGCATCAGTCATTGTGACTTAGCACTGGCAAGGAGATGAGTTTAGTGATTGAGACACAAAGAGGTTTAAAACACTTAAACCTTGTTTTTCTGGGCTGACGAGGCTCTGCAACACCAACTCCCTAAGGCGAGGCTGAAATATGCTGCTCTTGCATGATAAAGCCATTCATCACCCTCTAAAGATTTAGGGTGCTTTCCATTTGCACCCTTCCACCCGCCATCATTAGTCACTATCACTATGTTTCAAACATGCTGGAGCTTTTATGTCTCCTTGCCTCTGCTCTCGGCGGATAGACAGACAGAGACAGCAGCAATATAGATGAGACAGGGCCGCTGTCAGTTTAGAAAGATGGAAACACAGAGTAGCTGGTCAAGGCAAGTGGGTGTATCGCTGTTATTTAGAAGTGATGGCGACAACAGCTGCAAATCAAATTATTTTCAAAAAAGACCTTTTTAATAATACGATACTCCTAGTTGTTTCATCTAGCACTTCCATGTTATCAAGTGTTTCCGAATATGAAATGAATATAGATGGTCCAGATACATTCAAAACCTGGAAACCAGCACACGCATAACGATGAGAGTCACTATAAGGCTTCATAATGTGTGTATCAGCAGTCATGATCCATTAAACGACTATAATAATTCAGATGATCAGTCTCATTTTGCATGCAGGTTAGAAGACGTTAGCAACATCACGGTGCTCTCTGTGACTGTAGCAATGCAGCTTTATCACAGCTCTCCTCCACACATGCTGTATCGCGCTCTTTCTTTATTTCTGCTGTGTGCATGCTCTCCCTCTCACACACACACACACACACACACATGCTTCTCTTCTTGTTAAATTTCCTGTTTTTTTTTTCCCCCATTTTGCCATACTGGGCATGCAGTGTCACCTCCATAATGCCATTAAAATTGTATTGTCCTCTTTTGAAGACTTCAAACGTTTTATGTAACATGTTTTTGTAAAGCTTCGAAACTGCATTGTGCCTTTTAACGCCACGCCAGTGGTGTGATCTGGCTCTAGGGATGGTGATGTCACTCAGACCACCACTTCGGCCAAGGACTTTCATGAAATATGTTACAGAATGTTCCCTTCAGGATGAATTGCAGTAACTTTTTTGGATCCCCTGACTTTTCGTCGAGAACTATCATCAGATCAAATTTTATTTTTATCTTCAAAACCAATCTCGACTTTGAGGAACAGAACCAGTATTTGATTACGTTGGATGTTTCATTAGGAGACAGGATCAAACTCTATCATATTTAACTAAAAGGATTTTAGGAAAAAACTCTTTACTTGAAGCAAACAGCGACCAGGATAATAAAATAGCGGTCAGGCAATAAGAGTTTCACCTTTGACCTTTGAAGATATCATAAAGAATAAGTCCTTGTTACATCAAACACATCCTGAATCTTATAAGAATCTTGCACACTTTATTGTATTTGCTTGTCTTGCAGTCCCTCAGTGTTGGGGATTGTTGTTTTCCATTTGAGAGCACAGAGCACGTTTTTTTAAGTTGATCAGCATTTTAATCTCTTTGTTAAATAGCAATAACTACATAGTAGTAGAAGAAATGGGTAGTTAGTATGTGTGGCAGTGACCACCTCAGAGAAACTCAGCTTTCACCAGCAGAAAATTCAGCTGAGGAGGCGTCACAGTGTACACGCACAGTTTGCCCGACAGACGTCTGAGGGCAACGCAGTGAAACAATCCAAGGGAGCAAGTGTAATAAGCAACAAAAACAAAAGAAAAGAAGAAGAACAAGAAGATCTCTGTGGTTTGTGTGTTGGTGTGTGCGTGTGCGTAGGTGGTCATGGTGTTCTTTACTTTAAAAGTGAGATTAACTCTGGATTTTGCCACACTTTACTTATCCAGAGACCGGTTGCAGTTGCGGGAGGTTAAGCAATGTAGTCCAGACATGCCTCTCCCCGGCTATGTTTTTGAACTCTGTTTTTATATATAATCTCTCCGGCGTATTCGGGGTCTTCCCTGGGGTCTGCTGTGAGCTGTATCTTCCAGGAAAACTTCCAATCTTGGAGTGACCTTTTTTTTTTTTTGTGAGTGTGTGTGTGTACTTGTACTGTCTTTATATCATATGCTTTGCAGTTGCCACTGTGGATAACACAAGCAAAAGGATGTAAAGAACCACTAAATCACCAAACATGATTAGCATTCAAATACTGTTCTTACTTGTCCTGGCTACCTGAGGTAATGTTTGCTCTCTTGATGTAACAGAGATGTTGAAAAGTAAAATTATCTAAAAAATTTTTGTTGTAAACATTGTGAACAGAGTTTCCAGCTCAACTCCCTGCTTTAACCTTGATGTGCAGTACTTGTTGTAGTTGTGTGCACACAGTTTTCCCATGCAGTGAGTGAACATTGATAACATTGTGGGTATGGGTGGGAATCTTAAGCGATTACACAAGTCAGTCTGACTCTGTTTATCTCTATAACCATTAGAGATAAACATTTGATCTTTGCTCTTGTTTTAATCACCTGGGCATCAGGACATGAAGGTTTTAGTCATTGTAGTTATTTAGGAAATCGTCTTGAAGGTAAGAAAAATAGACATGTGGTATCTGGACTCTATTGTATCACCCCAAGAGGTGACAGGTGTGTCCACTTTCACTGTCCGAATCCAATAATGGTCACAGCATTTTGGTTTATTCACCTGTTCCATACTTCCCTGCCCAAACTACCATATTAATTTTCCTTACATTTGACTTATACTACAGAAAATATAGTATATGGAAGAGAGAGCACAGTTGAGTAGCCAATTCAGATAAGTGTGACACCTTCTCTCTTTCTTTAAAATGGCAGGCAAGGCCACAGCAGAGAGATCAAAAGCACACAGAGAACAGAATGAATCAAATCCACTTAAATACCAGAAATTCCTCACAAAAGACTGAGAAAGAAGCCTGAAAATGAAAGGAACAAGTTGTTGTTCTGTGAAAGAGAGCAAAGAAAAAGACAATGGTGAACTTCTCAACAAAACAGATGCAGAAAGTTGAAAAGGGTAGCAGTCGTAGAGAGTTTTATGGCTGGAACAACACGACCACAATCACTAGAAGAAATGAAGGCGGACCCAGAATATGTCTGGCCCGACAACTCCAACCCCACTGAGCCACTTGAAATACCTCACCTGCCTGTATCACAAACCTTTGCAGAGAAAAAAGGAAGGAAAAAGGTTGCAAAAACATCTGTATTCAACTAATACAAAAAAACATGACGATGGAGAAATACAAGGTGGAGAAATACACAGAAAAGATGAGCACAGGAAATGGAAATGGAAATGGAGAAATTTCACCAAAGCTCAAAACTCAGATTCACAGATAAATAAAGAAAAATATGCACAGCACTAAGATTAAAGACTAAAGGCTTTGCTAGAAGGGCAAAAGTAGAATAACAGAAAAGAAAAGACCATAACAAAGAAAAAGAAAAGAAAGCAAAAATGCTTCAGAAGCTCAGAATGGAGAAACCTCGAAGTTACAGCTTTATCCGGTGAAGTTTGCAAAAAGCGACCTTTCTGGATTGTTAAACCAACAATCAAGGACAGAGACACCTGCCGCTATAAATTACATGCAGATCTCTAGTTTATGGCAGACTGTTTTATCACAGTGATTAAAAGTACCAAACTTAACTGAGTCTGTGACGTGCACAAATGCAAAAAAAAATGAGCGAGTGAACATGGAGTGCTGCGACTGTAGCATTAAAGAAAGACTTTAATGCCGGAGAGCAAATTAAGTGGTTTGAATATGTAAATATAAACATGAAATGATTTGTCAGATCAACTTAGGAGAGGTAAAACCGATCTGTAGTATCAGACATCTGTATTCTGCTCTAAGAACTACTAAGGAACATATAGAAAAGGATGGCATAGTGTTGCAGATTTTGTACGTATGGGTTTGCGATCCATACTGTCCATATTTGTACAGGTGTGGTTCACACCACAACCGGCAAGCTGTTCGTCCTCTCTATTAGATCATCATTGTGTCATGACCTATTAACAATCAGGACTTACGCCTGGGTGATGGAATAGGCGGAGGCTGATTCATTAGCAAAGGGCTTCGATCTTCCAAATAAATGAGCAAATCTTACGGCAGACATCTTCTGTGAGGCTGATGTTTGTCCATGAAAAGGAGTGTGAAGAAATAGTCTTCTTCCTTGATGGCCTGCAGACTCTTTCAGGCACAATGTTACGGAGCCCCTTCTAGGGTTGGACTTAATTGGCAGATGTGTCTCCTTAAAATGTCCTTCCATCTTCTTCTTCTTTCGAAGAAAGAAGTCATTTATGAATATTTTATGAATATGTATGAACGAATGAATAAGTATATACAGTTTACTAAACTATTTGCACAGATTGCAAATCTGTGGTCATAGATTCTAAAACCACATGCACAGATTTGTAACGCAAGTGTACAGATTTACATATAGCCCTTCTCCTCTCGGCTGACCTTAGGGTGACTCTGGACAATGCAGATTCATCAGTTAAATTGTTTTGGCACACTCTCTCCATCTTTGTTATTACGTGGTTTGTTGAGAGCAAAACATTTTCCTTTTTATTTTTTTCATGTTTAAAGTATGAGTAATTTGCATCCATCATGCTCTACTAGATTGCCTCTGCAAGACCAGAAAAAGAAAAGAAAAGAGAGAGAATTTCTTGGTGAATTCTAAGCTGCTTTTTGCTCAGAGCCCAATCTTTGCTGATGGTTTGGTCTCCAAACTGTGGATATGGACAGAACAGACGCTGAGAGTCCTTGGAAAATGGTGTGTGTTTGGCTGTGATTGGGATCCTTAGCCACACGGCATATAGGATGTTGACTGACAGCTGTGCTTTGGTGAGAACCATGAAGTGTGTTGGCAAAAACAGTTTTTGTTGCTGGTGAGAGGTGATGTAGTCTGGTATCAGCCTGAATATGTTATTAGACTGGTTACAAAGGAATATAGGAGGTTGGATCCTTGGCAGCGCCTGATTTTGCAAGTACATATTTTGAATTTTATTAAAATCTTGATTTATAACATTTTTAAGTCACAGTTTAAATCTTAACTTTGTTTATTTTTCAATAGTTTGAAAAGCAAAAGTCAATCCCATTATATTCACTTTCATTTAAACCCCTATAGAAGGAGTTTTTGTTTCACTTTAAACTTATGCTATGGAATTTCAAAAAAACCCAAAAAGATGTTACCAGAAAAAATACTGAAAAAAAGATGCTGGACCACATAATGAGCAGTGATGTCTCTCTCTCTAAGAGAAAGCGAACCCAGTAGGCTACTATTTATTTATTTATCTCCGCCCACAGGGTGACCCCCACAAAGCTCAGATAATAACTCGAACCCTGGCGCCATGTTCCTCGATCTCAGCCGGAGCTATGAAAATAAAACCCAAGTCGTAATAAAGCGTAGTTTTCCTTAAACAGGGTCTTTCACCTGAGCCGGCTCCATGAAGACTCTAAGATGAAAGCACTGATTGTACCGCGGGGATCATTGCGTTTGGTTTTCTTCAGGAATAATTTTTTGTATGTAGAGAATGTATTTAGGAAAAGAAAAAAAAAAATTGTATGATCAGACTGCAAAAATGAATTCGAGACCAAAGGTAAAATCAAGATGTTTCCTGCTTTCTATGCAAACTGTGAAGTAAGGATAGAATTTGAACGCATACAGCAGATGTCTCATCTTAATAAAAGCACAGTCGGAGTCTTAGTTCTCTTGTAAATGTGGCTGTAAGAGCTCAAGGCCGTGCTGCTGGGTTTAAGGTATCCCCCGGGGGTGTGCGGGGACGTTTTCTGGTTCGGAACTGTTAAAACCACTGTACAATAAAAAGCATTTGGGTAAAAAAGGAAAACATTTGGGTCTGTAGAATTAATAGAGTAATTCATTTTCTGTGGAGCAGCTTCAGATTTACATGTTAATGAAATTTATGCCTCAAGGCATGGCTCTGTGGTTTCTGGCTTTGAAAGAGTTATTAATGCAGCAGTGGACTGTTACAGACAATACAGAGACTGTTGAGTAATGGGGTAAACAATTATTATACAAGAATTATTATTATTTACACATATGGAGAAACTTACGTACAACAGCCATTTAACGACAAATATGATATCTTGTGTGAAAATTGCTGTATCTATTTCCAAGGCCAGCTTTTATACATCCGGTAAAAGGAACTCATGGTTCCATTTCCACAACTGGGAATGCACAAGTCAAGGATGGATTCTCTAAGCAGCCTAATGAGCTTCTCTATGTTGATTTAGCTGTTGAATATCGATACCCTTGGAAAGTTTGTGTCATATTTGTGTCCCATCAAAATGTGCGCTTCCAGTCGAGCACAAACTGCCTCATCTACTCAAAGGATTATTAGTAGTTTTACCGGCTTTTTTTAATTTCTGTGGTTCATGTTAAAGAATCATTGATACAAGTGGCTGTTGAGTAAACTGCACAGTGTTGCTGTTGTGGTAGAAATGGTGGTACCACTGTATGTATGGATGTTCAGAGTCATTAAAACAGGTGCCTTTTAGTAAGTTCATATAATCTGTAGACACTTCACTTCACCTGGGGCCCAGATGCATGAAACTCTGTGTGGGTTTGTGACTAAAACCTGTTCACAGGTGCCAGAGCCTGGTTTCCACTCCCAGAGGAAGCCATAGATGGTTATAGACATGCTCTTAATTATCTCTTTGCATCCTTCCGCTTTCTCCACAAGCATTTCAGTGAAAACAACAGCAAAAGAAGCAAAGTATCATGCACAGCCATTACACACGGCTGTAGTTATTTATAGTCACTTTATCATTATTAATTCATCACATTTTACCTGTAAACCAGCTTTGGCAGTAATGTCTCATTCGTTGTTATTAAATTTCAGGGAGGCAATTAAAGATTCAGTTTATAACACTCATATCAGACCTTACAAAGTGATTGATCACACAGACGCCATTACTGAGCCTTTGGTGAAGATTTTACAAACCGCTTTCAATCAGTGAAACCGCCAAACAATATAAATAAACAATAATCTATTAGTAGATTCCAGCTCTCACCTTTTTTTTTTTTTCATGTCCACTTGATCATATTACTCTCAGATCCTTCTAGAAGTCAATGTGTACGCGTGGTCTGCAGTATGTGTGAGATAGACATTCTAATGCCAGTTTTTTTTTTTTTTAATAATAAACCTAAGTTTATGTGTGAGAGAAGGAGACTGTTCTCTCAAGAAAAAAACACCAGCATCAGTCATTTCAGCAAATCCCCCCCCCCCCCCCCAAATTTCCCCATTTCCTGCAGAAATTAAAAGTTGGTTTCTTTTAACTAGTTGTGGCATAACTTTTCTCTGTAACTGTAGCCAAGCTTTTTTTTTTTTCTTTCAATCTATCCAGTACAGAAGATAATGCTTGTTTCCACTCAGGTGCTTTAATTTCACCTTACAGCCACATGTCCAGTCTCTTTTATAAGCTACTCCATAAACACTCATTTGTCAGATCTGACATTCATTTTGACCCTCTTTTTTTTCTTGGCTCTAGCTCTATCTGTCAGTCTGTCTGTTGGTTGGTCATTCCACCGCTTTGATCCCACGAAGATGAATGCTAAGGGGTGATCTCCCCGACGTTAAAGCCGGTTCTGAAGTCGAAGGGAATTGTTACCGAATGTCTTGGATTCCAGTATTTTGATTTTTAGTTTTTTTTCAAGTCAGAGGTTTTTCTCCGTGTCTGAGAGTTTAACATTCTTCTTGGTTACCCTGCTTAAAGTCCAACTTTTCTGGTTGTCTCAGCATACTGTACGGTGTGTTAAATGAGTTCCACTGGGTGTTGATCTGGTGGGTTTTTTTTTTTAAGCTAGGCAGAGAGTGCTGAATACTGGACCTTTAGTCAACTCCAAGACAAAAGTCACTGTCACAAGAAAAAAGATATTATTTAGAAAGATCACAGTGTTTAGGTTAAGCTACTTAGGATGACCTCTGACATGCAGCTTTTCTTCCATGTTAAGAAATTTTGTATTTCATGGCATACTTATCAGAATCAGAATCAAAATTATATTATCATTAATTATATTATTATTAATTATTATATTATTATTATCTTATACCTTACTTTTATTTAAAAATAGTGTCGTGAATTCTGCGTTTGCTCATATTGTGAGCCACTTGGTGCAGTTCTTGACAGTCAGTGGAACCAAAGAATGATCAAAAAGTTGTTTATATAGACACAACACACACACCCATATTACTTAATATAACAGTACTTTCACATTACATTACTTAAGTTAAACGAACACCTGAGAATCCATAAATCTGTAATTTTAGATATATCATAATATAATGAAATATCTTCAAACAGACATTGTAGTTTTAATTGTTTCAAAAAAAGTAAGTTTGAAAACAGAACACCATAGAATTGTAAAGTTCTGGCAGAAACTATGTTAACATTGAAATATTAGTAACTTTTAAAAAAATAAAACAGAGAAGCTAAACAATGGCAATGTGATGAAGGAAGGAGAGCTGCACTCAGGTAAATAAGTAGTCACTGAGTAGAAAATAAAAATTAAAAAACATGCATAACAGATGGGTTCCTGCGCAAATAAATAAATATTCATGGTTTTGAAAACCAACACTGACAGACAAACAAATCCACACAATGCATTTTTTAAAATTTCTGCTGATGGGTAATAAAGCCCAAAGCATGAATGTAAGCTGCATATATATATATATATGGTGCATTCCTTCCAATAAGATATTTCAGGTTCAGTCAGAGGGGAGCCAATTACAGTATCCAGGGTAGTCCCTTATCCATGTACAGATTGCTTCATTTAGGGGTGAAAGCACAGAGGAGATTAGAGCGAGATAAAGACAGAGGAGGAAAGTCTCTTGGTTGGAGGTGTCTGTGTGGGTGAGATGGAAAAAGACAAAAATGGCTTCACCAGGGCTTCACACTATTATGTTACACCGGCGAGGCTGTCTAGCTCCAACAGTAAGTCATCTGGATTTTTTTTTTTTTTTTTTTCCCCAAATCAATGATAAATTTGAACTGTGTGGGTATGGATTTCTGAGATACGAGATACGAAATCAGACCGGAGCCTGTGTGTGCTCCAGCAGAAAAGAACCAGCCATCTACACGACGTCCTTACATAGAGGTGAGACACATGATTCATGTGTGACATGGCAAGCTCAGAGGAGATGACAAGTCATTCAAATGTGTTTGCACGTACGTGTGTGTGTGCACATGCACACTCATGTGAGAACCTATTTCATATGATGATGGTATGGCATTTAAACTGTGTCCTCCATCACATTAAACTCACGTTGCATGTCTGAAGATGAGCTGAGTATAATAGACCCGAGGGAATTGTGTTCCGTAATGGCGTCAGTTCGTGCCTGTGTGTGCGTGCTTGTGTGTGTGTGTGTGTGTGTGTGTCTCACAAATATGCGCTCCCAGTGACTCCATCCATCAGTCTAATTACACATCAATCCTGTTAATTCTTCATTATCATTAACCTTGGCAATCTCCCCCTAAGAACACAGCCATCTGGTAATTCTTTCAAAACTTACCATTTGAGTGTGCTGCATACACATGTACACAAACACACATCACTGAGCGCGTGAAGAAACACACGGATCCTCCGCTGGCGCTCCTGCAGCACAACAGAGGAGTAATGTGTCTCTCTGAAGAGACTTGAACGGAAAGATAAAAGTTGAGGCTGTACACGTCTACCTCAGTTAATGAACCCCTGCTGCTGAATTCTTGTTAATGGATTAGTCCATTATGATTAGTCCATGATAGCCGCAGTGCCCCTCCCGAGCCCGACATTTGTCATTTTACACGCAGCAGCGAGCCGTCCTCATTATTTCACATTAATCAATCGCATTAATCAATCGATAAGCGCCGCTTAATTGAGGACTGATTGATTGATGAAACGCCAAACATATTTCTCTTATCGCTTTTATCCAGGCATTACAGCCTTTAATGTGTGCTGGGCCCAGATGATCAACAGGTAAGCAGGGCTGCTAACTTTATGTTTATTATAATGGATGTGGAAAGAGATCAGGCAACATGGATCATTTACTGGGGACATTTTTCAAATGCCAAGGGACTGAATCTGCTCACTGAGTGTTATGTTGGTTGGCAAAAACATCCAGGAAGTCCCACTAGTGACCGCTAGAGTCTGCAGTGTTTATTATACCAACATCACTGTCTTCAATGTTTTATCATTAGACTGAATCAACAACAAATTAATGATTTTGTTTTATTTGGAGAGCTGAAAAGGTTCAGATTTGTCCTCGGAGGACACTACACCACCAAATTTAAAATGGTTCTTCCTCTGTGGAACGGGAATATGCTCATCTCAGCTTACGAGGAACACCTAAGTAATACTGGGTAGGGTCTCCCTTTGCTTTCATAGCATGGATTCTACAAGATGTGGCATTCAAATGATGATTGATTGGTATTAACGGGCCAAAAGCATGCCAAGAAAACACCACACCTCTACACCACCACCACCACCAGTCTGGACACAAGGCAGACTGCTTCCATGGATTCATGTCGGTGCTGCCAAATTCTGACCGTACCATCTGTGTGCCTCAGCAGAAACCCAAACTCATCAGGCCACGCCACGTTTTTCCGGTCTTCAGCTGTCCATTTTCGGTGAGCCTGTGGCCACTGCAGCGTCAGATTTCTCTGCTTGACTGACAGGGGTGGATCCTGACATGGTGGTCTTCTGCTGTTGTAGCCCATCTGCCTCAAGGTTCGATTCATTTCTGCTCACCACAGTTGCAAAGAGTGGTTATCTAAACCAATCTAGCCATTCCTCTCTGACCTCTCTCATCAGCAAAGCATTGCTGTCCACAGAACTGCAGCAGATGATTTTTTTTTTTTTTTTTTTTTTGTTTTTCACAAGAGCCACGTCGCAGCAGTGCAATGCAGAAAATCTAGCAGATACAGGTCAGGAGCATTGCACAGCTGCCACGTGACTGGCTGACTGGATAATTGCTAGAACAAACAGGTGTGCAGGTGGTCCTAATAAAGTGCTTGGTGAGTGCATGTCTTAAGAAAGGACTTGAAAAATGAACACTGAAGTAGCAAGCATGAGTTCCTCCAATAAGGCATTCTTAAGTCAAGGAGCCTTGACCATGAAGGCTCTGTCACCTCTGGTTACTTGTCAGGGTCTAGATAGATAGATAGATAGATAGATATACTTTATTCATCACTCAGAGGGAAATTGTTAAAGGGCATGTCGAGGAAACCCTTGCAGATGTAGTTTGGGGCTTGACCTATTTCAGCCTTGAACATAATCACTAAAGCTTAAAATTGGTTCTGAATTCAACCAGTAGCCAGTGAAGGAAGGTTAAGATAAGAGTGATGTGATTGCACTTTTCGTGTGATGGTTAAGATCCTGATGGCAGCATTTTGGATCAGTCACAGTTATGAATGAGTACTCAAGAGAGGGAATAAATGACATTCCAGTCTGATGAGACTGTCCTGTAACAGCAAGCCCATAGGTTGTTTGCTAGCAGCTCATTACAGCCAATAGTTGAGTGTAAAAGGAGGGAATCAGATGATGTAATGTAAAAAGTGAGAAAGTGTTTGTTAAGAGAAGCAGGAGGAGTGGTGGATGTGTGGGTCCAGAAGACACAAGACTTTGACACAGGAGACTGCGGTTTGTTTCCCATTTTAAACCAATAGTCGTTGTAGTGTCTTTCAACCATGACCATTCCACATCCCTAACTGCATGTTTATATCGTAACTATGACAACAAAGCTCCTCAAACCTTAAGGAAGTTATTTACTGATTTTAATGCAGACCACAGTCTTTTCAATTAGTTTTTGTGCCTACACATAACCATACCATGACCTTTCCACGAGCTTATCTGTGTGTGTTTATTATTGTAACCATGACAACATAGGTGCAGTATGCCTGCTAACGTGGGGGCGCCATTTCAGGAGACACTCCTGTGGGTCATATCAGAGGGTAGTAACCAACGAAAGGACTTGTTGATGCTGACCATTTGTCATATGTACATATGTCTGCAAATTTGTCACATAGAGGAAAGGTCATTTGTTTTATGATGACCAAAATGATCAAGATAAACATGAACAAGACCAATTTCATGAAGATCTGGCTCCTAGTTTGAGTTACGTTGCCATGGAGAAAAGTTGACAGTAGCACAAGGCTTAAGGTCAAGGGATCACTGAAAGTATTAGGAGTCATGCTATGGGGACTATAAATAACCTTACGAATTTTCATGGTCTGGCCATGCTGGATGGTGTAAACTGAAATCAGCATGCTGAAAAAAAAAATCTCCACATTTCACTTATTTTTTTTTTAATTTTATGCTGAAGTGATCTTATTGACATTGCTGACATGCTATAGCACCATGTGTTCTGTGAAGTTATAGCATTAGACTCCTCAATAAATCAATAGACCACTTGGAAACCATTATATTTCCCATGAATCACCAGCAGTTGGGAGCAGCAGGATCTAATAGATACAGTTGGATTAGATGAAGTTGTCCACATGCTACATGTCAAAGAGTGACAAACAACCATGTTGCAGCCCATTACTCTCTAACCTCATTAAGAGGCTGACAGCTAGCCTTTATTCATATTTATGCACCTTTGTCTTGTGCTTGTTTTTTCTAACACCAGTAGAGCGACGGCCATCTGGAGACAAAAAAAAAATAAAATAAAATCTCCTGTGTGTGAGTGTGTGCGATAGAAGACATGTGTGGTCTGATAAATTAAAGAAAAATAAGAGCTATTATGAGAATAGTTTCTATTTTTGCTTTCATATTTGAACACTAATAATGGGCAGCAGCAGATTAGAGAATGTGTACCATCGCTGTAGTGAAATTGACCCAAAAATAGGATCAACAGGCCATGAAATTGCCACAGAACCCGTGCGAGTGAGGCTATTTTACAGACTGTGAGAGTCCTCAAATGAGCTACAAAAGATGAAGCCACATTGTCTTTAGGATCCCGGAGAGCCGAAAAAGACTGAGGTGAAATATTCATGGCCTTTTGTGCCAGGTTTTGTTTCCAGGAAGTGAGAAGGGAGAAGGGACAAAGAGCGCTAAAAACTCTACGTGTTTAGTCACGCCATGTTATTTAGCACAGGGGGATTGCGATCAGCTGCTGCATACAGCAGCGATAAGCGATATGTTATGTCATTACAGTCCATCTCCTGACATGATGTCTGATGATGGACTCACTCTGGCTTCATTTGTCCTGTGTGCTATACATATCCACATGAAACAACAAAGGAGATAGTTAAGGTGATTTCCAATGTTCTGTCAGACTGTGACAGTCTCACACGCCGTCTGAACACCAGAGTTCATGCATAATTGATTGACATTATGTGGATGTGCAGTATCTGCTATGCCATTTTCATCTTCGAGGTAAAAGAGGCATCGAGGCTCCGTTGCCATGGACACCCCTGGGTTCCTGAGACTGCTGAACCACTTGCTTTACATGGAAGTGGGAGTGGATGTCACGAGCACTGACAGGTCTCCATCCATCTGAGAACTCATTATCGCTGATGACTACTCTAATATTCATCATGGGCTGCACTCGTGGCATGTTAATAAGTTGTAAACGCTCAGATAAATTAGGCATGTTCGCATTAGGCATTAGGCATGTTCGCAGGCATATATTAAGACAATACACATGCTTTGGATTGCATTCTGATGTTTCTGAAGATTCTGTCTTTCACTCGGTGTTGGGTTTGAGAAAGTTTTAACTCAAGGATCATTTAGAGATGTTTAAGGGTTTAAGTCTTCCTCAGCAGATGGAGTTGGTTTTTGTATACGGGCTAAGATAGAAACTCCTGTCTCTGTTTAAAGATGGTCTCTTCACATGTCCAGTGATTCCAGGTCGATGGCCTTTGACCTCTCTCTAGTCTGGTGCTGTAAACAGTTTTTGTCTGGTGTTGACAGACAGCGGATGTCAACTGATTCTGGCCCAATATTTCCCACAGCTGTCACATGTGATGTCATGTGGTAGTTCTTAAGGAGTTGAATGGTTTGTGGTAACTGTTGACTTTGTGACTTAATGAATCTTAGTAGATGTCCCCCGCAGCCCAGTCACATAAAGGAAAAAAAACTTTTTGTCTTTCACAGTCAAATATTAGATTTGAAGTAATTACATAAAACCGTGACAGATTTGCTACACTGGACCAAATGTAGGAGTGTTTTTGTTTTGTCCTTCGGAAAATTACAGTAGAGGAAAAATTGGGGTTGTCTTACATTTGCAGTCTAGACATAGGCATATTCCTTCAAATACATTTGTTAAATTCAATAAATTACACATTCAGCACACTCTCTCAGTCTCTCTGACTCTGTCAGTGTGAGTCTTATCCTCTAAAACACCAAAAGCAGGTGTAGCAAACAGCTGGACATTGTTTCATCAGGGTTGTCTTATATTTAGAACTATATGAAGTTTAGCAAAAGCTCCATCAGGAAGAGTATGTTTCATGAATATTGTGTTTCCTCCCTTTCCACTTGTACCTCAGCCAGCTGAGGTACATGACACCACCCCACCCCCTCAAATACAATAAAAATAAATGATAAATAAATCACAAGAAACCACTAAAATAATGTCAATCTAGGTCATGATTGAATCCTTAAGGAGAGATAGTGTCAAACATGAACCTTAACTGTCACAGCTTATCGCATCCATACTAAAAAGAACCATACAAGACAGAGTTATTTTTATTTATTTATATTTTTGGCTTCTTAATGTGGCCGGTACTGCAGGTCATATGGGACAACATGCAACACTTGAACTAGCCCATAAAAACGGTACATCTAGTCCCAGATCATGTAAACAGCTCCCATTCCTTTTCAGAATAAAACTGGCATGAACTTTAGTGAACCCAAAAGCACTTTCCAATATAGCCTCCGTGTCTCTCTGTGTAACATTATAGCAAAGAAATTACTCAAACTTTGCATCATATTACCCAGAGACGGATCCTGACCACATCATTTATACAGCTGACACTACAAAAACCCTATAGATTTAATATGCATCAGGTCATCTTGGGCTTTTGTAACCACCACCCCCCCCCTCCACCCCACTTCAGCTAACAGACTGATGGTGCTTAAATGAAACCGTTAAGTAGTGATCTCCACGTATGCAGAAGATAATAGTCATCAAGGAATAAATGCCTGGGTTCTGAGCCCAGCAATTTGTATGTGGTGTACTGTATATGGTTATAATGAAAGAAAATGAGGGAGGACCATAAGAATGCTATTGTGGATCTGCATGGAAAATATAATTCACAGACAGCACAGGAGAAATTGCCCAAGGTGCTGCAAACAGCAGCCCCCCCAACCACCACCCCTCCCCGCCCCCTGCTGAGACCATTTGCACTGGTAGATAAAGTGCTTTTATTGCTCCCTGCTTTCAGCTGTATATTACAGGCTGAGTGACACAGGCAGCCCCCGGTCACATATCATGTGGGAGTTGTTGATTATGAGGTAGATCTGATTGGGTGATGCAAACCAGATTTACCATCTCAATCTCCTAAAAGCTTGTGGCGAGATGGTCCCTGTTGTTGCGGTTTCCATGGTGAGAGTGCTAGATGAGTAAGGGCCATGGTCACCAAAATAAACAAATCAAAACTCCTCTGACAAACTCTCACTGTGTGGGAAATCACCCTCGTGTACACACACTAGACTCGAACCTTCTACAGGAAAGTTCCTCCAAACCAAACCGAATTTCTTGCCACAAAATAATTACTAAATCGAAATCTAAAACATTATCACTGATAATATTACACCAACCATATATAGCTCCAGTATTGTGTGTTTCAGACAGTTGTCACACTTTACCAAGCAGCAGTTACTAAGTCTGATTGGTAATGTATTTAAAGATTCACTACTTTCTCACCTCCAGGACCACTCTGGCTGTATCGAAGCACGGTTTTTAAAACTTTGATTATACTTCAGTATGCACGTGGATGCTGACAGCTGCAGACTTGCACGGGGGACACGCTTCAATAAGTACTTCAGGCAGGACACAGTGGCGACCTTCACACACTACGTTGAATACGACTGAACAACACAAAAAAGTCAAGAGAAACAAACAGTGTGTGTGACTGCTTGCTAAGAACAGGACTATGGGTGCAGAGTACAGTACATACATACAGCTGGCATCCAGTTTGCTTGTCTAGTATATGTGCGCTCTCTGAAATACAGTATTTTATTGATACTTCATGATCCTACTTAGTGAGAAATGTGGGCCTGTTTATAGTTTCATAACTCATAATTCATAATTCATTTGTCGTTGTGTGGAAATATTGGAGTGTGAATTCACACACAAAATGATTACGCACGGGTGCAGAAAACAACACATTCAAAGCATCTCAGGAGCCATGATAATTTAAAAAAAAAATGCCTTGCGGCATGTCCTTGATCAGTCATGCCACAGGCCTTACTGCAGCAGATAAAGTTGAATTGCCATGACCACGGCAGACATGTGCCCATACATTTAAAATTACAGATGACAAGACATTAGATTTTAATCAGACTTTTATGAATTCATTGCAGCATTAGAAACATTAATGGTTTGAGATTCCTGCAAATTTTGCTGCTTCTTGGCGAGCTCAGGACTCTTCGGGGAGTCAACAGCGTTTTTGTCAGCATTGTCAAACAACATTGTTCTGCAGCTGATAAACAATTGTATATCTTTCGTACCAGATGACCTGAGTTCTGTGAATCCTCTTATTACCTGTCTCACTGATATAAAAACGTGTAGGTATATCATACATATAAAATATACATTGAGGATTTTTTTGTTTTTTAATAAATGGGCAGAAACCATAGTTTCTACTCGTATGATCAGATGGAGAAAGACTGACTGCAGTCAGTGTTTAATTGTGTGTCTGAACTGATTAAAGCACAATTTACAGATCTAGGAGCAGATCTGAGAAACTTCACCAAAATTTAACTCAGAACAATTCTGAAATGCTGACACATGCTTTTATTTATATATTTATTTTTTACAACCTAAAAAGCCTATAAGAAAATAACAGCTAATTCGCAATGCCTCAGCCAGGATTATGACCAATACAAAACAGGGCTCTATTCTCTGAATACCCATATCTTTTACATTTAATTTTAAAGCCCTTTCATTTTAAGTTACAGTAAGAACCTCTCAGATCTTCAAAGTCCTTTCTTTCAGAAGTTCCCAGTGTTTTCCACAAGAAATGTGATGAGTCTTCTTTCTGGTTTTATGACCCGAAACTGTGGAATACCTCCTGGATCCTAGAACAACGAACTCCCTCTGTATTTTATTAATTCTTTATAATCTGTCTTTTAATTTAGAGTAATCCAACTAAAATCCCACACTTAATATCCCCAAATTTGTTGAAGTCCCCTAAGTTAAAAAGTTAGTATAGCACCTTCAAAGTTTGTTGTATGTGTCACAGTTATATGATTGTCGCTTCTCTTATCGAGTGGTTGCTGAATGTCAGAAGGCGGGTAAAACCCTAGCTCATTAGCAGTTGGTCTGTACACATTGGAGAGAGAAAATAATCTTAGGAGAATATCTTTAATTGATTAAAAGACCATACCAACACTTTGCCCCTTTACTTCAATGTTTTAATGATATTTTACATTTTCTTCATTTTCTTTTTTTGAATGCAGGCTTTATAGCTCTTGAGTTTTAAATGCATGTGTGCTTTTGTTCCATTTCCATCAGCTTAAGTGAAAAAAATCAATTAGCAAGCTAAAGAAATTTACTTGAGTTGTGTAATCCAAGTTTCAAGACTATGCTCATCGATTTCCTCATTGATTTCCATATTGCATTGCCTCATTGTGATGGATCACACAACCCAAGCAAGTTTCAAGAGTTTGCCAACTGACCAACATATATAGAAATTAGTGGAAAAGGATGGCTGCCTGTAAATTGTTTGCTGCGATGCAAATTATACACAGTTTGTAGAAAATGTCGAAACATGAGGACATATTTAAGGAGAGGAGCTCTAAGAGCGTCCTCTGAACAATGTTGAAGTTGTTTGGAGGACAGCGGATGGAAACGGACCTCCATGCCAACATGGTTGCCTCAACCCAGCTCTGCACCCACCACCGTGGTACACCCACACAGGTGTTTTAACATATTTCAGATGATTAGATATAATCTCACCAACCTGCCAGAGTAGCAAAACTCCTTACATCTGGTACATTTGGCCAGGGAAGAGAAGTGCGCCATTCCAAGCAAGCACAGAGATGCCTGACATTGCAGGTGTCTGCCCTGTTCCAAGTGCACTATGGTATCTTTTATTAGGGGTGATGTGATCTGAATCACCTACAGACCGTGAACCCAGATGTGAGGATTCACAGAAGCGAGGACACAGATGTGCTATCTAATAGCCAGCAGTTCCTCATGCTTGGAAAACCTTGTGTAAAAATCCAGAGCAACCCACAGTTAAGATGATCATTTTAAGCTATTTTCTCAAGTGGTCCTAAAGGATAGGTCCACCATTTTTCAAGTCTTTCTTAAAACAGGATGAGGAGTCACAGGGGTTTGATCAGACCATTGTAGAAACAGAAAGATAATGCAACAGCTAAAACACAAATGCAGCAACACAGGACAATTTGTCAATGAGTATAAATAGTTTAACAATTAATCAAAACAGATGTACCAGAAACGGATATATTCTAAAGAAATAAACAGGATTACTAAACTAGAAATCACAATCCACCCCATGATGTGGCCTGTACTTGGTAAAGTCTGGTTGGTCAGTTTCTGTTTTTAACAGCTCTGCTTCAGTGGGTGCACCTTTTGCTCAGGCCCAATGAGATGTCCCTTCGGCAGTGGCAACCAGCAGTGGCACCCTAAGCACTGGTAACTCAAAGAAATAGAACTTAGAACAACTTAAGACAAACTAAATTAAAGCCCAGTGATGGATGGATGAAGCCTGAAGAACGTTTGGGGTTTTCTTTCTGTTTGTGTTGCTGAAAAAAAAAGATTCAAAGCCTCGGGGCTTCAAATGCAGCAAACACAGTAACATCTGGTGGTTTGCAGACTTATAGTACTCCTTCAAGACTGGGGCTGAAGCACTGCAACACCTCACTGATTCTGACTGATTTAGTCTCCTATATGTGCAGTAGAAGTCCAAGAGGCTTAAATCTGTAATACTTGTAGATAGAGATGGTATTATGCAATATGTTACAGTGAAATAATTAATAATGCATTGTCCAAAAAGCTTAAATATAACTTTTTTTTTTTTTTTTGCTCTCATAAAATATGAATACGCTTTAGTGGTATAGTTGAGGCCCATTGTGTGTGCATGTGTTTTAACTTTATGTTTGACAGAAACATTTCATATGAGTTGCAATCTGAACTGGTTGGAGAATGATATCCATTAAATTAACCTGTTACTTTTACTACATTATTACTTGGTATCAGGTGAAAATATCATCATGAGTGAACCTTTATCTTGAGATAAATGTTCATCAACATACTTTTCCACAGATGTGGTATTCTGGATTTTGCCCCCCATCAATTTAAATGGTCCCTGTGAATGGGAGGACTGGTTAGATCAAGCAAATCCTGTTGAAACCTGCCATTTAACTGTTAAATTTATATATATCAGTTACACAATTTAAATTGTGTTATTTCCAGGATAGTTAAAGTTCCAAACACACTTGAGCTTGAAAAGAGGTGGGGTGTCCCTTGTTCAGCAGGTACTGAATTACTATCCACAGTGGATGGATGACGCTGAGTAAATTACAGATGGGTCAAAAATCTTCTCTGCAAGTTCCCTCCCTTTCTCCAGAGACGGAATAGTTTCACACAGACCTTCCAACCTGGTGAAGCAGACATGAAAAGCACAGCGCTGACAAGAGTGACAAGAGTGTTGTTTACAAAGACCCGGGCTGCCGTTGTGAATGTGGCCCCAGACAATGCAGCAGAAAAACTACTACAAAAACGTCCCCTGCAGGGAGAGCTGACAGGGAAACTGCTGCAGCTTGACACTAATGACAGCTGAAAGTCACTTGAAAGCAAAATTCATTCAGATTCTATTGATGGATGATGGAAGTATAGTGAACTAAATCTTTACTTTTATGGCCTTAGGGCATGCATTTGTTCTTTCTGCAACATTAATGCAGAATCGAATATTTCCACTTTGACCTTCAGTTTGATCCTAAAGTCTAAGATGTGGGGATAAAGATTTGTTTTAATACATTTCGTAACACCATCTTATAACACCTCCTATTTTTCTTGTCATGTAATGTTAATGTTTTGAGGAGCAAGGTACGATTGATGAAATTAGTTATTAATAGTCGTCAGCCTTTCTGCTTAGTTTTCTGTGGTTTTGGTTATCGCTGATTTAATCTAGTCACAAAAAAAAAAAGAAAAAAAGGAGAACTGATAATATGTGACATCTTTGTTGTAGGGTCTGATTGATGCTTGTTCCAAGGCATTCTTGAGTGGGGAGCGAAGTGCCAAATATCAAAGAAACAACAGAAAATTCTGACAATTGTCAGATAGGTAGAACTTTCATATCTAGCACCTCAATATGTTACAAGGTTCAAGTTTTCTGATCTGCCACAGTCTCTGGTTAAAGGGTACCCACGTGAACACTGAAGAACGTTTTCCTTGCCTGTAATCTTTCCTCCCGGTCAAGCTGGACATAAATTTGTTGCATTTTTAATGCACTTTACAGAAATCCAAAAAATTGTCCAATGCAGAAACGTATTTCAAAATTTAGCAGAAGTTAATATGAGGTTTCAGCAGGCTGAGTGAGACAAATCGAGTGGATATAAAATTCCCTCTCAGTGTTGAGATACAGTGACACCAAGAGCCAATTTAAAACTAATTTAACAAATTCATCTCAATAGGCTTTACAGTCTGTACAGCGTGCAGCAACCTCTGTCCTTTAAACCTACTACTACAACTACATAATAATGTGTTACAAACAATTTATTAACCAGGCACCATTCTGTTTACATACTGCTTAGAAATGCTAAATACAGGCACTTTAACGTAACATCTTATGGATAAATATAGATAATGTGTGCGCTGCCGTTGGTGCAGTTTCAACAGGTTGTTTGGCTAAAGTATTAAAAAAACATGTATTATTACTAATACTACAGTACTGCTGTGTTGCTTTTATTGTCGTATTTGATCAGCAGACCAATCACAAGACACATTACAAGCAAAGGGGTGATGACATTCAAAAAAAAAAAAAAAAAAACTACTAGGGTAGAGTACACCTGTGGTTCTTTGCTCTAAGCTCTGAACCACATTTAAAGGACTGGAACATGCTCAGTGATGGTAGACCTTGATGAGCCAGAGGATGGGAGGGAGCGTAATTAGAATTACGCAGAATGGAAAACACCCCAGGTGGGAGGTAGGTAGGTGCCTGAATGAGCACCTGGGATGTCTCCTTAGCAACGAGGGGGCGAAATCGTCGTACATGAGGAATCCGCAGGAGCGGGCTAAGGCTGCCAGGGTTTGCACAGAATGACATTTCATCATCCATGGTATTTTATGCAAAATTACAAATAAACAGCAGAATTTATAATACATTTATAATAAAAATCAAAATATACTGTACATTTAGAACCTTTTTCTGTGCAAATACGGATATGATACAATATGATTTCCTTTTTTACAGCTGTCTCTTCTTGCAGACAGAAGAAAGACGGTTCCATTTAATATGCTTGCCAAATTCTGTGTTATCCTCATCTGTAATTCATGAGAGAATATGTTTAAAAAAAAAAAAAAAAATGTGTCCATTACCCTGAGTACCTGAAACCGTTAAATACCCAAAGCTGGCATCAAGTGTCCTGTCACATTCTTACTCCTCTTTACTTATTCCTTGACTCCATGAATAGATTAACCTGTTTGTAGGACCCAAGGCAGGTTTAGCATTGGGCCCCAGCTGACACCGGCAGCTTCATTATAAATGCAGAAACCAACCAAGCCCCAGTTTGAGTCAGTTAGTTTATGATATTTTGATTTAAACCCTCTGTTAACACTAGACTTTAGTTTAGTATCTCCTACAGGAATAGTGGTGTTATAAAGAAAAAAAAAAGTTCAGTAAAGTATCATAAAAGTATTCTGTACTGTAACTTAGGCATTTTAGCTGCACTCATATGGATAGTTTCAAACAACACATAGCCCTGCATAACCCATGCTATGTTAATTAGCATGATAGTGTGTAAGTCATGATGGCTTTATACTTTGTGGCCTAATTGTTGCACTCCCTTTATGAACACTCGCACACTTTGTAGCCAGGTACCACAGGGACCAACACGTCTTTGTGCAGAAATATGGAGAGGGGAAAAAAAAAAAATCCCTTCGCAGTAATGGGTTAAATAAAAGAAAACCAACAACTGCACGCTGTTGATGACAGAAAAGCCAGTCAGTTAATGTCCTTGGGGACACAGCATTGTAGTCTACTGCTCCTTTGATTACAGCCTTTGCTAGAGAGACTGAAGAGCTGAGGGAGAAGAGGGGATGAGGGAGGAGAGACACGTGGCATCCCCAATCAGCAGCCTCAGTTAATAAGGGAGTCAAATTTATCATGAAGAAATTTTACATTAAAAAAAAAAAGCAAACGTAAAGGTAGTGTTTGTTTTCTCTGGTGGTTTGGGAATGGTTGTGAAAGCTGGCTGCAGACACGCTGATCAAAAAGAGACAAAGAAGAACTGAGTGCTATACTTTAGGTGGAAAGTTTTCTGAAAGGTTGTTTATACTTTGTTCAGCATCAAATATACTGTAGCTTATGAAACACAAGTACAGATGTGATTCATTTTATTGTTTGTCTTGCCTTATACTTGTCGCATATGAAACCTTTAATCAAAATTTTTCTTTGCCTTTTAACCAATTACTTATGAAAATTTAAACTACAGTTTGAATGTAAATATGTGCACATGTGATCTGAGCTGGAGGTCAAGGTAGAAAACCGCGTATGCCACATTTCTATTTACAGAGAAGCCGTCATTCTCCTTTGTAGACACACGGTCCATTGGTGGCAGTATGCATCATGCACAAGGTAACTTTATAACTTTATTCATATTTTCCTGCCCCCTTTTAGCCCCAGTCTTTTGGGGGAAACCCAAACAATTTAAGTAACTTGCACAATTCAGTTTAGCTGTAACGTTTAACAAAATCTGAAATGTCAAGTCCAGGTGGACAGGATTTACATTTGTATATGTTCCTGCAAAATGTAGTTTGAAAATGTACTGGATGACTGAATATAACCCAGAAAAGTATTTGCACTTTTTTTTTTTTTTTTTTTTTTTTTGTGTGTGTGTTTGTGTATGTGTGTGTGCATCCCACTGGAACAAACAGTTTGGGGTTCAAAGTCCACAAAATGCACTTGACTGGCCTCAAAATGCATTTTGAAAACAATATGAAACACTTTTCATGCACTTCTGAAAAGTGTATAGTAGTTAACAGCATTTACAATACATTTCAAATGTATTGTAAATGCTGCTAATTTAAAACACATTCATTAAACTATAGAATGGCATTGACATTGTTTCCATATCTTTACAAATCCACACTATACTGTAGCTAGAAACCATCTTGCGATGGGATCTCACCAGCTGTGATGTCAGACCCCCTTACTTCCAGTGTCGTTGCTCGGTCCACACCTGTCTTTAGTCTCTGCCTTCACTTTCATGTCACCTATGGAACCTTAAAGTTTCGTGACTGTGTCTTGCACAGACAGACAGATAGACAGTCTGTCTGTAGGTACCATCACAGTAGGCATCTCCAGGAACATTTTGCCATGATTACACACACACACACACACACACACAGACTCACAAGGTGAAAGCAGAACCAGCCACACTGTCACAGCTGGTAATTATTTGTCAAATGCAGTTTGTTTATGTACGATGAGCTTGCCTTGCATTCTCCCTTCAGATCAAGGTCAACCCCAGATGTAGCCGCACAATACGAAACTGCTAAATGAGCACAGAACCTGTAGCTGTAACTGACCAGATTTTTATTTAACATTAAGTGATGTAACCTCATCATCATCAGACATCACTGTAAAATATATTACAGCACAGCATTGGTATGTGCTTGTGGCACCAAACCTGATCCATAAAGGAACTGTTCCCAACCTTTGTCGTCTAGGTAACTATAATAAACATGAGGATGTAGAGTGGTCTCGGTTTGGTTAGGTTTAGGCACAAATGCTACTTGGTTAGGTTTAGGAAAAGATCATGGTTTGGGTTGAAAGTGCTTTGCTAAGGTTAGAAGACAGATCATCCGCATGGTTACAGTCATAAATACACAGTAAATAATCAAAATAGACATTTTATCATTATCATTTCCTTTTTTTTTTTTCTTTTTTAAATCTGTCTGAAAATCCTGCTTTCATCCAAGTCAATATTGTACTGTTCTCTTCTGCACTTTTGATTTCCAGTAATTTTCAGAATTAATAAAGCCATACATAGGTAATAAGCTCGAGTATGTGACAGGGACCACAAACCCGCCATATATCATTGTCAATAACATTGACTGATCACAGCAGCGCTGGGAATGATGTTCCCCTCATGTGAGAGAAATGTTACGTGTGCACTGTCCTCCACATGAAACACACAGAAAAATGAAAGTGGATAGCAGGCTCATATCATAGCACATACAAACCAGCTTACATCCAACATATTGTCAGATGTCATTTGGCTCTTGATATTTCACGCCGGAGGCTGAGACGCAGCCTCGTAAGCTGCTTTTGTTCCCAGACGGGTCAGCTGAAATGCCACCCGTACGAAATGATGGGGCCGGAGAGAATGCTCTCCTCTGTTGCGAGGAGATAGCGCTAAAGCACCATGGCGGACACATCCGCTGCTGCTGCCGCTGCTGCAATATCCCACCTGCCCACTGCATAATCACAAGTGCGAGGCCATATTTATTTACAGGTGTAATCGGCTTGTCAGGAATGAATGGGCTGCCACACATGGATGGGTCTAAATGGTTCGGAACAGCTTGAATGACATTGAGATTAACCCTGTGAGCTGACACGTCTCTATCACTCTGTGTCATCTGAAATGAGGGGAGAGCTCAATGTTCGCCTTGTATCTATCATGCAGGGCTGGCGACAATAATCAATCTGACACGCCATCTGCCTTAGCTTCATAACCATCTGCATTTGCAATCACTCCCAGTCATGCTCATTTTCTTTTTCTTTCTTTTCTCCTTTCTTTCTTTTTTCCCCCCTCTGCCTGATCTACCTTCTGCCTCCCCCTCCCTCTCTGTCATCTCTTCATCTCTCCAGACTTCCCCTCCTGCAATCTCTCAATATTGTGTTTCTAATATCAACTGTGGCACTAATTAATGGAATTGTACAGAGAGAATGGAAAGCAGATGGCTTCATTACACAAACAAATATAATCGCATCCAAAACAGTGGCACATTCTGCAATGATCCCTGCATAATAAGGCAGCCTGCTAAACATAGTATACCATTACAGATACTAGTAATAAGGGAGAAAAACATGACTTGTTTATCAGTGTGAAAAACTCCTTCCAGTCAATGTATTTTCAGTCTATTAATTTGATCGAAAACTATTCCCCACTCGGTCGGCTGAGGGTGTTTTCAGACAAAAAAAACCAGGGCAGATGTTTTTAACAGCTGGTGCCCAATTACAGTATTATTGTCACACTTCATTGTCACCACATTTTTTGTGTAAAACTCAGATACGTAGAAAAAAAAAAAAAAAAAGAGTCTCGTATGTGTGTGGTCATGCACCGAAAAGAAAGATCCTCTAAAAAATTGCAATTCAGGGGGTTTGGCGCATTTTTTTTTTTTTGGCCCGCACTTGCTTCAGTCGAGAGCGCAGGGATTTTGCCTCACTCACTAAGAAATTTATGTTAATTAAGTTGTGGCACAAACAAGCCCTCAGAAAGAGCTCTGCATAAGCAAAGAGCCCCTTCATCAGCGACTGCAACAGCAGCTCGCGTGATTCAGCTGGAAGACTGATTCACCCGGGATGGCAGACGTGTGCCCCAAAGCCTCTTCATAATTGGAGTGTCCTCTGATCTTATCTGAGATCTGGTGATGGAAACTCCCCTCTGCCCTGCTTCCTGATTTGTTGGTGAGGTTGGCTCCCATCTTGGAGCAACGACATCACACATTGTGAATGGACAAGGGCTTTGTGCAACCTCACCACACAGGAAGGAAAGTCATCTCATGAGTGAGTAATCCTCATAACAATATTCTCATTATCATTTGGCCAACACCTCCTGTTTGATGTCTTGAGAAAGACTCGTTTTTTGAGTTTTGAGAGTGCAACAGTTTTCATCTCATTGTGTCTCGAGATTGTTTTAGACACACTGTAATGAAAATAAACATGGAGATGCAGCCGCAAACAAACTAGGTCACAGTAAAATAGACAGCGCTTACCTTTTACAGGTGGAGCTAAATAAACTTAAATCAACTACTGTAGCTTTAATGTAGAAAAGCTAGTCAGACAAATGTTCATTAACCTGAATCTATTTAATTCCTGACTGGTCCAGAACAATTGTGAGGCTGTGTAGCAGCTACAGACAGTGTTAAAGGGGTCCTCCGGGAATTAAGGATTGAAATTTTATAAAGCTGGGACGCTCACAAAAGTCATTCAAAAAATCTGATTAAGATCCAAAAACAAACTCTGGATTTCACAATTCCGTTTATGCAACTTAATGGCATCATTAGTTAGACCCTCCCTGCTTGGTAAATTCCCAAGATTTACAGCCCCTGCACCCCCAGTTTCTAATGCAGGCTCTCTCTTACAAATTTGTAGTCCTCCTGCCAGAGCCGAGGATATTCCTGATGAGTGACATCATTTTTGTTTTCCAGCTGATTTGAAAACCACTGCAGAGCCACAAAATTCTCATGCTGAGTATTAATCCCCATGACTAGTGAGCTGAACCTAATGTATAAAATGGGTGGAGTACCCCTTTAAATCTTTTGCGATATTAAAGGAATGTAATGGGCTTGTGTTTCCCACATATGATTGGAGGATGAAACACACTGCTGACAAAACACCTGCAGCACTATGAAAACAACAATATTATTATTTAACTTTACATTTGAGATATGACATATAATACATGTAATGTAGTGTAATATACCTCATGTCCAAATCAACTTTATTGCTTAACAAACTGTAACGTTTATGCAGTTGCAGCTATATTTGTTAAATTCTAACACAGAAAATTCAGTGTAGAGACAAATAGGTAACAAAAGAACATTTTCTCATCTCAGGGACATTGGAAAATAAAAAATGGAACAGTTGGCGAATTCTGGTCTTTTTGAAATTAGTTAGAAGGGTTGCTTGGACTAGTGACCTTAGTGTTTCTCAAATCCCGACTATGGGCTTGTCGCCAAGTGCTAAAATAGGTAGACAGGAGACAATAAAAGCACTAGCACTGCATTTTGAAAAGAAAGAAAGAAAGGACCAAAAATAATGTAATCCAGTAACTTGTACTTATTTCCTATGTGTATAATGCACTCAGCAGAGAATGTAATGGCATTTATGTCTTTCATCATTACCATTTTCATTAGTCTATGTGAGGGTAGATCATTTCAAAGCAGACTGGGCCAATGAATGACCTGTTTCCACAACTGTTTGGAGAAGCCTTTGGAACGTGACAGCCTTGTTGACCCATTCTGACTTTGAATGTAAAACCTGAATTGCGACACAGCTCACCTCTCTTAGCTCAATTTAAGCAGTAATGCATGGTAGGTAAATTGTCCACTGGAAAACGTGAGTGTGCATCTGCATATTAACACTCACTACCTGTCTGCTGTTTGTCTGAATCTGTGTGTGTGTGTGTGTGTGTGTGTGTCTGTGTGACTCTTTTTCAGACACAAGTCACGCACACAGTAATGTCACCAGGCATCAAACATGGTCGCTACCCCTGCTTTTGTGCATCCCATCATTCTATCCAATCATGTTTCCATTTATTGATTTATTAATCTCATTGTCATTGTGCAGGTTATTGTCCATCTCATTTGCCTCGCACCTATTGCATAGTCAGCCATTTTGGTGGGGGATCCCTCCATCAGTGGATCATACCTTCATTTATTTATCTCTCATGAGGTTTCTAGGAAATTAGTCCTCGTAACCTTGCAACCCTAGGTTTCTGGTCATATCAGATAGTGGACAGTGAAAATTTGTTTTTGTTTTTTTTTCATATATGTGAAATATAAATGTCCCACAATGCAACTCAACCACCAAAAGTTCAGTTGCACATCCAGGTGTTATGCTAATCGTGGCTAATGTAGCTGGAAGCCTCAAGCAGAGGTGAGAAGGTGGCTGCAGAGGTCTGGTGAGTTCACATCTTTCTAACTCCACTCCCAGAGATTTTCAGTTTCGTACCCAGCCACTATTGACTCAGGTGACATCATATGAGGCCGTTTATCAGATTTCACACAGCTCCCTCTGGAGACAGAATAGACTTTATACAAATGTGCTCGTGTATGTATTAGGGCTCTTCAGCATCTGGAAGCTAAGAGATAGTTTGAATTTTTTTTTTAAAATGCGGCATGAGTTTCTGAGTAGTCCTGCCAAACCAGTACTGTATATGAAAGCATAGACATTAAAGAATAGTGCTTATAATATTCTAAATAGTCAACAAATCTCATGAAAGAGTGAAGCCAACAATGTGTTAGTCTGTCTCTCAGTACTTTCTAACTTCCCTCTCGTGTCACTGGCTCTCAGACGCAAACTCACTGGTTCCAACTGAAGAAGCCAATCTTCAAAAAAACCAAACAAAAAAAACAAATATAGAACTTCATTCTTTTTTTTTTAAGTCATTTTCTTTTAAACTCATTAATTTTCCAACTTAGCTGGCCACTGTAGTTTTTATCAAATGTTAGCCAAACATGAAGAAATAGTGCATTTGTAGAGGACCACTTTAAGCAGCAGATTAATCCACATTTGGCGCTCTAGTGGGTATTTTCCAGCAGTCGGACAGTGTATGTGGGACTGATTCAGACTAAAATACAGTGCGTTTTTTCATGGTAATGAAATAACATGTCACCCCTTACAGCAATGAGGCTCTGTTATGTGTTTTTAGTAGTTTTGGGACAACAATGGAGTTCTATGGCGCAAAGGAGAAGATAGATCAGACTTTGGATAGGTACACAATACTTAGTTTGTAGGATTATTGTTGGTATAGGTCTGAATATGGGATTTGTTGCCATTGAGTTACTATAGAATGCAACCAGACTTATCCTTTAATATAAGGGCTGCACCAGTTAACAAAACCATTTTGATTCACATTATGATTCAGCAAAGCTTTGGCAGTCTGGAACACACACAACCTGTTTTATGCGTTTTTGATGATTTGTTCACCTTTGAGACCGATTCTTTATTAAAGCTTAACAGCTTATTATTGAATGTGGTGATATGCACACATTCTCCAGAGCCTAATTTTGTGATTCTAGTCCTGAAACTCTAGACATTATGCCCATGTGCTGAAACTGTTGCAGTGTTTGTGCAGATGTCATTATCAGACACCAGCACAGTCTCTTGACCCACATTGAAGAGTCTTTGGCCCGTATGTGGCTCCATTTATTCACACATGATTGCATTCATTTGTCTAATGACCAGTCGTCACTTCTGAATTCAGGCCAGGAAACAAATAAACCTGTGCGTGTGTGTGTGAGTGTGTGTGAGGGTGCACCATTAGAAGCACCACAGCTCCTCTAACAATCTTAATCAGTTTCAATATTATTCATACGTTCATTAAATTCTATACTCCTTATTAGTACAAGGTGGTTTGATGTGATGGGATACTCCTGCATAATTCATGCTGTGTACCGATCAGCCACAACATTAAAACCGGTAACTGGTTTTAATGTTGTGGCTGATCAGTGTATATACAGCACTCTGTATATACAACACTCTGTTGGTCTGTGTGTTTAGCATAAATGGGTTAAGTATAAGGAAGGAAAACAACACAGCTGTTGCTTCCACTCTCAGCGTGGCCCAGTGGAGACAACCTTGCCTCTCTGGCTTCACATTCGAGTCCATCACTCTTTCGCCCTTGATTGCAAAAGAACTGCATTTTATGCCTCATTGGGCTTTAGCAATCAGTATTAGTAATAGGTTTTAATCTGGGAATGTAATGACTTTGCAGATGGGTGTCACAGTGCAACGCTGTGGCTCCCTGACCACTTGTCTTCTTGACTGGTCTGTGAAACTGGCTTGAAACCTGGCATAGGAGGACTCTGGCTGAGCAAATGCAGGAAGGTGAATCAGTGTCATCCGAGATAATTGCGTTTTTTTTTTACCAAGAGATGAAAAAGAGGTTTAGCTTCAGTAGGGACAGTAGGTTTTATTCACGTACGGTTCTAATCGACCTTCAGAAATCATTCAATGGGGTGAATTATGTCTTTTTATGCAATAAATTAGACAGTATAGCGTGTGATAGCCTAGTAAATAGCTGGTTTAAATCTTATTTAAGTAATAGTATTCACTATAGATATTAACTGTGCCTTTTCAAACCCAGGAGCGGTATGGCGTTCCGCATGGATCAATCCCAGGAACCTTACTATTGCTGATATATGTAAATTATATGAAATATGCAGTTGATTGAGAGCTTTTCTTGTATGCTGATGATTTCGATGTTCTGGATGAACCTGTCAGACTATTTTCAGGTACTCAAACGTACTGTAGACCTGCATAGGTGTAATACCAAATGGTCAAAATTCAGTGTGTGGAAGCCAATATGTGGAACTACTTATCAATGAGGTATGATCCTTTTTTTTGCAAAAACAGGTGTGAGAACTTTTAAAGGAAACAAAAGGCAAAATTGGTGAATGTAAAATCCCAATTGGTTATGAACGGAGGGGAAAATTCTTATGCGTTGTTTAAAAAAATGCCATCATTTCATAATTGCAAAACTTAACTTGACTTTTCTTTGGGGGGGGGGGGGGACTCATTTCTGAGCAAAGCAAGCTATATTTTCCAGCTACTGTTGTCTAATTAAAGGAGGGAATTTGGTCGAACTGGCAAAGCAACTTCCAGGAGAGCTTTTTTTTTGTTTGTTTGTTTCAGTCAGTCAGCAATAAAGGAAGTTAGCAGAAGTTTTCAGTCTGGTGCTGGTGATGTGTTGTAAGAACGTGTACACTGGAGGCTACATGGTAATTTTAGCTCCAAACAAAGAAGACTCCCCTGATAAGCTGCCACTGTTATAAAAGCCCTGAAGACATAGGACTTAGGAATTAACCCTCTTTACTAAGCACTCACAGAGCATGTGATGCAGCTGCTCTGTGGAGTGAAAAGTGTGCTGGGATGCCTTGGCTGAACGTCAGCTGTAATACTTGATATTGGGAGTGCATCTTTCATCAGATTCCATATGGGAATTCCTCTAACAGCCAAGCCCAAAGGGCAGTTGAGGCTTCAGTATATGAATGCATGTTTGCCCTCTGGCCATGACCTTTAGTTTTGGGCTCTTTGCTGTACAGACCTCAAATCACCTTGACAGAACAAAAAAGGGTCCAACATCGTCTGCAGCACAGTTGTGGAGATGCACGGCTCCTAGCAGGGTTTTCACTATAAATGATCCGTTCACTAAAATTCCACATTAGATCCTAGTAGTAGCAGTGAAGAGAGGATGACTGCACATCATCATCATCACAGTAACTCAACAAAAGAAAAGTCATTAAAACGTACAGCAGGTGGCCCTGTGTTCATTTAGCCAGCACAAGAAATGTACACTGATCAGCCACAACATTAAAACCAGTTACAGGTTTTAATGTTGTGGCTAAATAGTCTGTATATGCAGTCACTGATGGGTCTTTAATAGGAGCTACAGCAGGATAACTGGATAATAGCAACATGAAATAAAATACCGACATTTTCAAGGTAATTTGTTAATATGATTAAAAATCAATTCTATAAGCCTAATTATATACGTAATATTTACAAACACATAAGAGGGCCTATCTAAGAATATGTGTAAACATTTGCATGTTGTTATACTGAAATGGATAAATTAGGCCATATATTAAATTTACAAGAAGCATCAAATGATGGTCTTTACACTGAATTCTAAGTAAGTCAGAGTATTACCTCTTCTCTAAGACCATAATCAGGCTGAAATATCCACTTGTAAAACACAATAATTTTCTAGGAAGACTGGTATGAAATTTACAGGATACCTTAATGCTCCCCAGAGGATGAACTCTATCTGTTTTGGATACTTGATGAGGTTTTCTGAAGCAAAACCCATAGTAAACAACACAAATATAATAATCTAATAGGTAAATATGTACTGTAATTGCAGTTGTGTTGTGTATTTTAATCAACACAGCCTCTAGAGGCCATTAGTGGGCCTTCGCCATTTCTTTTTGTTTTACTACACAAATACAAATACAGAATGCAGATTTCTTCATGCAAACTGATACCATACAGACCGTTATTTCATAGTAAGGAAACGTATTGCCTTTGTTGATTAAAAACTCTCTGAACACTGCCAAGATTGTTGTTTTCTCTCCGGAGAAACCGATCAGTATGCAGAATTTCCTGGAACACTATCCAGCTCTGATAAAGTCTTTTGTTCCATTTGTGAGATTTTGGACAACGTGATTAAACAAAACATACAGTTGAGACTCCTCCATTAGAAGCCAGGAACAGCAGTGAGAAATAGCTTCTTGTCTGTCGGCTGGGCTGGCACAGCGGGCTAAAATAAAGCCCAAATCAAAGGGCCTTAAAATACATTCAAGAGAAAGATTTGCTTGATAGAGTTAGAGCAAGATATATTACCTCTGACTGTGGAGCTGAGAGGTTTGGCCTTCATCCTACACATTATGGAGCTGCAGAACTGCAGAACTGTGTACAGAAATGCGTCGCCTTTAAGAACACATTTTTCTAACCTTCAGTGGGAGGCTTGGTTTATTTAAAAACAAGGAATCAAAATACATTCATAGAAAATATGTAAAGTTTAAATAAATATCCATTTTAGCACTGATTCTGCTGCACTGACTAGAGAGATGTGTTAATGATTAGTGGATGACCAGGGATTTTTCCTTTGTGTATCCATTACAACAGCAGTAGAATATATCACTTTTATGTATGGTGGTTCAGAAAAGGTAGGAGGGTATTGTAAGCTGGTTGATGGGAGGCCTTGTATTTTTCTTTTTTCCTCACTCCAGGTTTATTATTTATTTCAGGTTTTCTCTATGAGATTCATTGTGTGAAAAACAAGAGAGTGTGTGAGAGTGAAATAAAAATGTAAAGCTGGAGGCTGGATAGCTAAACAATGAGCTGAAACGGATTCTAAAGCTCTGTAAAGCAGAGGGGAGCTGCAGATTCAGGTGATAATTCACTGTAGTTCATCATTAGAGCCCATTTCACACTGTCACATTGTTCTTATGTGCTGTGCTGATTATAACCACTTTTAAGTTAAAGCCTGTAATATTATAATATATTGTAATTCAAGTTCAGCATCATATGTAGCCAATTTTTGGTGAAGTGAAATTAAAAGCTGTAGCTGAACCAAGTTATGTAGTGCTTGGTTTTCATCAGTACAGGCCACCTTGTGTGTAAAAACTAAATCACCTAAATATAGAAATTTGACTTCTACATTCTTTTCCCAGTTAAGTTATGGTGGCAGTGCAGTTGCAGGCTGGATGCAGGGTGTTTGAACAAGGGTGCAGTATTTTTCTGGGAGGAGTGTGTCCTCAAATAAATGTTGAGAGAGCTTAGCTGTTAAAAAATGCATACTTTTTTTTTTTTTTCAAAAAGTGTAAGAAATCTATTTTTTTTAAAAATGATTTGGTCACTGTGGAAGAATAATTTAGCGTTCTCATATCTTTTAATTCTGCTACGGGGCTGAAATGAAGTTAAAATGAGTAATTGTGACTTTGATCCTTGTTATCAAATGGTCAAAATCTTGATGTTTTATGACAATATTTACCGAAGCAGATATGACAAGTTGAGAGAAGAAAAAAAAAAGTATGCGAACAGTTCTCCAAATGTAAAACTGAGGCAGACACTGCATGTGTTAATTCTCCTCTTGAGACAGCTAATGGAGGGTTTTAGAGAGCAAGTGTGTTGTCATTTCCCCCTCTCTGCTCTGTCTTCATCACTCACAACTCTCTCCTGCCAGACAGCATTTATAGTCGGTGTTTAAATGATGCCGTTCCTGCAGTGAGCATACTGATGCAACACCAACCTCTGCTTTTCCACTATAGCGCCAAAAGGAAAGTGAGTAACCAAGTCAATGCTGGGTCACTGCAAAGCATTTAAAGTTCAAAAATCCATTGTTCTAGACTTATTCCTTTACTCTAATGATATTTAGGAATTAGTTATAACATATTAGAGTCTTATTTGTGTCTCTTTCATTTTTTTTGAAGATGTCTGCATCTCTGCTAACCTGCAGCATCAGTTGCCAGTGAAAGAAACAATGAATGTCACAGGTAACAGTCAGTCTAATCAATTACAAAGATGTTTGCAGGTGACATGAAATTATTTGAGTCGCTAGTTTGCTAAAGAAGTTCTTGCTTTTTTCAGACTTTCATTAATCCATCAGCCTTCATCACACTTCTTCAGCCAAAATAAATAAATAAATAAATAAAATAAAATTCAAAGGATATGTTTGTACTTTGTGAGTTTGACTCTCTGTTCTGTTGTACCAGACGGCTATAAGTGATGTGAGAGCACTTTCAGTTGTTGCAGTAAGTGGAGCTGGCCGATTTGTCTGGCTCTGAATTTTTGCGAGCTGTCGTAAAAATATCACTCTGTGCTGGGCTTTTACTTATCCATTCATTCAGGGCCGCCCCTAGCTGGACGGGCCCTAAGCAAGATTTTGTAACCCTAACCCCAACCCCTAAACCCTAAACACAGAAACCCAACCCCCCCTCGCTGTTGATTCTCATGAAAACACAAGCACAACAAATTGCCATTTAACATTTTCTTTAACTTATTAATGTAAGGTTTGGCTGTATGTCCACCAGCTGGTATATGACCACCAGCCTAGCCCCCCTCCGCAAACGTGGCCCTACGCACAGTGCGTGGTCTGCGTATAGGGAGGGGCGGGGCTGCATTTATTTATTTATTTTGATGATGCTGTCTCTGTGTTAAGCTTCAATGGAGTGTGTTACAGATGCGGGTACCAAGAACGTGGGATCGCCATTAGTGAGCATGCAGGTTTTGGGTGTGGGTTTATACCTAAAGTCAAGTTTAGGTCTGCGCACCAGGTAACTGCTTGTCCGTGTGTGTTTCGTTGCTGGAGATAGGTTCTATTATGGTTGTGTTATCAGTGCAGTTAAAGATGTTAACAGAGTGGTCGCCAGATGTGAGTTGATTTCACCAACTTTGTAGAACACGCTCTCCACACGTGACACTAATAAGATGGTGAACTGGTGCAGTTTATCGGCCTTCTGTGTGATTTTCTGTGTGGTCTTCCATTGGTCACGTCTGCACTGATTGCATCTCTCATTAAAAGGCAGGGACCCAGTTTCAGACACTGGCTTACAGGAGTGGATTACTGGCTGTTTGGCTCCTTGGCCTTAATTGAATTAGTGGATTAAATCATCTTGATTCTGTTTCATTGAGGTCTAATCCAGGCTACAACAATGGCTGAAAATTTAAAGAGGCAGTTGGTGATGCAGGTTGGTGGTTGATCTTCTTCTGAGGGTTTAATCTGTTGCTCTTTTCCTGTTGCTTCAACAGTTATAATAACTGCACGTCTTTGAAAGCATCTTATGCCGCACCTGATTACTTCCCTTACTGTACTTACTTTTAATCAATTTAAAATGGATTTGTGCAGAGTGACTAGGTTAAGACTCAAGATACGTTCAAGTTCAGGACTTATACCGGACTTGATCTTCACTTGAAACTCATTGGTTTTGACGTGAGACTTGTTGGCCTCGACTTTTGACTTGGTTTTGGGCTAAATAACCAAAATTTGAGACTTACATGTGATTTTTTTTTCTGTTGACCACAGCAGAGTCTTTATATCCAAGTGTGATAATATACATTTCTGCCAAACATACCTTTCCCTCTTGAACGTATGATTGAACGTATTAAATTTCTGTTGTCAGGAGAGAAGTACAAGAACTGATGCTCTGCACTCTTGTATAGTATGTAATTTATAATCTTTGAGATTGAGGTGAATATGAAGTCAGTCCATGTTAAAAGGTCAAAGTCCAGGTGATATCACGAGTCACTGGTGTTGGTCGGTGAACTTTGAGAAGCATATGAGATGATTATTAATGAGCTTGGGAGTTTTACGGTGCAGTTTATGCCTTAAATTAATAAAGACTTGATGGGTTTTGTACTTTTTTGATGAGTGTTAGATTTCTGACTTCAGTCCAAGCTATATCTGTCGAGTGCATACCTCTGGTGAAACTCTTCTGAGCATTACCATGTGTTACAAAGCCACGTATACTTTGTCATAGTCTGCTTCCTAGTTCCCCTCACCCCTCAGTCTCCAGCCCTTGCTCACTTTCGTTCATCTCCGTGTTCTCCCTATCAGAGCTGCCGTTCTTCATCCACCCACTAGATGTCCCCGGACTTTTTTGCTGTTGACTGTTCCATTTTCTCACCTGTTTCCACTTCTCATCAGCCGTGCAGTCACCTGAGCTTTTCCCCACCACCTCAATCCTTAATCAGTCTTATGTCTTGGTTCCCGTTTCCACCTGTTTTACCTTTACCTTTTTGGATTCCTGCCTGTCAATTTCTGGATTTGTTTTGTCTGTTTTGCTGCCTTCTCTAGTTCTGACCCTTGCCTCACCATCCATAAGCCACTGTTCCACTTTTTGTAAATAAAATCACTCAGCGTTACGTTAGCTTTACCTCTGGCGTCTGAATTTGGGTCCAATCTCCTGTGTTCCTGTTGCTCTTCGAGCACAAGCAGGGGCATTCTGGACCATTTGGTTTAAAATGGGTAAAAATATATTGGAGTAGATCGAACCTTTAAGGCACTCAAAAATATATGAAGCCCGATTAGATAACAGAAGGCATGTATCCCCTTTTATCACTCTATTGCCTCAATGGAAAAATAAATCATAAAATATACATTATTCCTATTTATACTTTGGGTCATACTGATAACTTTATGTCATTTTATTTCACTGTAGCTTCAGGTTGCACAACAAACATACTCAGAGACCTCATAATGGATTGCCTGGTGTCCATACAGCATTGTGGATTTCAGCTATTCTGCTTCCAGCTGTTATGCTGCTGCATTTCAATGCCAGTGGGTGCACTTGACCCTTGTCCTACACACATAAGCTTTAAAAGCCCAGCATAGAGCACAGCCAGCATGTACATGCATTATCCATTATGTTTTCCCTTTATCATCATTTTTTCAAGTGTGAGGAGGAAAGAGTCCGTCTGAGTGACTGTGAAAATTATTGTGGCTTAACACAATAAGTATGTTTTTTTTTTTTTTGTTCTGTTTATGGTCGGCTTGCGTTGCGAGTTTATCAGGAAAAAAGGAAGAGACATCAGATTGACCGTGTAAATAAGTTATACAACATTCCACGTGGCTCTCAGTTACACTGGAGTAGAGAGAAATGTGTCTGCGGCGGCGGCAGCTGAGGACGCAGTGATAGGCTTTCAAAGCCACAGCGGGTGAGCACTGATATCACTGGGACATTTGTACCAGATTTGCATTTAAAGTAAAATGTCTGTTTTCAATGCACAGTGTATATTCAGTATGTATGTATTTTTCATATGACCACAATTTGTGTCTGTTGTATAACACATGATGTGTCATATCCTGAAATGAGAATCATCACCTGCTGAATGTACTTCCTGTTTGGTGCTGGTGTTAAGTAACACTGACTGTTTTGGCAGGTGAACTGCTGCCACAGCCTCATGCGGTTTACAGGAGTTAGGGAGCAACACAAAGGCTGGACAAAAGAGGGAAGACCACACATGAGTCGAAGCTTAATGTGCAGACAAACAAAATACAGTAAAACCAAAATAGGGTGGAAGATAGGGGGAGAGAGACTGATTGACTGCCGCCAGCTAAATTAGTTCAGCCGGACCAGGTGAGCCGAATCGCTCTGACGACCGGGCTCTGCCCTCAGAGAAGGTCGTCACATTTCGTAACCCAAAAAATGTTGTCAGATTACAGATTGTAGGTGTTATAATTTGCTGTTACGGGCTACCATAGTTGTCGGTGTCATCAGTGAGTGACTAAGAGTTGTGCTTAAATGTGGATACACTGAAGTTGACTTCCAAATGAATGATTATGAGTCTTAAAGTAATTTGTTGCGCTGTGAAGTGTCAGAATTAAAAGTCTGACTGCTAAAGAAAGAGTGTCTGCTCCAGCAGAGCATATTTACCGTTTAGCATCCTGAGCTTATAGATGCTCAGTATTCTGGGGATTTTCCAGGACTCTGGAGTAGAAAGAGTTGATTTGGGGGGTTTTCAGACTAAATACCTTTAAATATTACTCTATCCAATGAAAATAGATTCCAGTAAAGGGACTTATTGTTTCTCCGTCAGAATTATATTCCAGGCATCATGGATGGATTAGTGAATGTGGGGCCTACCCGGCACATGCTGAAAGAGCCCAGTCAAAGGGATGCCCTGATCACATGTTGTCTTCCTGGCCCTTTAATATTGAGCATCTACCCATGCAGAGTGGAAATAGATTTATTTTTATCATATTTTTCCTGCGGAGTACTGTGTCTGTGCAAATAGTAACAGTAAGCTTATATTAAATAAACTATGTTTGACAGCCGAGCAGCTGTGTTGTGACGGGATTCTTTTGGTTTCCTGTAATATTTTGTACACCGTAGTATTTTCTGTAGTATTTTTACAACATTTTCAGAGAACTGTTGCTGCAGGAAGCTTTGGACAGGATCTATACTGCCTGTGTTCATCAGTAGAGTGAATGACATATGTTAGTTACTGTTACTGAATCTGCTGTTGGTTGAGAAATTGCACAATGTGACTGCAAGAGAGGGAAAATGATTTAAGTGACAAGTCGGATGTATGATGTGGGAGTTTTAATGTGCCTGTGCCCAGGGCAGTGTGGAGAAGATTTACATACACTTGACACGCTTCAGCCATGTTTTCGATTCTTCATCTCACACATGTGATGCAACAAATATGCTTCAGTTTCACTGCAGAGTGCATGCAACTGCAGCTTCACTGATTCACTGTACTGGGTTGTGACCACTGCCAAAATGCTTTAAAGAACATCGCAATGACTGTTCACGTCCGGTGTAGGCACTGACGGAGGACTGCAGCTGCTGCTGTAGGGAGGGAAAATTTACAGAATATTATTGAAAAGTTTAAATGTGATAATTGTGATATTGTGATATCTACTTTTTTTAGTGTCTAATATCTTTAGGGACTGGAATTGTGATGGGGGAATTCAGACTCATGATACTGGTATTTCTGAAATCCCATGCGTATAAACCAGGGAAAATGATGACTGATGGGTGTAAAGTAACAAAACATGATTTAATCCAAAAGAGAGGGAGTGACCTCTACTAATGTCAACACAAATCAAATAAAATCAAAGATGGCACAGCATTTCTTTATGTCGCCTCCGACGGTGCTGAGCTCATTACAGTTCAATTGTGGGTGAAGAAGCTGCCATCCTGTGCCATCTTTTATTTTACACGTTGCCTTCCATCCAATGACTTTGCATTTCCAACAGTCATCCTGCATTGATTTCTATGAATGACTTTAATGTTCATGTTCCCCTTGATAACCATCCCGGTTGTTTTGCTTCCAGTCAGCTGACCAGCAAGTGTGCTATGACCTGAGCCAGCAAGGTGGAAACCTTTACATGTAGGTCCCGGGGGGGGGGCGCGGTTACACTTGGTTGCTCTCTGTTCACACACTCACTAGCAGAACAGATACTCTTTGGTTGAGAAGGAGTGAACGCCACATTCACAACAGATACCTGTAGTTTTAATTTTCAAGCTGACCATAAACCTCTGCTTCTGCTAATTAACATACAGCCAGTGCGCCAGATGCTTCTTTTGCACCTTTTGAGGTTCAACCAGAGAACATCCTGAGGTGCCGACACTCTCCCACTGACTGATTAGAATGACTCATATATCAAGCATGCGGGCTAAACGAACACAAAAATTCTTTTCAGTTTATTTATGGTTCACACTTACCAAATGAGATATCCTCCTGCTGTCTGGCACTGTGTTGTGAAGTGAAAGATGACGCACATCAGTATCACCTGTCACTGATCAGTCCCTGGGTCACTGAGTGGAGGATGGAGGGACAACGCAACAGAACACACCTGGGTAATAAAATAACAAGCAGCAGCTGTGAGGGTGAACACTGGATTCCACTAAAGGAACCTACTACCTCTGCTTGACATACATAAAGGACCTATGGGAGTATAAACAAAGGAAGACTTGGGAAGTGCAAAGAAAGACAGAGGCAGAAGAGGAAGAAGCAGATTCAGCCCTGATATCACCCCAGCCCTGAAAGTAACCATGATAATAATTACCCATTTACACCAATTAACAATGTTGCAGCATTAACAATGCAATGATTATGTAAATAAGGTGCAGACTGCTTTGTTATGTGACTGGATTACCCAGACCGCATCTGGTGGTGGTCTGACTGGGAATGGACAGGTCACCTTTGTTTCAAGACAAAGCACACATTGCGTCATTTGTTAATTATTTGTGTTTATTTGCTGCGAATAGTCACAGGACCAGCTCTGCAGACATTAGCTAGTAGCTAGCTAGTAATGTATGCAACTTTAAATAAAGTTGTGGTCCCTGGTGTTCGTTGATTCACATGCTTTCATGTCCAACCATCCACTCGCAGCTCTTCCCTAGGACTTTTTAGTACAACAGTACAATACCTGGTACAACAACCTATTATTATTCATATTAACATACTGAAGAAAACCTAACATTTTGCTTATCAAGATGGTCCCCAGATGCTGTGATGGAGTGTTTTTAGTTATTTTATCTTGGAATTTAATCATTGGATTATTGCATTTAGCCTTATTCCACCTTTCCAGGAGCTCCTGAACCATGTCAGTACTTCTGACAGTCAGAACCTGCCAAGTCAGAGTTTAATAAGAATGGCACTTATTAGTCAAAGAAAAATCAAGCAGTTGATACAACTTGTGTACAGCTTGACTGAACACAATTAGGAAGAACTGGGTGCCGGTAGAATCACTATTTGTATATTTAGTAAATATTACTCATAAAACACACAGCAGGTTGTCTGCTTTGGAGACAGGTGCTCTGGAGGGTTTAGTCTTCTCTTTCATCTCTGTATGTCGTCTTTGAATCCCTTCATCGCATCCATTCGAACAACAGAATCCTGCCACGGAAAAAATACAAAGAGCAACACAACCTTCACAGTTCCTCAGATGCAGTGAAAACACAAACAGTATCATATTGCGTCCAGTATCTAGCAATATCTGACTGAATAGGTATCCTAAGTTCAAACTGTTTTCCACGGGTGTATCCCTAACTTTGCATGGCCAACTCCTCCACCCATAGTGTGAAGGTCCAGTGAGGACAAGTTTTTATTCTCCAAGCTACTGTGTAGGTGAACTCAATGGAGAATACCATACATACGTACATATATATATATACTCACTGAGTAGAAAATACAATCTGATTCAAAAAAAAAAAAAAAAAAAAAAAATATATATATATATATATATATATATATATATATATATATATATATATATATATATATATATCCAGACTTTATTACTTACATAAAGGGGCAGGTTAAATAAACCTGTCGTTGATGTATCGCTATTCTACAACTGTCAGGATGTGGAAGGACTAATGTTGACAGACAGCAGCCTTGTCCTTTGTTCAAAGTTAAAAGACTTGAGCACTGATGTTTCCTTGGCCACCTCTGAGATCCTTGGCATTGATATTCTCCTACAGCCATTTCTCATTATACAGGGAATGTCACAGAATCAATCAAGCCTTCGTGGAGCTAAAGGACAGCTTTTATCTTACGCTCGCATTAGGAAATGAATATTGATATTTTACAACAAGAAGGGAGTGCATATGATGAAATAATTGCTTCTTGATTTGACAAATATTCTTGAGTAGCCCTTTAAGATTCCTTTTGAACAGCAGATCTTTAGAAGTCACTACCCGGCTACCTCCTATTAAGGGCCAACAAAACTCAGATCCATTCATCCATTTTACTCTGCTTATCCAGGTCAAAGGCAGGCTATAGTAAAGCAAAGTAGTAACCCAGACAGGCATCTCTCTCCAGCCGCATCCTTCAGCTGCTATATTTATTGAAAGTGAAAGCCAAAGCCTGGGCAGAGAAGTGCCAATAAAATGGCATTAGACCTTTTTGGATATCAGCATATTTGTGAGCTAAGAGATGGTGTACGTCCGCAGAATACCTCATTTTTAGCTAGCAGCACTAAGCAGACGCCGAGGGGAAGCAATAATCGTTCCTGCTGTTGCTGTGTGAGTCAGCTCTCGTCATTGTTATGAAAGTACAGTCAATCAATAAGTTCCTTCTCATGTATTAAACAGATAAGTAACATTGTTTTATGACTTATTGTAGTCATTAGAGTATTTACAGGAGATTGACAGAAATAAACAGAAGAATCAAACGAATCAAAGAGAGAAACAGGAACTGGAGAAGAAAGATAGGCTGGCTAATTTGTGACCTCAGTGACCTTGGTGGTTGCAGTGGGTAATAATTGATGCCTTTTCACAGCTTTCTCTCCCGTTAGCCCTGTAATAAGAAAGAGCCCATCACCTGCGTCACCTGAGGGCTGATGCCGCCTCCACATCCATCATCACACGACAAAAGGTGACCCGTGTTATCCAGGTAGCCATCTCTAATACTGCTGGCTGTTTCAGTGCTGCTGCACCAAATACAATGGTAACATTTAATTTTCATTCTCTAACCGGTGAATCTTTACATAGTGAGTTGAATTTTAATGATAAAATCCAGACATCAAGTTCGCCTAAATCAAAAACTGGGACTGCAACAGAAAGAGTAAATCCAAGATGAAGGACATCATAGCGGCAGAAATAGTGGAACTAACTAGCCTGAGGAGACTGTGCGCCTGTAAAAAAACAAGCTCATAGGTTGTCTGTGCAAGCAGCTTATTACGACCCGTAGTTATGTTTTATTGTTAGGTGACCTCCAGCAGCCAGAGTAATTACGATGGGAGGAGGTTAGGTGACTTAGTGTATACAGCAGCACTGTCCACGTTAGAAAGGAGGAGGAGGTTTGGGTGGATGGATGAGTCGACAAAACACAGGACTTTCACGCAGGAGGTTGCAGTTTGTGTTCCATGCGATACAAGTACTCAGCATTTGGCTTAGATGTCTCAATATGCTGTGAAGGTGCTTTTCACCATCTCAACCAGTTACACAGATTGCATGTCCTCTGGGAAGATAAAGTCTTTTTAACTTTCAGAACTTGGGGGGAAAAAAAAAAAAAAGTGATCTCAGCAAACACATCCACTGCTGGGTTTGCTGAATTTTCCTTTTTACCCCTTTAGTTCTTCTGTCCTGCCACTGTCCACTGCTTCAGGCCTGTGGGCATCATGCCTCCACAGCAGTAATGTCACGTTGAGGAAATATACATGTCCATCAGTAATGTACAGAGTGAATGCACCTGAGCAAGAACAAGCAGACTGTAGTTTTTTATTTTAGACAGTAGACAGTGTTCTTGTTTACTTCCTCAATGTGGTGAGCCTTTCATCCAAAAAAAAAACTTTAAATTTAAACGTCTCCGTTGTTACACTACATTGTTTCATTTCAGTCAGTGGATTCAAACAGGAAACTGAATCAGTTGGCAGGGTAACTGTACACAGTATATGCATGTATTGAGACAGAACTGACAAGAGAGACACAAATGCAAGTTTTCTACAACTTACAACTTGTAAAAAAAAAAAAAAAGGACTTGGGGGGGTAAAAAGCCTGTCGACATTCATTAGTTTAAATCTGTGAAGTGACATTTTGGAGCAAAACCATATATTAGATACATATAAGATACAACAAGTCAAAACAGAATATTAGACATGTATACAAACAAATGCAGCAAAAGAAATTCAGAAGCTGAAGAACAACAGGCAAACCTTTACTGTTTCTGTTGTCAGAAACTGGCCGGTTGATGTATTTTTCATTTGTAGGACAGGGCTTAGGCGCTACAGTGTGTCAAGGCCATTCATTAATCATTCAACATCGTACTGAATCACCGAAAATGATTTTAGCATTAGTTAACTAGTAACTAGTGTGAGCAAAGAACACTAGACTTTTGTGCAAGGATCAACAAAAATATTCCCAATGAAGCACAATAATAAGAATGTTTGTGAATGTAGATTATATGAGGTATCATTTACAAGCAATATCATGTAAGCTCATGTAACCCAGTGCAACAGTGCGATCACTGATGTGTTTTTAATAGTTTTTTTTTTTTTGACAACAGTGGACCTCTATGGCACAGAGGAACAAGACATATCAGGCTCTGGATTCACACACAATACTTGTTTGTAGTGTACATTCTTTGTTGGTTTTGGTTTCAAAATACTTTTCAAGGGCTGAGAAGTATTTTCAATGATGAATAAACTCAGCTGTATGTGAACCATTGGTGAAGTGGCCCTTTAAGGAGTAACTATTAATAATATAAACTAAAGGCTATAAATTTAAGTCTAGATAGAGAAGTCTGGTGATATTCTATATTTTAAGTGAAAATGTTTTTAGCAATTTTTGAGTTTTTATTAAAAAATCTCTCATTTACAAAAATATTCAGACCCTTATTTTAGTTCTTTGTAAAAGTCCCTTCAGACATTATGAAGTCAAGTCTCTTTACACAGTTGGATTCGGGCAGTTTATCCCAGGCTGGATGGGAAGCATTTGTGAACTGACAGGTCTCTCCACAGACGTTCTGTGGGTTGAAGTCTGGACTCTGGCTGAGCCACTTAAGGACAGTCAGAGACTTGTCCTAAAGCCGCTCAAGCATCGTCTTGGCTGTATGCTTCGGGTCATTGTTGTGTTACCTATAGGTGTAGCCCATTGGAACTGCTGTTGAGTATAGACTAGTAGGCAAACAAGGCAATTTCTGTCACTGTATGTCATCTTCTATGCAATGTCTTTCTACGCCAAATGCTAGAGAACCAATCATGTGGAACAATCCACCACTGAAAATAGTCCCCAACTAATGCACTCTGTCCACCTGTTTGAAACAAAACAACAACAAAAAAAAACAGTACCCAGCTCCATCTATTTTTAAAAGATGTCACAACATAATTTAAGTTTGCATAAAACTAAAAATTAGATTTAAAGTATGGAAAATAACAGAAGTTCCATTATGATTAATATGTCATAACAAATGTTGTGCAACTTATTATCCAGAGAAATTAATTGAGTGTCTATCAACATGTGCATCACTTCAGTTCTAAATTGTGCTGAAAACAAATGGTTTTGCATTTTGCATTTGGAAAAGAATAACACATCATATCTGGGTCTGAGCTGAGGCAGACATCCATTTATTAAGCACAGTGAATATTTTCGAGCGAAATCAGCCCCAGTGATTTCAAACATGCAGACCAATTTAAACGTGAAAATCTCTCCTGTGTTATAAATGCATACTGGGGCATCAACAAAATCTCTCTGATCTTTCCTTTTTCCTCCCTTCACTTCTTCTATTCAGGGGGAGAAATGTGCTGGCAGTATTTTGTCGGTATCTTTTTTAAACCTCTGCCGTCTTTTAAAAGCCTCTACAATTCTTATTTCAAGCCCCCCTTTTTTCGTCATCACTCGCTCCTGCCTCTCTGCCTCTCTGCTGTCCATCCCCCAGGGATAAAATCACACTTCAGGAGCAGTAGTACAACAAGCAGAAGGGGACACATATGGGAGGAACTGCACAGACATTATGTCTTTTTTTTTTTTTTTTTAGTAAATGAAAACCAAAAATAATGAGCAGGTTTACGCTGGTTATTATGTTTGACTTACCAGTAGAGAAAAAGAGACAAATGTCCATGATGATAAAGGGACAATAAAAAGCAAATAAAAATAATGTTATATGAACCTGTGGTTATAAATATCGCGTGTACCTTTTCTCAGTACAGCAATTTTAGTGTGTGTGCTTTCACTCTTGAAGTGCTGCTGTCACACTACACAGCTACTGCTCTACTAGAGGCTCACAATGACAGTCTGTGCTGTGTTACCTCATTTAGATAAACACATAACACAGCACCTTGGAGGAGCTGCAGAGAAACAGTCCAGCCTGCTTTGTCTCAGTCAGATGAAAGAGCTGAAAACTACAGGATTTTAACTTCGGTCTCTCATGTGAAATTCACACAATCTCAACCGCCCATCCTGATCACCTTCCTTGGTCATTACAGTGTGTAGCTGTAAGATGTAACATCATGCTACTTTGCACTTACTATCTCAAGAGGTTGCCTGTCAGGAAATAATATGATCAGGATTTGGATCAGACCCACATCATTTTTCGTATCATCGTGCCACTAGGAGAATCCAAAATGGATACAATTAAAGATTGAGCATTAGGAAGCTATACTTAATTATATATTTAGATAGATAGATAGATAGATAGATAGATATCGCTTCCCTGTTTGTCTGTCCTACCATTTTTGAGTGTTGTTTCACATCAGCAGTTTCTCTACTAATGAGCTGCCGCTCTGATTGGCAGCTGGACCGGAGGCCCTGCCAGCAGGCCACAGAGTGAGGACACTCTGGGTTAGGTTAGAGCTGATTGGTAATTTTGAGACAAGTCTAGAGTACTGCACTGACACCAAAACAAAATCTGACTGAAATATACAACAGGGTCTCAGTTTCAGTAGCTGGTCACTGCTGAGTGTGTGTGAGGTGTGGTTTTGTGTGGATCTCCCAGGTGTGTCACATTTAACTTAACTCTAATTCAACTCTGTGCGATTTGCAATATTTGTTTTCTACAGTTTACATTCTAGAAATTACATGGTGAGAGGGTCATTTAGACTTTTTTTCTGTACAGTCACTGAGTAGTTTTGGTTTGTGTATGGACAGTGTCTTGCTGAATCATGTCATGACTTCATTGGGTCGTAACTGACAGAAGACAGATCCTGTCACAACCAGTGAGTGTATCAATGAATCAGTGAACCTGTAAGTGAAACAGCTGCTTCAGTCACATTCACAAAACTACAAGTGTCTAGCCTGCTAACAAAATTCTGACCATTTTGCAGTGATGAATGAAACTTTGCTTGTACTGATAATGAACCAAGGTCACAAATTTACTTTGTATCTATAGTCACCATCAGAACTCAAGTTCTGCGACCATGCTAATGGCCTTATGAGGCTTTACTTAGACACAGCTTTAACTATGTACACCATGTCAGCATGCTAACACTTGCTAATTACCCTTGAACACAAAGTAAAGCAGTGGCTTATGGGAATGGGTCATTCATTTTGGCAGGTACTGCATTTGCTCAGTGATAAATTATATTTTTGACCTGGTGATGGCACTAAATGAAAAGTCATGGCGTCACCAAAGTGATAACTTTCATCCTAAGTGGAACATCTGAACCAAATTTTACAGCAACCCATCCAACAGTAACAGTCAAAGTCACAAATGTCAACCTCAACTTGGTGCCGGAGAAAAAGTCACCATGGTCCTTTGGGGAATGGAATGAAGTTCACTGCATGTACATAGCTTTTCTAGTCTTATCGACCTCTCAAAGCTCTTTCCACTACAAGCCCCATTCATCCATTCACACGGTGCTTTTCGTGACATACAGAGTTTTTCTATCAAACACATACACCCACACACCAATGGTAAATCAGGGGCAGTTTGGGGTTCTGTATCTTGTCCCGGGCATTCTGACATATTGGAGGAACTGGGGATTGAACCACTGACCTTCCAATCAGTGGACGACCCGTCAACTTTCTGGCATTCCGTGCAATAGTTGTGGCAATATTTCAGTCTGGATCATCGTTTGACAGACAGGCCAATTCCAACTGTAGCTCTATGCCACGGTCATGGTTAAAAAGTCAGAATTAGAGAGGGTAGTAGGCAGCACAGCGGTTGTACAGCTTTAATTTCACTAAAATTAGCATCTCCATAAATATAAAATACTTGTGGATGTATGGAAGGTGAAACATTCCGTTGCAGTGCTCATCTGATCCCTGATCTTTGCAACCACAGAAAAATATGTGTGGGCAAAAAAAAAGCAGTCATCTGTATAAGTGAGGCACTGGTTTGAATGAGACTCCGTCAAGACAGTTTTAAGAGCGCAGATTTCTGTGATATATATATACACATATCTGTGATAAAACACTTTAAACTCAAGGTTCACTTATTAGCTTATTTTCCAGGGCTCTCTTCCATTTGCCACAGCGTTGGCTGTGGATCTCCTCTGAATTTACAGCTGCCTTTGACACTCGAGCAAGTTCCATTTACTGAATAAGTACATGGGACGAGGTCAAAACTTCCAGGACGTCTTGTTTGTATTTGTTCCATGTAACTCATCCATTTGTTTTGTTAGTGTATAGAAAGTTGCTCTTGATATGTGTTGCCCAAATTCAGGTACATTATCCAAACCCTTTTTTCGCCTGTAGCCTGGGAAAAGCAGGATGCACTGCAAACAGTTTTGAAATGTGGCGAACAGAGGTGCGTTTAGGTGGCTAACTGTGAACAGCAGAGAATAAAATCACATGTGGGCTTCATACGGATTAACAAGTATATGTTGGGCCTACGTGCCCTGTCATTTTTTTTTTAAATCCACTGATACAGTAATGAATAACAAAATCACTCATACACACTCCTGTCTTGAACATGGTAAACCTCACATCCTCACATTGTACAATGCTGTTTTTCCTACCCCCCCTCCACACACACACACACACACATTTCTGCTGTGTTAAATGTGTTTGCGTGTGGGGGCCGCACCGGTGAGGGTAAACATCTTGGACAGTCCCTGTGTCAGATCGCATAGCATGGAGCTCGGAGTGATTATGCCGCCCCTGCAGTCTTCCTTGACAGAGTCTAAATTGGATGTGGCAACGAGAATCAGAGGGAGCCATGGGAATGGACAGATAAACTTTCCAGGGAAAAAACACTGCCATGCACACAGAGCTCGCTGCATTCTCTCTCTGTTGCCATGCTGGTGGCATTAAGACATCTCCGCGCTGACACCTTTGAACTTTGAAGAATCAAAGTTAGGATGACAAAAAAGGCAAAGGCTTGATGTTTTATTTTTCATCAGATGCATTTATAAAATGTCTCAGTCTTTAGTCCCCCCCCCCCCCCAACTCACTTCTTTCATCCTTCTATCTTCCAGCCCTTGATGCCTGTGGTCCTCATTAGTAGGAATAACTAAAACAAATGTGGAGCTCAAGGTTGGATCTCTGCAGGTCAACAGGCTGCTGGACTGAGCGAGCAGACTGTCTGTCAATCAGAGGTACGCAATCCCTCGTGTCAGCAAAGAGAGCTCTGCTAGAGTGTCCTTGAGCAAGTCACCAAATCAAGCTTCCACCACTATGGCAGAAAGGTGTTGTCAATGCAGAATTGCCTTAGGCAAAGGTAACAATATGCAATATGCATTTTTAAAATTAAAGGGTGTTTTTGTTTTTTTTTTTTCAATCAAATCCAATAGGTTTGAAGTGCTTTGTACACTGCCTTTGCATTCCAAGTGCCTTGTGTTGGGTGCCCTGTCTTCTTGGAGAAGGACTTTGAAAGGGTCACTATGGTCCAAGCCAAACTCTTGTCCAACACCCTTTCAGTATTGGTATTGGAGGGTTTGTGTTCATCAATTTTTATGACTTTCTAAGTTCAACAATACAACATTTACACCCACTTCATGCAGTAATTGGCCGGGTGTGTAAGTGTGTTAAAGTAAGCAGTTTCTCTTCTCTTTTTTTAAGCTTTTTTCTTTCACTCTATACACAACTATTTCTATCCTCTTTTTGTGCGTGACCGACACCCACACCATAAATGCCGTCAAGGAGAGACTGTCTGGAAGTGTGCAATGTTATCTCAATCTGTGCGATTCAGAGTGGCAAGACTATAAAGAGCCACAGAAGCCAAAGAACTCTTTGAGAGACAGTGGGCTGTAGCCAGGAGGAGTGTGGTCATTCAGAACAGGTATTAAGGCTTTTGCTGTAGACGTAGTCAAACAACATGTCTTACAAACTTCAGACATACTGAAACCCAAAGTTCCTCGAGTTGAAAAAGTTAAACTCTGCTGGCAAAAAGTGCCTCAGTGTGATTATATCTGGCACACAAATAAAATTAATTTTTAAAAACAGTAACTCCATATCATTTTACAGAATAACATTATAGAGAAAAATGAAAGGAACATGTAAAAGAATGAACAGTGGGACAGATGTTGAGTAAGTCCTTAGCTATTCTCTAATGATACATGTGATTAATTGTGATCATTTGAAATGTGATTTTAAAGGTTACTCTTGTACTTCATTGTAATAGCAGGAAGTCAATGAATTTGTCTTAGCGGTTTATATCTTTTACTTCTAAGTTGGTGCTCTATTTTTAGCATCTCTCAAAAAAAATGTTGGATTTTTTTGTCTGTTTTTTTTTTTTTTTTTTGGAAGATATTAGAATCACAAATTTTAGTTTGTCAAATGTTTCTTTGATATTTTGAGAATATTCCGCTAAGGCAGAGGTCTTCAACTGGGGGTCCGTGACCCCTAGGGGGTCTGTGGAGGTACTGAAATTTTTGGTTGATTAGACAATTTTTTAATCTATTTTTTATAGATTAAAAAATCTATAAACTAAATTTTTTCCCACAAATTTAAATGTCTTTAAAAACACGTTAACATGAATTGAACATATTAGCGGGGGGAGGGCCTGCTCCATCTCTCCTTCAGTTTCGGGGTCCTTGGCCTGAAAAATGTTGAAGACCCCTGTGCTAAGGAGTTATTAAAGCTCACAGAGAGGTTTGACCACATTTGAATTTTCTGGCTCCAGTAACTGACAAAGATGGCAGCGAGCCATTCAACCTTTACAACACGGCATGAGAAACCCATTACTGACATCCCTAGGTTGGGTTATTTTTCCAACACTCAATACGTTGAACCCACACGAGTTCAAGAGGAGCTGCTCTGTAAATGACCCAGACCACTGACCGTGCCCTCCTCAGTAAGAGGGTAAGAGAAGAGTGAATTACCACTCTGGGATCAAAAGGATATCACATCTGAAGTCAGTTTCAGGGCTGTGACAGACTAAAAATAAAAAAGTTTGCATGACCATATTTGCGTTCTTTACTTCATGCCCTTCAGAGAGCATCGACCAAACGGCACAGGCTATTAATTAGAGCTTCACACCATAGTTTCAAAGATGAGGGATCAATCCCATTATCATTTAAATCTCAGCCCTTGCAGCCTTTGTTGTACCAAGACAGAGCTCAGAGTGGTCTGTGGGTGCCAGCGGACAATGAAAAGCTCATTTACTTCTGTGCACTGTATAGCTTCCCCTTGCAGAAAATGAATATGTCATTAGCCTGGTTAACCCCAGAAGTAAATTGTTTTAAATCCAGCCTGTGCTATATGCATTATGTAAAGCAGTCCTGGATCTGTGCTGGACCATTACTTTAAAGCATGGAGTCTACTCTGCAATTAATTTGAAATGATTGTTCATAGAGAACAAAAGAAAACCTAATTTATTTTTGATTTACATGTCATATCGATTTCATGCTCGCATGACTAACCTGGCTCGATAAAAAAAAAACCTCAGTTCTTCAAAATTAATTATCCTCTCAGGGATTTGAAACGTTCTACATTGTTCTTTTCATGTCTATGGAAAATCCCAAATATGCTTTTAAAAGCTCTTTTGAGAGCAAATCAAATGGAATAAATGTGTGCAGATCCCTCTGATATACTGAGAGGAGTGAAAATGTGAGGCAAAGTTTGGAGAGACCGAGCACTGCTAATGAAAAATGTATTAATCTATTTGCAGGGTGGGAGAAATTAATAAAGACTCTCTACAAAGCATTTACTCTTAAACATGTTCCAACCTGACTTGTCTGTTTTCAATATTTTTACGACAGAAATGCTTTGCCATGCCATATTTCATGTATTTTTCAAAAATCTTTGTTTTTGATACAGCGTTCTCTCCTAGAAATTACGTTTATATAAAACTTAATCATAGTAAATCACTACATTTATGACCTGGAGTGCTGAGAGTCCAGCTGGAGTTAGTTGTAAGTGGTCAGGGTGGGTGTAAGAAGCACACCATGTGTGGTTAGGTTCAGGTAACAAAAACACTGTGGTTGTTGTGGCTCTTTTTTTTTTCTTAGCTGACCTCGGGGGGCTATGTACAGCGTGACACAAATAGCACCACTCATAAACATTGAGTGTAGGTGACTGGGTGTCGTTTGTTACTGCAGAGTTGGCTGATCTGCTCCGATCTGATAAGTGTCTGGGTGATAACATAGAAAGTGTCATCGCAGCTGAGCTCCTCCTTTCTTAAAACCCTAGCATGTGTGCGCTATAAATTGTCCGGGTGCTGCACTGCCCTCGTAAGCGTAGTTCCTCCTGTTTCTTCATGTATGATGGAACAATCAGGAGCAGTAAACACTCTGCTTTATATTAAACATGAGAATCAGTGACTCTCAACTGTGCATGGCCCATGGAGGATACAGAACGGCATTCGCTCTGGAGCCGTTACACACAGCTGTTGTGTTCACAGCTGGCTGACATGAAAACCAACATGAAGCACAGTCATTTTTTACACTGATTGGAGAAAATTAGTTTTCCGTGCTTTTAACAAATACAGGGGAACAAATTTCAACTTTTATTATAGTGAGGGTGACGCAACCCACATCCAGTGTTTACTGTGAACGAGATCTCAGCTGACTTTATCATTACCACTGACTGAGCTACATTAATGACATTACTTGCTTACTTTACAAATCTGACATTTGATCCATGATATATTAGCTATACTTTTGTCGACTGTTTAATGTTTGATTTCCATGACGTTAAAGAGCATTAGTCATATTAGCCTATTTTCTATGTAACTAGCATTACTGTAGTTGTTGTGGATTAAAGTAATATCTGCTAATTGCTAATGTGATGGATGTAGGTATACCTTTAATAAACCTGTTCATGGATTAACAGATGGCATAAAGAGTTAAACATGATAATTTTGCATGTGTACATGCAGTGTATATCCCAATGCACCATTTAAAATATTGTGCTGATTTTGTATTTCTTTATACCTAATGTTGACATGGCTGCTTAATGACTGACACAGCTTAAGAAATGTTTCATGAGGAATTAGTGATGGAGTTAGATTTAGAAACTGATACTCAGATGATGAGCTGAAATGCAAATGTTTCTTACTCTTCTTCTTCTTCTTACCCTTTCATTTCATTTTTTAATCTGCTAAAAGCAAGTCTTCGGTAATTCTTGTGTAGGATTTGAATAAATGTTTTGTGCAAAATTACACCAAAAATATTTGTTATTAACAAAAATACAGGTAATTTTTGACCGAGTTTCTGAAGAGTGAAGGTTCCAGTGACCTTCCACGTCTAAGGGTTAAATAAACTGGTCAAATATAGCGTATAAGTACCACGGCTAAATAAAATTCTCTTATCTGCAAGCTACAAAATCCTTAAACGTGACACCTCAGTCAGCCCCTACAAATTTAGAAACACCGCTGAATGTGGAGGAGGGAAACAGAGACGGCCAGAAATTGGATTAGCCAGTTGGATGTGATGATAAGCCAGTGAGGATGGCCGGTGCAGCGCCTCCGTGGCCTTTCTGATAACAAAGCTAATCCATCCATCTTAACCTCCTGGCCTCTGCTTTGAGTCCCCTCATCAAACATCCCACGGCCCTATTGTTAGCCATGTTTGCTGCCTGTCCTGCTGCGACACTCCAGCCATAACTCCTCACTCTGCAACGTGGTGAGCGGGTCAGCTATTAATTTAGGTGAAGTGCCACTGTGTCTGTACCTGCTGTTCAGCTCAGCAAGACGAGCTGAGCTGTTCGTGTGAATGAAAGAGACATGCAGCCTGTCATCTTTCACCTGCCTGGCACCCTCGCTCCTCTGGGCCTTCTTCACGTTGTCTTCCAAAAGTCACTTGTCTTCCAAAAGTGCCCATCGTGACTGGCAAGACAAATTGCGATATTACAGCAAAACTATCAGCAGGACATTTACTGTGGCCAAGACTTAAGCTGAAGTCATAAGTCAGTCCGAACAGACAGCCAGTTGTCAAGGATGGAGGGCACACTGAGAGGGAGGAAGAGGGAAGTGGCAGGGTGGGAAATGAAATGAAATGATGAGGACTGTGTTTGAAACCAGACGGTGTTTCACAAAGTGAGATTAGGTGGTCAGACATATTTCAGTAAATTCTGTTTTGGGAGTTTCTGGCTTCAGTAAGCTTTCAGCTCTTAAACTCCACTGTCTTACCAGCCAACCCTGTCTCCTAGAAAATATATTCATGTACAGCCAATTTGTTTTGCCAAATAGAACAAGTAAGAAGTAAATAAATAGAACAAGAACAAGTAAATCAATAAATACACCTAAAATATTATAAATACAACAAGAGAGTAGCAATAAAAATATAATAAAAATAAAAATACCAAAATATAGGAGGCAAAAAAAGATAAGAGAAACAAAAGTAACAAGGCACCTAATCACTCATGTATTAGAGTAAGTAGTTGTAGTTATATAAAGCTTGTTAATGTTTTGATTTATTATAAGTTTAATTCTAAGTTTCTAATACTAAACAAGTCCCCAAAGAGGCACATGAGATTATTAATGAGCCCAAACATGTTAACATTAAGCTAATGTGTTTTAAATTCCCTGTATGTAACGTGAACAAGGAAATCTGAAGACTCATTACTGACCATGACAAAGATTCCTAACATATTGCATATGCCTTTATGATAACTTGTTTAGTATTAAGCTGTGCAAGAGCTCAATTAAAATACTTACTACTAAAGAGGAATATATAATTAATTCTATATGTATATATACACTCAGTCAATGAGTCACGGACAGACATCATTTACACTACTCGTCCCTGCAGTTAAGATAAAGATAAGTAAAGATAAAGAATGACCCCAAGAAGGTGACATGGAAACTCTGCATGCAAACATATGTTCAAACAAAATGTTCAGTCTGTTGCTGGTTATTCAGACACATAAAACCATTTTCCAATTTTTTATTGAACTGACTGCGTCCAGTATGTTTTATTAGTTTTTTAGTTTAGTCATACATGACAAAAACGAGGATTTAAATCTGAATCTTCTTTGAATTGCGGTTTATTCCGTGGCCTGCCCACTTCACTTCACTTCGCCTCACTGAGTTGAGCTGATATATTTCGGGAGTTAAGTTTGAGAAATGCGGCGTAAATAAAGCTGTTTTTCATTAAAGTAAATTTAGTCTGATTACACAAATTGATGTGATCAGCATTCCCCTGCCTTCCCTGACTTTCTTAATCAGGCTGCAGTGCTTTTTTTTTTTTTTTCTTTTTGGTCATTAGATGCTTGTAATCATCCCACAATATGTGGCTCTGAAGGACACCGTGGACTCTTTTGAAGTGTGACTGCTGTGTTCCTCTGCTCAGCCTGCTTTAACATGTACAACATCCAAAAACCCTGTCATGACTTCTTTTAATCCCAACTGGAGGAGTAACTAGTTAGTTTAGTGAAAGTGAACTAAAGCAGCGGACCAAGTCACACTTAATGACCTGAGACTTCATTAACAGCAGTCTTGCTCTCCTCGAGCCTCCTCTGTGAAAAGCCCCCCCAGGTAGCCGCTCCTGACAGCTGCTCGCTTGTTTGAACATCAATTTCATTTTCAGTGCTCCTTTGCCCCTGCCACACCAAATCCCACAACAATTACGACACAGATAAAGTGTTCTAAGGGGGAATGCTGCTAATGAAATGTGGTCTTTAGGGCCACTCGTGTACAGTTATGTCACAATGCAGTGGAATTGCTTCAGGCTAATAGTGTGTCACTGGCTTACCATCAAACGCCACAGGACTCTGTAATAACCTTCATGTGAAAATTCTTCTTACCAAGGTTTGTCTATTCAAGTTTTTTTTTTTTTTGTTTTGTTTTGTTTTGTTTTGACTGTGATAAACAGTCTCCATCTCTCAAAGGGGAAACCTTCTCTTCACCCCTGTTTGGATTTTATTATATTTCTCAAGGACACATATGTACACAGGACATGAGACGTGCTATGAGAATTTAGACATCGCTAATTTACACGGACGTCAGGGCAACTCCTTGACCCTGTAACACATCTCCAAATATTTGATGAGTTTTTGAAAGCTTGCTCCGGTGGTGTAGCATTACACTCCTGTAATGGACAGTTTAAAAAAACATAACTGACATGAACTGATGCAGCAGAATTAGAAACACATTTTTCTCTTTTTTTTTTTACACTTATATTACCAGCATTGCATTAACAATGCTGGTAATGTAATTTTTCTTCTTTACTTGGGTGAAATCCAGGTTTCCTTGTCTCACTCTGCAGATTACAAAAAATTAATTCTAATTATTAGGCCTGTTCATACTGCATGTGTGAAATATTCAACCAAACTACATTTATAAATGTATACATAAATAATGACACATTTGGGCCACGGACTGGTTGTTCCACTATTATTATTATTCACTTCATCACATACAGATTAGTAGAAATTATAGATAATCTTTCAATCAATCAATCAATTCAATCAATCTTTCAAGCAAAGATTATTCTTTGGTTGTTAATATATATATGATTGCACCTCAGCTCCTGGCAGAGCCTTTCAGCTCTTTGCATGGTGCCTGAACATAAAACTCAAATATAAGAAAGTGAAGGATTACGAGAAAGAACTATTTTAAAGTGTTCGTGTCATATTGCTTCCCTTGTTTATATTGTGCATTCAGCTTGTAATTCTGATGTTTGACAGGCACCTGAAGGCAGCATTGTGCTTCTTTGTTGGGTTGAGAGTTGGCAATTTATGCACGACAAAATCAGTCTGTCACCGTCAGTTCAGTATGCAATACAAAAAAAAAAAAAAAACTACACCATTGTAAATTGCTGGGCTAAGAGAGACGGATTTCTGAGATGTGGTGGATTTAAGATCACATGCACTCTTTAGTACGTGTGTTCCCTCCTGATGAAGATGATGAATTTCAGTGACTGGTCCCACCTATAATGTCTTATCATTGCTGGATGTCATTGCTGCCACAGAGGGCCATTTACTAGCAATACAACTACTGCATCTTTTTTTTTTTTTTTTTACATTAGCATCCCTGTGCTTAGGTTAGTTGTGATTTGAGAATATAAAACCACAAAAACTCTCTTAATTTTCAGCTCAGTGAATCTGGCATACTGAATTAGGCCTGATTAGGAGTAATTCAAATAGTATTATATTTTTATTCTATTTAATAAAAAACTGATGAAAAACTGGATATATGATTATATGCACAGATCATTAATTTGAGGGAACTAATTAAGTATTTCAAGGATACACTTTAATAATGGGAACAGATTATCAAATAATAATAATAATAATAATAATAATTCTCAGTACAACAAGAAAAGTTTATTTTGATGGCACCTTAAAAGCCCAGAGAAATTTAAAAGTGCTAAAGCGCTAAAAATGTCAAAGAAATGCAATAGGTATTTCAGTATTTCACACAATGAAGAGAACATCAAAATCCCTTAAAGGCCCTGCACACTCAAACACTGGAGTTTTCAATTACTCTGGCTGATTAAATCAATCACAATCTTGAGAATAGGTCTAATAAGGCAACATTCAGTTTTTACAATAGTGTTGGGGCTTTAAAGCAAAACTATATAACTTTTACGAAAACAAATCATTTGAGCTCATTAACAATTAAGCATTGCTTTGTTAAATCCAATACACTCAGATGCAGAAGTATATAGGTAAACCTTTTCAATGGTTTTACCACAAAAAAAAAGTCAAATTGCCTAGTGGTGATGTCTGTTTTTTTGCAAATAACCAAAAGAATTTAGAAGAATGAAAGGAAATTTAGGAGCCCATTATCTCGTAACTGTCACTTGTGTCCACACCAAGCTGTGTTGCTTACATTCTTGCCTTAAAGCAGAATAAATTACAATTAGAAAAACTGGACAAGAATTAAATGCAAGTACAGTGCAGTTACCATGCAGTGAAAATGAATCCAACACAAAGGAAAAGAAAGTTAAATTTAAATTTAAATTTAAAAGTGGGATTTAACATATCATCAGGAAGTTGGTGCCATCATTGTGCAGTACAGTAACTAATTTCTCCTTATATTTTGAACATTTGAGTAAATAACTCTCAGTATACTGGCTATACATAAAGTTCAACAAAACATACACTCTGCAACATGTTTAATATTTACTGTAATGATTGCAATTCACCGTCCGCACAACCTGTTGGATATTGGCAGAAGTACAGAAGCACGCAGGGAAGATAATTTAATCACAGTCTTCACAGAAACACAGCAGTGTGTCTGGGTTCTTACTGATGGAGATAAGTGTCATCAAATTTGTGGGCAAGTAAACAGTAAATGTTGACATAAGGAATGGAATTTTTAAACTGAATTTAATTTAAAGTAAAGGCAACTTCGATATGTAACCTCAATGTTTCATTAGACAGAATGAAACGTGTCTAAATGTTTTTATTCATGCATTTTATGGAATGGAATACCAAACACATTATAGATAGATCAGTTACAACATGATCAGAGAAGTGCCGTGGATGTTGTATAAAGAACACAGGGAGCCTATAGAAGTCTTGCATGAAGTGTCACATAATGTAAATAATTCCCAGTGGATAACATATCCCACCACACAGCTGGGGTCCAGAGGAAAGCAGTCTGCTGAGGGCAGGTGTCTCTTAGGAAGCCCGGAGGGAAAAAAAAAAAATTGCACAGATGGAGGTGGAGATGTGATGATGGTTCACATCTCATTGAATGAAGCGTGTAGGCTGCATTACTTGCAAAGACGTGAGCCAACGGCAGATGAGGCCTTTGTGACAAAGCTGCATGTGTGATTCTGAAGTGTCAACATACGTTGTACAACAGTTATACCTCTAATAGCACTACCTGATGTCATCTCATGCAACCATGTCTCCTAAAAATTATGTTTCTATACATCTAAACTGCAAATACCATTTGTAGGAAACTTAATTTCGATTGGATTGTTGTTTTCCATAAAGGATATGTTGTTAATTTACGCATTTGGCAAACTGCCTTTATGTTGATACTGACCTTAAACATCATGGTCTGGTTTAAACCAGAAAAAGTTCACAGTGACTTCAGACACAACTTGTTTATTTACATTTAACCAGAACCATGAGACTAGTACTAAGACACTGCTTTGAGCTAAATGTTCAAAGCACTAGCAGTGTTAGAGGCTTAAGAGCACTAACATCCAATTCTAACATGCTGATGTTTAGCAGGTATAATGTTTACCATGTTCACCATCTTAGTGTAGCGTGTTAGTCAAGCTTGCTAAATTTTGCTAAGTAGCACCAAACACAGAGTGCAGCTGAGGCTGACTGGACTGTAATTGGAATTTGGTATTTGGTCATAAACCAAGGAACTGGACAAATTGAATTTTTAACCAAATGATGAGATGTCAGAGGATCACCGAACTTATTACAATTCATCCTGAGGCGAATGTCTGCACAAAATGTCATGAAAACCTGATGCTGGTGTTGCCACAGGAAAAGTCAGGGAATCAATAAGATCAGTCTGGACCAAAGTGGTAGATGACGGAATGACATTGCCATCCCTGGAGCCATGCCACTAGCCTGGCTGCAACTCTTGTATGTACAAATTATCAACTTTCAGAGGCTAAAAAAAAAACAGCCCGGTTGAGATGGTATAATTAATTTTCTCCATAATCCAAAGGGTTATTAAAAAAGGGTTTAATGAAGCAGTCTCAAAACATAAAGGAAAGTTAGTGAAATGAAGGCAGAAGGATAAAAAAAAATATATTACCCAAACTGTCTGTTGTAATCACCCAGCACAGATGATAGATCAACCAGACCCATTTCAGCTTTGACCTATTGATGCTGGTTAAATTTTTATGAAACAAAAATTTAAGGCTCAATTTGGATTGGACTGTTGTGAGAGAGAACTGATTTATTTATTTATTTATTTTTTTTTCATTAAATGTTTTATTGTGATATGTTGTACAGCTTGTTTTTATTTGGGGCTACATAAAGTTAAAGAAAGTTAGCTTGAGTTGACTTGAGACTTGAAGCAAAAAATTAAAGCAAAAGTCTCAAACTAGAGTTACGCCTTGTAGATGCATACCTTGAATATTTAATCTTTAGACCTGTGCATGGAACATACTTTTTCCCAGTTATGTAAAACACACAGTAACAAACAGACAAAAAAGAAACATGATTAAATCTAATGTCATATCCTTTTGCTCGTCATTCCTCAGGGAATTTGAGCCAAAACACTTCTGATGTCTGAAGACTCCAGATTTCAGATTTCCACATTTCCATAAGTGGATCATGTGCTAAAACCATTTTTCTTGTACTTCCTATATCAAAGAGGCTTCAAGCTAAACTGTATATACATGATTTTCATATGACAACGAACCATACACAAAGAAACCACAACATGTACATTAGTAGGACATAATGTGATATTCCACAAATCTGTACCACTATCTGAGGGCATCCATCCTCGTGGCTTAAGAGTTAAAAGAAACAGGCATGTGTATTGGTGATGAAAAATTTAAGATGAGAGAAGCTCCTTTGACCATCCCTGAGAATACAAAATGGGATGATGTATTGCTGAGGTTATCACACGTCTCCTTGATGTCCATTTATTCTCCGCAGGATGTCGATCCAGAGTGGAGATAAAAATCACAGGCAGGATGGGGAGGCTCTCTGCAGCATGACAAGATGTTCCGCTACAGCAGAAACAAAAGAACTGATGTGTTACTGACAGATTTCTCACAAATGAAATCTATTGCCTGACTGCTGGAAATTATTCTCCTTTCCTTCCTTAGAGAGAGAGGTACTTTTCCAGCTGTTCTTTCTCATCATGAAACCAGTGGAAGGAAGAGGCCTTCACTCCATATATAGACCAAGCTACTACACCAAACCAGCCAATTATCTAACAAATTAACTAGCAGGGAACCTAAGAAGATACAGTTCTGCTTCCACTTTTAAAGTCTTAGTCACCAAATGGTCTGCCATTACAGTATAGTAGTGATGAGGAGTCAGCAGACAGGGCCATTTGGGGGCGGGGGGATTTCATCTGAACTCAGCTTACTCATCGTTTGAAGTTGTCCTTTAAATCTTACGGCTATAAATTCACAGCTTGGTATGGTTATAACTCATATGTTTCCCAAGGCTGATTTCAAGTAATTTTAATTTTAAAAAATTTTATTTTTTTTTTTTATTTTCAAGCCAGAAACTGTCCCAGTTAGTTCTGTTATTCAATCATTCTCCGCCTACCATTTCACACTGCGCCACTCCCAAATGCCCTGCAGTAACCCCAGCTCTTCAGTCACCCAATTACCCCATGTCCACCTGCTCACCTGCTCCCCATTCTTTCATAAGCTCCATAGTATACATACTGGTCCATTTCCACTTGCCCACTACCTGACTGACTATTGTACCATCCTGTTTGACCCACCAGTATTTGCCTTCTCATTTTTGACCTCCTGCTTGTTGTGGACTTCACCTTTTGCTTGCTCCCTTTTCCCTTGTTTTCCTGCCTGTCTGTTACGAACCACTGCCTACCCACTGACATGCCCTTGCCTACGTTACCGTCTAATAAAGGTCAACTTTTTGTATGTGTCTCTCAGTTGTGCTGGGCTCTGAATGAGTATTTAGACATTAGTGAGACATGTTTGTTGTTTCCTGCTTGTGGTACCTTTCAATTCTTGGTACTTTCTCGAGGGAACACTACAACCTGCAAGGCAAGGTTCACATGACCGACAGGGGTAGCTGAGCTGGCACTGCTGGTTGCAAGGATGGATATTTTAAGGAGATCTGGATACTGTGTTGTGTCAAAGATGGTGTCCCATTCATTCCCTTTTGCTCACTGGGTGCAAAATGCTGAAAAAGCCATGTTTCCACAGGCTTCTTCGTGCATCTGTGCTTTTGGGCTTGGCAGCAAGCTAATCTGCTGTCATGTTTACTGCCAGCTGACCTTCCAGTATTTATTTCATAGACAGCACTGGCTCAAGATTTGATAATGCTGTTGCAAACATTTTTTTCTCTAAAATGTCACAATGGATACATCTTCATAGGAATTATCTAATGGAATTTATATGTTGTCTCTTAAGTGCAAAGGCATCGAGCCGAGCACTCTTTATAATCTGCTATTAGTCCCAGAAAGACTTTTGCTTGGTGTTAGACCCACATATTGATGAACACTGATTGTTAATTCATAAATTGAAAAAGTAAGGTATATTAAGGAGATTCTTAAATGTGGTTTTCAGAATCTGATTAGCTAGATGTTATGTTTTCTGTTATATTCATGGTTTAATGTCACATTTTGGAGGGAGGTTTGTTTCTCTCATTACCATCATTTTTTACATTTGAAAATTAAACTGTCATGACAGAATAAAGAAATGCGACAAATGTATTGACAGGCTTTACCACACTATTTTCTCATGCTGCAGGGAGTGTTACTAATCTTTCATAGACAGCCATGTGATGCACATTCACTGATTACCCTCTCAGATTGCAAATAACAGACAAGCTAGCAAGGCTACCAAAAACATAGCCTGTTGATTCCTTTGGCTATCACCATCCATTACATCACCCCATCTTTAATATCAAAGTGGTCCCTTGAGCATCTTGCTTATGTTCAGTCTTCTTCAGATTGCCAAATGATGACTTCTTCAAAGCAAATGACTTGTGAAAATCCTGGGAAATTGAGGGAAATTCAACATACTATCATCCTGTAATTGCCGCTTATGAGGACAGTGGATGCTCGGCAAAAGTTATTCAGAACAACTTTGCGCAAAGGGAGAACCCTTCTGCCTGTAAATGAATCACATACAGTTGCCAGTGCAACATATAGAGCGATAAGAGTTCATCCTCAGATATCAGCTCAAGAAGAACAATATACCAGGCGCAGGGGGGGGGGGGGGGGCTGGTATATTGCTACAACCTCTTTCATATTCATCTTTTGCTCTCCGTTTGTTCTTTTATGTGAGTGCATTAGAGGCTGTATTTAAATTTTCTGCAAGCAATGGGCTTTGTGTTGTCTTCACTTCAGTCAGAGAGCCTTTGTGTTAGTGAGAATGCCTTTTCAAGAACACCCAGAGACGACCTGTTACTGTGTGTCAGAAGTGGTCACATGGGAATATACTGTATGTACATGTAATGCAGAAAGCAACTGCAATAAAAAGTAGTCCAGAATAAGTAAAAGTAGAAAGAAAACAATCTCATATTGTGCCATGTCCAGTTGTTCAAATGAAAAAAAAAAATCCATTTATGTCCTTTGGCTGCATTCCAAACTGCTCTATTGAAGTTTTATTGTGTGGACAAATTGGTATCTCGGCACAAAACTGTGACTCTAGAGTGAGGCTCTTTGAATCTGAGAGCTTTATCTCAGCAAAAGCATGTAGCACATGCCAAGATTGTGTGCTGGCAAAGTGTTATTTAACTACCAAAGACCACTCCTGAGATAGAAATATTCAATGATTAACTGAGGAGTAAAATTAAAGGTGCAGCACAGGGACAGTGGGACAGATAAAGGTCAACAGTCGGAATGGTTGGATGAAACTGGGGAAACCACAGCAATGAGGCTCCAGGTGGAAGGAATGTGTGATGTTTGGAGCTCCATCCAGTGCTTGTGAGGTCCCTGACTTAGACTGAGAGAGAGACGAATAAGAAACAAACAAAAGAAAAAAAAAAGGGCATTAAGAAAACAGGGCCAAAACTGGAAGGAAATAAAAAGAAGAAAGAAACAAGGACATGCAAGTTTAGATGGTTTAATTAGCAGACTGAAGGGATGCCAAGGCCTGGTTTTGTGTCCAAGTCTTTTTTTCTCCCTGAAATAGTGTTTCCTAAAGCAATGTCTGCGTGGTTGCAGGTAGGGCTGAGCTTAGGTTAATTTTAAGTTATATTTAAGCGTCGCAGAGAGTGGTTGGGATCAGTGCTACGCTAGGGTTCAAGTTTAGGTGACAGGAAACCCATACTGATCGGGAAACAGACTTCAACACAACAATGGTTTCTTTCTTTCTTTACAGATTTATTTCTGTCATCTCCACCCATTTATTATTTCTGTTATTTACTGTTGATTCACAAGTGGGTGTGTCAATGGTGATTGCTGCAGAGTATCGAGTGCAAGACATGTTGTGTCGTTGTCATGGTTTAAAGAATCCTTGTGGATCAGTAAGTTGACTTGAATTCATTAATGTAATTACCCAGTACACAGGACTGTGGAAACGTTTCAGGCACTTCAGATGTTTAGATTGTTATCCATGACACAATACCATGAGGGAGGCATTTGATTGGTCCCAAAATCATTCTGCAGCATGACAACGAGTCCAAACACGCAGCCAGAGTTATAAAGAACTATCTTCCGTGGCAAGAAGAACAGGGATTCCTGCAACAGATGGTCTGGCCCCCACAGAGCCCTGATCACAACATTATGGAGTTGGTCTAGGATTACATGAAGAGACAGACTAAATCCACAGAAGAACTGTGGCAAGTTTTCCAAGATGCTTGGAACAACCTGGCTGCCAAGTACCTCGAAAATCTGATTTCGGGTTTTTTGTTTACTGCTCTTACTACATAATCACATAAACATGAAAGGATCTTCACTTTTAATGCTTATAACTTTTACAAAGTGCTGTCTATGGCACTATTTGGATGTATGGATTTCCGTCAAGATGCATTGTGATACACAGAAGGTCATTGCAGGCCTTCGGGCACAACTGCAAACCATTGTAATTATGTAATTGCACCTTGCCTGCAGGCACACTACACGTCTCACATTCTCCACTGTTGAGATGACTTAATATATTGCTCTCTGTTGAAGATTCACTCCTTTATTTATGTGGAGCTTACTTACACACATGTCATGCCTGGACCCTCATTTCCAAACCACACATTTATTATTATATTATCATACATATTATTATTTAAATAGACAAACTTTTTGTTCCCAGGTTGTTTGCAGATCCTTGATATTGTTTGAGCTGTTGCTGTTGCATTGCTCTGGTTTGTGTGACTGGCAGTTTTAATCAGCCGGTGGACACATAAAACAATATTCTTTTTCCAGCTCACATGAAATCATAGTTTTGATTTTACTTTAGGCTATCTGCTTGTCAGCAGATGGAAGTCCACTATATTAAACATTAAAAACTTTACTTTTTGTAGAGTCCCCTTGTTCCACCTCTTGGAATGTCATAGCATCATCATACTCTATGTGTAGCCAAAATTTCAAAATAAATATATTCCTTCTCTCAACACTGGTTATGTTCATTTAAAAGGCACAAAATGATAAGCAATGGAGACAAGAAAATGCAGGTTAACCTGCTTATACCTTAATTTTAAGGGTGGCTTTCTGCTGTGTAGATTTGTCAACAATTCAAAGGGAAGATTCATGTTGGTGTACTTAAGCTGTCAGTGCTCTGCTCATGCTTTTGCTGCCAAGCATGCTGCGGCACCGCTCACCTGAATGCTGTGCAGCCACTTGCTGCTACCGCTGCTGTTCACATAGCATTTCAAACCGTCAGCTCCACCACAGCCTGCACCTGTAGGCTCAGAGTTGAAATCACCTTGGGGAGAATTCATTATTGTTACTCCTGCAGTCCCTGCTGTGCTTCGCTTGGTGCTGTCTTTTTGGGAGTAGTGAGGTCAAAGTATGAACACTACATATATCAATGCCGTACATGTTCTACATTCACATAATAATCCATTCCATAGGAGATGGCTGACTGGACTACAGTTTCAGGGTGTACAGTGGCAACCTCTGTAAAGACAAGGGATTAGCAGCATTACTGCAGAAATGGCATGGCAGACGGAAGCCTTGTTTTAGGTTTGTAGGAGTATAAAGACTTTTGTGTGACAACACAGTCTTCCTATCACCCAAATCCCATGTATGGTGCACCTCCTGCTGTGTAAATCACCCAAAACTCTTTGCCACTTGCGAGCTCCTGCTGTGTGTCTTTGACAGTAATTACCATGGTTCACTACTGATTCATGTAAACATAACCCTGAGGATTTGACCCCTAAACCTGCCATGCGGCCAACTGTTGATTTGTTTTGAGCTGCTGAACCGGAAACGTCATTGTTTCAGATTGGCTCTTGAGTTTGAGGTACAGAATTCCAGCGTTGCGTTTACTGTCATGTCTGAATCTGTATAGAAACTCTTTACTAATTTCATTTGCTTTAGTTGTGAGATGTTTGATGCAGTAATACTTTTTGTATCATTGTTGTCTCTGTTTTGTTTCTGCTTGGGGCAATGGCCCATATGGGTTTTCTAGTTATTGATCTCTACAATGATTTATGGTGAGGTGGACAGCTAGACTCCTCTGGTGAGCTTTTCATACTTAGATTCACTGCATATTTTCTTTTGTTTTTGGTGGTTTCGTTGTATATTGTATATTGTCCCCACTGTTTGAGGTTAGCGCAGGCTGCAGGGCTGAAAGAGCGTGTTGGTATAAAAAGTCTGAAAGCATCAAATAAAAATATATATATTGAGTGAAAGTGCTCACTGTTGTCTTGTTTCAGTTAGCCTTCAGTTCCTATGGGGACAAAAAAGGCATTACAGTGCTACATATTTTCTTTCTGTGAGTCAGATTTTCCATCTTCATGTTGTGGATAAGGATTTTGTTAGTCCAGGAACATTCAACTGGCTAACAGATGCTGCCGCTGGTGAGGCTTTTCTGTTGAATTACAGTATAGGTGTATTCAGTTCAGTTGGGAATTGCGTCTGAAATCAGTTAACCCTCCTAAACCGAGCAAAGCATCAGGGCTTTTAGCAAAACAGAATGTCTTTTGCAAGTGAAATATGGTATGCCAACACAAAAGTATTGCACGGTGGTGACTTTATACTGCACCAGAAAGAGAAGAAAGAGTATCTTCCCCCGAATCACATGATGTATCACACTTGATCCTGACTGAAAGAATAAGTTCAGAATTGGAAAAAAAAAAAAATCTGCACTGAGCTGAGTGGCTAGAGTCCCTTTAATAGAGCCGTGAAGTGGGAGGAGCCATTTCACAGGACTCTGGTTCCGAAAATGTGGATGGAAAATGTGAGGCGACAGTGGAGCAGTTCAAGGTTTGGACAGACATGAAACCCTTGAAACTCTCATGAAACAGCTGCATTAAAAAATGATCTGGACCAAAAGGGCAAGAATGGTTACACATGAACACACAGGAAGGCGGGAAGTTAAGTACGACTCCCAAATAGAGATGATCTTTAATATCAGATCTCCAAAGTCAACTGACGATATTGAAATGTGGCTCCTCCCTGGTGACTGAAAGCATCATCTTCAGCTCAGCTGCAATTCACAGTGTGTGATTCCTTATTAAAAGACAGCCAGACCCACAGGAACAATCATCATCTGATAACTCAGTCGTAAATAACAGGCCACTGAGCTATTAATCTTATCTGCAGTGCTTGTATAGGCTAGTTTTATACTTAGCTGAATGTAACAGCTTGAATTAGCAACAGACTAGAACATGCTCCTGAACTGAACACAGTCATAATTGGTGGCTTCACGGCCGTGTGAACAGAGATGTGTCCATGTACTGTTGCACTTACATGGACACGTGCATTTGAAAGGTGATGCGATTACTTAGCTTACAAGGGAAAAAAAAAAGAACTACATTGTTAATTTACACCTCCACTCCCTGGGTACATTTCTGTATGAGGCATCTAATCACCAGGCTTAGAATTCGTTTACATGCACTGCTTACGGGAAACAAAAGCTAAAGATTACGCTGCTGAGAAAACTGATGGTACCATCTGCAGCTTAAATCGATTAACTTTCAGATTCTGGGTCAGTTTTGGTTGAATTCACAATTTATGGTGCTGTGTTTCGTTATTAGATACGACAGCAAATCTACAGCCTCCAACTGGTTTCTTCTCCATTGCAACAGCTGCCAAGGTTTATGTGCACTGTACTAGTTAGAGACAGAGGACTCCCTTGTTTCTGTATTGAGGAAGGTTGAGGAGATCACAAAGATATATATAAGCAAACTATGGAACAGAAATGTAAATGTAATATTATAGAAAACGGAGTGATGGTTGCTCAAAGAATAACTCCGTAAATAAATAAATAAATCTTGCAAACTTTCAACACTTATGAGAATATTTTTTTTTACCAAGTTACTGTTTCCAAGATTAAGAGTAAGTTTTCACACTCAACACTACATGTTACGGTTTGCCAAATTCACCAAAGCTCAACAAAGGTAAAATTTAACCTGCGAGTCTGTTGGAACCAGCCAGAACTCAAACAGGGAACGCGTTCTTAAATTCAGTTGGCTTCAATGTAGATAAAAGAAAAATGGAGCCAAGGCCAAATGTGCATGCCAAGCAAGTTTCATAAAAAAAAAAAAACTTCCGCTTCCCAAAAACCATTCTGAAAGAAGAAAAACTGTGAAGTGACTTTCTGAAAGCTAAAACAAAAATCTTTAATGATTTGTGAGTTGATGACAAACTTTTAACATTTAACTTTTCTTGGAAAAAGAATGAAGTCACACTCTTTTATATTACGTTTCTTTCTCTTTTTTTTTGCTGCAGAATAATACCTGAGTGGGCGGCGTGGCGGTGCAGTGGTTGGCACTTTCACCTCACAGCAAGAAGAGCTCTGGGTTTAAACCTGCCTGCCTGCTGGCCACCTGGGGCCTCTCTGTGTGAGGTTTGCATGTTCTCCCTGTTCCTGCATCTGTTTCCTCCAGGTACTCCGGTTTCCTCTCACAGTTCGAAGACGTGAGAGGAAACGTCTTTGGACTGTGAGAGGTTATCCTTGTAAAAGTACATCCTCTAAAAGTGCTTGTTTTTCTAACTGACAGGTTCAGATCGTTTTTATAAGCATCTGACCGCATCATGGATAGGATTCCTACAGAGACAGACATGTGTCTTACATGTAACAGGAGTCTCGCTCAAGCGGAAGCATCGCTGTGAAATCTCACAGGACGTGAGTCGTTGCAGGAAGACAACAGTGTAAACCTGAGAGAGAGAACGAGCTGTCTGAGAGAGTTATAGCTCAGTAACATTACAGAGTTGGAGTCCAGAAAGCATAACTTATGGGAAGACAGGGACACACTGAATCTGTGACTACCTGTACAACAAAAGGATTAAAACACTCTTGTCCATGTTTGCAGCGACCAGTTTGACCGGGAAGATGACAGGCAGTCAAATAGGAGAAGAAACTTTAAGCATTTTCATGGCATGAATAGGGCAAAAACAATCACTCAATAAACCAGTGGTATGTACCAACTGAGTCAGGACTGATTTTAAAATAATTACATAGATCCATTTCCCCTTCTCAGCAGTTGCAATGAATGTGAGCGTGAATAGTTGACAACCTGTCCAGGATGTACCCCGCCCCTGCGTCCCAATGTCAGCTGGCATTGGCTTCTGCCTCCCCCCGCCCCTGCAGCCAACAAAAGGAAGATAGTACAGAAATGCTTTAAAACTGTCCTGTTACGTTTCCTGTATTTTTTTACAGAAATGCATTTTGTCATATTTTTTAACGAAATGAATTAAATTAACATGATCCTCTTATGATGCCACAGTGTATTAAGATCACTAGAAGAATCCCTTCTTACTGTAAACTTTTACCGTCTTTCTTTTTCTTGCACAAACTCGGAATCTAAATTGTTTCCAAAATAAAATGCATAAATATGAGTAGCATTATGTACATAGTAAAACAGAGGGTATTAAAAGTGTCTGAGATAAAGGGTGACATTCTGTCAGGAGGCTTAAATATCAGGAGTTGACTTTGGAGATTATCTGACAGAGTCATTTGCATGCAGACACTTCTGACAGAATCGATGAAGCACAGAGCTCTCACTCTCTGCCTCGCTCTATCAAATGTTGCTAAAATTTTCATGAGGGAGAAGATGCTCGTCTTCCACATGAGAAGGCAGTGCCATTTGCTCCGGAGTGATACCACGTATGTGCAATGATTACAGGCGCTGCTTCGACATCATAGACGTTGCATGATCAAACCAGCTCATCTTTCTTACGGCTCATGGTCTTTGATGAATAAAATAGTATGCAGACATTTCTTAATTAATGAAACATCCTTTTAATAAAACTTTTGACCTTGATAATTTAGTTTTTGTGATTTCAAACTATTAACAGTGTTCAGGCAGCTGTTCTTGGAGGTTTTAAAAGCACCACAGATCAGTGAGGTTTACCCTCAAATGAAGTTTCCTTCATACGTGATATTATCGTCATTGTACTTCCTTTCCAGCAGCAGCGTACTGCAGAAAACTGAAAGATGCAAATGTGTTTAAAATACACCTGGGATCTGCTCACCCTGCGCCACTAATGGCAAAAAACAGATGCCCAGGTTTGTCATGAATGATTGATTGTAGCCTCTGCACAATGTCTGCAAGCTGTTAGAACTTTTTCAGCTCTGTTATATGTTGTTGAAGAATTACCTTTTGATAAGCAATTCTTGTAGATATACTGTACAGAGGCCATTGTTGCACACAAGGCAGATTAAATTAATAGGGATGTGTGGGTCATCCATTGACCCATGCACTGGTACGTTTTGAAAAACATAAGCCTTTAAATGTCATCTGTGAGTTAATGTTGCAAGTTCATTACATTGTTATTAATAGCAATAAAGGGAGACTGAAGAGATTCAGAGCTAACTTCTAAATTGGCTGAGGCTAAGGCAGCAGTCACAATCACATTCAGTTCAATGAATTTCCCCTGCAAAGTTATGGGTCTTGCAGAAGACAGATTTAAAAAAGACTGATCGGAATCGAAGCAGCAGTACAGAATGTGGTCACTTTGCCAAAATAACCTCATGGTTCAGCACTGTAACTGTTGACTTGGTCAGACTCTTAAAAACACCGGATCCTTCACTTCCCATTATGCAGTTGGATCATGTCTTCCTGTTAGATCCTCCCTCTCCGGTAAATGCTGGTAAATGCTCATATCTTTCAGACTCCACAGGCTTAATGTCTTGAAGCCCAAACTGAGATTAATTTTTTTTTTTTCTTAGAGTTGAAAAAGATTCTGCAGAGCCACAGAAGACATTATACAACTGTTCCAACAGGCAGAATATTATTCTTCGTGGCAAGTAAACTGATATAGATTGAAACATTGCATTGTTGTTTCAAATCTGTGGGCACTTCATGTATCTGATATATGCATTGTTTCTCTTTTATTGGAATCCAGATTTGTCTGGATGTCACCCTGCATTTGAAAGAACAAATTAATGCGACTGTACAGTATGTGGTTTGTTATTTTCCAATATAAACTATATTGGTTCTTCAGACTTGAAAAGATTAAACTTCGGTTTTAAAGCGACGCCTACACAGATACAGGTCACACTCTGTATCATGTTTCTACAAAATGTCTTACTTTGCCACCAATACATTTTTCCCACACCACACTCCTGCTCCTGTGTGAATATATGTATATGTGTATGTGTATGTGTATGTGTATGTGTATGTGTATGTTTATGTGTATGGCCCCTCTCCTGTGGAACCAACTGCCAGTTTGGGTTCGGGAAGCAGACACCCTCTCTAATTTTAAAATTAAGCTTAAAACCTTTTTGTTTGACAAAGTTTATAATTAGTTGTAGTTACAGTCCTAGTTATTATGACTAAACCTATAGTTAGTCACAATTATCTCTATAGACACTGTTACAGTTAAGGATATAGCCCTTAGTAGGGCTGGCTCAGGCAACTGAACCATCCCTTAGTTATGCTGCTATAGGCCTAGGCTACTGGGGGACATCCCATGATCTTCTGCGCACTTCTTTTCTCTCTTTCTCTCCTCAGACCCACTCTCACATCTATTAGCCTTTATTCCATGTCATTAACTCTGTGTCCTCTCTCTCCCGTTGTCCTGTGTCTGTCTCTCTCTGGTCTCTCTTTCTCTGTACCTTTCTGCAGGTATCTCTGGCTCCGGAGCTGCATGTTCTCTGTCTGTGGTCCTGGCTCCACCCACCTGCTGCTGTTTATTGTTTACAATGATCCATTTCTAACACATGTTTAACGTTCCACTCTGCTACAGATAAATATTGGATTAATATTCTATGCAGACTGTAATGTAAATAATGACCAATTATGACAGCTTTTTGCCTCTGTGCTCTGTTTCCTATCATAACTAATCTGCTGAGCACACATTATCCACTAACTGTTCACTGACTGTAATCTAAATGCTGGCCCTCTAACATTGTCCGTTGCCAACCCTGTTTGTATTATGCTGCGTGTCCGTCTCCTCCTCCCCTCCATTCCCAGCTGTTCTATCTTCCTCCTTTTCCTCCTTTCACCCAGCCTGGCCATCGGCAGGAGGGTCCCCCATCTGAGCCAGGTTCTGCTCAAGGTTTCTTCCTGTTAAAAGGGAGTTTTTCCTTGCCGCTGTCGCCTTGAGTGCTTGCTCTGGGGTCAGGCTCTGGGTCTCTTTAAAGCGCTTTGAGACTATATATATATATATATATATATATATATATATACATATATACATATATACACATATACACATATACATATATACACATATACACATATACACATGTATATATGTACATATATACATATGTACATATATACTCAGGATGTGAATACCAAACAGACTTTTTATCAGCCGTGTCCTGTTTGTGTTTTTTCATCTTTCTTTTCATCTCCTGTTTCATCTCATCTCACATTCTCACTGTTTTATGTCTGTCCATTAATTATTTGAAATTGATTCATTTGTTTATTTGTTTTTGCACTTACTCTGTCTTGTTATCCTCGCGAGACGGTTTCCTGGTCATCATTAAAAAACGAGCTCTTTACCGTTCCGTTCTGCCTGGGTAAATAAAGGTAGACTAAAAACTGTCATCACTTTTGATCATTACTTCTTATCTCATTATTTTTATTATTTCATGTGTCAAAGGGAAGCAGCATGATATTTATGCAGATATTTGATATGTACCTGAAAATACTAGACGACGCATCAGTTTTTAAAATGATGATATCATATCATAAAAAAAAAAAAATTCAGTTAAGCTTAAAATGACGGGAAACCATCCAATGACATTTCTGTTTGTTTCATGTCTTCAAATTCACACAAATCTGAAGTATTTATTTCATCACTGGAAACTCTAGTAACCTTTAATTCCCATGCTTCATCTGTGTCCTATGTTTGTTTCCATTGCACTTTGGCGCATTTGACTTTTATTGCTTCCACCAAGTGTAAAACTAATTGGTGCTCAGCCTTTTCTGACGCAAGGTGTTAGAAATGTCGCTGTACCTCTGGATCACTGAAAAAAAAAAAAAAATCCTACTAATACTGCGACAGGATGCCACCTTTATGCTTTGTGCCTTCAGACAGGACAGTGGCATTAAGTGAAATCACCAGTGCCTCTGATACAACTGTATGTTGCATCCATGTTTCATTATTAGAGGAGGATTTATTTTTTTAATTTACCAGTTACAGATGTGGCAGATTTATGCAGGATTAACATCGCCTTTTCAATTATTACAATTCACCAGCTGTCTGAAGGTAATATTATATTACATAACCACTATCTCTCCACATAGAAGCATCAGTAACATGTGCAGCAGTCTTTATGACTTTGGCTTTTGGAATGCCAAAGCCTGGTTCCCGCTCTTGTTGGAGAGCGTCTATGAAAGATAAAAGAATGATGAAAAGCCCACTTCACAGTTTATCCCGGCGACAAAAAAGAAGACTTATCTTTTCAGTAAGATTCCATTTTGTGAAAGGCAAAACCTCACTGGCAGATGTGCTTTGCTTTCATCAAGCTGACTCCTATTTGCTTGGGTTTATTTGCCGGCAGATATCCACGATGTGACAGAAATACATTTTAACCACGGTGATGACAAGCAGGCCAAATCCTGCCATGGAGTTAACATTCAGCAGTCCTGTGTCGATGGTGTGCAGACTGCAAAGTTGCATATTAGTCAGAGTGAGATAACACTGAGCCCCGCTTTATTATAAACTGAAGACAAACACCATGCGGCTGTAGATGCTTACAGAGGGCATCAGGTATCTGGGAGGCATGCTCTCGTCAGGCGGCTGACCCATCAAGCTTTCTGTTAATCTTTTTTTTTTTTTTACACCATTCTTTTGATGAGTATTCAAGACAAGAATGCGGCTTGTCTTGCATCACAGACCAGATGACACCCAAACTGTAACTAATGCCTCTAAGCTTGCTTTGCTAGAAACTCATTCTGCCTGCCAAGCCATACAAAATCAATGTCTGTGCAATCAGAAAACCATGGATACAGCTGCACTGTAAAGTATTCTAAAGCATGTTGAACTTCCTCATGTTAATGGAGAATAGATTCATCCAGTATGCAACGGACTCACTGTCAGTCAGGGCCAACATCATGATCAGCTCGTCAATCCAAGTATTCATACAACACCAAATAAATGAGTATTCTATGTGCTGTGAAAATTAATTTTTTTCATAGGAGATATATGGCTCTTAGTCAGCCTATGGCGGCACTATGCAGTGGTTCCCAGACTTGTTGGGCTGGGAAACCCATTTTGGCGAGGATGAAGCCTTGTTTGCGTGATTTCTTTTCACAGGCTATGTGTCTTAGTCTCAGTATGGACATAATATGCCATCAGTCCTGAATAGTGATTTTTGCATTTCAAAGAAAATAGATAGATCCCTTTCATATCTAACTGCAGTTTATCTTAGGACCCCCTGAGGAGTGTAGATCCCACTAATGGCCACATCTCTCTTGATTTAATTTGTTTCAGAAGTCCAGCCTTCTTTGCAGGTCACTCTTGTGGGCATTTTTAGTCATCCCCTGCAGTGGCCTCACATCTGCCTGCCCAGGCCCCTGGAATGACACCAGTGTTATATCAGTGCCACTAGAAATATTTGTCCCTTTTCGTTGCTAAATGCTCCACTATGCACTCCAGCTGCTAACTTTGTCTGTCTGCTTGTTTGCTGCTGGGCAGGTAGTTTACAGTGGGTTTATCAAAGCTTTTTCACCAAAAACATCTGCCTGCTGTTGCTGCAGCAGTGAGAGTTGAGCATAATAGCAACATTTTTTTTGGCTGTAAATTCAAAACAATGAGCTGGAAAACACAAAAAAAAAAAAAAAACACTCAACAGAGCTGAGGGGAACAGCAGAGTTGATGATAATTTTCTGTGGGTTCATCACTGAGACATCTTTCACATTATTCATGGCTGTTTATATAAAACACTGATGTAAAAACACTGATATGTGCAGCCTTAAAAATGCAGAGTACATTAAAATACTGTAAATGATGTAAATCTTTTTTCTTTTTTCTTTTTTCTTTTTTTTTTTTTTACATGTTTTTACAGTATAGGTAAGGTAAGGTATAGGTTCACATATTGTATTTATCCAATTAGGTTATAAAATGTCACCCAACAAAGTGAGAAAATTGCACCTGTAAGCCATAACAGCAGATTCATTTTTTGCTCTGTTCACTTAGATCCCATTGTCGTTTTCTTCCCGGCACATGACAGATAAATGCTACACATGTATGTGTGGGTACACATGCACATCTGAACACTCACACACACACACTGGCAGCCACAATAAACAGTGTCTCCAGGCACTTAAGGTGTTAAGAGAATATCAGAGCATCGGAACAGCGCGCTCTGCCTCTCCTCTCTCTGATCTTCTCTTCAGACCTCTTGTCTCTTGATGGTTCACAAGTTCTCTCATGCCTGTCTGATCTTCTTGTGACCTTTTCAAAGTTATACATACAAAATGAGATTCTTTCCCTTCAGGAATGTACCATTTGAGAGCCTTCCCATAACTTAGAAGACACTTTCCAGCGCTGCAAGGATTTCCAAATGCCCACTGAGACATACTGTGCATGGTTTTTTTTTTTTCGTCTTTTTTTCCTCCTCCGTTCTTCTGCCTCGCTGTTTTTTTTCATAGTCATTCCACACTTCAGCTCTCACTCTACATCTAATATTGGGCCAAGATTTCAATTTGTTGTTTGACCTTTTCTCAGCTACATTCTATGGTAGAGTGCAAATAGCATTGTGCTCCCAGGGCTTTAATTCTGGGCGCTGAAGGAAAAGTCCATCTCAATTCTTCAAACCAATATATCCCATCAATAGTGTCATATTTTTTTGATGCCTTGGAAATATAGCTATTATTTACAGATATTAGATACTCGCCTATACAACATTTGGTATCTGAGCAATATAATGCATCTCCACTGCTGCCTCACTCAGACCTGTAATGGTATTCTGACTGTTTTACATGACCAATGGCATTTTCATTGTGCAAATGCAACTCGGATCATAAATAAGCTTGTTAATTTTTGCCCTGCTGTTTGTGATGACAAATCACCCGCCGTGTAAACATTGTCAACAGATGGCAAAATTACTCAAGCGAGGGTGTGCCTGATACTTCTGGGAGGTGTAATGACGGGCTGTGTCTGGCAATGGGATGCTAAGTGATGCAGGGCTCCATTCTTCTTAGCTCAGCCTTGGAAAACAGCTTCATACATCATATCGACGCCCCTCCTCAGACAGATGTGTGCAGAGGAGAAGACGGAACACATGCTACTATTACCTCAGATGGATCTCATGAAAACAAAGCTCACGATGGATATTCCACAGTCCCCGAGCTTGACAGGCCTCAGCAATAACAGGGCGACCCATGAGTGGAATGTGTGTGCGTGTGAATGTGAGTGATCGGGTGTGTATGCTTCCCGTCTTCACCTTATGTGTCCAGATTGATCAAATCCCACCCATTCCCTGTGAATATCTGGTGAACTCTTCGTAAAGTCATCATTTGCAATTACCCGCTTTTGTTATGAAATGGCAGACACAACACAGTCCTTATTGTATAGTTGTTTGCACCAATCACTTCCCATACACTCTGCTCTCCCTTTCCTCCTCTGCCTGTGAGAAAGAGACAGACAAAAAGACAAATGACCTGACGGTCAGACCTTGTGAATATGGGTTTCACTGTGAATGGGTTCGTGTGTATCTGCTGAGATGCAATTACACACAGCTTCTTGCTCCTGCTCTTGCCTCACCTTGTTTCCCCGCCAGCTCAATTGTGATGTTATGATAGTTGGAGGTTAGAGGTGAACAGGGGGCAGGCTGGGGTGATTTGAGTCTGTGTTACAGCTGCGAGAATCAAAAAGGGAATGAGTAATACAGTTGTGTTCTCAAACGCTGTGCAACGACCAAGGTCAGAAATCCTCACCTCATCCCAGTGTTATGATGAATTTGGTGAACAAACTCCCCGGTGAGCACAGCTTTGGCAATTTCTAAGATCTAGGGTTAAACTTTCCTTTATATTAACAGCATCAAAATGATATAATTTCACTTGCTTTTTTATTAAATTACTTTTAAACCAAACGTAGCCTTGTTTCAGCCTTATCCCCTCACTGCCAGTAAATCCCCACACTGTGCCAGTCAGGTTGGGCAACGCTGCTCTGCCCCAAGGTTTTTCAAAATATGTGGCTGCATTTCAGTTCTTTTAACATGTTCAACACCCTCTAAATATACAGATTTCTGTCTCACTGGAACTGAAAAACACCGAGCTTCACCAGTGTAGCTCTTGAGTTCAAAACTGTGATTAAAAATTCAGCTTCTCTTGGCTTGATACATTACTGACCATCCTCACCGAGCCCTGTGTCCAAGAAATTAGGTTTTTGATCTGCTAACTGACAAAAGTAAATACATTTTGAGAGAATTGTAATACACCCTGAATTATGTTACTGATTGAATTATTGACTAATTGATTTCAGAATGAAAACTGTCTCAGTATGGACAGGACATGTTTACTGTATTAACATCTAACTGCAGTCTTTTCCAAACCTCATCTATGTTTCTGTTGTCTGTGCTGAACCATAGGAGGGACTCAGGATGCAAGCCCTGGTCTGTGGTGCTCCTGGTCTTTGTATGCTGTTTCTGTTTGTATGTAAGTTTCTGTCATGTGATGGATGTTGTTGCATGTGCCAGTTACGTTTCCTTCCAAATGTATTTGATAGAACAAATTAGTAGAAGATGAACACATTTGCTGGGAGACAGGGAACCTCACAACACCTGGGATACCAGCTGAGCCGAGTTCCCCAGCTCCTTCCATCCACATGTGGAATTATCCTAGAGCAAGAACTCCAATTGCTCCCAAGTCAGTAAAATCAGACGTGCTCTAAGCACTAAATACCTCAAACTAAGACCGAACCACACTTATGTCTTTGTGCCATGATTGGCCAGCTGTGTGCATTTAAGACAGGAGCCAAGGATGTGCTGTGTGCTGTTATCTCCATATTAAAAAAAAAAAAGAGATGCTGCCTTCCAGTGTTGCTGTTCGGATCAGGTATAAACACTTTTGATTTCTGACGTGGTTGGACAACGTGTCTTACAAACGAGTTTTGACCAATCATAAACTGGTCCTGAGACAACCCTGATTAGAAGATGACTTCCCATTTTGCAAAACTTGCTTTTGGATAAAGAAGATTTGAGGCTGGAAAAATATATAGCTACCAGATATACTACGCTTAATATCTTTTAAATGCAGCCTGCTGTCACATTGAAAAGGTACAAAATTAATTTTTAAACTTTAAAAACACATTGTCATAAATTACATACAATGTCCAGTGCCAACATTTTGTGAATACAGTGGCAGATATCTGTTCTTTTTTTTCTTTTCTTGCTTCATGACTTGTTTACCAGTAGCACCCTAACTCACATTAACATGACTGATGATTACTGGCCAGAGCTTTATATCCACATGCAGTTTAAACTTGCAGATGGCTTTGCTGCCTTTCCAGTTTCTACCCACATAATCCCTTCTGCTAATGAAGGTCTCAGGCAGAAAATTCCCTTACTTCCCTTTAGCACTTCTTAAGATCAATAACCTGATATTCACTGGACAGATAAAGTTGCTTTCAGTGTACATGTATGTGATTCTAACAGCTCAGCATACATGCTAAACAAAGCTTTGGTTTGAAACAAAGTGAAGGATGTGGAGCACCGACTCACACAAGCAGTGACTGAGCATTATATTAACACACTATGCTAATCCTTTCAGCAGCACAGCTGGAGTCCAAGTTAGAAGGAGATATACAGCTTAGTTCTCAGGTTCAGGTTATTTTAAGACATAAGAGACCTCATTTCAAAGGAACTATAAAATTAGAGGGAAAAGGTTGGGTCCTGAATAGAAGGATAATTAGGTATTCTCTGCAATAGTAATTATCCTCGTTGTTTTTGACAGCAGTAGAACTGAGGGCTTGTCTTTGCTTTGCTTCCATCTGCTTTGCAGATGTGTATCTCTTCTCATCTTGTCCATGAGAACTTTTGATGATGATCTGGCTTTTCTAGTGGAGCCTTGCCACATTTCATTATTTCATCACTCTGTGAAAAGTGGTAAACAGCACTGCATGAATGATGATCAAATATCTGCAGAGGAGCTGCTGCGTCCTCTCAGTCATCTGCACGTACATTATTAGGAATCGTACTCTCAGAGAGAAAACAGCTGAAAACCCAAAGGGTAAATGAGAATGCTTTTAGACAGCAGACATACAAGAGATCAGTGACAATCACAAAAGTTTTCCCTGTAATTTAGCTCATTCGTCTCTTTGATTCGTCTTTACGGGTAATGATGAAAGGTCTACATGAAGGACATCTTTAACACAAAGCAATTTTGAAAACAGCTCTCCAGAGAATTTCAAAATTCTAGTCTGAGCCTATCAGAGTCACCTATCAAATCTGTGAGGATAATTGTGAATTGAAGCCATCAGTTGAGAGTCTAGCAGTTCCAGTTAAAATATGTAGCAGTAAATATGGATTATGCTGACCGATGGGCTGGATTATTTGCTGAAGGAAACGGTTAGAGAACAAGGGAAAATAAAACATTATGCATAGTGGGAATCAATGGCAAGAAAAGTAGTGAACACAAAAGCTAACTGGAGTCAGAGGTTAGTTAACCTGGGGTCCAAAACAATGAAACGAGATTGGAGATGTGTGTTACAGCTACTATAAAAACGGTCTATAAAAAAGGTTTTTGAGTTTTCTGTTCACAAGAAGCATCAGTTGATATGAACCATGCCTCACACAAAAAGGGATCTCAGAAGACTTAAGATCAAGAATAGCTGATTTGCATAAATGTGGAAAGGGTTACAAAGTAATCTCAAAGAGTTTCGTCCATGCAGACTGTTCAGTGAGTTTCAAAAGGGTCCCACAAGAGCAGGTAAAGGCTTAAAGGAATCAGTGGAGCTGGTTAGCATCTCTGTTCCTGATCTACCATATGCAAATCATGACGCCTGGTTTCATGGAGCTGGATACCACAAAGAAAGCTGTTGCTTCCCATAAAAAAATTACAGCATACCTGAAAGTTTCCATAGACAGGGAAATCTTTTGTGAACTGATGAAACCAAGGTTGAATTTTCTGGGAGGAAAATGCAGGACTATGTATATTGTAAAAAAGGTACTGCATGCCAACATGAAAACGTCATCCCAAGGGGGACGTATGGTGGAGGGAGCATCTTGATTTGAGGCTCCTTTGCTGCTCTTGGGCCTGGACAGCTCGCCATTGTGGAGCGGTAAATGATTTCCTGAATTTATCAAGTATCTCACAGGATAATACCAGGGTGGCTGTCTGCCAGCTGAGGTTCAGTAGAAGCTGGGTGGAGCAGCAGGACAATGACCCTAAATATCAAACAAATCTACTACAGATTGACTTCAAACAAAGAAAATCTGCTTTTTGGAGTGATTCAGTCTGAGGCAAGACCTTAACCGTACAGGGATGCTGTGGAGAGAAGAGAGCCATTCACACCAGTGCATCCTTCAGTGGTCCAAAACTAATGCAAAACTAATGACATTCAGATCAACTAGAAGCTATTATCTACTAATACCTGTATGAATTACAACATTTCTTTCTCAGAAAATGATCATTTAAATTCACTTTATCAATTCTCCTTATGTATGCGCTTCTTTGCACATACATAATCTGCAAATGACATTTTAGACTGGGCTATAAACTGTGTGTGTGTATGTGTGTCTATAGACATGAATGCAGAGTGTTGGCAGTAGATTGTCATGTTTATTCTTTATAAGCCTCAATACATCTGAAATGGGAACAAACACAATGATTGCAAATGAACAGCAAAGTGCTTCAGCAGCTTTTAGCCAACACTGCCTTTTTTGCCCTGAGGATATGTTATGGTTTTTACTGTTTGAATACCTCTTACATACTCTAAGAGGAAATAAAAAATCCACAGAGTCTCCTTGGCTCTGAGTGCTTTCCTCCTTTCTATTTCATAACCGGTGCAGAGTACAGGACTCTTCCCCAGTGGTGTTGGCTGCCACCGTCCCCTGGGATCTTTTCGCATACGGATGGAGGCCTTACCGAGGCTTTTTAATGTGGTCCTGAGTTTGTTCATGACCCTCTTCTTTATTTCCTCTGAGACCTCTGTCTTCTTCTTTTATATAACTAAATCTGTTTGGTGAAGAGAAAGAAAATCGGCTGAACTCTCCTGCAGACGTGAAGAAAAAGTACAAAAAAAAAAAGGCATAAAATGCTGCAGTTATTTTTGTTGATTAGATATCAGCCCAAACCCTTTCTGTCTATTAACCACAGGAAATGAACAGTCAAGTGCTGTATTCTGCATCAGCTGAAGAGAATACTAATGAGGAGTTACAATGTGTGTTGAATGTGTACTAAATTTTGCACATAATAGTAGTTGCAAAGCATCCCTGAAGTCGCTGCCTTAGGCGAGTGGTATGGGAAAATGACACCAGCTTGTTTTCGGCACTTCTCGTCACAGTTTAAGAATGTAGGGCAGAATGAATAAGAGGCGTGTGAAGAAGAGAAAATAGCATGTTGTCTTCTCCTGCCGTTGTGAACACATCTTTATTGGGCGGATTACATTCTTTTTCTGTGTGCGGGGAGGTGATCTGTTCATTGTGCATGTCAGAAGAGGCGACTGGAGGTGGAGGAATTTGGAATTTGTTAGGAGCCATATCATCATCACTTTTCACTGTGGCCCTGGTATCTAAGTATCTGGAAGTGACATCGCAAATAGCACGAGAGTGGAGGCAAACAAATAACTAAACATTGCACAGGAAAGTCTGTTTTTGAAATAATTACCCCACCAGAAGGCTGCGGTGATTTTAGGAAGCAATTTTTTTCACACCACAAAAGCAAAACTGTGACTTCAAACTGTGCAGCCATTTGCTGTGCCTTGCTTTTCATCTTATTTAAAGCTTTCTTTCAAGAGACCACAGGGTGGGAATGCGATTAATTTCATTTTTCAAGTGGCAGGGAAAATGCTTTCCAATAAAATCTGGAAATCACTGCAAGAAACAACAAGAATTAAACACAAACAAATATACCATTTTAGCTTATTAATTCCTCCTACTTGTTTTACGCTAAACTGATATGGAAATGCATTTAAATTTTACTCAGTTTCAAAGCCGTATGGTGCTTGTTTTCATTCTCTTACTATTTTGTTCAAAATTCTAATAATGAAAAAGTTAGAATTAGATTAGTTTTCTCCAGGAGATGTGAATTCTTGGTTCTGGCTGATGATGTTGGTACTGTAGTCTGATTTGTTCAGTATCTCTGTGGGCTGGGAAGCATGAACCACAATGTCCTCAGCATTTGGAATTTTTCAGATGAATTAAAGGGTTATGGGCCCCGTTTTGGTGGCGGTGCAATGTCTAGTGCAAGTAGCACTCTGATAGTTTGGTTAAATTAAGGCAAATTAGTTTTGCCTATCTGTACGGTATTTTGTTGCCAAGCGCGCAGTGCACAGGTGGGAGGAGAGGCGCAAATAGGTAGAGTAAGATGAGTTGTTGGGATTTTGTGCAGAGAACAGATGGCACAATCTGCTCTGCTGTCCACTTTGGTGATTTTAGCAACAAGCGTGAACAAATAACCATGCCATAACAGAATAATGCTTAAACCATAGACCATTCAAAAAATAATGTTTAATGTGTTCAATACAAAAATGCTGATAAATCATAAATCTATAGATTCATATCTGTGATCTCCTACAGCATCTGTTCTCCATAGCTACTTTATACAGTATGAAAAGCTTCTTCTGCAGTTCATTAAATCTCTGCAACCATCTGAAGGCTGCACGACAGATATGTTGATAAATCTGCAGCATCCAGTTTGAGTAGTGCCACGCCAGAGCACAGTGCCATTATGCACGACCATCCACTGTGTTTACCTTCATTAAAGCTCACCAGCAAACAACACCAGGCTGCTACAGAACAATGACACACACCTCTACGCTCTTCAGACGGGTCTGTTATTATTCGATACTCAGACATAGCTTAATTGTGTCTCCACTTTATGAATGGATTACAAACTTAACAGCACAGTGTTGAATGCTGTAAGGGACACACAACTTAAATGGCTAATGGTTAAAAGCCAGTGCTATGTCAGCCTGCGGTAGCTTCGTGGGCTGGCTGAAAATTGGGAAACCAGGCTCTGTATCCCCGTTCGTAGAACATACACTACACTAAACACCTAAAGTATATATTCAATTACAGAAAAACATTAAAGAATTCACTTTAATCACTGATGCTACACTGAGCTCACTTACTTCCTGGAGTTGTTATCCCAGTGCCACACTGTATTTTTATTGTTTGTTCCATTATCAACCAGTGCTCTGACTGCCATGAACCTTCTCTCAGCTGTGCAAGATGACCGACTGCCTGATTGAACCAAGGCCAAGATCAGGAATTATTCATCTTCCAGCCACTCTCCTTGCTTCCTCAGACCATCACTGTGCTGCCTGATTGCTGCTGCTGCTGTAGGCCCGGCACTGTTGGGACACGTGGGGTCGTCTTTTTAACTCAAGTGTCTGGACTGACTTGAATAAACAGTGCTAGTGATGGGAGCGATAACAGTTCTTACCATGGGTGTGACATTTCTAACAGATTCTATATCCACAGAAATGACATTTCCACCAGTGGTGATGATGTTTCCACGTACTGCAGTGCTATATTTACCCACAGATGGCGTTTCTGACCCCAGCCGTGACCCACAGCGACAACACATCTACCCAGTTTTTTTTATTGTACTTCTTCTGTGTTTGGACAGTGACAGCTTCTATTTTTTTGTTCATATAATTTCATATCAGCTCAGTTAATTAAAACAGACTGCCCTCTGAACCAATCTGTTTTTTTTTTTTTTTTTGGTATATTATGTTTTATTCTATCATATAACATGTTTTGGCCTACTAATTTTTAAGGACAAATGTTGAGCAATTATTAATTAGGGACTGGAAACAGTAACTGCATGTGCAATTTGCTTCTGCCAGAAATGAAAGAAAGTCCCCTTAGGCGGTTTAATTTTACCTTTTTGTTTTTTTCTTTACAATGAAGAATAGTCCACATTTTCTTTATATTTATTCATTTGGAATGTAGAAAAGCAAAAAGTACAAGGATTTCAGCAAATATCTTGTCTTTCCTCAGTGAATGTCCCAGTCCAAGCTCTTTTAAACACATAAGTAGTGTCAGGTGAGCATGATTAACTACATTTTAAATCTAATTAAAAACTAATGGAATCAATCTCATCAAATCAATCCAATGAATATTTGGAAGATTATAGGGAAAAGAAAAAAAAGACGTAGCTGCCTCACATAAGACTCACTGTAGAAATCCTCAGACAGCTTGCTGAGGGTGTGTTTTTTCAGGTGATTACCAACATCATCATATCAGTTGTAATGAATATGACGCAAGTGCTGTGACTCCTGTTTTACAGCTTTTCAGGAAATCCTGCTTCCTGCTTCCATTTAGCATATTAGCCTTGTAACATACTTGCTTTTACATACGGTACGCGTAGACAAGCAACTGTGATGTGAGCAGCACTGCTCATATACTTGACTGCGTCCTCTGTGCCTTGAGGATTACATACAGAATTTATGGTGTATTAGGTATATTTGTACAAGCTGAGGCCGCGTCTGAGAAAGAACAATCTGTTCCAGACTCCATAAGTTTAATAGCAAGGGGAAGTAGAAAAGCAAAAGGAATCCACGTGAATGAGAGAGTGAGCTGGCAGGGGGGTTGCAATGGGTGTTTGTTTTCCTTTCATTGTGGTCTCTCCTGTCATTAGTGTTTCTGTTTGTTAGTTAATGGACTGTTAAGTTCTAGAAGAAACGTAATGAAAGACAAGAATACTTAAGTTGAAATCACCATTTACGCTTCCCTTTAGTTGATTGAATCTTCCCTTTAGATGAGGCTAATGGTACGTTCCAAGCAGTATTTAAGCTCAGGCTTTAGATGAGCACAGAACCTAATGGATTCTTTCTGTTTGGTGTTAACATGTTTTCCTTGTGTCTGAGTTTCCTCCATGAGTCCAAAGACATGCAGGCCAGATGTACTGGTAAATGTGAGTTTAAATTGTTGTCTCGCCTAAATGTGTTAACCCAGTGACAGACTGGTAACTGGTCCAGAGTCAGGCTCAGGATGAACAGGTGTAGATGGATGAATGATCTATAAGACTGTGATGAATGGTTTACTAACCATCAATGATGAAATCAATAGTGACAACTTGTAACCTGATAATAAGTCATCGTTTTTGTGTCTGTTTTTGTGCTCATGTACCTCTAAAGCCTCAGTAATCCACAGCATCACTATATGGAAGAATGTATATAGAGAAAATGTGTTTTATTCTGTTTATGGGTGAACTGTGCCTTTAACAATAATTGCGGCAAATGCTTAGGATTTTAGGATCATATATCAAACAGTGACTGTCACTGCATTGTTGCCTTGCTTCAGTACATTTCTCTGCAGCAAATCTCTTAAAGTAAGTAATGTAATCACAATTCTTCAGCTGCAAAATATTTGTCAATTTTTTTCCCTCCCCCCGAAGGACTATAATAACAGCCACGAATTCCACAGAGCCTTTTCTGAACCCTGTCACCCTCCCGGCCTGCTGTCAACTTACGTCAATCTACATGTCAGACTGTTACACAACATGTTCTTTTCATACAGAATGGCTTGAATGCTCACATTCTACATGACTGCACTTGACAGTCTCATGTAGTGACAGAGTTTACTGTACGTGATTAAAATAAAACTCATGAACTTTTTGCTGTCGACTGTAACTACTACAAAATAGCTGAGTTTAAAGCAGTAATACTCCAGCGAATTTAATCCATCAAAATCTGTTCATTCTTCTGGAGGATGACATTTTCACAGGTAACACATCGAACGGCAGCAGTAGAGAGGCTAACACCGAATGTAATGAGTCTGTCCCAGACATGGCTCTGAGGATGGCCTCGAGTTAACAATATTTTGTGTTAATTAAAATGTTAATTAGACTGTCCCTGTAGCCAGCCCCAGACTTTCAGTCCTCTTTTTTTTCAGGCCACTCTATCTAACCTCCCTTGGACACCTTAAATGTCATGAAACAGCAGGGAGGACGCTTTGAAGTCTCCTCAGATTTGAGATTTGAGTCACAGCAGGTAAATAGAAACATGGAAATACTCACTGTAATTATGGGGAATCCTTTACATAGGAAAATAATTTTATGCACTTTATTACACTTCTCTGTATGATTTGATAGTTAGGTGGGGAAAAGGGTTTTCATAGAAAATGTACACTTCATTGCAGCAAAATGTAGTAGGTTAAGACCCACTAATAATACTAATATCCAATAGTACAAAATGTCAGCAGAAATGAGAAATTCACTACAACCCCATTTACATGTTGTATCATTAGAAATTTTTCTGAGCACCATGAACATCCAGAAATTACTCTTTACGTTATTAGATTTCAATCTAATAATACCAAACCAATAAAACTTGAAAAGTCGAGAGAGCACCCATGATGAATTTGAGAAGTTAAGCACAAGCCTTTTGAACCACGCCCCTGGTGCCGCCACCTTTTGTTTGCCGTTGAACTAGCAAAAGTAGATATGGACACGCCCTGAATCCACTTGCTCCAAGCGCTTTAGACACTTATATTGGTAAAATAGAGCCCTTAGAGTTAACTGTGGGAATTGTCAGGCTAAATGGCTTCATAATACACAATACAACTCAGACAGGAAGGGCCGAAACATATTACTGTCCTTTTCAGCTGGAGCTATTCAGGCTGTCCTCCATCCTGCCACATGACATCTATTACAATACTAGTCAATGAGAATCACAGAATGGTAATGAAAGGTTCTCCCAATGTCAGCTCTCCTATCTTTGAAATGAAGTCAATGATTAAAAGGAATAAAGACAGGGAGCAAAAGGACGCACTCGGGGTGACAGACAGGCGGCCAGAAAGTGAGAGGGAGTTCTTCAAGAAGCCATTTGCTGCGTGCCCACAAAATGACGGCCTCAATTATATCTTAACGGCCTGTGTGTGCAGAGGCAGCTGAGCAAAGCAGGAGAAAAATGAACCTTACTCACTCTGCTCTAATTAAGTAGTACAAACAAATTAAGAGATCTTGAATGGCTCTCATATGCATTACTAAATTCATCTATTAAAGCAGCTTCTCATCTGTGTTCACTTTATTATAATGACACTCCTCATGTCCACTTGAAAAACGTCCACATTTTTGTCTGTTCAGATCCACTCTATGGCGGATTCACTGTAAAATGCTTAAAAAATGCAAGCTTTACGTTTAACAATGGGAGACCGATGTCCTCAGTTTGCTTCAAATGAAATAGGTTGTTTTGTTCCACTATTTATATATTAAGTGCAAAGCTGTTTCCATGTGTTCTAAATAAAAAAATAAAATAACTTAAAGGGGGGGGGGGATACCTTGCAAACAGTCACTAAAATGGCACAAAAACTCTAGAGCGACTGTTATTATATCTCTAAATAGCTTAATACAAATTCTGGTAAATCTGGTCAAATCTGTGCCTGGAAGAACTGGCACATAAAAGCCTGCAAATTTGACCCTGTGTGTCTTTTGTGTGTCTTTGTAGCATTGATGCAATGAATAATGCAAATGGGGATAACAGCTCACACTTACAGACAGTCCCTAAGGACAATGGTCAAAATGTCTGTTTTGGAAAATTACAAAAATTGGCGGTTGCAGACCCCCCCTTGTTGATACTTCAGACGGTTTCAGACGCTGTTAAATGATGAGACAAGCATCTTGTATACACACCGTGGCCTTTAGATGCCATCAGGAATGCAAAGAGCCATCGATGTGCAAAGAGTTGACAAGTGGAGTCTAAAAATAATGAGCTCTGTGTACCATCTACGGTATATTAGCTACTGATTTTGTCGATTTAATCTCGGTTTAATAATAGGTGTGTTTAGGTAGACATTTTTGCCATGTGGATGATTTGGTAATAGTTTAGCTTTGTATAATTTGGGTAGTGTGTTGGTTTTTGGTTAGATGGGGTTTATTTTGGCAGTACAAATGTTGATCTGCATTGTCGTGCTTGGGCCCTAATAAAAAAGTCATAGTATAGGAAGGCTTCAAAATAGGCCAAAAAAAGTTTTTTTTGACTTCAAAATGTCATATAAACGTCATAGTATAGTATGGCGTCAAAATCGGCCAAAAAAAGTCAAAAATTTTTTTGACTTCAAAATGTCATAAAAAACGTCATAGTATAGTATGGCGTCAAAATAGGCCAAAAAAAATCATACTTTAGTATGACCTCAAAATGTCATAAAAAAAACGTCATAGTATAGTATGGCGTCAAAATTGGCCAAAAAAAGTCAAAAATTTTTTTGACCTCAAAAAGTCTCAAAAAACGTCATAGTATAGTATGGCGTTTTTTTCGGCCAAAAAAAGTCAAAATTTTTTTTGACTTCAAAATGTCATAAAAAACGTCATAGTATAGTATGGCGTCAAAATGGGCCAAAAAAAGTCATACTTTAGTATGACCTCAAAATGTCATAAAAAACGTCATATTATAGTATGGCGTCAAAATGGGCCAAAAAAAGCCATACTTTAGTATGACTTCAAAATGTCATAAAAAAGGTCATAGTATAGTATGGCGTTTTTTTCGGGCAAAAAAAGTCCAAATTTTGTTCGGCCTCAAAATGTCATAAAAAACGTCATAGTATAGTATGGCGTTTTTTTCGGGCAAAAAAAGTCCAAATTTTTTTCGGCCTCAAAATGTCATAAAAAACGTCATAGTATAGTGTGGCGTTTTTTTCGAGCAAAAAAAGTCATACTTTAGTATGACCTCAAAATGTCATAAAAAACGTCATAGTATAGTATGGCGTTTTTTTCGGGCAAAAAAGTCCAAATTTTTTTCGGCCTCAAAATGTCAAAAAAAACGTCATAGTATGGTATGGCGTTTTTTTCAGGCAAAAAAAGTCCAAATTATTTTCGGCCTCAAAATGTCATAAAAAACGTCATAGTATAGTATGGCGTTTTTTTCGGGCAAAAAAAGTCCAAATTTTTTTCGGCCTCAAAATGTCATAAAAAACGTCATAGTATAGTATGGCGTTTTTTTCGGGCAAAAAAAGTCCAAATTTTTTTCGGCCTCAAAATGTCATAAAAAACGTCATAGTATTGTATGGCGTTTTTTTCGGGCAAAAAAAGTCCAAATTTTTTTCGGCCTCAAAATGTCATAAAAAACGTCATAGTATAGTATGGCGTTTTTTTCGGGCAAAAAAAGTCATACTTTAGTATGACCTCAAAATGTCATAAAAAACGTCATAGTATAGTATGGCGTTTTTTTCGGGCAAAAAAAGTCCAAATTTTTTTCGGCCTCAAAATGTCATAAAAAACGTCATAGTATAGTATGGCGTTTTTTTCGGCCTCAAAATGTCATAAAAAACGTCATAGTATAGTATGGCGTTTTTTTCGGGCAAAAAAAGTCCAAATTTTTTTCGGCCTCAAAATGTCAAAAAAAACGTCATAGTATAGTATGGCGTTTTTTTCGGGCAAAAAAAGTCCAAATTTTTTTCGGCCTCAAAATGTCATAAAAAACGTCATAGTATAGTATGGCGTTTTTTTCGGGCAAAAAAAGTCATACTTTAGTATGACCTCAAAATGTCATAAAAAACGTCATAGTATAGTATGGCGTTTTTTTCGGGCAAAAAAAGTCATACTTTAGTATGACCTCAAAATGTCATAAAAAAACGTCATAGTATAGTATGGCGTTTTTTTTCGGGCAAAAAAAGTCCAAATTTTTTTCGGCCTCAAAATGTCATAAAAAACGTCATAGTATAGTATGGCGTTTTTTTTCGGCCTCAAAATGTCATAAAAAACGTCATAGTATAGTATGGCGTTTTTTTCGGGCAAAAAAAGTCCAAATTTTTTTCGGCCTCAAAATGTCAAAAAAAACGTCATAGTATAGTATGGCGTTTTTTTCGGGCAAAAAAAGTCCAAATTTTTTTCGGCCTCAAAATGTCATAAAAAACGTCATAATATAGTATGGCGTTTTTTTCGGGCAAAAAAAGTCATACTTTAGTGTGACCTCAAAATGTCATAAAAAACGTCATAGTATAGTATGGCGTTTTTTTCGGGCAAAAAAAGTCATACTTTAGTATGACCTCAAAATGTCATAAAAAACGTCATAGTATGGTATGGCGTTTTTTTCGGGCAAAAAAAGTCCAAATTATTTTCGGCCTCAAAATGTCTTAAAAAACGTCATAGTATAGTATGGCGTTTTTTTCGGGCAAAAAAGTCCAAATTTTTTTCGGCCTCAAAATGTCAAAAAAAACGTCATAGTATGGTATGGCGTTTTTTTCGGGCAAAAAAAGTCCAAATTATTTTCGGCCTCAAAATGTCATAAAAAACGTCATAGTATAGTATGGCGTTTTTTTCGGGCAAAAAAAGTCCAAATTTTTTTCGGCCTCAAAATGTCATAAAAAACGTCATAGTATAGTATGGCGTTTTTTTCGGGCAAAAAAAGTCCAAATTTTTTTCGGCCTCAAAATGTCATAAAAAACGTCATAGTATAGTATGGCGTTTTTTTCGGGCAAAAAAAGTCATACTTTAGTATGACCTCAAAATGTCATAAAAAACGTCATAGTATAGTATGGCGTTTTTTTCGGGCAAAAAAAGTCCAAATTTTTTTCGGCCTCAAAATGTCAAAAAAAACGTCATAGTATAGTATGGCGTTTTTTTCGGGCAAAAAAAGTCCAAATTTTTTTCGGCCTCAAAATGTCATAAAAAACGTCATAGTATAGTATGGCGTTTTTTTCGGGCAAAAAAAGTCATACTTTAGTATGACCTCAAAATGTCATAAAAAACGTCATAGTATAGTATGGCGTTTTTTTCGGGCAAAAAAAGTCATACTTTAGTATGACCTCAAAATGTCATAAAAAAACGTCATAGTATAGTATGGCGTTTTTTTTCGGGCAAAAAAAGTCCAAATTTTTTTCGGCCTCAAAATGTCATAAAAAACGTCATAGTATAGTATGGCGTTTTTTTCGGCCTCAAAATGTCATAAAAAACGTCATAGTATAGTATGGCGTTTTTTTCGGGCAAAAAAAGTCCAAATTTTTTTCGGCCTCAAAATGTCAAAAAAAACGTCATAGTATAGTATGGCGTTTTTTTCGGGCAAAAAAAGTCCAAATTTTTTTCGGCCTCAAAATGTCATAAAAAACGTCATAATATAGTATGGCGTTTTTTTTCGGGCAAAAAAAGTCATACTTTAGTGTGACCTCAAAATGTCATAAAAAACGTCATAGTATAGTATGGCGTTTTTTTCGGGCAAAAAAAGTCATACTTTAGTATGACCTCAAAATGTCATAAAAAACGTCATAGTATGGTATGGCGTTTTTTTCGGGCAAAAAAAGTCCAAATTATTTTCGGCCTCAAAATGTCTTAAAAAACGTCATAGTATAGTATGGCGTTTTTTTCGGGCAAAAAAGTCCAAATTTTTTTCGGCCTCAAAATGTCAAAAAAAACGTCATAGTATGGTATGGCGTTTTTTTCGGGCAAAAAAAGTCCAAATTATTTTCGGCCTCAAAATGTCATAAAAAACGTCATAGTATAGTATGGCGTTTTTTTCGGGCAAAAAAAGTCCAAATTTTTTTCGGCCTCAAAATGTCATAAAAAACGTCATAGTATAGTATGGCGTTTTTTTCGGGCAAAAAAAGTCCAAATTTTTTTCGGCCTCAAAATGTCATAAAAAACGTCATAGTATAGTATGGCGTTTTTTTCGGGCAAAAAAAGTCATACTTTAGTATGACCTCAAAATGTCATAAAAAACGTCATAGTATAGTATGGCGTTTTTTTCGGGCAAAAAAAGTCCAAATTTTTTTCGGCCTCAAAATGTCATAAAAAACGTCATAGTATAGTATGGCGTTTTTTTCGGGCAAAAAAAGTCCAACTTTTTTTCGGCCTCAAAATGTCATAAAAAACGTCATAGTATAGTATGGCGTTTTTTTCGGGCAAAAAAAGTCCAAATTTTTTTCGGCCTCAAAATGTCATAAAAAACGTCATAGTATAGTATGGCGTTTTTTTCGGGCAAAAAAAAGTCCAAATTTTTTTCGGCCTCAAAATGTCATAAAAAACGTCATAGTATAGTAAGGCGTCAAAATTGGACAAAAAAAGTCATACTTTAGTATGACTTCAAAATGTCATAAAAAACGTCATAGTATAGTATGGCGTTTTTTTCGGGCAAAAAAAGTCATACTTTAGTATGACCTCAAAATGTCATAAAAAACGTCATAGTATAGTATGGCGTTTTTTTCGGGCAAAAAAAGACAAAAATTTTTTCGGCCTCAAAATGTCATAAAAAACGTCACAGTATAGTATGGCGTTTTTTTCGGGCAAAAAAAGTCATACTTTAGTATGATCTCAAAATGTCATAAAAAACGTCATAGTATAGTATGGCGTTTTTTTCGGGCAAAAAAAGTCATACTTTAGTATGACCTCAAAATGTCATAAAAAACGTCATAGTATAGTATGGCGTTTTTTTCGGGCAAAAAAAGTCATACTTTAGTATGACCTCAAAATGTCATAAAAAACGTCATAGTATAGTATGGCGTTTTTTTCGGGCAAAAAAAGTCATACTTTAGTATGACCTCAAAATGTCATAAAAAACGTCATAGTATAGTATGGCGTTTTTTTCGGGCAAAAAAAGTCCAAATTTTTTTCGGCCTCAAAATGTCATAAAAAACGTCATAGTATAGTATGGCGTTTTTTTCGGGCAAAAAAAAGTCCAAATTTTTTTCGGCCTCAAAATGTCATAAAAAACGTCATAGTATAGTAAGGCGTCAAAATTGGACAAAAAAAGTCATACTTTAGTATGACTTCAAAATGTCATAAAAAACGTCATAGTATAGTATGGCGTTTTTTTCGGGCAAAAAAAGTCATACTTTAGTATGACCTCAAAATGTCATAAAAAACGTCATAGTATAGTATGGCGTTTTTTTCGGGCAAAAAAAGACAAAAATTTTTTCGGCCTCAAAATGTCATAAAAAACGTCACAGTATAGTATGGCGTTTTTTTCGGGCAAAAAAAGTCATACTTTAGTATGATCTCAAAATGTCATAAAAAACGTCATAGTATAGTATGGCGTTTTTTTCGGGCAAAAAAAGTCATACTTTAGTATGACCTCAAAATGTCATAAAAAACGTCATAGTATAGTATGGCGTTTTTTTCGGGCAAAAAAAGTCATACTTTAGTATGACCTCAAAATGTCATAAAAAACGTCATAGTATAGTATGGCGTTTTTTTCGGGCAAAAAAAGTCATACTTTAGTATGACCTCAAAATGTCATAAAAAACGTCATAGTATAGTATGGCGTTTTTTTCGGGCAAAAAAAGTCCAAATTTTTTTCGGCCTCAAAATGTCATAAAAAACGTCATAGTATAGTATGGCGTTTTTTTCGGCCTCAAAATGTCATAAAAAACGTCATAGTATAGTATGGCGTTTTTTTCGGGCAAAAAAAGTCCAAATTTTTTTCGGCGTCAAAATGTCAAAAAAAACGTCATAGTATAGTATGGCGTTTTTTTCGGGCAAAAAAAGTCCAAATTTTTTTCGGCCTCAAAATGTCATAAAAAACGTCATAGTATAGTATGGCGTTTTTTTCGGGCAAAAAAAGTCATACTTTAGTATGACCTCAAAATGTCATAAAAAACGTCATAGTATAGTATGGCGTTTTTTTCGGGCAAAAAAGTCCAAATTTTTTTCGGCCTCAAAATGTCATAAAAAACGTCATAGTATAGTATGGCGTTTTTTTCGGGCAAAAAAAGTCCAAATTTTTTTCGGCCTCAAAATGTCATAAAAAACGTCATAGTATAGTATGGCGTTTTTTTCGGGCAAAAAAAGTCATACTTTAGTATGACCTCAAAATGTCATAAAAAACGTCATAGTATAGTATGGCGTTTTTTTCGGGCAAAAAAAGTCATACTTTAGTATGACCTCAAAATGTCATAAAAAACGTCATAGTATAGTATGGCGTTTTTTTCGGGCAAAAAAAGTCCAAATTTTTTTCGGCCTCAAAATGTCATAAAAAACGTCATAGTATAGTATGGCGTTTTTTTCGGGCAAAAAAAGTCCAAATTTTTTTCGGCCTCAAAATGTCATAAAAAACGTCATAGTATAGTATGGCGTTTTTTTCGGGCAAAAAAAGTCATACTTTAGTATGACCTCAAAATGTCATAAAAAACGTCATAGTATAGTATGGCGTTTTTTTCGGGCAAAAAAAGTCATACTTTAGTATGACCTCAAAATGTCATAAAAAACGTCATAGTATAGTATGGCGTTTTTTTCGGGCAAAAAAAGTCATACTTTAGTATGACCTCAAAATGTCATAAAAAACGTCATAGTATAGTATGGCGTTTTTTTCGGGCAAAAAAAGTCCAAATTTTTTTCGGCCTCAAAATGTCATAAAAAACGTCATAGTATAGTATGGCGTTTTTTTCGGGCAAAAAAAGTCATACTTTAGTATGACCTCAAAATGTCATAAAAAACATCATAGTATAGTATGGCGTTTTTTTCGGGCAAAAAAAGTCCAAATTTTTTTCGGCCTCAAAATGTCATAAAAAACGTCATAGTATAGTAAGGCGTCAAAATTGGACAAAAAAAGTCATACTTTAGTATGACTTCAAAATGTCATAAAAAACGTCATAGTATAGTATGGCGTTTTTTTCGGGCAAAAAAAGTCATACTTTAGTATGACCTCAAAATGTCATAAAAAACGTCATAGTATAGTATGGCGTTTTTTTCGGCCTCAAAATGTCATAAAAAACGTCATAGTATAGTATGGCGTTTTTTTCGGGCAAAAAAAGTCCAAATTTTTTTCGGCGTCAAAATGTCAAAAAAAACGTCATAGTATAGTATGGCGTTTTTTTCGGGCAAAAAAAGTCCAAATTTTTTTCGGCCTCAAAATGTCATAAAAAACGTCATAGTATAGTATGGCCTTTTTTTCGGGCAAAAAAAGTCATACTTTAGTATGACCTCAAAATGTCATAAAAAACGTCATAGTATAGTATGGCGTTTTTTTCGGGCAAAAAAGTCCAAATTTTTTTCGGCCTCAAAATGTCAAAAAAAACGTCATAGTATGGTATGGCGTTTTTTTCGGGCAAAAAAAGTCCAAATTATTTTCGGCCTCAAAATGTCATAAAAAACGTCATAGTATAGTATGGCGTTTTTTTCGGGCAAAAAAAGTCAAAAATTTTTTCGGCCTCAAAATGTCATAAAAAACGTCATAGTATAGTATGGCGTTTTTTTCGGGCAAAAAAAGTCATACTTTAGTATGACCTCAAAATGTCATAAAAAACGTCATAGTATAGTATGGCGTTTTTTTCGGGCAAAAAAAGTCCAAATTTTTTTCGGCCTCAAAATGTCATAAAAAACGTCATAGTATAGTATGGCGTTTTTTTCGGGCAAAAAAAGTCATACTTTAGTATGACCTCAAAATGTCATAAAAAACGTCATAGTATAGTATGGCGTTTTTTTCGGGCAAAAAAAGTCCAAATTTTTTTCGGCCTCAAAATGTCATAAAAAACGTCATAGTATAGTATGGCGTTTTTTTCGGGCAAAAAAAGTCCAAATTTTTTTCGGCCTCAAAATGTCATAAAAAACGTCATAGTATAGTATGGCGTTTTTTTTGGGGCAAAAAAAGTCCAAATTTTTTTCGGCCTCAAAATGTCATAAAAAACGTCATAGTATAGTATGGCGTTTTTTTCGGGCAAAAAAAAGTCCAAATTTTTTTTGGCCTCAAAATGTCATAAAAAACGTCATAGTATAGTAAGGCGTCAAAATTGGACAAAAAAAGTCATACTTTAGTATGACTTCAAAATGTCATAAAAAACGTCATAGTATAGTATAGCGTTTTTTTCGGGCAAAAAAAGTCATACTTTAGTATGACCTCAAAATGTCATAAAAAACGTCATAGTATAGTATGGCGTTTTTTTCGGGCAAAAAAAGTCCAAATTTTTTTCGGCCTCAAAATGTCATAAAAAACGTCATAGTATAGTATGGCGTTTTTTTCGGGCAAAAAAAGTCATACTTTAGTATGACCTCAAAATGTCATAAAAAACGTCATAGTATAGTATGGCGTTTTTTTCGGGCAAAAAAGTCCAAATTTTTTTCGGCCTCAAAATGTCAAAAAAAACGTCATAGTATGGTATGGCGTTTTTTTCGGGCAAAAAAAGTCCAAATTATTTTCGGCCTCAAAATGTCATAAAAAACGTCATAGTATAGTATGGCGTTTTTTTCGGGCAAAAAAAGTCCAAATTTTTTTCGGCCTCAAAATGTCATAAAAAACGTCATAGTATAGTATGGCGTTTTTTTCGGGCAAAAAAAGTCCAAATTTTTTTCGGCCTCAAAATGTCATAAAAAACGTCATAGTATAGTATGGCGTTTTTTTCGGGCAAAAAAAGTCCAAATTTTTTTCGGCCTCAAAATGTCATAAAAAACGTCATAGTATAGTATGGCGTTTTTTTCGGGCAAAAAAAGTCATACTTTAGTATGACCTCAAAATGTCATAAAAAACGTCATAGTATAGTATGGCGTTTTTTTCGGGCAAAAAAAGTCCAAATTTTTTTCGGCCTCAAAATGTCATAAAAAACGTCATAGTATGGTATGGCGTTTTTTTCGGGCAAAAAAAGTCCAAATTTTTTTCGGCCTCAAAATGTCATAAAAAACGTCATAGTATAGTATGGCGTTTTTTTCGGGCAAAAAAAGTCCAAATTTTTTTCGGCCTCAAAATGTCATAAAAAACGTCATAGTATAGTATGGCGTTTTTTTCGGGCAAAAAAAAGTCCAAATTTTTTTCGGCCTCAAAATGTCATAAAAAACGTCATAGTATAGTAAGGCGTCAAAATTGGACAAAAAAAGTCATACTTTAGTATGACTTCAAAATGTCATAAAAAACGTCATAGTATAGTATGGCGTTTTTTTCGGGCAAAAAAAGTCATACTTTAGTATGACCTCAAAATGTCATAAAAAACGTCATAGTATAGTATGGCGTTTTTTTCGGGCAAAAAAAGACAAAAATTTTTTCGGCCTCAAAATGTCATAAAAAACGTCATAGTATAGTATGGCGTTTTTTTCGGGCAAAAAAAGTCATACTTTAGTATGATCTCAAAATGTCATAAAAAACGTCATAGCATAGTATGGCGTTTTTTTCGGGCAAAAAAAGTCATACTTTAGTATGACCTCAAAATGTCATAAAAAACGTCATAGTATAGTATGGCGTTTTTTTCGGGCAAAAAAAGTCATACTTTAGTATGACCTCAAAATGTCATAAAAAACGTCATAGTATAGTATGGCGTTTTTTTCGGGCAAAAAAAGTCATACTTTAGTATGACCTCAAAATGTCATAAAAAACGTCATAGTATAGTATGGCGTTTTTTTCGGGCAAAAAAAGTCCAAATTTTTTTCGGCCTCAAAATGTCATAAAAAACGTCATAGTATAGTATGGCATTTTTTTCGGCCTCAAAATGTCATAAAAAACGTCATAGTATAGTATGGCGTTTTTTTCGGGCAAAAAAAGTCCAAATTTTTTTCGGCGTCAAAATGTCAAAAAAAACGTCATAGTATAGTATGGCGTATTTTTCGGGCAAAAAAAGTCCAAATTTTTTTCGGCCTCAAAATGTCATAAAAAACGTCATAGTATAGTATGGCGTTTTTTTCGGGCAAAAAAAGTCATACTTTAGTATGACCTCAAAATGTCATAAAAAACGTCATAGGATAGTATGGCGTTTTTTTCGGGCAAAAAAGTCCAAATTTTTTTCGGCCTCAAAATGTCAAAAAAAACGTCATAGTATGGTATGGCGTTTTTTTCGGGCAAAAAAAGTCCAAATTATTTTCGGCCTCAAAATGTCATAAAAAACGTCATAGTATAGTATGGCGTTTTTTTCGGGCAAAAAAAGTCCAAATTTTTTTCGGCCTCAAAATGTCATAAAAAACGTCATAGTATAGTATGGCGTTTTTTTCGGCCTCAAAATGTCATAAAAAACGTCATAGTATAGTATGGCGTTTTTTTCGGGCAAAAAAAGTCCAAATTTTTTTCGGCGTCAAAATGTCAAAAAAAACGTCATAGTATAGTATGGCGTATTTTTCGGGCAAAAAAAGTCCAAATTTTTTTCGGCCTCAAAATGTCATAAAAAACGTCATAGTATAGTATGGCGTTTTTTTCGGGCAAAAAAAGACAAAAATTTTTTCGGCCTCAAAATGTCATAAAAAACGTCATAGTATAGTATGGCGTTTTTTTCGGGCAAAAAAAGTCATACTTTAGTATGATCTCAAAATGTCATAAAAAACGTCATAGCATAGTATGGCGTTTTTTTCCGGCAAAAAAAGTCATACTTTAGTATGACCTCAAAATGTCATAAAAAACGTCATAGTATAGTATGGCGTTTTTTTCGGGCAAAAAAAGTCATACTTTAGTATGACCTCAAAATGTCATAAAAAACGTCATAGTATAGTATGGCGTTTTTTTCGGGCAAAAAAAGTCATACTTTAGTATGACCTCAAAATGTCATAAAAAACGTCATAGTATAGTATGGCGTTTTTTTCGGGCAAAAAAAGTCCAAATTTTTTTCGGCCTCAAAATGTCATAAAAAACGTCATAGTATAGTATGGCGTTTTTTTCGGCCTCAAAATGTCATAAAAAACGTCATAGTATAGTATGGCGTTTTTTTCGGGCAAAAAAAGTCATACTTTAGTATGACCTCAAAATGTCATAAAAAACGTCATAGTATAGTATGGCGTTTTTTTCGGGCAAAAAAAGTCATACTTTAGTATGACCTCAAAATGTCATAAAAAACGTCATAGTATAGTATGGCGTTTTTTTCGGGCAAAAAAAGTCCAAATTTTTTTCGGCCTCAAAATGTCACAAAAAACGTCATAGTATAGTATGGCGTTTTTTTCGGGCAAAAAAAGTCCAAATTTTTTTCGGCCTCAAAATGTCATAAAAAACGTCATAGTATAGTATGGCGTTTTTTTCGGGCAAAAAAAGTCCAAATTTTTTTCGGCCTCAAAATGTCATAAAAAACGTCATAGTATAGTAAGGCGTCAAAATCGGACAAAAAAAGTCATACTTTAGTATGACCTCAAAATGTCATAAAAAACGTCATAGTATAGTATGGCGTTTTTTTCGGGCAAAAAAAGTCCAAATTTTTTTCGGCCTCAAAATGTCATAAAAAACGTCATAGTATAGTATGGCGTTTTTTTCGGGCAAAAAAAGTCATACTTTAGTATGACCTCAAAATGTCATAAAAAACGTCATAGTATAGTATGGCGTTTTTTTCGGGCAAAAAAAGTCCAAATTTTTTTCGGCCTCAAAATGTCATAAAAAACGTCATAGTATAGTATGGCGTTTTTTTCGGGCAAAAAAAGTCCAAATTTTTTTCGGCCTCAAAATGTCATAAAAAACGTCATAGTATAGTAAGGCGTCAAAATCGGACAAAAAAAGTCATACTTTAGTATGACCTCAAAATGTCATAAAAAACGTCATAGTATAGTATGGCGTTTTTTTCGGGCAAAAAAAGTCCAAATTTTTTTCGGCCTCAAAATGTCATAAAAAACGTCATAGTATAGTATGGCGTTTTTTTCGGGCAAAAAAAGTCATACTTTAGTATGACCTCAAAATGTCATAAAAAACGTCATAGTATAGTATGGCGTTTTTTTCGGGCAAAAAAAGTCCAAATTTTTTTCGGCCTCAAAATGTCATAAAAAACGTCATAGTATAGTATGGCGTTTTTTTCGGGCAAAAAAAGTCCAAATTTTTTTCGGCCTCAAAATGTCATAAAAAACGTCATAGTATAGTATGGCGTTTTTTTCGGGCAAAAAAAGTCCAAATTTTTTTCGGCCTCAAAATGTCATAAAAAACGTCATAGTATAGTATGGCGTTTTTTTCGGGCAAAAAAAGTCCAAATTTTTTTCGGCCTCAAAATGTCATAAAAAACGTCATAGTATAGTAAGGCGTCAAAATCGGACAAAAAAAGTCATACTTTAGTATGACCTCAAAATGTCATAAAAAACGTCATAGTATAGTATGCCGTTTTTTTCGGGCAAAAAAAGTCCAAATTTTTTTCGGCCTCAAAATGTCATAAAAAACGTCATAGTATAGTATGGCGTTTTTTTCGGGCAAAAAAAGTCCAAATTTTTTTCGGCCTCAAAATGTCATAAAAAACGTCATAGTATATAGTATGGCGTTTTTTTCGGGCAAAAAAAGTCCAAATTTTTTTCGGCCTCAAAATGTCATAAAAAACGTCATAGTATAGTATGGCGTTTTTTTCGGGCAAAAAAAGTCATACTTTAGTATGACCTCAAAATGTCATAAAAAACGTCATAGTATAGTATGGCGTTTTTTTCGGGCAAAAAAAGTCCAAATTTTTTTCGGCCTCAAAATGTCATAAAAAACGTCATAGTATAGTATGGCGTTTTTTTCGGGCAAAAAAAGTCCAAATTTTTTTCGGCCTCAAAATGTCATAAAAAACGTCATAGTATAGTAAGGCGTCAAAATCGGACAAAAAAAGTCATACTTTAGTATGACCTCAAAATGTCATAAAAAACGTCATAGTATAGTATGGCGTTTTTTTCGGGCAAAAAAAGTCCAAATTTTTTTCGGCCTCAAAATGTCATAAAAAACGTCATAGTATAGTATGGCGTTTTTTTCGGGCAAAAAAAGTCCAAATTTTTTTCGGCCTCAAAATGTCATAAAAAACGTCATAGTATAGTATGGCGTTTTTTTCGGGCAAAAAAAGTCCAAATTTTTTTCGGCCTCAAAATGTCATAAAAAACGTCATAGTATAGTATGGCGTTTTTTTCGGGCAAAAAAAGTCATACTTTAGTATGACCTCAAAATGTCATAAAAAACGTCATAGTATAGTATGGCGTTTTTTTCGGGCAAAAAAAGTCCAAATTTTTTTCGGCCTCAAAATGTCATAAAAAACGTCATAGTATAGTATGGCGTTTTTTTCGGGCAAAAAAAGTCATACTTTAGTATGACCTCAAAATGTCATAAAAAACGTCATAGTATAGTATGGCGTTTTTTTCGGGCAAAAAAAGTCCAAATTTTTTTCGGCCTCAAAATGTCATAAAAAACGTCATAGTATAGTAAGGCGTCAAAATCGGACAAAAAAAGTCATACTTTAGTATGACCTCAAAATGTCATAAAAAACGTCATAGTATAGTATGGCGTTTTTTTCGGGCAAAAAAAGTCATACTTTAGTATGACCTCAAAATGTCATAAAAAACGTCATAGTATAGTATGCCGTTTTTTTCGGGCAAAAAAAGTCATACTTTAGTATGACCTCAAAATGTCATAAAAAACGTCATAGTATAGTATGGCGTTTTTTTCGGGCAAAAAAAGACATACTTTAGTATGACCTCAAAATGTCATAAAAAACGTCATAGTATAGTATGGCGTTTTTTTCGGGCAAAAAAAGTCATACTTTAGTATGACCTCAAAATGTCATAAAAAACGTCATAGTATAGTATGGCGTTTTTTTCGGGCAAAAAAAGTCCAAATTTTTTTCGGCCTCAAAATGTCATAAAAAACATAGTATAGTATGGCGTTTTTTTCGGGCAAAAAAAGTCCAAATTTTTTTCGGCCTCAAAATGTCATAAAAAACGTCATAGTATAGTAAGGCGTCAAAATCGGACAAAAAAAGTGATACTTTAGTATGACCTCAAAATGTCATAAAAAACGTCATAGTATAGTATGCCGTTTTTTTCGGGCAAAAAAAGTCCAAATTTTTTTCGGCCTCAAAATGTCATAAAAAACGTCATAGTATAGTATGGCGTTTTTTTCGGGCAAAAAAAGTCATACTTTAGTATGACCTCAAAATGTCATAAAAAACGTCATAGTATAGTATGGCGTTTTTTTCGGGCAAAAAAAGTCATACTTTAGTATGACCTCAAAATGTCATAAAAAACGTCATAGTATAGTATGGCGTTTTTTTCGGGCAAAAAAAGTCCAAATTTTTTTCGGCCTCAAAATGTCATAAAAAACGTCATAGTATAGTATGGCGTTTTTTTCGGGCAAAAAAAGTCATACTTTAGTATGACCTCAAAATGTCATAAAAAACGTCATAGTATAGTATGGCGTTTTTTTCGGGCAAAAAAAGTCATACTTTAGTATGACCTCAAAATGTCATAAAAAACGTCATAGTATAGTATGGCGTTTTTTTCGGGCAAAAAAAGTCCAAATTTTTTTCGGCCTCAAAATGTCACAAAAAACGTCATAGTATAGTATGGCGTTTTTTTCGGGCAAAAAAAGTCCAAATTTTTTTCGGCCTCAAAATGTCATAAAAAACGTCATAGTATAGTATGGCGTTTTTTTCGGGCAAAAAAAGTCCAAATTTTTTTCGGCCTCAAAATGTCATAAAAAACGTCATAGTATAGTAAGGCGTCAAAATCGGACAAAAAAAGTCATACTTTAGTATGACCTCAAAATGTCATAAAAAACGTCATAGTATAGTATGGCGTTTTTTTCGGGCAAAAAAAGTCCAAATTTTTTTCGGCCTCAAAATGTCATAAAAAACGTCATAGTATAGTATGGCGTTTTTTTCGGGCAAAAAAAGTCCAAATTTTTTTCGGCCTCAAAATGTCATAAAAAACGTCATAGTATAGTATGGCGTTTTTTTCGGGCAAAAAAAGTCCAAATTTTTTTCGGCCTCAAAATGTCATAAAAAACGTCATAGTATAGTAAGGCGTCAAAATCGGACAAAAAAAGTCATACTTTAGTATGACCTCAAAATGTCATAAAAAACGTCATAGTATAGTATGCCGTTTTTTTTCGGGCAAAAAAAGTCCAAATTTTTTTCGGCCTCAAAATGTCATAAAAAACGTCATAGTATAGTATGGCGTTTTTTTCGGGCAAAAAAAGTCCAAATTTTTTTCGGCCTCAAAATGTCATAAAAAACGTCATAGTATAGTATGGCGTTTTTTTCGGGCAAAAAAAGTCCAAATTTTTTTCGGCCTCAAAATGTCATAAAAAACGTCATAGTATAGTATGGCGTTTTTTTCGGGCAAAAAAAGTCATACTTTAGTATGACCTCAAAATGTCATAAAAAACGTCATAGTATAGTATGGCGTTTTTTTCGGGCAAAAAAAGTCCAAATTTTTTTCGGCCTCAAAATGTCATAAAAAACGTCATAGTATAGTATGGCGTTTTTTTCGGGCAAAAAAAGTCCAAATTTTTTTCGGCCTCAAAATGTCATAAAAAACGTCATAGTATAGTAAGGCGTCAAAATCGGACAAAAAAAGTCATACTTTAGTATGACCTCAAAATGTCATAAAAAACGTCATAGTATAGTATGCCGTTTTTTTCGGGCAAAAAAAGTCCAAATTTTTTTCGGCCTCAAAATGTCATAAAAAACGTCATAGTATAGTATGGCGTTTTTTTCGGGCAAAAAAAGTCCAAATTTTTTTCGGCCTCAAAATGTCATAAAAAACGTCATAGTATAGTATGGCGTTTTTTTCGGGCAAAAAAAGTCCAAATTTTTTTCGGCCTCAAAATGTCATAAAAAACGTCATAGTATAGTATGGCGTTTTTTTCGGGCAAAAAAAGTCATACTTTAGTATGACCTCAAAATGTCATAAAAAACGTCATAGTATAGTATGGCGTTTTTTTCGGGCAAAAAAAGTCCAAATTTTTTTCGGCCTCAAAATGTCATAAAAAACGTCATAGTATAGTATGGCGTTTTTTTCGGGCAAAAAAAGTCATACTTTAGTATGACCTCAAAATGTCATAAAAAACGTCATAGTATAGTATGGCGTTTTTTTCGGGCAAAAAAAGTCCAAATTTTTTTCGGCCTCAAAATGTCATAAAAAACGTCATAGTATAGTAAGGCGTCAAAATCGGACAAAAAAAGTCATACTTTAGTATGACCTCAAAATGTCATAAAAAACGTCATAGTATAGTATGGCGTTTTTTTCGGGCAAAAAAAGTCATACTTTAGTATGACCTCAAAATGTCATAAAAAACGTCATAGTATAGTATGCCGTTTTTTTCGGGCAAAAAAAGTCATACTTTAGTATGACCTCAAAATGTCATAAAAAACGTCATAGTATAGTATGGCGTTTTTTTCGGGCAAAAAAAGACATACTTTAGTATGACCTCAAAATGTCATAAAAAACGTCATAGTATAGTATGGCGTTTTTTTCGGGCAAAAAAAGTCATACTTTAGTATGACCTCAAAATGTCATAAAAAACGTCATAGTATAGTATGGCGTTTTTTTCGGGCAAAAAAAGTCCAAATTTTTTTCGGCCTCAAAATGTCATAAAAAACATAGTATAGTATGGCGTTTTTTTCGGGCAAAAAAAGTCCAAATTTTTTTCGGCCTCAAAATGTCATAAAAAACGTCATAGTATAGTAAGGCGTCAAAATCGGACAAAAAAAGTGATACTTTAGTATGACCTCAAAATGTCATAAAAAACGTCATAGTATAGTATGCCGTTTTTTTCGGGCAAAAAAAGTCCAAATTTTTTTCGGCCTCAAAATGTCATAAAAAACGTCATAGTATAGTATGGCGTTTTTTTCGGGCAAAAAAAGTCATACTTTAGTATGACCTCAAAATGTCATAAAAAACGTCATAGTATAGTATGGCGTTTTTTTCGGGCAAAAAAAGTCATACTTTAGTATGACCTCAAAATGTCATAAAAAACGTCATAGTATAGTATGGCGTTTTTTTCGGGCAAAAAAAGTCCAAATTTTTTTCGGCCTCAAAATGTCATAAAAAACGTCATAGTATAGTATGGCGTTTTTTTCGGGCAAAAAAAGTCATACTTTAGTATGACCTCAAAATGTCATAAAAAACGTCATAGTATAGTATGGCGTTTTTTTCGGGCAAAAAAAGTCATACTTTAGTATGACCTCAAAATGTCATAAAAAACGTCATAGTATAGTATGGCGTTTTTTTCGGGCAAAAAAAGTCCAAATTTTTTTCGGCCTCAAAATGTCACAAAAAACGTCATAGTATAGTATGGCGTTTTTTTCGGGCAAAAAAAGTCCAAATTTTTTTCGGCCTCAAAATGTCATAAAAAACGTCATAGTATAGTATGGCGTTTTTTTCGGGCAAAAAAAGTCCAAATTTTTTTCGGCCTCAAAATGTCATAAAAAACGTCATAGTATAGTAAGGCGTCAAAATCGGACAAAAAAAGTCATACTTTAGTATGACCTCAAAATGTCATAAAAAACGTCATAGTATAGTATGGCGTTTTTTTCGGGCAAAAAAAGTCCAAATTTTTTTCGGCCTCAAAATGTCATAAAAAACGTCATAGTATAGTATGGCGTTTTTTTCGGGCAAAAAAAGTCATACTTTAGTATGACCTCAAAATGTCATAAAAAACGTCATAGTATAGTATGGCGTTTTTTTCGGGCAAAAAAAGTCCAAATTTTTTTCGGCCTCAAAATGTCATAAAAAACGTCATAGTATAGTATGGCGTTTTTTTCGGGCAAAAAAAGTCCAAATTTTTTTCGGCCTCAAAATGTCATAAAAAACGTCATAGTATAGTAAGGCGTCAAAATCGGACAAAAAAAGTCATACTTTAGTATGACCTCAAAATGTCATAAAAAACGTCATAGTATAGTATGGCGTTTTTTTCGGGCAAAAAAAGTCCAAATTTTTTTCGGCCTCAAAATGTCATAAAAAACGTCATAGTATAGTATGGCGTTTTTTTCGGGCAAAAAAAGTCATACTTTAGTATGACCTCAAAATGTCATAAAAAACGTCATAGTATAGTATGGCGTTTTTTTCGGGCAAAAAAAGTCCAAATTTTTTTCGGCCTCAAAATGTCATAAAAAACGTCATAGTATAGTATGGCGTTTTTTTCGGGCAAAAAAAGTCCAAATTTTTTTCGGCCTCAAAATGTCATAAAAAACGTCATAGTATAGTATGGCGTTTTTTTCGGGCAAAAAAAGTCCAAATTTTTTTCGGCCTCAAAATGTCATAAAAAACGTCATAGTATAGTATGGCGTTTTTTTCGGGCAAAAAAAGTCCAAATTTTTTTCGGCCTCAAAATGTCATAAAAAACGTCATAGTATAGTATGGCGTTTTTTTCGGGCAAAAAAAGTCATACTTTAGTATGACCTCAAAATGTCATAAAAAACGTCATAGTATAGTATGGCGTTTTTTTCGGGCAAAAAAAGTCCAAATTTTTTTCGGCCTCAAAATGTCATAAAAAACGTCATAGTATGGTATGGCGTTTTTTTCGGGCAAAAAAAGTCCAAATTTTTTTCGGCCTCAAAATGTCATAAAAAACGTCATAGTATAGTATGGCGTTTTTTTCGGGCAAAAAAAGTCCAAATTTTTTTCGGCCTCAAAATGTCATAAAAAACGTCATAGTATAGTATGGCGTTTTTTTCGGGCAAAAAAAGTCCAAATTTTTTTCGGCCTCAAAATGTCATAAAAAACGTCATAGTATAGTATGGCGTTTTTTTCGGGCAAAAAAAGTCATACTTTAGTATGACCTTAAAATGTCATAAAAAACGTCATAGTATAGTATGGCGTTTTTTTCGGGCAAAAAAAGTCCAAATTTTTTTCGGCCTCAAAATGTCATAAAAAACGTCATAGTATAGTATGGCGTTTTTTTCGGGCAAAAAAAGTCCAAATTTTTTTCGGCCTCAAAATGTCATAAAAAACGTCATAGTATAGTATGGCGTTTTTTTCGGGCAAAAAAAGTCCAAATTTTTTTCGGCCTCAAAATGTCATAAAAAACGTCATAGTATAGTATGGCGTTTTTTTCGGGCAAAAAAAGTCATACTTTAGTATGACCTCAAAATGTCATAAAAAACGTCATAGTATAGTATGGCGTTTTTTTCGGGCAAAAAAAGTCCAAATTTTTTTCGGCCTCAAAATGTCATAAAAAACGTCATAGTATAGTAAGGCGTCAAAATCGGACAAAAAAAGTCATACTTTAGTATGACCTCAAAATGTCATAAAAAACGTCATAGTATAGTATGGCGTTTTTTTCGGGCAAAAAAAGTCATACTTTAGTATGACCTCAAAATGTCATAAAAAACGTCATAGTATAGTATGGCGTTTTTTTCGGGCAAAAAAAGTCATACTTTAGTATGACCTCAAAATGTCATAAAAAACGTCATAGTATAGTATGGCGTTTTTTTCGGGCAAAAAAAGACATACTTTAGTATGACCTCAAAATGTCATAAAAAACGTCATAGTATAGTATGGCGTTTTTTTCGGGCAAAAAAAGTCCAAATTTTTTTCGGCCTCAAAATGTCATAAAAAACGTCATAGTATAGTATGGCGTTTTTTTCGGGCAAAAAAAGTCATACTTTAGTATGACCTCAAAATGTCATAAAAAACGTCATAGTATAGTATGGCGTTTTTTTCGGGCAAAAAAAGTCCAAATTTTTTTCGGCCTCAAAATGTCATAAAAAACGTCATAGTATAGTAAGGCGTCAAAATCGGACAAAAAAAGTCATACTTTAGTATGACCTCAAAATGTCATAAAAAACGTCATAGTATAGTATGGCGTTTTTTTCGGGCAAAAAAAGTCATACTTTAGTATGACCTCAAAATGTCATAAAAAACGTCATAGTATAGTATGGCGTTTTTTTCGGGCAAAAAAAGTCCAAATTTTTTTCGGCCTCAAAATGTCATAAAAAACGTCATAGTATACTATGGCGTTTTTTTCGGGCAAAAAAAGTCCAAATTCTTTTCGGCCTCAAAATGTCATAAAAAACGTCATAGTATAGTATGGCGTTTTTTTCAGGCAAAAAAAGACATACTTTAGTATGACCTCAAAATGTCATAAAAAACGTCATAGTATAGTATGGCGTTTTTTTCGGGCAAAAAAAGTCCAAATTTTTTTCGGCCTCAAAATGTCATAAAAAACGTCATAGTATAGTATGGCGTTTTTTTCGGGCAAAAAAAGTCCAAATTTTTTTCGGCCTCAAAATGTCATAAAAAACGTCATAGTATAGTATGGCGTTTTTTTCGGGCAAAAAAAGTCATACTTTAGTATGACCTCAAAATGTCATAAAAAACGTCATAGTATAGTATGGCGTTTTTTTCGGGCAAAAAAAGTCATACTTTAGTATGACCTCAAAATGTCATTAAAAACGTCATAGTATAGTATGGCGTTTTTTTCGGGCAAAAAAAGTCCAAATTTTTTTCGGCCTCAAAATGTCACAAAAAACGTCATAGTATAGTATGGCGTTTTTTTCGGGCAAAAAAAGTCCAAATTTTTTTCGGCCTCAAAATGTCATAAAAAACGTCATAGTATAGTATGGCGTTTTTTTCGGGCAAAAAAAGTCCAAATTTTTTTCGGCCTCAAAATGTCATAAAAAACGTCATAGTATAGTAAGGCGTCAAAATCGGACAAAAAAAGTCATACTTTAGTATGACCTCAAAATGTCATAAAAAACGTCATAGTATAGTATGGCGTTTTTTTCGGGCAAAAAAAGTCCAAATTTTTTTCGGCCTCAAAATGTCATAAAAAACGTCATAGTATAGTATGGCGTTTTTTTCGGGCAAAAAAAGTCATACTTTAGTATGACCTCAAAATGTCATAAAAAACGTCATAGTATAGTATGGCGTTTTTTTCGGGCAAAAAAAGTCCAAATTTTTTTCGGCCTCAAAATGTCATAAAAAACGTCATAGTATAGTATGGCGTTTTTTTCGGGCAAAAAAAGTCCAAATTTTTTTCGGCCTCAAAATGTCATAAAAAACGTCATAGTATAGTATGGCGTTTTTTTCGGGCAAAAAAAGTCCAAATTTTTTTCGGCCTCAAAATGTCATAAAAAACGTCATAGTATAGTAAGGCGTCAAAATCGGACAAAAAAAGTCATACTTTAGTATGACCTCAAAATGTCATAAAAAACGTCATAGTATAGTATGGCGTTTTTTTCGGGCAAAAAAAGTCCAAATTTTTTTCGGCCTCAAAATGTCATAAAAAACGTCATAGTATAGTATGGCGTTTTTTTCGGGCAAAAAAAGTCATACTTTAGTATGACCTCAAAATGTCATAAAAAACGTCATAGTATAGTATGGCGTTTTTTTCGGGCAAAAAAAGTCCAAATTTTTTTCGGCCTCAAAATGTCATAAAAAACGTCATAGTATAGTATGGCGTTTTTTTCGGGCAAAAAAAGTCCAAATTTTTTTCGGCCTCAAAATGTCATAAAAAACGTCATAGTATAGTAAGGCGTCAAAATCGGACAAAAAAAGTCATACTTTAGTATGACCTCAAAATGTCATAAAAAACGTCATAGTATAGTATGCCGTTTTTTTCGGGCAAAAAAAGTCCAAATTTTTTTCGGCCTCAAAATGTCATAAAAAACGTCATAGTATAGTATGGCGTTTTTTTCAGGCAAAAAAAGACATACTTTAGTATGACCTCAAAATGTCATAAAAAACGTCATAGTATAGTATGGCGTTTTTTTCGGGCAAAAAAAGTCCAAATTTTTTTCGGCCTCAAAATGTCATAAAAAACGTCATAGTATAGTATGGCGTTTTTTTCGGGCAAAAAAAGTCATACTTTAGTATGACCTCAAAATGTCATAAAAAACGTCATAGTATAGTATGGCGTTTTTTTCGGGCAAAAAAAGTCCAAATTTTTTTCGGCCTCAAAATGTCATAAAAAACGTCATAGTATAGTATGGCGTTTTTTTCGGGCAAAAAAAGTCATACTTTAGTATGACCTCAAAATGTCATAAAAAACGTCATAGTATAGTATGGCGTTTTTTTCGGGCAAAAAAAGTCCAAATTTTTTTCGGCCTCAAAATGTCAAAAAACGTCATAGTATAGTATGGCGTTTTTTTCGGGCAAAAAAAGTCCAAATTTTTTTCGGCCTCAAAATGTCATAAAAAACGTCATAGTATAGTAAGGCGTCAAAATCGGACAAAAAAAGTCATACTTTAGTATGACCTCAAAATGTCATAAAAAACGTCATAGTATAGTATGGCGTTTTTTTCGGGCAAAAAAAGTCATACTTTAGTATGACCTCAAAATGTCATAAAAAACGTCATAGTATAGTATGGCGTTTTTTTCGGGCAAAAAAAGTCATACTTTAGTATGACCTCAAAATGTCATAAAAAACGTCATAGTATAGTATGGCATTTTTTTCGGGCAAAAAAAGTCCAAATTTTTTTCGGCCTCAAAATGTCATAAAAAACGTCATAGTATAGTATGGCGTTTTTTTCGGGCAAAAAAAGTCCAAATTTTTTTCGGCCTCAAAATGTCATAAAAAACGTCATAGTATAGTATGGCGTTTTTTTCGGGCAAAAAAAGTCCAAATTTTTTTCGGCCTCAAAATGTCATAAAAAACGTCATAGTATACTATGGCGTTTTTTTCGGGCAAAAAAAGTCATACTTTAGTATGACCTCAAAATGTCATAAAAAACGTCATAGTATAGTATGGCGTTTTTTTCGGGCAAAAAAAGTCCAAATTTTTTTCGGCCTCAAAATGTCATAAAAAACGTCATAGTATAGTATGGCGTTTTTTTTCGGGCAAAAAAAGTCATACTTTAGTATGACCTCAAAATGTCATAAAAAACGTCATAGTATAGTATGGCGTTTTTTTCGGGCAAAAAAAGTCCAAATTTTTTTCGGCCTCAAAATGTCATAAAAAACGTCATAGTATAGTATGGCGTTTTTTTCGGGCAAAAAAAGTCATACTTTAGTATGACCTCAAAATGTCATAAAAAACGTCATAGTATAGTATGGCGTTTTTTTCGGGCAAAAAAAGTCCAAATTTTTTTCGGCCTCAAAATGTCATAAAAAACGTCATAGTATAGTAAGGCGTCAAAATCGGACAAAAAAAGTCATACTTTAGTATGACCTCAAAATGTCATAAAAAACGTCATAGTATAGTATGGCGTTTTTTTCGGGCAAAAAAAGTCATACTTTAGTATGACCTCAAAATGTCATAAAAAACGTCATAGTATAGTATGGCGTTTTTTTCGGGCAAAAAAAGTCCAAATTTTTTTCGGCCTCAAAATGTCATAAAAAACGTCATAGTATACTATGGCGTTTTTTTCGGGCAAAAAAAGTCCAAATTCTTTTCGGCCTCAAAATGTCATAAAAAACGTCATAGTATAGTATGGCGTTTTTTTCAGGCAAAAAAAGACATACTTTAGTATGACCTCAAAATGTCATAAAAAACGTCATAGTATAGTATGGCGTTTTTTTCGGGCAAAAAAAGTCCAAATTTTTTTCGGCCTCAAAATGTCATAAAAAACGTCATAGTATAGTATGGCGTTTTTTTCGGGCAAAAAAAGTCCAAATTTTTTTCGGCCTCAAAATGTCATAAAAAACGTCATAGTATAGTATGGCGTTTTTTTCGGGCAAAAAAAGTCATACTTTAGTATGACCTCAAAATGTCATAAAAAACGTCATAGTATAGTATGGCGTTTTTTTCGGGCAAAAAAAGTCATACTTTAGTATGACCTCAAAATGTCATTAAAAACGTCATAGTATAGTATGGCGTTTTTTTCGGGCAAAAAAAGTCCAAATTTTTTTCGGCCTCAAAATGTCACAAAAAACGTCATAGTATAGTATGGCGTTTTTTTCGGGCAAAAAAAGTCCAAATTTTTTTCGGCCTCAAAATGTCATAAAAAACGTCATAGTATAGTATGGCGTTTTTTTCGGGCAAAAAAAGTCCAAATTTTTTTCGGCCTCAAAATGTCATAAAAAACGTCATAGTATAGTAAGGCGTCAAAATCGGACAAAAAAAGTCATACTTTAGTATGACCTCAAAATGTCATAAAAAACGTCATAGTATAGTATGGCGTTTTTTTCGGGCAAAAAAAGTCCAAATTTTTTTCGGCCTCAAAATGTCATAAAAAACGTCATAGTATAGTATGGCGTTTTTTTCGGGCAAAAAAAGTCATACTTTAGTATGACCTCAAAATGTCATAAAAAACGTCATAGTATAGTATGGCGTTTTTTTCGGGCAAAAAAAGTCCAAATTTTTTTCGGCCTCAAAATGTCATAAAAAACGTCATAGTATAGTATGGCGTTTTTTTCGGGCAAAAAAAGTCCAAATTTTTTTCGGCCTCAAAATGTCATAAAAAACGTCATAGTATAGTATGGCGTTTTTTTCGGGCAAAAAAAGTCCAAATTTTTTTCGGCCTCAAAATGTCATAAAAAACGTCATAGTATAGTAAGGCGTCAAAATCGGACAAAAAAAGTCATACTTTAGTATGACCTCAAAATGTCATAAAAAACGTCATAGTATAGTATGGCGTTTTTTTCGGGCAAAAAAAGTCCAAATTTTTTTCGGCCTCAAAATGTCATAAAAAACGTCATAGTATAGTATGGCGTTTTTTTCGGGCAAAAAAAGTCATACTTTAGTATGACCTCAAAATGTCATAAAAAACGTCATAGTATAGTATGGCGTTTTTTTCGGGCAAAAAAAGTCCAAATTTTTTTCGGCCTCAAAATGTCATAAAAAACGTCATAGTATAGTATGGCGTTTTTTTCGGGCAAAAAAAGTCCAAATTTTTTTCGGCCTCAAAATGTCATAAAAAACGTCATAGTATAGTAAGGCGTCAAAATCGGACAAAAAAAGTCATACTTTAGTATGACCTCAAAATGTCATAAAAAACGTCATAGTATAGTATGCCGTTTTTTTCGGGCAAAAAAAGTCCAAATTTTTTTCGGCCTCAAAATGTCATAAAAAACGTCATAGTATAGTATGGCGTTTTTTTCAGGCAAAAAAAGACATACTTTAGTATGACCTCAAAATGTCATAAAAAACGTCATAGTATAGTATGGCGTTTTTTTCGGGCAAAAAAAGTCCAAATTTTTTTCGGCCTCAAAATGTCATAAAAAACGTCATAGTATAGTATGGCGTTTTTTTCGGGCAAAAAAAGTCATACTTTAGTATGACCTCAAAATGTCATAAAAAACGTCATAGTATAGTATGGCGTTTTTTTCGGGCAAAAAAAGTCCAAATTTTTTTCGGCCTCAAAATGTCATAAAAAACGTCATAGTATAGTATGGCGTTTTTTTCGGGCAAAAAAAGTCATACTTTAGTATGACCTCAAAATGTCATAAAAAACGTCATAGTATAGTATGGCGTTTTTTTCGGGCAAAAAAAGTCCAAATTTTTTTCGGCCTCAAAATGTCAAAAAACGTCATAGTATAGTATGGCGTTTTTTTCGGGCAAAAAAAGTCCAAATTTTTTTCGGCCTCAAAATGTCATAAAAAACGTCATAGTATAGTAAGGCGTCAAAATCGGACAAAAAAAGTCATACTTTAGTATGACCTCAAAATGTCATAAAAAACGTCATAGTATAGTATGGCGTTTTTTTCGGGCAAAAAAAGTCATACTTTAGTATGACCTCAAAATGTCATAAAAAACGTCATAGTATAGTATGGCGTTTTTTTCGGGCAAAAAAAGTCATACTTTAGTATGACCTCAAAATGTCATAAAAAACGTCATAGTATAGTATGGCATTTTTTTCGGGCAAAAAAAGTCCAAATTTTTTTCGGCCTCAAAATGTCATAAAAAACGTCATAGTATAGTATGGCGTTTTTTTCGGGCAAAAAAAGTCCAAATTTTTTTCGGCCTCAAAATGTCATAAAAAACGTCATAGTATAGTATGGCGTTTTTTTCGGGCAAAAAAAGTCCAAATTTTTTTCGGCCTCAAAATGTCATAAAAAACGTCATAGTATAGTATGGCGTTTTTTTCGGGCAAAAAAAGTCATACTTTAGTATGACCTCAAAATGTCATAAAAAACGTCATAGTATAGTATGGCGTTTTTTTCGGGCAAAAAAAGTCCAAATTTTTTTCGGCCTCAAAATGTCATAAAAAACGTCATAGTATAGTATGGCGTTTTTTTTCGGGCAAAAAAAGTCATACTTTAGTATGACCTCAAAATGTCATAAAAAACGTCATAGTATAGTATGGCGTTTTTTTCGGGCAAAAAAAGTCCAAATTTTTTTCGGCCTCAAAATGTCATAAAAAACGTCATAGTATAGTATGGCGTTTTTTTCGGGCAAAAAAAGTCCAAATTTTTTTCGGCATCAAAATGTCATAAAAAACGTCATAGTATAGTATGGCGTTTTTTTCGGGCAAAAAAAGTCCAAATTTTTTTCGGCCTCAAAATGTCATAAAAAACGTCATAGTATAGTATGGCGTTTTTTTCGGGCAAAAAAAGTCATACTTTAGTATGACCTCAAAATGTCATAAAAAACGTCATAGTATAGTATGGCGTTTTTTTCGGGCAAAAAAAGTCATACTTTAGTATGACCTCAAAATGTCATAAAAAACGTCATAGTATAGTATGGCGTTTTTTTCGGGCAAAAAAAGTCCAAATTTTTTTCGGCCTCAAAATGTCATAAAAAACGTCATAGTATAGTATGGCGTTTTTTTCGGGCAAAAAAAGTCCAAATTTTTTTCGGCCTCAAAATGTCATAAAAAACGTCATAGTATAGTATGGCGTTTTTTTCGGGCAAAAAAAGTCCAAATTTTTTTCGGCCTCAAAATGTCATAAAAAACGTCATAGTATAGTATGGCGTTTTTTTCGGGCAAAAAAAGTCATACTTTAGTATGACCTCAAAATGTCATAAAAAACGTCATAGTATAGTATGGCGTTTTTTTCGGGCAAAAAAAGTCCAAATTTTTTTCGGCCTCAAAATGTCATAAAAAACGTCATAGTATAGTAAGGCGTCAAAATCGGACAAAAAAAGTCATACTTTAGTATGACCTCAAAATGTCATAAAAAACGTCATAGTATAGTATGGCGTTTTTTTCGGGCAAAAAAAGTCATACTTTAGTATGACCTCAAAATGTCATAAAAAACGTCATAGTATAGTATGGCGTTTTTTTCGGGCAAAAAAAGTCATACTTTAGTATGACCTCAAAATGTCATAAAAAACGTCATAGTATAGTATGGCGTTTTTTTCGGGCAAAAAAAGACATACTTTAGTATGACCTCAAAATGTCATAAAAAACGTCATAGTATAGTATGGCGTTTTTTTCGGGCAAAAAAAGTCCAAATTTTTTTCGGCCTCAAAATGTCATAAAAAACGTCATAGTATAGTATGGCGTTTTTTTCGGGCAAAAAAAGTCATACTTTAGTATGACCTCAAAATGTCATAAAAAACGTCATAGTATAGTATGGCGTTTTTTTCGGGCAAAAAAAGTCCAAATTTTTTTCGGCCTCAAAATGTCATAAAAAACGTCATAGTATAGTAAGGCGTCAAAATCGGACAAAAAAAGTCATACTTTAGTATGACCTCAAAATGTCATAAAAAACGTCATAGTATAGTATGGCGTTTTTTTCGGGCAAAAAAAGTCATACTTTAGTATGACCTCAAAATGTCATAAAAAACGTCATAGTATAGTATGGCGTTTTTTTCGGGCAAAAAAAGTCCAAATTTTTTTCGGCCTCAAAATGTCATAAAAAACGTCATAGTATACTATGGCGTTTTTTTCGGGCAAAAAAAGTCCAAATTTTTTTCGGCCTCAAAATGTCATAAAAAACGTCATAGTATAGTATGGCGTTTTTTTCGGGCAAAAAAAGTCATACTTTAGTATGACCTCAAAATGTCATAAAAAACGTCATAGTATAGTATGGCGTTTTTTTCGGGCAAAAAAAGTCCAAATTTTTTTCGGCCTCAAAATGTCATAAAAAACGTCATAGTATAGTAAGGCGTCAAAATCGGACAAAAAAAGTCATACTTTAGTATGACCTCAAAATGTCATAAAAAACGTCATAGTATAGTATGGCGTTTTTTTCGGGCAAAAAAAGTCATACTTTAGTATGACCTCAAAATGTCATAAAAAACGTCATAGTATAGTATGGCGTTTTTTTCGGGCAAAAAAAGTCATACTTTAGTATGACCTCAAAATGTCATAAAAAACGTCATAGTATAGTATGGCGTTTTTTTCGGGCAAAAAAAGTCCAAATTTTTTTCGGCCTCAAAATGTCATAAAAAACGTCATAGTATAGTAAGGCGTCAAAATCGGACAAAAAAAGTCATACTTTAGTATGACCTCAAAATGTCATAAAAAACGTCATAGTATAGTATGGCGTTTTTTTCGGGCAAAAAAAGTCATACTTTAGTATGACCTCAAAATGTCATAAAAAACGTCATAGTATAGTATGGCGTTTTTTTCGGGCAAAAAAAGTCATACTTTAGTATGACCTCAAAATGTCATAAAAAACGTCATAGTATAGTATGGCGTTTTTTTCGGGCAAAAAAAGTCCAAATTTTTTTCGGCCTCAAAATGTCATAAAAAACGTCATAGTATAGTATGGCGTTTTTTTCGGGCAAAAAAAGTCCAAATTTTTTTCGGCCTCAAAATGTCATAAAAAACGTCATAGTATAGTATGGCGTTTTTTTCGGGCAAAAAAAGTCATACTTTAGTATGACCTCAAAATGTCATAAAAAACGTCATAGTATAGTATGGCGTTTTTTTTCGGGCAAAAAAAGTCCAAATTTTTTTCGGCCTCAAAATGTCATAAAAAACGTCATAGTATAGTAAGGCGTCAAAATCGGACAAAAAAAGTCATACTTTAGTATGACCTCAAAATGTCATAAAAAACGTCATAGTATAGTATGGCGTTTTTTTCGGGCAAAAAAAGTCATACTTTAGTATGACCTCAAAATGTCATAAAAAACGTCATAGTATAGTATGGCGTTTTTTTCGGGCAAAAAAAGTCATACTTTAGTATGACCTCAAAATGTCATAAAAAACGTCATAGTATAGTATGGCGTTTTTTTCGGGCAAAAAAAGACATACTTTAGTATGACCTCAAAATGTCATAAAAAACGTCATAGTATAGTATGGCGTTTTTTTCGGGCAAAAAAAGTCCAAATTTTTTTCGGCCTCAAAATGTCATAAAAAACGTCATAGTATAGTATGGCGTTTTTTTCGGGCAAAAAAAGTCATACTTTAGTATGACCTCAAAATGTCATAAAAAACGTCATAGTATAGTATGGCGTTTTTTTCGGGCAAAAAAAGTCCAAATTTTTTTCGGCCTCAAAATGTCATAAAAAACGTCATAGTATAGTAAGGCGTCAAAATCGGACAAAAAAAGTCATACTTTAGTATGACCTCAAAATGTCATAAAAAACGTCATAGTATAGTATGGCGTTTTTTTCGGGCAAAAAAAGTCATACTTTAGTATGACCTCAAAATGTCATAAAAAACGTCATAGTATAGTATGGCGTTTTTTTCGGGCAAAAAAAGTCCAAATTTTTTTCGGCCTCAAAATGTCATAAAAAACGTCATAGTATAGTATGGCGTTTTTTTCAGGCAAAAAAAGACATACTTTAGTATGACCTCAAAATGTCATAAAAAACGTCATAGTATAGTATGGCGTTTTTTTCGGGCAAAAAAAGTCCAAATTTTTTTCGGCCTCAAAATGTCATAAAAAACGTCATAGTATAGTATGGCGTTTTTTTCGGGCAAAAAAAGTCATACTTTAGTATGACCTCAAAATGTCATAAAAAACGTCATAGTATAGTATGGCGTTTTTTTCGGGCAAAAAAAGTCATACTTTAGTATGACCTCAAAATGTCATAAAAAACGTCATAGTATAGTATGGCGTTTTTTTCGGGCAAAAAAAGTCCAAATTTTTTTCGGCCTCAAAATGTCACAAAAAACGTCATAGTATAGTATGGCGTTTTTTTCGGGCAAAAAAAGTCCAAATTTTTTTCGGCCTCAAAATGTCATAAAAAACGTCATAGTATAGTATGGCGTTTTTTTCGGGCAAAAAAAGTCCAAATTTTTTTCGGCCTCAAAATGTCATAAAAAACGTCATAGTATAGTAAGGCGTCAAAATCGGACAAAAAAAGTCATACTTTAGTATGACCTCAAAATGTCATAAAAAACGTCATAGTATAGTATGGCGTTTTTTTCGGGCAAAAAAAGTCCAAATTTTTTTCGGCCTCAAAATGTCATAAAAAACGTCATAGTATAGTATGGCGTTTTTTTCGGGCAAAAAAAGTCATACTTTAGTATGACCTCAAAATGTCATAAAAAACGTCATAGTATAGTATGGCGTTTTTTTCGGGCAAAAAAAGTCCAAATTTTTTTCGGCCTCAAAATGTCATAAAAAACGTCATAGTATAGTATGGCGTTTTTTTCGGGCAAAAAAAGTCCAAATTTTTTTCGGCCTCAAAATGTCATAAAAAACGTCATAGTATAGTAAGGCGTCAAAATCGGACAAAAAAAGTCATACTTTAGTATGACCTCAAAATGTCATAAAAAACGTCATAGTATAGTATGCCGTTTTTTTCGGGCAAAAAAAGTCCAAATTTTTTTCGGCCTCAAAATGTCATAAAAAACGTCATAGTATAGTATGGCGTTTTTTTCGGGCAAAAAAAGTCCAAATTTTTTTCGGCCTCAAAATGTCATAAAAAACGTCATAGTATAGTATGGCGTTTTTTTCGGGCAAAAAAAGTCATACTTTAGTATGACCTCAAAATGTCATAAAAAACGTCATAGTATAGTATGGCGTTTTTTTCGGGCAAAAAAAGTCCAAATTTTTTTCGGCCTCAAAATGTCATAAAAAACGTCATAGTATAGTATGGCGTTTTTTTCGGGCAAAAAAAGTCATACTTTAGTATGACCTCAAAATGTCATAAAAAACGTCATAGTATAGTATGGCGTTTTTTTCGGGCAAAAAAAGTCCAAATTTTTTTCGGCCTCAAAATGTCAAAAAACGTCATAGTATAGTATGGCGTTTTTTTCGGGCAAAAAAAGTCCAAATTTTTTTCGGCCTCAAAATGTCATAAAAAACGTCATAGTATAGTAAGGCGTCAAAATTGGACAAAAAAAGTCATACTTTAGTATGACCTCAAAATGTCATAAAAAACGTCATAGTATAGTATGGCGTTTTTTTCGGGCAAAAAAAGTCATACTTTAGTATGACCTCAAAATGTCATAAAAAACGTCATAGTATAGTATGGCGTTTTTTTCGGGCAAAAAAAGTCATACTTTAGTATGACCTCAAAATGTCATAAAAAACGTCATAGTATAGTATGGCGTTTTTTTCGGGCAAAAAAAGTCCAAATTTTTTTCGGCCTCAAAATGTCATAAAAAACGTCATAGTATAGTATGGCGTTTTTTTCGGGCAAAAAAAGTCCAAATTTTTTTCGGCCTCAAAATGTCATAAAAAACGTCATAGTATAGTATGGCGTTTTTTTCGGGCAAAAAAAGTCCAAATTTTTTTCGGCCTCAAAATGTCATAAAAAACGTCATAGTATAGTATGGCGTTTTTTTCGGGCAAAAAAAGTCATACTTTAGTATGACCTCAAAATGTCATAAAAAACGTCATAGTATAGTATGGGGTTTTTTTCGGGCAAAAAAAGTCCAAATTTTTTTCGGCCTCAAAATGTCATAAAAAACGTCATAGTATAGTATGGCGTTTTTTTTCGGGCAAAAAAAGTCATACTTTAGTATGACCTCAAAATGTCATAAAAAACGTCATAGTATAGTATGGCGTTTTTTTCGGGCAAAAAAAGTCCAAATTTTTTTCGGCCTCAAAATGTCATAAAAAACGTCATAGTATAGTATGGCGTTTTTTTCGGGCAAAAAAAGTCCAAATTTTTTTCGGCATCAAAATGTCATAAAAAACATCATAGTATAGTATGGCGTTTTTTTCGGGCAAAAAAAGTCCAAATTTTTTTCGGCCTCAAAATGTCATAAAAAACGTCATAGTATAGTATGGCGTTTTTTTCGGGCAAAAAAAGTCATACTTTAGTATGACCTCAAAATGTCATAAAAAACGTCATAGTATAGTATGGCGTTTTTTTCGGGCAAAAAAAGTCATACTTTAGTATGACCTCAAAATGTCATAAAAAACGTCATAGTATAGTATGGCGTTTTTTTCGGGCAAAAAAAGTCCAAATTTTTTTCGGCCTCAAAATGTCATAAAAAACGTCATAGTATAGTATGGCGTTTTTTTCGGGCAAAAAAAGTCCAAATTTTTTTCGGCCTCAAAATGTCATAAAAAACGTCATAGTATAGTATGGCGTTTTTTTTCGGGCAAAAAAAGTCCAAATTTTTTTCGGCCTCAAAATGTCATAAAAAACGTCATAGTATAGTATGGCGTTTTTTTCGGGCAAAAAAAGTCATACTTTAGTATGACCTCAAAATGTCATAAAAAACGTCATAGTATAGTATGGCGTTTTTTTCGGGCAAAAAAAGTCCAAATTTTTTTCGGCCTCAAAATGTCATAAAAAACGTCATAGTATAGTATGGCGTTTTTTTCGGGCAAAAAAAGTCCAAATTTTTTTCGGCCTCAAAATGTCATAAAAAACGTCATAGTATAGTATGGCGTTTTTTTCGGGCAAAAAAAGTCCAAATTTTTTTCGGCCTCAAAATGTCATAAAAAACGTCATAGTATAGTATGGCGTTTTTTTCGGGCAAAAAAAGTCATACTTTAGTATGACCTCAAAATGTCATAAAAAACGTCATAGTATAGTATGGCGTTTTTTTCGGGCAAAAAAAGTCATACTTTAGTATGACCTCAAAATGTCATAAAAAACGTCATAGTATAGTATGGCGTTTTTTTCGGGCAAAAAAAGTCCAAATTTTTTTCGGCCTCAAAATGTCAAAAAAAACGTCATAGTATAGTATGGCGTTTTTTTCGGGCAAAAAAAGTCCAAATTTTTTTCGGCCTCAAAATGTCATAAAAAACGTCATAGTATAGTAAGGCGTCAAAATCGGACAAAAAAAAATCATACTTTAGTATGACCTCAAAATGTCATAAAAAACGTCATAGTATAGTATGGCGTTTTTTTCGGGCAAAAAAAGTCATACTTTAGTATGACCTCAAAATGTCATAAAAAACGTCATAGTATAGTATGGCGTTTTTTTCGGGCAAAAAAAGTCCAAATTTTTTTCGGCCTCAAAATGTCATAAAAAACGTCATAGTATAGTATGGCGTTTTTTTCGGGCAAAAAAAGTCATACTTTAGTATGACCTCAAAATGTCATAAAAAACGTCATAGTATAGTATGGCGTTTTTTTCGGGCAAAAAAAGTCCAAATTTTTTTCGGCCTCAAAATGTCATAAAAAACGTCATAGTATAGTAAGGCGTCAAAATCGGACAAAAAAAGTCATACTTTAGTATGACCTCAAAATGTCATAAAAAACGTCATAGTATAGTATGGCGTTTTTTTCGGGCAAAAAAAGTCATACTTTAGTATGACCTCAAAATGTCATAAAAAACGTCATAGTATAGTATGGCGTTTTTTTCGGGCAAAAAAAGTCCAAATTTTTTTCGGCCTCAAAATGTCATAAAAAACGTCATAGTATAGTATGGCGTTTTTTTCAGGCAAAAAAAGACATACTTTAGTATGACCTCAAAATGTCATAAAAAACGTCATAGTATAGTATGGCGTTTTTTTCGGGCAAAAAAAGTCCAAATTTTTTTCGGCCTCAAAATGTCATAAAAAACGTCATAGTATAGTATGGCGTTTTTTTCGGGCAAAAAAAGTCATACTTTAGTATGACCTCAAAATGTCATAAAAAACGTCATAGTATAGTATGGCGTTTTTTTCGGGCAAAAAAAGTCATACTTTAGTATGACCTCAAAATGTCATAAAAAACGTCATAGTATAGTATGGCGTTTTTTTCGGGCAAAAAAAGTCCAAATTTTTTTCGGCCTCAAAATGTCACAAAAAACGTCATAGTATAGTATGGCGTTTTTTTCGGGCAAAAAAAGTCCAAATTTTTTTCGGCCTCAAAATGTCATAAAAAACGTCATAGTATAGTATGGCGTTTTTTTCGGGCAAAAAAAGTCCAAATTTTTTTCGGCCTCAAAATGTCATAAAAAACGTCATAGTATAGTAAGGCGTCAAAATCGGACAAAAAAAGTCATACTTTAGTATGACCTCAAAATGTCATAAAAAACGTCATAGTATAGTATGGCGTTTTTTTCGGGCAAAAAAAGTCCAAATTTTTTTCGGCCTCAAAATGTCATAAAAAACGTCATAGTATAGTATGGCGTTTTTTTCGGGCAAAAAAAGTCATACTTTAGTATGACCTCAAAATGTCATAAAAAACGTCATAGTATAGTATGGCGTTTTTTTCGGGCAAAAAAAGTCCAAATTTTTTTCGGCCTCAAAATGTCATAAAAAACGTCATAGTATAGTATGGCGTTTTTTTCGGGCAAAAAAAGTCCAAATTTTTTTCGGCCTCAAAATGTCATAAAAAACGTCATAGTATAGTAAGGCGTCAAAATCGGACAAAAAAAGTCATACTTTAGTATGACCTCAAAATGTCATAAAAAACGTCATAGTATAGTATGCCGTTTTTTTCGGGCAAAAAAAGTCCAAATTTTTTTCGGCCTCAAAATGTCATAAAAAACGTCATAGTATAGTATGGCGTTTTTTTCGGGCAAAAAAAGTCCAAATTTTTTTCGGCCTCAAAATGTCATAAAAAACGTCATAGTATAGTATGGCGTTTTTTTCGGGCAAAAAAAGTCATACTTTAGTATGACCTCAAAATGTCATAAAAAACGTCATAGTATAGTATGGCGTTTTTTTCGGGCAAAAAAAGTCCAAATTTTTTTCGGCCTCAAAATGTCATAAAAAACGTCATAGTATAGTATGGCGTTTTTTTCGGGCAAAAAAAGTCATACTTTAGTATGACCTCAAAATGTCATAAAAAACGTCATAGTATAGTATGGCGTTTTTTTCGGGCAAAAAAAGTCCAAATTTTTTTCGGCCTCAAAATGTCAAAAAACGTCATAGTATAGTATGGCGTTTTTTTCGGGCAAAAAAAGTCCAAATTTTTTTCGGCCTCAAAATGTCATAAAAAACGTCATAGTATAGTAAGGCGTCAAAATTGGACAAAAAAAGTCATACTTTAGTATGACCTCAAAATGTCATAAAAAACGTCATAGTATAGTATGGCGTTTTTTTCGGGCAAAAAAAGTCATACTTTAGTATGACCTCAAAATGTCATAAAAAACGTCATAGTATAGTATGGCGTTTTTTTCGGGCAAAAAAAGTCATACTTTAGTATGACCTCAAAATGTCATAAAAAACGTCATAGTATAGTATGGCGTTTTTTTCGGGCAAAAAAAGTCCAAATTTTTTTCGGCCTCAAAATGTCATAAAAAACGTCATAGTATAGTATGGCGTTTTTTTCGGGCAAAAAAAGTCCAAATTTTTTTCGGCCTCAAAATGTCATAAAAAACGTCATAGTATAGTATGGCGTTTTTTTCGGGCAAAAAAAGTCCAAATTTTTTTCGGCCTCAAAATGTCATAAAAAACGTCATAGTATAGTATGGCGTTTTTTTCGGGCAAAAAAAGTCATACTTTAGTATGACCTCAAAATGTCATAAAAAACGTCATAGTATAGTATGGGGTTTTTTTCGGGCAAAAAAAGTCCAAATTTTTTTCGGCCTCAAAATGTCATAAAAAACGTCATAGTATAGTATGGCGTTTTTTTTCGGGCAAAAAAAGTCATACTTTAGTATGACCTCAAAATGTCATAAAAAACGTCATAGTATAGTATGGCGTTTTTTTCGGGCAAAAAAAGTCCAAATTTTTTTCGGCCTCAAAATGTCATAAAAAACGTCATAGTATAGTATGGCGTTTTTTTCGGGCAAAAAAAGTCCAAATTTTTTTCGGCATCAAAATGTCATAAAAAACATCATAGTATAGTATGGCGTTTTTTTCGGGCAAAAAAAGTCCAAATTTTTTTCGGCCTCAAAATGTCATAAAAAACGTCATAGTATAGTATGGCGTTTTTTTCGGGCAAAAAAAGTCATACTTTAGTATGACCTCAAAATGTCATAAAAAACGTCATAGTATAGTATGGCGTTTTTTTCGGGCAAAAAAAGTCATACTTTAGTATGACCTCAAAATGTCATAAAAAACGTCATAGTATAGTATGGCGTTTTTTTCGGGCAAAAAAAGTCCAAATTTTTTTCGGCCTCAAAATGTCATAAAAAACGTCATAGTATAGTATGGCGTTTTTTTCGGGCAAAAAAAGTCCAAATTTTTTTCGGCCTCAAAATGTCATAAAAAACGTCATAGTATAGTATGGCGTTTTTTTCGGGCAAAAAAAGTCCAAATTTTTTTCGGCCTCAAAATGTCATAAAAAACGTCATAGTATAGTATGGCGTTTTTTTCGGGCAAAAAAAGTCATACTTTAGTATGACCTCAAAATGTCATAAAAAACGTCATAGTATAGTATGGCGTTTTTTTCGGGCAAAAAAAGTCCAAATTTTTTTCGGCCTCAAAATGTCATAAAAAACGTCATAGTATAGTATGGCGTTTTTTTCGGGCAAAAAAAGTCCAAATTTTTTTCGGCCTCAAAATGTCATAAAAAACGTCATAGTATAGTATGGCGTTTTTTTCGGGCAAAAAAAGTCCAAATTTTTTTCGGCCTCAAAATGTCATAAAAAACGTCATAGTATAGTATGGCGTTTTTTTCGGGCAAAAAAAGTCATACTTTAGTATGACCTCAAAATGTCATAAAAAACGTCATAGTATAGTATGGCGTTTTTTTCGGGCAAAAAAAGTCATACTTTAGTATGACCTCAAAATGTCATAAAAAACGTCATAGTATAGTATGGCGTTTTTTTCGGGCAAAAAAAGTCCAAATTTTTTTCGGCCTCAAAATGTCAAAAAAAACGTCATAGTATAGTATGGCGTTTTTTTCGGGCAAAAAAAGTCCAAATTTTTTTCGGCCTCAAAATGTCATAAAAAACGTCATAGTATAGTAAGGCGTCAAAATCGGACAAAAAAAAATCATACTTTAGTATGACCTCAAAATGTCATAAAAAACGTCATAGTATAGTATGGCGTTTTTTTCGGGCAAAAAAAGTCATACTTTAGTATGACCTCAAAATGTCATAAAAAACGTCATAGTATAGTATGGCGTTTTTTTCGGGCAAAAAAAGTCCAAATTTTTTTCGGCCTCAAAATGTCATAAAAAACGTCATAGTATAGTATGGCGTTTTTTTCGGGCAAAAAAAGTCCAAATTTTTTTCGGCCTCAAAATGTCATAAAAAACGTCATAGTATAGTAAGGCGTCAAAATCGGACAAAAAAAGTCATACTTTAGTATGACCTCAAAATGTCATAAAAAACGTCATAGTATAGTATGGCGTTTTTTTCGGGCAAAAAAAGTCCAAATTTTTTTCGGCCTCAAAATGTCATAAAAAACGTCATAGTATAGTATGGCGTTTTTTTCGGGCAAAAAAAGTCATACTTTAGTATGACCTCAAAATGTCATAAAAAACGTCATAGTATAGTATGGCGTTTTTTTCGGGCAAAAAAAGTCCAAATTTTTTTCGGCCTCAAAATGTCATAAAAAACGTCATAGTATAGTATGGCGTCAAAATCGGACAAAAAAAGTCATACTTTAGTATGACCTCAAAATGTCATAAAAAACGTCATAGTATAGTATGGCGTTTTTTTCGGGCAAAAAAAGTCATACTTTAGTATGACCTCAAAATGTCATAAAAAACGTCATAGTATAGTATGGCGTTTTTTTCGGGCAAAAAAAGTCCAAATTTTTTTCGGCCTCAAAATGTCATAAAAAACGTCATAGTATAGTATGGCGTCAAAATCGGACAAAAAAAGTCATACTTTAGTATGACCTCAAAATGTCATAAAAAACGTCATAGTATAGTATGGCGTTTTTTTCGGGCAAAAAAAGTCATACTTTAGTATGACCTCAAAATGTCATAAAAAACGTCATAGTATAGTATGGCGTTTTTTTCGGGCAAAAAAAGTCAAAATTTTTTTCGGCCTCAAAATGTCATAAAAAACGTCATAGTATAGTATGGCGTTTTTTTCGGGCAAAAAAAGTCCAAATTTTTTTCGGCCTCAAAATGTCATAAAAAACGTCATAGTATAGTATGGCGTTTTTTTCGGGCAAAAAAAGTCATACTTTAGTATGACCTCAAAATGTCATAAAAAACGTCATAGTATAGTATGGCGTTTTTTTCGGGCAAAAAAAGTCCAAATTTTTTTCGGCCTCAAAATGTCATAAAAAACGTCATAGTATAGTATGGCGTTTTTTTCGGGCAAAAAAAGTCCAAATTTTTTTCGGCCTCAAAATGTCATAAAAAACGTCATAGTATAGTATGGCGTTTTTTTTTCGGGCAAAAAAAGTCATACTTTAGTATGACCTCAAAATGTCATAAAAAACGTCATAGTATAGTATGGCGTTTTTTTCGGGCAAAAAAAGTCATACTTTAGTATGACCTCAAAATGTCATAAAAAACGTCATAGTATAGTATGGCGTTTTTTTCGGGCAAAAAAAGTCATACTTTAGTATGACCTCAAAATGTCATAAAAAACGTCATAGTATAGTATGGCGTTTTTTTCGGGCAAAAAAAGTCCAAATTTTTTTCGGCCTCAAAATGTCAAAAAAAAACGTCATAGTATAGTATGGCGTTTTTTTCGGGCAAAAAAAGTCCAAATTTTTTTCGGCCTCAAAATGTCATAAAAAACATCATAGTATAGTATGGCGTTTTTTTCGGGCAAAAAAAGTCCAAATTTTTTTCGGCCTCAAAATGTCATAAAAAACGTCATAGTATAGTATGGCGTTTTTTTCGGGCAAAAAAAGTCCAAATTTTTTTCGGCCTCAAAATGTCATAAAAAACGTCATAGTATAGTATGGCGTTTTTTTCGGGCAAAAAAAGTCATACTTTAGTATGACCTCAAAATGTCATAAAAAACGTCATAGTATAGTATGGCGTTTTTTTCGGGCAAAAAAAGTCATACTTTAGTATGACCTCAAAATGTCATAAAAAACGTCATAGTATAGTATGGCGTTTTTTTCGGGCAAAAAAAGTCCAAATTTTTTTCGGCCTCAAAATGTCATAAAAAACGTCATAGTATAGTATGGCGTTTTTTTCGGGCAAAAAAAGTCCAAATTTTTTTCGGCCTCAAAATGTCATAAAAAACGTCATAGTATAGTATGGCGTTTTTTTCGGGCAAAAAAAGTCATACTTTAGTATGACCTCAAAATGTCATAAAAAACGTCATAGTATAGTATGGCGTTTTTTTCGGGCAAAAAAAGACCAAATTTTTTTCGGCCTCAAAATGTCATAAAAAACGTCATAGTATAGTATGGCGTTTTTTTCGGGCAAAAAAAGTCCAAATTTTTTTCGGCATCAAAATGTCATAAAAAACGTCATAGTATAGTATGGCGTTTTTTTCGGGCAAAAAAAGTCCAAATTTTTTTCGGCCTCAAAATGTCATAAAAAACGTCATAGTATAGTATGGCGTTTTTTTCGGGCAAAAAAAGTCCAAATTTTTTTCGGCCTCAAAATGTCATAAAAAACGTCATAGTATAGTATGGCGTTTTTTTCAGGCAAAAAAAGACATACTTTAGTATGACCTCAAAATGTCATAAAAAACGTCATAGTATAGTATGGCGTTTTTTTCGGGCAAAAAAAGTCCAAATTTTTTTCGGCCTCAAAATGTCATAAAAAACGTCATAGTATAGTATGGCGTTTTTTTCGGGCAAAAAAAGTCATACTTTAGTATGACCTCAAAATGTCATAAAAAACGTCATAGTATAGTATGGCGTTTTTTTCGGGCAAAAAAAGTCCAAATTTTTTTCGGCCTCAAAATGTCATAAAAAACGTCATAGTATAGTATGGCGTTTTTTTCGGGCAAAAAAAGTCCAAATTTTTTTCGGCCTCAAAATGTCATAAAAAACGTCATAGTATAGTATGGCGTTTTTTTCAGGCAAAAAAAGACATACTTTAGTATGACCTCAAAATGTCATAAAAAACGTCATAGTATAGTATGGCGTTTTTTTCGGGCAAAAAAAGTCCAAATTTTTTTCGGCCTCAAAATGTCATAAAAAACGTCATAGTATAGTATGGCGTTTTTTTCGGGCAAAAAAAGTCATACTTTAGTATGACCTCAAAATGTCATAAAAAACGTCATAGTATAGTATGGCGTTTTTTTCGGGCAAAAAAAGTCAAAATTTTTTTCGGCCTCAAAATGTCATAAAAAACGTCATAGTATAGTATGGCGTTTTTTTCGGGCAAAAAAAGTCCAAATTTTTTTCGGCCTCAAAATGTCATAAAAAACGTCATAGTATAGTAAGGCGTCAAAATCGGACAAAAAAAGTCATACTTTAGTATGACCTCAAAATGTCATAAAAAACGTCATAGTATAGTATGGCGTTTTTTTCGGGCAAAAAAAGTCCAAATTTTTTTCGGCCTCAAAATGTCATAAAAAACGTCATAGTATAGTATGGCGTTTTTTTCGGGCAAAAAAAGTCATACTTTAGTATGACCTCAAAATGTCATAAAAAACGTCATAGTATAGTATGGCGTTTTTTTCGGGCAAAAAAAGTCCAAATTTTTTTCGGCCTCAAAATGTCATAAAAAACGTCATAGTATAGTATGGCGTCAAAATCGGACAAAAAAAGTCATACTTTAGTATGACCTCAAAATGTCATAAAAAACGTCATAGTATAGTATGGCGTTTTTTTCGGGCAAAAAAAGTCATACTTTAGTATGACCTCAAAATGTCATAAAAAACGTCATAGTATAGTATGGCGTTTTTTTCGGGCAAAAAAAGTCCAAATTTTTTTCGGCCTCAAAATGTCATAAAAAACGTCATAGTATAGTATGGCGTTTTTTTCGGGCAAAAAAAGTCATACTTTAGTATGACCTCAAAATGTCATAAAAAACGTCATAGTATAGTATGGCGTTTTTTTTCGGGCAAAAAAAGTCATACTTTAGTATGACCTCAAAATGTCATAAAAAACGTCATAGTATAGTATGGCGTTTTTTTCGGGCAAAAAAAGTCCAAATTTTTTTCGGCCTCAAAATGTCATAAAAAACGTCATAGTATAGTATGGCGTTTTTTTCGGGCAAAAAAAGTCATACTTTAGTATGACCTCAAAATGTCATAAAAAACGTCATAGTATAGTATGGCGTTTTTTTCGGGCAAAAAAAGTCCAAATTTTTTTCGGCCTCAAAATGTCATAAAAAACGTCATAGTATAGTATGGCGTTTTTTTCGGGCAAAAAAAGTCCAAATTTTTTTCGGCCTCAAAATGTCATAAAAAACGTCATAGTATAGTATGGCGTTTTTTTTCGGGCAAAAAAAGTCATACTTTAGTATGACCTCAAAATGTCATAAAAAACGTCATAGTATAGTATGGCGTTTTTTTCGGGCAAAAAAAGTCATACTTTAGTATGACCTCAAAATGTCATAAAAAACGTCATAGTATAGTATGGCGTTTTTTTCGGGCAAAAAAAGTCATACTTTAGTATGACCTCAAAATGTCATAAAAAACGTCATAGTATAGTATGGCGTTTTTTTCGGGCAAAAAAAGTCCAAATTTTTTTCGGCCTCAAAATGTCAAAAAAAAACGTCATAGTATAGTATGGCGTTTTTTTCGGGCAAAAAAAGTCCAAATTTTTTTCGGCCTCAAAATGTCATAAAAAACATCATAGTATAGTATGGCGTTTTTTTCGGGCAAAAAAAGTCCAAATTTTTTTCGGCCTCAAAATGTCATAAAAAACGTCATAGTATAGTATGGCGTTTTTTTCGGGCAAAAAAAGTCCAAATTTTTTTCGGCCTCAAAATGTCATAAAAAACGTCATAGTATAGTATGGCGTTTTTTTCGGGCAAAAAAAGTCATACTTTAGTATGACCTCAAAATGTCATAAAAAACGTCATAGTATAGTATGGCGTTTTTTTCGGGCAAAAAAAGTCATACTTTAGTATGACCTCAAAATGTCATAAAAAACGTCATAGTATAGTATGGCGTTTTTTTCGGGCAAAAAAAGTCCAAATTTTTTTCGGCCTCAAAATGTCATAAAAAACGTCATAGTATAGTATGGCGTTTTTTTCGGGCAAAAAAAGTCCAAATTTTTTTCGGCCTCAAAATGTCATAAAAAACGTCATAGTATAGTATGGCGTTTTTTTCGGGCAAAAAAAGTCCAAATTTTTTTCGGCCTCAAAATGTCATAAAAAACGTCATAGTATAGTATGGCGTTTTTTTCGGCCTCGAAATGTCATAAAAAACGTCATAGTATAGTATGGCGTTTTTTTCGGGCAAAAAAAGTCCAAATTTTTTTCGGCGTCAAAATGTCAAAAAAAACGTCATAGTATAGTATGGCGTATTTTTCGGGCAAAAAAAGTCCAAATTTTTTTCGGCCTCAAAATGTCATAAAAAACGTCATAGTATAGTATGGCGTTTTTTTCGGGCAAAAAAAGTCATACTTTAGTATGACCTCAAAATGTCATAAAAAACGTCATAGTATAGTATGGCGTTTTTTTCGGGCAAAAAAGTCCAAATTTTTTTCGGCCTCAAAATGTCAAAAAAAACGTCATAGTATGGTATGGCGTTTTTTTCGGGCAAAAAAAGTCCAAATTATTTTCGGCCTCAAAATGTCATAAAAAACGTCATAGTATAGTATGGCGTTTTTTTCGGGCAAAAAAAGTCATACTTTAGTATGACCTCAAAATGTCATAAAAAACGTCATAGTATAGTATGGCGTTTTTTTCGGGCAAAAAAAGTCCAAATTTTTTTCGGCCTCAAAATGTCAAAAAAAACGTCATAGTATAGTATGGCGTTTTTTTCGGGCAAAAAAAGTCCAAATTTTTTTCGGCCTCAAAATGTCATAAAAAACGTCATAGTATAGTATGGCGTTTTTTTCGGGCAAAAAAAGACAAAAAATTTTTCGGCCTCAAAATGTCATAAAAAGCGTCATAGTATAGTATGGCGTTTTTTTCAGGCAAAAAAAGACATACTTTAGTATGACCTCAAAATGTCATAAAAAACGTCATAGTATAGTATGGCGTTTTTTTCGGGCAAAAAAAGTCCAAATTTTTTTCGGCCTCAAAATGTCATAAAAAACGTCATAGTATAGTATGGCGTTTTTTTTCGGGCAAAAAAAGTCATACTTTAGTATGACCTCAAAATGTCATAAAAAACGTCATAGTATAGTATGGCGTTTTTTTCGGGCAAAAAAAGTCCAAATTTTTTTCGGCCTCAAAATGTCATAAAAAACGTCATAGTATAGTAAGGCGTCAAAATCGGACAAAAAAAGTCATACTTTAGTATGACCTCAAAATGTCATAAAAAACGTCATAGCATAGTATGGCGTTTTTTTCGGGCAAAAAAAGTCATACTTTAGTATGACCTCAAAATGTCATAAAAAACGTCATAGTATAGTATGGCGTTTTTTTCGGGCAAAAAAAGTCATACTTTAGTATGACCTCAAAATGTCATAAAAAACGTCATAGTATAGTATGGCGTTTTTTTCGGGCAAAAAAAGTCCAAATTTTTTTCGGCCTCAAAATGTCATAAAAAACGTCATAGTATAGTATGGCGTTTTTTTCGGGCAAAAAAAATCATACTTTAGTATGACCTCAAAATGTCATAAAAAACGTCATAGTATAGTATGGCGTTTTTTTCGGGCAAAAAAAGTCATACTTTAGTATGACCTCAAAATGTCATAAAAAACGTCATAGTATAGTATGGCGTTTTTTTCGGGCAAAAAAAGTCCAAATTTTTTTCGGCCTCAAAATGTCAAAAAAAACGTCATAGTATAGTATGGCGTTTTTTTCGGGCAAAAAAAGTCCAAATTTTTTTCGGCCTCAAAATGTCATAAAAAACGTCATAGTATAGTAAGGCGTCAAAATCGGACAAAAAAAAATCATACTTTAGTATGACCTCAAAATGTCATAAAAAACGTCATAGTATAGTATGGCGTTTTTTTCGGGCAAAAAAAGTCATACTTTAGTATGACCTCAAAATGTCATAAAAAACCTCATAGTATAGTATGGCGTTTTTTTCGGGCAAAAAAAGTCCAAATTTTTTTCGGCCTCAAAATGTCATAAAAAACATAGTATAGTATGGCGTTTTTTTCGGGCAAAAAAAGTCCAAATTTTTTTCGGCCTCAAAATGTCATAAAAAACGTCATAGTATAGTAAGGCGTCAAAATCGGACAAAAAAAGTGATACTTTAGTATGACCTCAAAATGTCATAAAAAACGTCATAGTATAGTATGCCGTTTTTTTCGGGCAAAAAAAGTCCAAATTTTTTTCGGCCTCAAAATGTCATAAAAAACGTCATAGTATAGTATGGCGTTTTTTTCGGGCAAAAAAAGTCATACTTTAGTATGACCTCAAAATGTCATAAAAAACGTCATAGTATAGTATGGCGTTTTTTTCGGGCAAAAAAAGTCATACTTTAGTATGACCTCAAAATGTCATAAAAAACGTCATAGTATAGTATGGCGTTTTTTTCGGGCAAAAAAAGTCCAAATTTTTTTCGGCCTCAAAATGTCATAAAAAACGTCATAGTATAGTATGGCGTTTTTTTCGGGCAAAAAAAGTCCAAATTTTTTTCGGCCTCAAAATGTCATAAAAAACGTCATAGTATAGTAAGGCGTCAAAATCGGACAAAAAAAAATCATACTTTAGTATGACCTCAAAATGTCATAAAAAACGTCATAGTATAGTATGGCGTTTTTTTCGGGCAAAAAAAGTCATACTTTAGTATGACCTCAAAATGTCATAAAAAACGTCATAGTATAGTATGGCGTTTTTTTCGGGCAAAAAAAGTCCAAATTTTTTTCGGCCTCAAAATGTCATAAAAAACATAGTATAGTATGGCGTTTTTTTCGGGCAAAAAAAGTCCAAATTTTTTTCGGCCTCAAAATGTCATAAAAAACGTCATAGTATAGTAAGGCGTCAAAATCGGACAAAAAAAGTGATACTTTAGTATGACCTCAAAATGTCATAAAAAACGTCATAGTATAGTATGCCGTTTTTTTCGGGCAAAAAAAGTCCAAATTTTTTTCGGCCTCAAAATGTCATAAAAAACGTCATAGTATAGTATGGCGTTTTTTTCGGGCAAAAAAAGTCATACTTTAGTATGACCTCAAAATGTCATAAAAAACGTCATAGTATAGTATGGCGTTTTTTTCGGGCAAAAAAAGTCATACTTTAGTATGACCTCAAAATGTCATAAAAAACGTCATAGTATAGTATGGCGTTTTTTTTCGGGCAAAAAAAGTCCAAATTTTTTTCGGCCTCAAAATGTCATAAAAAACGTCATAGTATAGTATGGCGTTTTTTTCGGGCAAAAAAAGTCATACTTTAGTATGACCTCAAAATGTCATAAAAAACGTCATAGTATAGTATGGCGTTTTTTTCGGGCAAAAAAAGTCATACTTTAGTATGACCTCAAAATGTCATAAAAAACGTCATAGTATAGTATGGCGTTTTTTTCGGGCAAAAAAAGTCCAAATTTTTTTCGGCCTCAAAATGTCACAAAAAACGTCATAGTATAGTATGGCGTTTTTTTCGGGCAAAAAAAGTCCAAATTTTTTTCGGCCTCAAAATGTCATAAAAAACGTCATAGTATAGTATGGCGTTTTTTTCGGGCAAAAAAAGTCCAAATTTTTTTCGGCCTCAAAATGTCATAAAAAACGTCATAGTATAGTATGGCGTTTTTTTCGGGCAAAAAAAGTCCAAATTTTTTTCGGCCTCAAAATGTCATAAAAAACGTCATAGTATAGTATGGCGTTTTTTTCGGGCAAAAAAAGTCATACTTTAGTATGACCTCAAAATGTCATAAAAAACGTCATAGTATAGTATGGCGTTTTTTTCGGGCAAAAAAAGTCCAAATTTTTTTCGGCCTCAAAATGTCATAAAAAACGTCATAGTATAGTATGGCGTTTTTTTCGGGCAAAAAAAGTCCAAATTTTTTTCGGCCTCAAAATGTCATAAAAAACGTCATAGTATAGTATGGCGTTTTTTTCGGGCAAAAAAAGTCCAAATTTTTTTCGGCCTCAAAATGTCATAAAAAACGTCATAGTATAGTATGGCGTTTTTTTCGGGCAAAAAAAGTCCAAATTTTTTTCGGCCTCAAAATGTCATAAAAAACGTCATAGTATAGTATGGCGTTTTTTTCGGGCAAAAAAAGTCATACTTTAGTATGACCTCAAAATGTCATAAAAAACGTCATAGTATAGTATGGCGTTTTTTTCGGGCAAAAAAAGTCCAAATTTTTTTCGGCCTCAAAATGTCATAAAAAACGTCATAGTATAGTATGGCGTTTTTTTCGGGCAAAAAAAGTCCAAATTTTTTTCGGCCTCAAAATGTCATAAAAAACGTCATAGTATAGTATGGCGTTTTTTTCGGGCAAAAAAAGTCCAAATTTTTTTCGGCCTCAAAATGTCATAAAAAACGTCATAGTATAGTATGGCGTTTTTTTCGGGCAAAAAAAGTCCAAATTTTTTTCGGCCTCAAAATGTCATAAAAAACGTCATAGTATAGTAAGGCGTCAAAATCGGACAAAAAAAGTCATACTTTAGTATGACCTCAAAATGTCATAAAAAACGTCATAGTATAGTATGGCGTTTTTTTCGGGCAAAAAAAGTCCAAATTTTTTTCGGCCTCAAAATGTCATAAAAAACGTCATAGTATAGTATGGCGTTTTTTTCAGGCAAAAAAAGTCCAAATTTTTTTCGGCCTCAAAATGTCATAAAAAACGTCATAGTATAGTATGGCGTTTTTTTCGGGCAAAAAAAATCATACTTTAGTATGACCTCAAAATGTCATAAAAAACGTCATAGTATAGTATGGCGTTTTTTTCGGGCAAAAAAAGTCATACTTTAGTATGACCTCAAAATGTCATAAAAAACGTCATAGTATAGTATGGCGTTTTTTTCGGGCAAAAAAAGTCCAAATTTTTTTCGGCCTCAAAATGTCATAAAAAACATAGTATAGTATGGCGTTTTTTTCGGGCAAAAAAAGTCCAAATTTTTTTCGGCCTCAAAATGTCATAAAAAACGTCATAGTATAGTAAGGCGTCAAAATCGGACAAAAAAAGTGATACTTTAGTATGACCTCAAAATGTCATAAAAAACGTCATAGTATAGTATGCCGTTTTTTTCGGGCAAAAAAAGTCCAAATTTTTTTCGGCCTCAAAATGTCATAAAAAACGTCATAGTATAGTATGGCGTTTTTTTCGGGCAAAAAAAGTCATACTTTAGTATGACCTCAAAATGTCATAAAAAACGTCATAGTATAGTATGGCGTTTTTTTCGGGCAAAAAAAGTCATACTTTAGTATGACCTCAAAATGTCATAAAAAACGTCATAGTATAGTATGGCGTTTTTTTCGGGCAAAAAAAGTCCAAATTTTTTTCGGCCTCAAAATGTCATAAAAAACGTCATAGTATAGTATGGCGTTTTTTTCGGGCAAAAAAAGTCCAAATTTTTTTCGGCCTCAAAATGTCATAAAAAACGTCATAGTATAGTAAGGCGTCAAAATCGGACAAAAAAAAATCATACTTTAGTATGACCTCAAAATGTCATAAAAAACGTCATAGTATAGTATGGCGTTTTTTTCGGGCAAAAAAAGTCATACTTTAGTATGACCTCAAAATGTCATAAAAAACGTCATAGTATAGTATGGCGTTTTTTTCGGGCAAAAAAAGTCCAAATTTTTTTCGGCCTCAAAATGTCATAAAAAACATAGTATAGTATGGCGTTTTTTTCGGGCAAAAAAAGTCCAAATTTTTTTCGGCCTCAAAATGTCATAAAAAACGTCATAGTATAGTAAGGCGTCAAAATCGGACAAAAAAAGTGATACTTTAGTATGACCTCAAAATGTCATAAAAAACGTCATAGTATAGTATGGCGTTTTTTTCGGGCAAAAAAAGTCCAAATTTTTTTCGGCCTCAAAATGTCATAAAAAACGTCATAGTATAGTATGGCGTTTTTTTCGGGCAAAAAAAGTCATACTTTAGTATGACCTCAAAATGTCATAAAAAACGTCATAGTATAGTATGGCGTTTTTTTCGGGCAAAAAAAGTCCAAATTTTTTTCGGCCTCAAAATGTCATAAAAAACGTCATAGTATAGTATGGCGTTTTTTTCGGGCAAAAAAAGTCATACTTTAGTGTGACCTCAAAATGTCATAAAAAACGTCATAGTATAGTATGGCGTTTTTTTCGGGCAAAAAAAGTCCAAATTTTTTTCGGCCTCAAAATGTCATAAAAAACGTCATAGTATAGTATGGCGTTTTTTTTGGGCAAAAAAAGTCATACTTTAGTATGACCTCAAAATGTCATAAAAAACGTCATAGTATAGTATGGCGTTTTTTTCGGGCAAAAAAAGTCCAAATTTTTTTCGGCCTCAAAATGTCATAAAAAACGTCATAGTATAGTAAGGCGTCAAAATCGGACAAAAAAAGTCATACTTTAGTATGACCTCAAAATGTCATAAAAAACGTCATAGTATAGTATGGCGTTTTTTTCGGGCAAAAAAAGTCATACTTTAGTATGACCTCAAAATGTCATAAAAAACGTCATAGTATAGTATGGCGTTTTTTTCGGGCAAAAAAAGTCATACTTTAGTATGACCTCAAAATGTCATAAAAAACGTCATAGTATAGTATGGCGTTTTTTTCGGGCAAAAAAAGACATACTTTAGTATGACCTCAAAATGTCATAAAAAACGTCATAGTATAGTATGGCGTTTTTTTCGGGCAAAAAAAGTCCAAATTTTTTTCGGCCTCAAAATGTCATAAAAAACGTCATAGTATAGTATGGCGTTTTTTTCGGGCAAAAAAAGTCATACTTTAGTATGACCTCAAAATGTCATAAAAAACGTCATAGTATAGTATGGCGTTTTTTTCGGGCAAAAAAAGTCCAAATTTTTTTCGGCCTCAAAATGTCATAAAAAACGTCATAGTATAGTAAGGCGTCAAAATCGGACAAAAAAAGTCATACTTTAGTATGACCTCAAAATGTCATAAAAAACGTCATAGTATAGTATGGCGTTTTTTTCGGGCAAAAAAAGTCCAAATTTTTTTCGGCCTCAAAATGTCATAAAAAACGTCATAGTATAGTATGGCGTTTTTTTCGGGCAAAAAAAGTCCAAATTTTTTTCGGCCTCAAAATGTCATAAAAAACGTCATAGTATAGTATGGCGTTTTTTTCGGGCAAAAAAAGTCATACTTTAGTATGACCTCAAAATGTCATAAAAAACGTCATAGTATAGTATGGCGTTTTTTTCGGGCAAAAAAAGTCCAAATTTTTTTCGGCCTCAAAATGTCAAAAAACGTCATAGTATAGTATGGCGTTTTTTTCGGGCAAAAAAAGTCCAAATTTTTTTCGGCCTCAAAATGTCATAAAAAACGTCATAGTATAGTAAGGCGTCAAAATCGGACAAAAAAAGTCATACTTTAGTATGACCTCAAAATGTCATAAAAAACGTCATAGTATAGTATGGCGTTTTTTTCGGGCAAAAAAAGTCATACTTTAGTATGACCTCAAAATGTCATAAAAAACGTCATAGTATAGTATGGCGTTTTTTTCGGGCAAAAAAAGTCATACTTTAGTATGACCTCAAAATGTCATAAAAAACGTCATAGTATAGTATGGCATTTTTTTCGGGCAAAAAAAGTCCAAATTTTTTTCGGCCTCAAAATGTCATAAAAAACGTCATAGTATAGTATGGCGTTTTTTTCGGGCAAAAAAAGTCCAAATTTTTTTCGGCCTCAAAATGTCATAAAAAACGTCATAGTATAGTATGGCGTTTTTTTCGGGCAAAAAAAGTCCAAATTTTTTTCGGCCTCAAAATGTCATAAAAAACGTCATAGTATAGTATGGCGTTTTTTTCGGGCAAAAAAAGTCATACTTTAGTATGACCTCAAAATGTCATAAAAAACGTCATAGTATAGTATGGCGTTTTTTTCGGGCAAAAAAAGTCCAAATTTTTTTCGGCCTCAAAATGTCATAAAAAACGTCATAGTATAGTATGGCGTTTTTTTTCGGGCAAAAAAAGTCCAAATTTTTTTCGGCCTCAAAATGTCATAAAAAACGTCATAGTATAGTATGGCGTTTTTTTCGGGCAAAAAAAGTCCAAATTTTTTTCGGCCTCAAAATGTCATAAAAAACGTCATAGTATAGTATGGCGTTTTTTTCGGGCAAAAAAAGTCATACTTTAGTATGACCTCAAAATGTCATAAAAAACGTCATAGTATAGTATGGCGTTTTTTTCGGGCAAAAAAAGTCATACTTTAGTATGACCTCAAAATGTCATAAAAAACGTCATAGTATAGTATGGCGTTTTTTTCGGGCAAAAAAAGTCCAAATTTTTTTCGGCCTCAAAATGTCATAAAAAACGTCATAGTATAGTATGGCGTTTTTTTTGGGCAAAAAAAGTCATACTTTAGTATGACCTCAAAATGTCATAAAAAACGTCATAGTATAGTATGGCGTTTTTTTCGGGCAAAAAAAGTCCAAATTTTTTTCGGCCTCAAAATGTCATAAAAAACGTCATAGTATAGTAAGGCGTCAAAATCGGACAAAAAAAGTCATACTTTAGTATGACCTCAAAATGTCATAAAAAACGTCATAGTATAGTATGGCGTTTTTTTCGGGCAAAAAAAGTCATACTTTAGTATGACCTCAAAATGTCATAAAAAACGTCATAGTATAGTATGGCGTTTTTTTCGGGCAAAAAAAGTCATACTTTAGTATGACCTCAAAATGTCATAAAAAACGTCATAGTATAGTATGGCGTTTTTTTCGGGCAAAAAAAGACATACTTTAGTATGACCTCAAAATGTCATAAAAAACGTCATAGTATAGTATGGCGTTTTTTTCGGGCAAAAAAAGTCCAAATTTTTTTCGGCCTCAAAATGTCATAAAAAACGTCATAGTATAGTATGGCGTTTTTTTCGGGCAAAAAAAGTCATACTTTAGTATGACTTCAAAATGTCATAAAAAACGTCATAGTATAGTATGGCGTTTTTTTCGGGCAAAAAAAGTCCAAATTTTTTTCGGCCTCAAAATGTCATAAAAAACGTCATAGTATAGTAAGGCGTCAAAATCGGACAAAAAAAGTCATACTTTAGTATGACCTCAAAATGTCATAAAAAACGTCATAGTATAGTATGGCGTTTTTTTCGGGCAAAAAAAGTCCAAATTTTTTTCGGCCTCAAAATGTCATAAAAAACGTCATAGTATAGTATGGCGTTTTTTTCGGGCAAAAAAAGTCCAAATTTTTTTCGGCCTCAAAATGTCATAAAAAACGTCATAGTATAGTATGGCGTTTTTTTCGGGCAAAAAAAGTCATACTTTAGTATGACCTCAAAATGTCATAAAAAACGTCATAGTATAGTATGGCGTTTTTTTCGGGCAAAAAAAGTCCAAATTTTTTTCGGCCTCAAAATGTCAAAAAACGTCATAGTATAGTATGGCGTTTTTTTCGGGCAAAAAAAGTCCAAATTTTTTTCGGCCTCAAAATGTCATAAAAAACGTCATAGTATAGTAAGGCGTCAAAATCGGACAAAAAAAGTCATACTTTAGTATGACCTCAAAATGTCATAAAAAACGTCATAGTATAGTATGGCGTTTTTTTCGGGCAAAAAAAGTCATACTTTAGTATGACCTCAAAATGTCATAAAAAACGTCATAGTATAGTATGGCGTTTTTTTCGGGCAAAAAAAGTCATACTTTAGTATGACCTCAAAATGTCATAAAAAACGTCATAGTATAGTATGGCATTTTTTTCGGGCAAAAAAAGTCCAAATTTTTTTCGGCCTCAAAATGTCATAAAAAACGTCATAGTATAGTATGGCGTTTTTTTCGGGCAAAAAAAGTCCAAATTTTTTTCGGCCTCAAAATGTCATAAAAAACGTCATAGTATAGTATGGCGTTTTTTTCGGGCAAAAAAAGTCCAAATTTTTTTCGGCCTCAAAATGTCATAAAAAACGTCATAGTATAGTATGGCGTTTTTTTCGGGCAAAAAAAGTCATACTTTAGTATGACCTCAAAATGTCATAAAAAACGTCATAGTATAGTATGGCGTTTTTTTCGGGCAAAAAAAGTCCAAATTTTTTTCGGCCTCAAAATGTCATAAAAAACGTCATAGTATAGTATGGCGTTTTTTTCGGGCAAAAAAAGTCCAAATTTTTTTCGGCCTCAAAATGTCATAAAAAACGTCATAGTATAGTATGGCGTTTTTTTCGGGCAAAAAAAGTCCAAATTTTTTTCGGCCTCAAAATGTCATAAAAAACGTCATAGTATAGTATGGCGTTTTTTTCGGGCAAAAAAAGTCATACTTTAGTATGACCTCAAAATGTCATAAAAAACGTCATAGTATAGTATGGCGTTTTTTTCGGGCAAAAAAAGTCCAAATTTTTTTCGGCCTCAAAATGTCATAAAAAACGTCATAGTATAGTATGGCGTTTTTTTCGGGCAAAAAAAGTCATACTTTAGTATGACCTCAAAATGTCATAAAAAACGTCATAGTATAGTATGGCGTTTTTTTCGGGCAAAAAAAGTCCAAATTTTTTTCGGCCTCAAAATGTCATAAAAAACGTCATAGTATAGTAAGGCGTCAAAATCGGACAAAAAAAGTCATACTTTAGTATGACCTCAAAATGTCATAAAAAACGTCATAGTATAGTATGGCGTTTTTTTCGGGCAAAAAAAGTCATACTTTAGTATGACCTCAAAATGTCATAAAAAACGTCATAGTATAGTATGGCGTTTTTTTCGGGCAAAAAAAGTCATACTTTAGTATGACCTCAAAATGTCATAAAAAACGTCATAGTATAGTATGGCGTTTTTTTCGGGCAAAAAAAGACATACTTTAGTATGACCTCAAAATGTCATAAAAAACGTCATAGTATAGTATGGCGTTTTTTTCGGGCAAAAAAAGTCCAAATTTTTTTCGGCCTCAAAATGTCATAAAAAACGTCATAGTATAGTATGGCGTTTTTTTCGGGCAAAAAAAGTCATACTTTAGTATGACCTCAAAATGTCATAAAAAACGTCATAGTATAGTATGGCGTTTTTTTCGGGCAAAAAAAGTCCAAATTTTTTTCGGCCTCAAAATGTCATAAAAAACGTCATAGTATAGTAAGGCGTCAAAATCGGACAAAAAAAGTCATACTTTAGTATGACCTCAAAATGTCATAAAAAACGTCATAGTATAGTATGGCGTTTTTTTCGGGCAAAAAAAGTCATACTTTAGTATGACCTCAAAATGTCATAAAAAACGTCATAGTATAGTATGGCGTTTTTTTCGGGCAAAAAAAGTCCAAATTTTTTTCGGCCTCAAAATGTCATAAAAAACGTCATAGTATACTATGGCGTTTTTTTCGGGCAAAAAAAGTCCAAATTCTTTTCGGCCTCAAAATGTCATAAAAAACATCATAGTATAGTATGGCGTTTTTTTCAGGCAAAAAAAGACATACTTTAGTATGACCTCAAAATGTCATAAAAAACGTCATAGTATAGTATGGCGTTTTTTTCGGGCAAAAAAAGTCCAAATTTTTTTCGGCCTCAAAATGTCATAAAAAACGTCATAGTATAGTATGGCGTTTTTTTCGGGCAAAAAAAGTCCAAATTTTTTTCGGCCTCAAAATGTCATAAAAAACGTCATAGTATAGTATGGCGTTTTTTTCGGGCAAAAAAAGTCATACTTTAGTATGACCTCAAAATGTCATAAAAAACGTCATAGTATAGTATGGCGTTTTTTTCGGGCAAAAAAAGTCATACTTTAGTATGACCTCAAAATGTCATAAAAAACGTCATAGTATAGTATGGCGTTTTTTTCGGGCAAAAAAAGTCCAAATTTTTTTCGGCCTCAAAATGTCACAAAAAACGTCATAGTATAGTATGGCGTTTTTTTCGGGCAAAAAAAGTCCAAATTTTTTTCGGCCTCAAAATGTCATAAAAAACGTCATAGTATAGTATGGCGTTTTTTTCGGGCAAAAAAAGTCCAAATTTTTTTCGGCCTCAAAATGTCATAAAAAACGTCATAGTATAGTAAGGCGTCAAAATCGGACAAAAAAAGTCATACTTTAGTATGACCTCAAAATGTCATAAAAAACGTCATAGTATAGTATGGCGTTTTTTTCGGGCAAAAAAAGTCCAAATTTTTTTCGGCCTCAAAATGTCATAAAAAACGTCATAGTATAGTATGGCGTTTTTTTCGGGCAAAAAAAGTCATACTTTAGTATGACCTCAAAATGTCATAAAAAACGTCATAGTATAGTATGGCGTTTTTTTCGGGCAAAAAAAGTCCAAATTTTTTTCGGCCTCAAAATGTCATAAAAAACGTCATAGTATAGTATGGCGTTTTTTTCGGGCAAAAAAAGTCCAAATTTTTTTCGGCCTCAAAATGTCATAAAAAACGTCATAGTATAGTAAGGCGTCAAAATCGGACAAAAAAAGTCATACTTTAGTATGACCTCAAAATGTCATAAAAAACGTCATAGTATAGTATGCCGTTTTTTTCGGGCAAAAAAAGTCCAAATTTTTTTCGGCCTCAAAATGTCATAAAAAACGTCATAGTATAGTATGGCGTTTTTTTCGGGCAAAAAAAGTCCAAATTTTTTTCGGCCTCAAAATGTCATAAAAAACGTCATAGTATAGTATGGCGTTTTTTTCGGGCAAAAAAAGTCATACTTTAGTATGACCTCAAAATGTCATAAAAAACGTCATAGTATAGTATGGCGTTTTTTTCGGGCAAAAAAAGTCCAAATTTTTTTCGGCCTCAAAATGTCATAAAAAACGTCATAGTATAGTATGGCGTTTTTTTCGGGCAAAAAAAGTCATACTTTAGTATGACCTCAAAATGTCATAAAAAACGTCATAGTATAGTATGGCGTTTTTTTCGGGCAAAAAAAGTCCAAATTTTTTTCGGCCTCAAAATGTCAAAAAACGTCATAGTATAGTATGGCGTTTTTTTCGGGCAAAAAAAGTCCAAATTTTTTTCGGCCTCAAAATGTCATAAAAAACGTCATAGTATAGTAAGGCGTCAAAATCGGACAAAAAAAGTCATACTTTAGTATGACCTCAAAATGTCATAAAAAACGTCATAGTATAGTATGGCGTTTTTTTCGGGCAAAAAAAGTCCAAATTTTTTTCGGCCTCAAAATGTCATAAAAAACGTCATAGTATAGTATGGCGTTTTTTTCGGGCAAAAAAAGTCATACTTTAGTATGACCTCAAAATGTCATAAAAAACGTCATAGTATAGTATGGCGTTTTTTTCGGGCAAAAAAAGTCATACTTTAGTATGACCTCAAAATGTCATAAAAAACGTCATAGTATAGTATGGCGTTTTTTTCGGGCAAAAAAAGTCCAAATTTTTTTCGGCCTCAAAATGTCATAAAAAACGTCATAGTATAGTATGGCGTTTTTTTCGGGCAAAAAAAGTCCAAATTTTTTTCGGCCTCAAAATGTCATAAAAAACGTCATAGTATAGTATGGCGTTTTTTTCGGGCAAAAAAAGTCCAAATTTTTTTCGGCCTCAAAATGTCATAAAAAACGTCATAGTATAGTATGGCGTTTTTTTCGGGCAAAAAAAGTCATACTTTAGTATGACCTCAAAATGTCATAAAAAACGTCATAGTATAGTATGGCGTTTTTTTCGGGCAAAAAAAGTCCAAATTTTTTTCGGCCTCAAAATGTCACAAAAAACGTCATAGTATAGTATGGCGTTTTTTTCGGGCAAAAAAAGTCCAAATTTTTTTCGGCCTCAAAATGTCATAAAAAACGTCATAGTATAGTATGGCGTTTTTTTCAGGCAAAAAAAGTCCACATTTTTTTCGGCCTCAAAATGTCATAAAAAACGTCATAGTATAGTAAGGCGTCAAAATCGGACAAAAAAAGTCATACTTTAGTATGACCTCAAAATGTCATAAAAAACGTCATAGTATAGTATGGCGTTTTTTTCGGGCAAAAAAAGTCCAAATTTTTTTCGGCCTCAAAATGTCATAAAAAACGTCATAGTATAGTATGGCGTTTTTTTCGGGCAAAAAAAGTCATACTTTAGTATGACCTCAAAATGTCATAAAAAACGTCATAGTATAGTATGGCGTTTTTTTCGGGCAAAAAAAGTCCAAATTTTTTTCGGCCTCAAAATGTCATAAAAAACGTCATAGTATAGTATGGCGTCAAAATCGGACAAAAAAAGTCATACTTTAGTATGACCTCAAAATGTCATAAAAAACGTCATAGTATAGTATGGCGTTTTTTTCGGGCAAAAAAAGTCATACTTTAGTATGACCTCAAAATGTCATAAAAAACGTCATAGTATAGTATGGCGTTTTTTTCGGGCAAAAAAAGTCCAAATTTTTTTCGGCCTCAAAATGTCATAAAAAACGTCATAGTATAGTATGGCGTTTTTTTCGGGCAAAAAAAGTCATACTTTAGTATGACCTCAAAATGTCATAAAAAACGTCATAGTATAGTATGGCGTTTTTTTCGGGCAAAAAAAGTCCAAATTTTTTTCGGCCTCAAAATGTCATAAAAAACGTCATAGTATAGTAAGGCGTCAAAATCGGACAAAAAAAGTCATACTTTAGTATGACCTCAAAATGTCATAAAAAACGTCATAGTATAGTATGGCGTTTTTTTCGGGCAAAAAAAGTCCAAATTTTTTTCGGCCTCAAAATGTCATAAAAAACGTCATAGTATAGTATGGCGTTTTTTTCGGGCAACAAAAGTCATACTTTAGTATGACCTCAAAATGTCATAAAAAACGTCATAGTATAGTATGGCGTTTTTTTCGGGCAAAAAAAGTCCAAATTTTTTTCAGCCTCAAAATGTCATAAAAAACGTCATAGTATAGTATGGCGTTTTTTTTCGGGCAAAAAAAGTCATACTTTAGTATGACCTCAAAATGTCATAAAAAACGTCATAGTATAGCATGGCGTTTTTTTCGGGCAAAAAAAGTCCAAATTTTTTTCGGCCTCAAAATGTCATAAAAAACGTCATAGTATAGTATGGCGTTTTTTTCAGGCAAAAAAAGACATACTTTAGTATGACCTCAAAATGTCATAAAAAACGTCATAGTATAGTATGGCGTTTTTTTCGGGCAAAAAAAGTCATACTTTAGTATGACCTCAAAATGTCATAAAAAACGTCATAGTATAGTATGGCGTTTTTTTCGGGCAAAAAAAGTCCAAATTTTTTTCGGCCTCAAAATGTCATAAAAAACGTCATAGTATAGTATGGCGTTTTTTTCGGGCAAAAAAAGTCCAAATTTTTTTCGGCATCAAAATGTCATAAAAAACGTCATAGTATAGTATGGCATTTTTTTCAGCCTCAAAATGTCATAAAAAATGTCATAGTATAGTATGGCGTTTTTTTCGGGCAAAAAAAGTCATACTTTAGTATGACCTCAAAATGTCATAAAAAACGTCATAGTATAGTATGGCGTTTTTTTCGGGCAAAAAAAGTCCAAATTTTTTTCGGCCTCAAAATGTCATAAAAAACGTCATAGTATAGTAAGGCGTCAAAATCGGACAAAAAAAGTCATACTTTAGTATGACCTCAAAATGTCATAAAAAACGTCATAGTATAGTATGGCGTTTTTTTCGGGCAAAAAAAGTCCAAATTTTTTTCGGCCTCAAAATGTCATAAAAAACGTCATAGTATAGTATGGCGTTTTTTTCGGGCAAAAAAAGTCATACTTTAGTATGACCTCAAAATGTCATAAAAAACGTCATAGTATAGTATGGCGTTTTTTTCGGGCAAAAAAAGTCATACTTTAGTATGACCTCAAAATGTCATAAAAAACGTCATAGTATAGTATGGCGTTTTTTTCGGGCAAAAAAAGTCATACTTTAGTATGACCTCAAAATGTCATAAAAAACGTCATAGTATAGTATGGCGTTTTTTTCGGGCAAAAAAAGTCCAAATTTTTTTCGGCCTCAAAATGTCAAAAAAAACGTCATAGTATAGTATGGCGTTTTTTTCGGGCAAAAAAAGTCCAAATTTTTTTCGGCCTCAAAATGTCATAAAAAACGTCATAGTATAGTAAGGCGTCAAAATCGGACAAAAAAAATCATACTTTAGTATGACCTCAAAATGTCATAAAAAACGTCATAGTATAGTATGGCGTTTTTTTCGGGCAAAAAAAGTCATACTTTAGTATGACCTCAAAATGTCATAAAAAACGTCATAGTATAGTATGGCGTTTTTTTCGGGCAAAAAAAGTCATACTTTAGTATGACCTCAAAATGTCATAAAAAACGTCATAGTAAAGTATGGCATTTTTTTCGGGCAAAAAAAGTCCAAATTTTTTTCGGCCTCAAAATGTCATAAAAAACGTCATAGTATAGTATGGCGTTTTTTTCGGGCAAAAAAAGTCCAAATTTTTTTCGTCCTCAAAATGTCATAAAAAACGTCATAGTATAGTATGGCGTTTTTTTCGGGCAACAAAAGTCATACTTTAGTATGACCTCAAAATGTAATAAAAAACGTCATAGTATAGTAAGGCGTCAAAATGGGACAAAAAAAGTCATACTTTAGTATGACCTCAAAATGTCATAAAAAACGTCATAGTATAGTATGGCGTTTTTTTCGGGCAATAAAAGTCCAAATTTTTTTCGGCCTCAAAATGTCATAAAAAACGTCATAGTATAGTATGGCGTTTTTTTTTCGGGCAAAAAAAGTCATACTTTTGTATGACCTCTAAATGTCATAAAAAACGTCATAGTATAGTAAGGTGTCAAAATCGGCCAAAAAAAGTCATACTTTAGTATGACCTCAAAATGAAATAATAGGAGTTTTCATGCTTGGGCTCTAATAACCCCTTCAGTTACAATAGGGCTCTCGCATGTTTTTCGTGCTCGGGCCCTAATTACAAGACTTCACAGTAGTGGAAATCTGGGCATGGCTCTGAGTAAGCTTTGGATAAATAAGAGCATCCTATGGGGATTTCTTTTATCGAACACTTCCACCCTTTCATTGGAAAGCTGTTGATTGGATGCCGCAGTTGATCTGACAAATCAGTCTGCATTGAAACAGCAGCATAAGAACACTGCAGTGGGGTCAAAGCCACCAGTGTAGACAAACATCAGCACCAACCTAGATGTGATCATTCCATCTGTTAAATTCTACTTGTTTTCTTCTTCAATTGATTAAAATAATTGGATCTGTGCTAAATGCAGGTCTGAATCAAAGACCCATAAAATCCCACTTTTTTTTCACCCTTCTAATGTTTCTGCACGAAAAAGCTTCATTCATACTCCCTATCTCTTGTTTCCTTTAAAGCATTCATCTTGGCTCACAGTCAGTCAGGTACACGAAGAGAATCTGTGATAAATCACCTTTAGCCCTAGGCTGGGATTTTGAGTTTAATTTTTATTTTGGGCTATTTTTCTTAAAACTGTTTATCATAATACTCATCTGTATGACAAACCAATTAGCCTGCAGACTTCATTTAGATTTGTTTTTTTATCTGTTGTCATCTCTCAGTCATGTCTGGTCCTTGAAGGAAATTGTTCTTACTGACATTGTTGTCATTAAAAACTGCCACAGGCTACAGAATAAACATATAATTCATCAAAAATGTAGCCAACATATATAGTCCCATATATTCTAATATAATGTTTTGTTTTTTTCATTATTAATCTTATTATCTTAACCTGCAGCAGTAAGCTGCACCAACAAAAGTCAATAACAATTTATTGTTCTGAAATTGGATATATGTTGATAAATGACTGGTGTATTGGATGGAACATTAGATTAAATGGACTTACACACTGAATTATGGTTTAATTGATCTTTGAATTTTCTAAGAAAGAGGTTGGTTTATATAGAAATCTGCTCATCAAACCGTTGATTTTGAGGAAAACCATATACATGCACACATATTTTTTTTACATTTTTTTTGTTGCCCTGTTTTTGAAATCTGTCACTTTATATGTAGAGACAGTGGGTCAGTGGCACTAAGCCAAATAGTTAAGGCCCATTGGCAGATGATCGAGCTGTGCAGCAGACATCAATAATAGATGTTGCTTCAGATGATGTTTGAGAGGGATTTAGGTACTGAGAGACTGAGAGACAAAGGCATAGGAGCTGGCAGTGACTCAAAAATGTACTGTATGCTGAATCACATTAATGACTGGTTTGTCTGAATTATCTAAGGAGCTAATGTAAGAAGGACTAAAACATGAGTATGTATCCCCCCCTTCCCTTTTTCTGTTTGTTTGTTTGTCCTGGTTTGTTTAACTCTTGAGAAATAAATATGTGGTTCTCTGTGGTGTGCTGGATGATCCACTCTCCATCAGGCACTCCATAAGTGTGTGGGCTGAAAGCTGCAAAAAGCTCCAGACTGGTCCGTTGAGTGTCAGTGGGTTTGGCAGCACAGACCACCCTGTCATTAAACGGAGAGATATTTGAACAATAGTTGTTGCTTTACATTGAATCAAAAGAGGTGTGACATTTGGGCTCATTGCACGGGCAGGGGATAATGCCTAGTTCTAGATTAAAATGTCACTTGAGTCAGCGTCAGCTGAGGCTAAAGAGAAGTTTGAAAATGGGAAAAAAAAAAAAAAATCTGGGGATTTGATGTTAGAATGAAGTGAGTGCACCAAAGCTCTGTAGGACATAATCATTTTGATGAAATCAGTTAGAAAAAAGCATGAAATCCTGTAATTTTTTTCTCCACATTAAAGACATATTTTATCCAGAAAATTGGCATTTTGTGTAAAATACAGAATGCATTTTATATTAACAAACCAGACAAAACGCTGATATTGAACATGTTTTGAAAATTTTGTCAGCAAAAATATTATTATTGTTGTTGTTATTTATAACAATTTGAAGAGCTTGGAGGCATATTTTTCTGTGATTGTATTATAGGCTGGAAGTTTTTCCCTGCTGCCAGTCTTTGCTGCCTTAGCCAAACTAAGGTAAACATGTTCTAGATGAAACTCTCAGTTTTGATAAAAGCAGAAAATAAAGTATTTTCCAAAATGACACAGTGTGCCTTTAATAGGGACGTCTCTGGTGACTAGATATTCATTAACATTTGTCACATTCAAGATCTCAGAAAGTCATTGCAGTCATGCCAGTGTAACTTAGACAGTGGATTTAGGCAACTGAACAGTGGGAAGAAGCTAAGGGACGTGTCTTCTGTTTTCACATTCATGTCACTGATTTGTTTTCGGTACCTGAGATGCACCAAAACAACCTTGAATTGATTTGACAGGAGGGTGTCACTCTCACATCCTCCTGTGTATGCAGTTTGCTTGCTTCACTCAGGCCCCTATGGCAACCTGCAAGGATTTAAAGGAGAAAGGAGGATTTTGCTGGAAGGGTCTTCCATATTGCATGGCACTTACATCTGGAACTGCAGTATGGCTGCATCACTCCTGCATGTTGGATACCAAGATGCAATAATGTTCTGTAGACACATACACAATATATATATATATATATATATATATATATATATATATATATATATATATATATATATATATATATACACACACACACACACACACAAAATACAAACCAGTAACTGAACTGGCTGATCAGTGTACAGTTTAATGAGGCAGGCTTCACGTTTTGACGACACACATTCAACACTCAATTCTCCTGGGCTCTCTTTTTTAATCAACACACCCACTCACTTATAGGAATGCAGCACATTTCCATAACTGCCTTAATACCACTTCATCTATCGCTCCTGTTGGGTTAAACTCACACACAGCTTTGTATTCACTCAGTTTGAGGTGACATGGCCGTTGTTGCCATATTCAGTCATTGACAGCCGTCCTAAACCCACCGCAGTATATTTTTTGGCTGATATGCCGAATCCTTTGGGGTTTGTAAATCCTGCAGCATTGAGGGATGCTTAGCAGTGATGGGTCCACACATTTCCATTCCTCTAGGCGTTTTGTGGAACAAAACAATCTAGCAGGGTTAGAAAGTCACACGGTACATTACAGTGACGGATTCCTGAAAGCCCAGTAAAGACCCTTACATCAATGCCAGTTTCAATTGATTACTTTTAATGAGTGCAAATAAATAATGCAGGACCATTCATGCACACTCACACAAAGACACACACACACACACACGCAGTGAAAAGCAACGGAAACTTAAGCAAAGTTTAATGCCCTTCAGTTCCTTTGCCTTTGTAAAAAATCTCTTTGAGCAGAATTGCTTGTTAGCACTTTGCAAGCCACCAGATCTCAACAGCACCAATAAGATGATGTCAGAGGACCCTCCCGTCTGTTAAGTCCGAGGCAACAGTCACCGTTTGTGAAAGCATGTGAAAGATTCCTATTCATTTCTGGGTTTCCCAAATTAGCCAAATTGTACAACATTTTCAGCCTTTACTTAGAGCAGATCGTAGATTTTGTTTAACTGATTTGTTCGGACAAAAGTTTGTGGGGAGGACGTGCACACGACTCATTTTTGTGTGATGGTCATTCGTAACAGTGTAGGAACGCACTAACCAAGGCAAGATTATCAGCTGGGCAAAGCAAGTGACTGACTCCTTGAGGGCCCTCCCTGTGGCCATGCAATATCTCATCTCTCTGAATATAATCCAGAGAGAGAGAGAGAGAGAGAGAGAGAGAGAGAGAGAGAGAGAGAGAGAGAGAGCAAAGGGTTTGTTATTAGGGGCCCAGCAGCACATTTTTGCAATGGGGGACCCCATATAATCTGATGATATCATGATATCATCTTTGTGATCAGAGGACGATCATGTGACTTGCAAAGCCAAATGTTCTGAGTTGTTGTTCAACCTGAACAACAACTCAGAACATTTGGCTTTGCAAGTCACATGATGTTGTTGTTCAACCTGAACAACAACTCATCCAAACCATCAGGTTTGGATGACCAAACTTTTGGTCATCCAAAGCTTCCAAAGGCGCTAAAATCTACGCTTGTCATGGAATTGGATGATTACAGTTTTAAGGAAAGATGAAGAACCCTTTTGAAATTGGGAATTCCATTAGCTCTTATAAAGTGTTTGTCTTCATGCTGAACTTTACATTGAAGCCAACCCAAAGCAGCTTGTCAGTAAGTACAGAAAGCATAATCAACATTGCAGCCTCAAGGAGCAAACACTTTGGAGTTGTTCAGCGAAGTAACAGCACGTCTTGTTTCCTGTTTTTCTTGCCCAGATACTTTCAGTCAAATCCTCTTCTCTAACCTTTAGGCCACTGCATTCCCGCGGTGTTGTTATGGTTAGATCTTCCCCATTTTATCTGCCATACATTGCCATCCGTGCGGTGTGAAGAAGCAGTTGAGAACACATTGCTGTACACATGCAGTGTTACCAGTGGGGTGCTTTGCATTAAGGCTAGAATCACAGCAGTTCTCTGGCTCAGCGTGGATCCTGTCTCTACAATGTATATATGTATATTTCATGAGCATATGAAATTGTAAACTTCAGTTATCTCGCTGTGTTCTTTCACTCTACATGGAAGCACACACAAAGATGAACAGATCTTGGACATGTGCGTTTCATCGACACTGCCACAACACAACATATTTGAATATGCAAGATTTAGACAAGCTTAGTCACATGATAAAGTCCACATCTCCTATTTCTTTGTGCAGCAAAAGGAGCAGTGCCCTGATTAGAGTGCCAGAGGCAGGCCGGTGGTTTGCTCTGCCTCCACATAAATAACTGTGTCATTGCTTGCTGAATTAACAAACACGGGCCGAGGGTTAATTTTGTATTGTTGCTCGTCTACCTCTCCTGCTCTCGCTCCCTTTTGCGACTGTGCCTGCTTTGCATTCTGAATTCACTGATTAAGTAAACCTGATTAGTTGAGCTGCTACTGCCAAATTCACTCCTCAGTTCCAAAGATGATCCTTTTATTTTTTTAATCTCTCTCCTCATTTTCCATTCCTCTATCTTGTCTTTCAAACAGATGAGTGGATGATGAGATTTGACAGGCCCATTTTTACCAACAGAGAGGTAGTTTCCTGTTTCCGAGGTTTACACTGATGAAGGCTGACTGCCAAAACCAAGAGAGCTGCAGTAAGACCAATTTGCAGTATCACCTGCAAACTGCTACTCTCTTTCTTCCCCCTCAACTTTAAACATCACAAGAATCGTTTGTGAGGGGTCTGGATTGCATTGTGTTTAGAAAACAATCAAAGTTCAACTCTTTTCTTAGAAATACAGTGTAGTTGTTTTGTCTTGAGCACCTTGGTGCCTCTTTTTCATGTGCTCTCGTATCTTAAAACCACCACATATTACCATTCGTATATCAATGAATGTGTAATTCTATGCAGAGCCATGTTTTTCATAAAATTTGCATATATTTGCACATTTAATGAGGAATTCCTGAGATACAGCTGTTTTTTTTAAAGACACCTTTGTCCCTTCCTTCCTCCTACAGTTATACCGAGACTTTTCATATGACAGCTTCTGTGTAATTCTCGAAACATGGGTGCTGTGACTTTTATTATTAACAACTGTTATGCTTTATGAATTATTAATGTTTTAATACCATCTCCGCTGTCATTCATGATTTGTGTGCACACTGATCAACTGTAAATAATTTCATTATGATGACACTTGATTTTAAAAGTCTTAGTGCATGGAGCAAGTGCCTTTAGGATGTGTCCAAATCCACTTTTGCTAGTTTAACAGCAGAAAAGAAAAAAAAGGTGGCAGCACCAGGCGCATGGTTCAGAAGGGTTGCACTTAGTCTCTGAATTAATCATGAGTTTGTTTTAGATGTAACATGTCATAAACCAATCAGTTCCATCTCCCTTGCCCTTGCACCTTGGCAGATTGCTATTGTAATCCAATCCACCAAGGTAGATTTACCTGGTAGAAGGAATCTTTTGTATGTTTGCGTGCTGCTGCACATCCGTGTATGTGTAACAAGTAGAGCGTATGGGTGCCGTGCATCTGCATACGTAGGCGCAAATTATTATCTTGATAATGTGCCTTTAGAATAAATAAATTTTTCTCATTTGTTTGTCAGTCACGCAATTGTTGTCCTCTACGTCAAGATAGCAACCCGCCAACAGTGCACGTGACCACACCTGCACTAATGCATTAAAGTCTTTGGAGGTCCATTGGGCCTCACTGTGTTTATAAGTCAGCACATGTATACAGAGCAAATGTCATTATGCTGACCGGTACAGTCTGAATTATGTAGCATAAAGTATTAACACCTAATGCTGAAGTGTTTTTAAGCTCCCATTCCATCCAAAAACACCTATAACTCAGTCAATACATTAAGGTCACATGGTTTTCATATAATTAGAAAGTCATCCAAAAATCATCCCATTCAGCAGCAATGCCAATCACATGTACTTTCTTCGAGAAATGCTTCTCTAGTTTTATATTACTGCAATCTCATTCATTTTTTCTCTGTCTCTGGGTGGTTGTATGAATGAAGGGTGGGCTGATTTTGAGGTACATTAGCAGCATTATCAAATGAAAAAGCGATTAAGCTCACACAAAAAGTAACTTTCTTCTGAGTTGGATACTGGGCCGGTTTTTGGCTCTGTCAGCACTTTCTCTCCAGTTCACTCGCTACAAAGCTCAGTATGTTAACAACCAAACAGATGGGATCCTTCAGTGTTTGAATTTCATCTGTGAAAATGATTTATTTAAATATTATTCTGATATTGTCATTATAATACAAACTGTTGCAATGTTCCAGTACAGAAGCCTCACACAATACCAAAGAAAAGAGAATTATAATTCATCAGAATTTTTGACAGCTCAACAAACAGACAGGACCGCATTGAAATGAAATACATTAGAAGAAACAAATACATCTAGAGTGGATGAGTAGCGCGGCATATAAAACAGAACATGAAAATGGTTGTGTGTGTGATGTTTCTGAAATATCATCCCTGGATGAAGGAACCGCTGCTCTTGCCGTCATTGTGAACTGTTCTCCTCTTTGGTAATAGAGGCATTGTTGCCCATAAGCACGTCTGCCTCCATCAAAACCCAAACTCGTGACTCCGTTTTTTTTTTTTTCTTAACTAAGCATCATTTTTCCATCACTCTGGTCACAATATCAAATCAGTCATCACTTCAATCTTTCATTCCTCGTTATTCAATATGCTGCAAAGACCCACAGTCGAGTGAGTCCGCTAGATTACGATGAAAGCTTTATAAAGGAGATGTTTCTAATATATATAGATATATATATATATTTTTTTTGTCAAATACATTTTATCCAAGTTCATTTTGAAGAGATGATGACCCACTTTGGACTTGTTAACACTTGAATATGAGTACATGACACCATTGTTACAAGTACAGAACATCACTGGCCTCTGCCTTTTTAAGTTTTTTTCTTTTTAAAAAATGTTAACATGCTGATTATTTCATTTACAAGTTGTACAGATCTGTAACTTTTTACATGAGGGTTGGACAAAGTCAACATGTCCACTCAGACTGTGCACACTCTTTCCAAAGTGCTCGGGCACATTTCCAGTATAGCATCAACATCCAAATCGCATTCTCAGTACCTTAAAATAAGCTGTACTTTTTTTTTTTCTGCAAACTAAACATTCTGAATCATATTACATAACATGTCTCATTTCAAAACACAGCAGTCTATTTCCAGTCACAGCAGAGTGGCATATACATTAAAGTGATGCTAGATTAACTGTCCAAATACACCCTGAAGCTATCTGAAACTTGAGGGATTAGACAGGGTTGCCCGCTATTGCCCACATATCTTGTACTCAGGCTAGAAGCTGCTGATCAGGAGATGTCTCTGGTCTGATCCCAAAGCATGACATGCTCTGTCAACCTTTGAACCTCGATGCTGAATCAACAAGTTTCCCACCACAGTTCTTTGGGAATGCAGTACAACTATACAGGGGGAGAGAGGAGGGGGGTGGGGTGGGGATTTTTGCTTTGTCTGCAAAGCAGAATAAAAGCACGCAGTGAGGTGAGTATTTTGCTTTTTGAAAACGCACAGCACAGTAATTATTGGCAATTACATCTGCATGTTATGTATGAATGTTAGATTATACCATACAACACATGAGGAACTAGATAATCATGCTTCATGTGTGACCACCTTAAAGTTGGTGTAAGTTTTGGGCATCAATTGAGCAAAAAAGTAAAAATAAAAAAAGTATGTGCTTAGGGAACAATGTCTACCAAAATAAAATATTGATCTCATTGCAGGGCAACTGCTGCTCTCAATAGCAGCTTAGACTCATGGTAGATAACATTCACTTACAGCATGATTCTTGAGACATAAATCAACTATTCTATTATTTATAAATATTTTAGTTTGAATTGGAACACCTGAATTTCTGACGGATGGTGTACAATATATTCTTCGGCTCAAAAGTTAACAACAACAAAAGAATCCTGTGTATTCTGCATGTTACAGTGTATCATGGTCATGATCTGAACATAGGAGTTGTTGCACTGTGAAACCGAACAACACCTCTGCCTGTGTTTGTGTCAGATTGTCAAAGCGTTATGCTTATAAATGCTCTGCGTGGATAAAAATCTCAATGATATACATCGTTGAAAATAAAGCTGAAAAAATATAGATCTATGAGGGGGAAAAACATGAGTCATATGTCAGGTCAATGTTGATGATAAGCAGTTCTACTCTCTATGTTGCGCTGCATCTCTTGTTACCATCCAGTCACTAGAACATCTGCTTGTAAATGTGCGAACATGTGTTGGTGTGCTGGTTAAAACATGGTACAGACTAGCATTATTCATGATCCAAGGTGGGTAAATATGCAGTCATCCTCTGTAATAATGAGACATACCAGGGAGACGCACGGCAACTGAAGCATGCCATTTAAAACATGGTGCAGGTCAATTAAAATCAATCATCCAATGGTCACATATCAGGATTTTGAATGACTCACAAATTGTGACGTCCTTTTTTTTTTTTTTATTCCTACTGAGGATGCAATACAAATTAAAATGACAAGGGACAATTTGTTTTTCTTTTTTTTTTTTCCACACCGAAAGGTAGCACATTAAAATAAATAAACTAAATTCAACATACTGTAACACTGAGCTCCAAGTGTTAACTTATGTCGTTCAAATAACATGTGTCTTTTAAGCCTTCAGACCAAAAAGCATGCACAGCTGTATATGTATCGCTAACAAGATGTAAAATTATGCACATTAGATAATTTGGATGGCCAATACAGCTGAAAGAAAAATGAGGAATTTAACCTTTTTTAACCTCATGGTTAATGTTAACAGTCTAAATTAACATGTACTTGAATTTCTTTTGTATCTTTGAGAGGGCCTGAGTACCTATTCACAATGAAGCTCCATGGCCAATATGGTGAGTGTCAGCTATGTGTACAGCACATACAGCAATTCTAGGTGTTTCAAATAAAACATATATATATATATCTGGAATCATATATATTACACAAATATAGATTCTCCTTTTTTCTTGTTCACTTTTGAGCAATGAACACATGAACTGGAACATCGAAACAATAAGAAAGTCTTTCTTCCATGAGAATTATCCAATAAGATACAGAGTCTGTTTTCACACCAGAGCCCTGCACCTCAGATGGTGTTGAGTCGACGTCTGTACAAAAGGTAATCCACCTGGTTTAAAGGTGACTCGTGTTTACAGTGGCTAATAACAATGTGCTGGGTGCAAGAGCAGTGGTTGCTGGGAAATGAGGGCCAACTGTGCTGTCCGCATGGTGGGGGAGGGAAAATAAAACAGGCAATTTTCTCGTTCACTTTGGGAGCAAACAGAGAGAGAGAGAGAAAGAGAGAGAAAGAGAGAGAAAGAGAGAGAGAGAGAGAGAGAGAGAGAGAGAGAGAGAGAGAGAGAGAGAGAGAGAGAGAGAGAGCGAGATCTGGGAGCAAATCATGTCAGTTCTTCAAATTATAACAAGGCATCCCTCACCAAACCACACGCCAGAAGGAGGACAGCCAGTCCATAGCTGCATGATATTCTTGTACCTGTAAAGAGAAGGAACAGAGGATTAAAAACACATAGTTGACAGTACATTTCCTCCTCACTGGTTCCACAGACTTCTCTGCTTGTTAAACGGACAGCAATGAAAACTGTAGTGTTATATTAGAGGTCTGCAGCATATACAACTGAATGTAAAGCCAATGAGAAACAGTGGCTTGAGACGGAAAACACGGTTTACTTTCAATGGATTATATATGCTATACATTTCTACATTATGTAAACTAGAGTCCCATATTTACTCCCATTTTAGCTCCACAAACTGCTGAAAAAGTTTGTATTAAAAAACTTTATTATGGTCAAGTTTATTATGTATATGTGTGTGTGTGTGTATATATATATATATATACATATAAAATATATATATATATGAAAAGTCAGCAAAATAGTGGTGGTTTGTGAGGGGATATAATATCTGACATGAAAGGGAGATGCACAGAATGGTCCATTTTCTGTATTTTTTTCTTTTTTTTTTTTTATAATTGTTATTAATTTATATAACATGTGGTTGCCTGCTTGTGTTTCACCCTCCTCTGCATTTCACATTTTACACCATATGGTTTCATTAGATGAAGACCATAAGGCTGCAGTCACCTATAAAACCTGTCAGCACCACTTGGCTGCAGATTAGCATTTATAAACGTGGATTCAAATGCAGACGTAGAATCAGGCAAGGATTATTGTTTGGGTTAAAAGCATTAAACTCATTTCCAAACTTAAGGAAATCACTAAGCAATTCACACTCACATTGATCTCTGTGACTCAGCTGGTAGGCATTTAATAACACGCCACTGTTTTCCACTGTCACAAAACAGAAAACTGGGACTATGAGTTTCTGCTTTGTAACAAAAGTGGCGTATACATGTGTTGAGCTTGAATCTGAATTTAAAGTTGGCCATGCCTTGATCTGCATATTCATCTTCTCACACACACACACACGCATCATGCCGAGGCTGCTCGGCATAACTGCACAGCTGGAATCCGTAGAAAGTGACACAGCAGTCGAACACAACTGCCAAGGTCTAAAATGAACCCTGTGCTTATGATGATTGGACTTTAATTTAAACTTACATATTCTTACATGAATGCCACTATCTTTACAAGATAACCACAGAAAACTACAAGTGTAATCCCCCTTAAAGTAAACAGCCTTTGAACTGCTACATGGACGATTTACATGGGCAGCTACCGTCGTCTTGGCCCTAACAAGCTGCTATCATCACTGCAGGCATCTCTGACTGTTTACTGAGCGTCTGACATGACTAACAAGTGCAAACTAGAACAGAGTCTCCTCAGCTTACAGTTTGATTCGCCCGCATCTCGGGAACATCGAACCTGAAATGATGAGAGCAAAGTACCATATGACAACTGTACAGTTCTACGCAGCAGAGTTTTGTGGACAAAGTAGTTTACTTTCCATCAACAGAAAGTGCTTAGATAGAGAAAGAAAGGATCTGAGAAAGATGTGAGAGAAGTGAGAAACAAAAGAAGTACGAAGTTGTAATCCTGTGAAACAAGGCAGTACTTGGGAAATAGAAAGTGAAATATTCCCTAAATCATATTGACATTTACTGGATTCCTGTGTCAGACCAGGAGAGGGTTCTGAGATGGAAATCATCCAGAGGAACACTTTGTTCCTCGCGGCCCAGCTCTGGATTGTCTGTGCTGCTGGGGATTGGGGGATGAAGGGAGGAATGGTAAAAAGGGGGGGAGGAATGGAGGACAGACATGGAGAGCTTTGACCCTTTATTCCTCCCCACCACATCTCATTTAGCTTGAGGTGATCTACAAAACAGGAGTGCCACAGAGGAGCAGCAATCACTCTGGGCCAAAACATCCTTCACACAGAGAATAATTAATCAGCCTCCAGCTAAGAGTCAGAGCGAAGCATAGACGGGGAGACAGTACACAGAAATGTAGAGCAAAAACATGCACTAATCCAGTAATATCAAGCTTTTTACAGCAATCTCCTCAGCAAGTGTAGAACGAAAGTCAAAAATGTATCATTTCATTTAAAAAAAAAAAAAAACAATGAAAACCTCTTAATTATCACAGAGATATGGAGGATGCGTGTTTTTGGATACAGCCTCAGAAATAAAACAGCAGGTTTTCCTGCCTCCTGGTTTTATATTATCATCCTAACATGCTAAAGTAAGATGGTAAACATGGTAAACATTAAACCTGCTTAACAACAGCGTTGTCATTGTGAGCATGTTAGCATGCTGATGTTAGTATTTCGCTTAAAGAGCAGCCTCTCAGTGGAACTAAAACCCACTTGTTTACATTTGCACCATCACAGAAAGAGAATTTTTCATTGCTGGGAGAGTAACTAGCAGAAACTCCTGCTCCCGAGCCATGTACAGTATGTGGACTTAAATATAGAAAATCCATCAGTGGTGCTTTAGCAGCACTGCTTTAACCAGCTATGGCTCCTGGCTGCATTTTTATTATTACTATTATTATTTTTAAACGCAGCACATTGCTATTAGGCAATCAGTGCATGCTTGTGAAAGTTTGGTTGCAAAGATTTGTTATTCAAAGACTGAACAATGACTGTATTAGTTCACTTACTGCAAGGGTCACTGTTTTTGTAGATTGCATCAGGGCAGCCTTCTTATGAACTGGAGGCAAAGAGTTCCTACCACACTGCACAGCTTCAGAATCTCATCGAATTTCATCGAATAATTTGTTTGATAAACTGCAGATGAGCTAAAATTTTCTTTGTGTCACTGTGTATGTAAAATTTACGGTTATTCCAACTAGTTTATTGAGCATGACCCAAGGTTTAGGCGGTTCATTGGCACACTGTGTTCAGGCTGACTGCTAACAAATAGTGTTTGGCCACGGAGTGAAATCCCACTGCTTGCATTAATGCAAAATGAAAAAAAAACCAAAAACTAGCAATACCTGCACAGACGGGCTGGTACAACGGCTCACGTAAAACTATAGGTTCAAATATATAATGGGGACAATGGTGTCAGACATTTGGACCTTTGGATTGCTTCTTGGGTAAAAACACTCTGAGATGCAGGCAGGAGGGTGTAATGCGGAACTGTACATAAACGTTTCCTGAAACACAAGAAGACAGAAATACACTGAGGCAGGGCTACCAAGGATGGGTAATAATGACCCCCTTCTGGGTATAACACAGAATGATGGGTCACTGCATGCCACACATCTGTGCTGGGTCATTTCTTTAGTGTCAGTTCTGACATCTTCCAGACACACTCTTTAAAAAAAAAAAAAAAAAAATCCTCTGAATCAGCTCCAAATGTGGCTGCACTTCCTCTAAAAATCTGGTGATCAAGACACACTTGTACAGAGCAGGAGGGAGATTTTTATTCATACATTATTGATTTGCTGTTGTGCCGGCTTCTGTTGTTTTATATGGTATTTGCAAAACGTTTTTTTTTCTTTTTCTTTCTTTCTTTTTGCCTGTCTAAGAAAACACAAACAGTAAGAGAAGGCGCATGTAGATATGGTTTTATCAGCTAAAAAATAAGAGTAGCTGAGAAATCCAGTCAAAAATCACCTTCAAATACAAAACAAGCCCACCCCTGTCAATGTGTCAGTGATGTTTTTTCTCTTTTAATCTTCAGTTTTTACATTCAGAAGAATTTGTCTGCATTAAGGTAGACAAATGACATGACGTAATAATGTTTACCTAGAGGAGAATTTAGCTCTTACTTCATAGATTAGGCCATCTGTTCTGTCAGTTATGATAAAACTGGACTGAATAATTTAAAATTAATGTGCAGTCTCATATTTTCTCCATTGTTCCACAAATATTCGGAGAAAACACAACATCAGAGCTGGTACAGGAAAGTTGAATCTTTTCACATTTAAGACTTTGATGGTGAAGATACTTTTATGTATGCAGCACAGAACTGGATAAACTGTCTTTTCTATCCCTGACAACATCTGATATGTTTTATTTTATAATGCATTGGAATGCTGTCAATAAAACAAGTCAAGAAAACAAAGTCAAAGTCATAACTTAGATCTAGGAGCAAAGCCAGATTGCCACAGTGAAGTCTGATGGGGGAAAAAACAGATCACAGAGCAGTCAGACAGGTTGTAAACAAGCCAACTGTTTATCCACATGATCTTTACTACCGTTTCCCTACCTTGGGTTGTTGGGTTGTACCTATTCTGTGACCTTTTGTCAGAGGTTACACATAACTGTGAGCTGTGAGTAGTTTAGCCAAAGAATGACCTTTTCTTCTCAGATTGTTTCATCTGAATGATCTTTAAAGGCGGAAAGAGCTTCAATCCTGCAGCACAAGAAAAAGAAAAGATCTGAGTCATTAAAAAAATATGCAAAACTTTCGTTTTCTTTTCTCTAAATGTTCTGATCTGATCTTCTAACAACCGTTCATTTGCATCTTCTGGAATGTTAGAGTTCTTTTCAGAAGGTGTACATATCTGTGGGAAGTTACAGTTTAAAATTGCACCAAACTAACCGGAATAAATGTGATGGATGTTTGGAAAAGACAGTTGTTGTGAGGATAACACAAAAAATATTTTCGTGTGAAACAAAGAAGAATGATTGACACTCAGTGCTTAGCTTCAATCGGCAACATTTAACTAACCATGTCAGAAATCTCAGTGTAGTCTTGGACACAGATTTAAATTTTGACATGATTGGTTTAGGGTCAAAATTTCTGATCTACTGCAACGGTATGAACCATCCAGACCTTTTTAGATCTGAGTGAAAACTAAACATGGAGAAGCAGCATTCAGTTTTTTTTTTTAATGCACCACATATCTGAACAAACTCCCAGAAAACTAAAGATCTGCCTCAACTCTCAGTTCTTTAAAATCAGAACTTAAGAATCTTCTGTTTGCTTCAGCCTTTAATTAAATGAAATTTGGGGCAATTTATTTATATCACAGAAAGATTCTATGATACCTGAACACATTTGAGATTGTTTCACCTTGCTCTACCTATTATCATGCATCTGGTGTGAGAATGTTTCCATTTGTTCTATCCCTGACACCGAAAGTATATGTAAGCCGTCCACATACAACTGGAAAGCAACACTATGTCTAAAGCTATTACTCTCACGTAGAAAACACACACGTTCTCTTAGCTATTTTTTATGTGAGCTGTTTTTCACTTCAAAACTAACCTTGCCAGTAAGCATACTAAAGGTAAAGGTAGCTTCTGTGCCCCTGTGCTATTTTTAGAAAACAACAAAGGAAGAACATTTGTGAGTTATTGTTGTTTTTGTAGCGTACCATGCATTTTAATTGCTAAGTAAAGAAAAAAAATAAATAAATACAAAGAGTCCAGCAATTCAGCTGAATACTCAAAAAAATATGCTCTGCATGGGCAGTGATATTTGTGTATTATTTAATTTATCCACTGCTAAAAGCATCTCCACCCATTCCCTGTCATAGTCTGCTTGACTAGGTCACAATGTCTTTGCATGAAATTTGGAATTAACTTTACATGACTGTTCAGCAAAAGTGGGGAAGCTGTAGGAGAAGTGAATGCTTGGTGAAACAGGTTTCCATTTGCAGATATGATCAGGAGATGTCTGGCTTTTCTGTGATGTCTCACGATTTTGAACTGTTCATAATGCCACTTTATTTGAGTTTGCATTTTCTCCATCCTGGCTTTCCTCCACAGTCTGACTGCAGGCTGAATTATCTGTAGGTATAATGAGTGACTGTATCTGCCTGAGCTAGTAGAGACCTTTTCAGGCTTTCTTGGTACATGCTGGGATAGAATAGAACCCACAATGAATACTCTTCATTTTGTCCTACTTAACCTAACACAACACTCCACATTTTGCCAAAATGTTTTTGGCTCGGTGAAATGGTGATGTGGAATATCGATTCCAGGCCAGCGAGGCAGTCAGGTTCAGTGAGGCAGAGAGGTGAATCACCACAGCACCTCCACAGGGAGCTCAAACTGGCTTAGTGCCAGTTCCATCTATTCCTGCTGATCCCTGGCTGGCCGACTGGCTAGCTGACTGTCTCTTTGACTCGCTCCCTTACTTGCCTGGTGGCTCTGTTATGAAACTTGCTGTCTGGTTTGCTCGTTGACTGATATGCTCTCTGAGTGACTCTCTGCCTGCCTTAGCCATGACTGGATTTTTGGCTGACTGACTAGTTGAATATAAGTGGATGTCATTACCTTGGAGCTTGACTGTTTAACTGTGGATGAGGCTAAATGTGAAAACACAATCTGTTATGTGATGTACAAGCTCCAAAATTACCATCCACCACATTTGAGAGGATCACACCAGCAGTTTTGTGTGTCTCAGCCAACATTACTGCAACCATTTTCCAAACCATATAGCCATAAATGACATGAGCGCTAATTAGGGCTCACCGTGGAGTAGTGTGACTTATTGCTCAGTCTTCTTAGTATGTTTCTTTCCTCAAACAAAAATCCTGATTCTATGAATTTTTCAGCTTTTGTCAACATCCATTTTCTACCTGTTGCCATGGGAAGTCACAGCAGTGGAATGTAAATGAGTACTTGCATTATATTTGAACCTAATTTGAGTGTTTCCTTTTTATGCCTTTTTCTACATCTACTCTTCATTTCAAAGGGAAATGTTCTATTTCTCACTCCACCACAATTATTTGACTGCTTTAATTAGTAGTTGATTTATAAACTAATTATTTTTTCATCCAAAACATATGAAGAGCTTACAAAATATAATACTTTATCATATATTAAAAACTAAGATTAAACTAACAGTAAGTACAAGTAGAGCTTGTAGCCTACAAAATGTGTAGCTAAATAGCTGGCTTACAAAATTCTTAAAGATTTTTCCTCTTTGTTTTCAGTTCTTGGTTTGCTATGAAGCCTTAATTTTAAATTTCTTATCTACACCTTGATGTTCCCATAAAGCAATAATATGAATAAAATCTGACTTAGGTTTTTACAGAGGAGACTGTGTCCATGTCATGTACATTTGTGGAAAGTGAAATATCCAAACAAAGATTCCCCAGAACTCAGCCTGAGATGTTTTGGTGTCTTTGATAATGCTTGGTTTGTAATGACAGAACTTGTTAATGGAACATAATGCTAACCAAGATAAGACACCCTTTCTACCAAAACACTACCTTGCTGCTAATTCCATGGCTGTCCTACTCCATGTGAACCAGATTAGCCAGAACAATCTGTAACTTTCATTCACACTGCATAATCTATGTTAATGGGAATATTATTATTAATCAGAAGAGGCCCTAGAACGAATCCCTGAGGAACTCTACATACTATAAAATTATGTTTGCCTCACCTTAGTATTGCAACAATAGCTTTATGCTAATTTGAAAGCACCACTTTAACCCAAAATAACCAACCAAATATCTCCTGACACCTGAAAATCATTAAGAGGAAATAAGATTTAGTTTATGATTTTAGGTACTGTTCATTGATTATCAGATACATTACTCTTGGTAGGTGAATTTTTAGTTATGTTGACTGGTTTTGAACACATATGACAGAAATTTATCACATTTGTGCCGTCCCTGTGTTTCCCCATGCTTCTACTGCCTGTTGGACACAAACTGCCACTGCTGCAGCATCATTTTGTGAGAGGACATGTAGCCACATCCACCATGAGACTTCAGTGTATCTTAGACTCGGGCTTTCTCCCGACCGTCCACTCACAGACATTAACCAGATTTACATGTACTCACAAGAGTAGTGTGAGTGAGGAAGGACCAGTGGAAAGGTCCACTTGAACCTGAAGTGACACATTGGCATTGCGTGCGACTGCTTGAGCAATATGAATGCAACCGTGAACAGCAGTCCTGCTGTTCCTAACCACCTAGCGGAGCGATGACTCATTGGTGTTCTTTCCTTAGACATACGCAGTCGAGGCAGTTTAAAAAAACATGGTGGTTCTTAAAAACAAGGTCAGTGATTTTTTTTTTTGGATGAATGCTTATGCAATCAAGCTGAGTCCATATTTGTTTTTCTTTCATGTGGGAACCAGGCGGGCCTCAGGGGTGGAGGGACAAGTCTGGCTTCGGGGACATTTTTCTTTCTTTTTTTTTCGCATTCAGCTCCGGTCACCTCTGAGCTTTGAGAGAACAACACTGCCAGGAACGATGGAGGCCGAGCTGTGATCTAACAACAGCTGACACACTGGTGGGGAGTAGCTGTGAACAACCACTCTGCTGCTGCTGCTGCAGCCGCTCCACCAGCCACAGCCATATTCCCCCCATCTGGAAAGTGCCTCATTGTTTACAGATGCAGCAATGCGGAAAAGGAAAATATCTGCACTCTCCCAGGTTTAATTTCATCTCAGCCCATTTACCTATTGTTGCTCATCTGCCTCAAACCTGAGCGCAGGAGTAATAGAACTCTGTCGCCCTCAGCCGTAACACCTCCCTGCCGCTCATAGAAGGTGGCTAAGGCTGCCTGAGCAGCTACAGAGAGGCATTTATCAGTGTCAGACACACCGCACAGAGGACTCACTGCAACACAGTTGTCAGCATAATTTGGCTGCCTCATAATCTCCGACTCTGCAGCCCGGGGGATTATTCAACTTTTTACCTCTATTCAGTGGCAAGTAATATCTTTCTGTGTTTTGCTTCAGGGTGCAGAGGGCTATCTGAGCCCAGAGCAGGGCTGATTTTGTGTTTGAACTGTCTGACCAGTGGGGAAAACGACTGGCATTTATAGATGAGAAGGAGCAGTACAATTATAACACAATTTGATGGAGAATTTAAAATATTGCCAAGAGTTAATGAGAACATATTTACCCTGAAGCACCTGAGGGTAAAGTGTGTAGGCTGCTACACAGGGACCTGTGATGTTAGAAGTTGAACAACCTGAAGATTCAAGACTGATTTCCTCAGCTTTGCTACGCTGAAGTCCAAAAGATAAGAGGAGAATCTGGACAATGTAAATGTGCATTGTGCATCATGTTCTCCCAGCCATCAATTTGTCTCACTGCACATTGCTTACACGCTTACATATAACCTGTGTAAGCAGCCAATTTCTATAAATATGTTTGTCTATTAATTATGAGAATATTGCCACACCAGTGTTTTTTTTTTTTTTTTTTTTGATGGTTTGACACAGTTCTCATCAGAAAAATATATGGCATCGATGATTTGTAAAACAACATATGTTTGCATTTTCTGACAAGCATGCTCTTAGGTTTATGCAAATAACAGTCTGTGCACTGTGATGTTTTGTAGATGTTGTTATAGTGTCACAAAATCCTATGGGGAGGTGCAAAGGGTCTGACTTTGACGACTTTGAAGATGTTGCTTTCCTCCCAATATCTGCCAAACCTAAGCCCAACAGATTTAGATGCCTGGGTTAACAGGTCACAGGGTGCCACAGGGTGCCAGAGCAGAAAATGTACATATTGTATGGGTTGCTATAAAGGGCAGTGACAAACAACCTGCACCCTTTCCCTCATTTCAGATAAAAAAAAAAAAAAAAGTTTCATTTCATGTCCGTTTCATGCCAGGAAGTGCAAATTTTATGGGAATGGCCAAAAATTACACACTAACATCAGGTGGAAAAACAGTCCTCTCTGGTTGAAAGTTAAAGGTATATTAGATGTGGTATATTAGAAGTGTGCTTGATGAAACCTCATATATGACCTCAATCCCCATACTTCCTTACAGATCAGTATGGGTTCTGTTTTTTTTAAAATCATAATTACACACATTTTAATGCAGTGTAATGTCTGAATTAGTTATACTCTGGTATTACATTTCCTGATTTATCATAATTTTAACTATGACAACAGCTTGTACCAAAACATTGGACATTCCCTCTTTGTTGCTGCTGGTAATCATTAATAATTGAGACTTAAGATTGCTTGCATATTATTTCATTCATAAAAAAACAGGCTACAGTAAGTGGATAATCCAATGTCTCATTGGATTTGTTCACATTTCTGTGGTTACTGTAAGCTAATGTTATTAACACGTGGAGCCGTGTCCTCTGGGCTGTTCAGACATATGAATTAAAATAGCTTGGACAGTGACAGCTGTTTTCTCATTGTGAATGAGACCTGTCTTTGCAGCCGTGTGCCCCCCTCCCCCCGCTGAGCTCGACAGATTCAAAAAGCACCCAGCTACAGTGCAGGGAAAGTTGAGACTTTCCCTGCACTGTAACCATATATATCGATGCCACAGAGCTCTTTACTGCACCACTTCACGATGTGAACAGTTCTATGAAATGTCTGTAATGAGTTAATGGGAGATAAAAATAAGAAGAATGACGCATTGAAACTTAATGGCAGACATGGTGACAGCTTATACATGAGAAAACAACTGTCCAGTCAGAGCCTGTCAATTACATTCTCGACACAACACACCTCCAGAGCTACACATTCATGAGAGGTCAGATACTGCCAACTGCTTTGTATCAGCGTGTTTGAACTCACTGTCCAGCAGAGCATTTGTTTCATGTAAATTTAAGTATCCCGTCATAAAATCTTAGAAAATGTCTCATATGAGATAGTGAATGTGAGTGATTAGTGATTAGTAGCTGTGTATTATTGCTGTTTCTTGAATAGGTGGATTTTGCTCGTGTTTGTCCAAGAGAATTGCTGCGAACACTGCTGACCTCCGAATAAATGAAAGGGTTAAATTATTCCCCACAAGCTTGGAGCATACATTCTCCATTTCTTGCAAAGGCTGAACATGTCTGCGCTCACCAAGGCGGCTCAGTGGGCATTGCACCGCACACATCTTTGAAAGGATTTCTTCGCTACTGCTTGATGAAGGACAAAGGTAACATTAATATTCTTTGCAATCTGCTGAATGTAATTACAGCCTGGGTATTAGAATGAATTGGCAGTTAAAGATGCGCTGGAGCTCCCATGATACACAAATACTGCAGTAAATCTCATGAATTACACTTGTTCAATAAAAATAATAACTTTAAGCCTGAACGTGTAGCGTTTTTCGGTGCTTATAATATCTTTAAAATTATTCTTGTTGTGTAATTTTATTTATTTTTTTGTCTGTAGAAAAATGAGACAATTCGAGTGAAAACTGTTGAGCCCCTTATAATACAGAAAGTTTTAGATGCACCAGAGGACGCCTACCTGAGGAGCTCAGTAGCTGTTCATCCGGCATGAGAATTTTCTAAAATATATCAAGGAGCCTGACTGTGTAATGTCTTCAACATTATCATTAAAGTCTTAAAATCAATTTTAAAACTCACGGGGCAGCCCGTGGAGAGAGGCATGAATGAGTGAAATATGTTCTCATCTCCTAGAATTAGTTAAAAGCCTTGAAGCAACAGTTTGGTATGCTATACTTGTAGCTGATCCCTGAATAGAGACTCCAGTTCAGCTGGATGGAATAAAACAAAGACCAATATCTGTATTGGCTTGAAAACAACCTCATTTTGGTTGGGATCCTCAGCTGAAGGAAACAAGACTGCATCATCCTGGTCACTTGGCAATCAGTAATAATTATTAATATTTTCATGGTGAGTGGTTCTTCTAAACAGCCACTCACTGTAACCACTCTCCTCCTGGGCTCTGCGAACACATAATGCACACCCATAAGCTTCGCTCCAACCACACACATCTCCTTGCTGATGATTGGCTGGCCTCCATTACCCCTGACTGAATCACTTTCCTCTGCGTCCCCTTCCAAAACACACCAGCAAACAGAAAGCCAACATATTTTTCAGATGCAAAGAACGGGCAGGCAAATACAAAACAATGCATGTGCTGTACAGTGGTAACATGCAGGTGGCTGGGCCGCAAGGGGATGAAATACGCTATGAGACGGGACTCAAGACCTCGAATGTTTCTATGGAGATGCACTGAAATTCTTGACCTTGTTTCTCAATTGCCAGGTATTCTGAATGGCTCTTAATGGTATTTCTATTTACAACTTATGTGCGACATGTGCAGGTGTGCTGCTTTCCATAGTGACAGATATGGTCAGAATACGCAGTAAAAAAACATTATATTTAAATGAAACCCTCAACTAAGGATCCTCAACCTGACTGGCTTTGAAATATAAAATATACAAGACATTAGTTGGACTGGCAATGGGACAAATCCCGCTGGGCTGCCACATCTGTGGGCTGCTGGACTGTTAAAATATCCATTAAGCTTTTTACTGGTTCTGTCAGTCTTTTTACTGGTCCTCTCTGTGTGCCTGTCATTCAGGATGCACATGAGAGTGTGCTGTGTGCATGTTCTGGCCAATCACAACCGAGTCATGGTAGAGTGTCAGCAACGATGCATTAATACTACCTGACTTGTGAAGTAAACTAAACTAAGGTCACCTGGCCACCTTCTCTGATTTGTGGCTCTCAAATCACAGTTTTGGGCTTTAACTCTTGTTTTGCAACACCTGCGTTTTATCTTATCAGTTTTGAGAGAGTAGAAAATCTCCACAGTGTCTCTTTAGCTTTTAAGAGCCTCCAGACACTGAAGGTCTCGCTCTCATTGGATCAACAGAGTGAATCACAGAAATGTGTCGATAATTCTGAGTGACGCAGGTGCACTGGTCTCCATCAGCCTGCCTTGAAGCATGGGTACCTTTCTTATAAGGGAGATCTGCACCATTTTAGACCTAGTTGTTGTATAACATTGTCAACCAAACAACCCCTTTTTAACCAAAATAAGTTGCTCACAAAAGTGTCAAACACATCAGGAGTGTTGTGGATCAAACTTCATGCTGGCAATAAAATCTGTGGCTGTGAGTCTTTTTTGTGTTTCACAGTGTCCTCGTTATGTAACCCTCCCTTAGGGCCTTACCTGAGCCGGGGTTGTGTTTAGCTGTATTGGAGGACGTGTGAGAGGTGGAGGTTGAGGCCACCCTCTGGTCTGAACTCATGCTGTCCTGGCCCAGAGATGAGCTGGACTTTCTCGGCTTCTTGTCCGTCAGGTGCAGTGGGGAGGTCTTCTTGGGTGGCGGCAGTGGTCGCCGTGGCCTGGCCGTGGCGTTGACCTTAAGCCAGGCTTGGGCTTTGTACTCCACAATCTCTCCGTAGTTAGCTCGCGTCACCCGGCACTCGTAAAGTCCTTCGTCACTCTTGCTGACTCTAGAGATCTGCAGCTTGTGTGAGATGTCGTTGCCCTGGACTTTCACTGTCTGTTAGTGTAATTAAAAGAGACCACACTGTCATAACCTCAGACAGTATGATATACAGTAACACCACAAGGCTTCATTACATATTATGTCACTTTAATACTACTAAATGCTACAGTATCCTCATCCTGTGACACTTGGATAAGAGCAAGTTCACAAGCATGTTGGCCTTGGTATAAATTAACCTGTACAGAGATGACAGTGATTATTACAGATGAAAATATTTAGCAAAAGCACAGATTTCTTGGTTGAGAAAGTATGAAATATAGTTTGCAATGTCATAATACAACCAGAAATTTAAGGTGTAGCAAACAAATATAGCAGACAAATTTATATTTCCTCATGGTTTCTAACATCATATCACCCAGCCCCTGTTTTAATTTCGTTTTATTTATATATCTACTTGTTTTTCCAGGGTTAGCATTCGTTTACTTTCTGGAACTGGAATTTACCTTTAAAAATACACAGAATAGCTTCATCTGAGAGCAGTAATTTTACTCTAAATATGGCTGTTTGACTACATCTGGACTCCAGTGAGGTCATCCTAAAGAGGATGGTGGAGTGCAACGGGAAGTAGTATTGAAAGCCCCTCTGGGCACAGAATGCACATAGAGAGTGGCAGGAAAATAGGGGCGGACTAGTTGCTGGGCCATGAATGCAGGAAGGGAACCACTATGACAGTAATTATACACTGCCACTGATTTCACTGATTAGCTCCTTTCTCTAGTTGAAGGTGTATTATTTGGGGAAATCAGCTGCTGTTGTGTTTGCTTGGAATGAAGCGCTGCCAACGTGGGTCACGACGGCACATGGCTGAGAAGCACTGGGCTACGACCGTATGAGCTCAGATTAGGGTCAAAATATTTTGAGTTTGTAAAAGTGATGTTCACAAATAATTCTAAACTTAGTAGCTGCAAATCAGCCTTTGTAAACCTGTGGAATAAATCTGAATGAGAATGTTTGTAGGTGCTGAAAAAATGTAAAAAAAATAAATAAATGAATGAATAAATATATAAAAAGAAATTAGAGGACAGTCCAATCACAAGGCATTGTCCAGACTGCAGGCAAGGGGTTTGTTGCCTTCATCTCCACCGTAGTTCTTGTAAGATGTAGTAGATTTTTAAGATGGATGAAGGTGCAGGCTCATCTGTAACCCAGGTGGTTTTGTACACAGCACATTTAAGGCACAGCACATAACATTTACCATTATTTTATTCAGCATGATCAAATGTTATTAAACCCACCACCGTCTACACTACACCACTACATCTTTCAGGACCTGTGGTGCAGATGAAGGTAATGCAATTACCTGCCCTCTGATTGGACTCTGCTTTGAGACTGGACTGTCAGTGTCCAATCAGATTCAGATGCAAAAACAAGGTCAACAAATTGTACTCATATCTTTAGTATCACACATACAGTGTGGGAACTTGAAGCACTGAGTTTTACATGCAGTTTTCTGCTTTGTATATCTGCACAGATGTTAACAAAAGTGTTTCCTTTTTCACAATGTCATTGTGTTACCTCACTAGTGATTTAATGTGTTCACTGATTTTATTCATGCTCCTTTTTTCCCCCTTTTTCACAAATACAGATCTTTTCCACACATGTACAAATCTGAATTTCTCATGCAGCTGTGTTTTTACAGGTTTACAAAGGTTCATTTACAACTACAAACTTTGGAATTATTTCTGAACATCACTTTCCAGTCTCTAATAACTTCTAGTCTACAAGACAGGGAATACGTGACATGTTCTTCAACTTACACTTATTTTTGTCCCCTCGTCATCAGGATCAGGCTCTGGTATCATCTCCATCTGGGCACACAGAAAGAAAGAGAAAGAGAGCATTAGCAAAGTGATATTATCCTGCTGAGAGCAGTAGCTCTTAAAGAGCCACTCTGAGGACACATTCAAAGAAGTATTTTATGCAAGTCTAGTCCCTAAAACCAACTATGACACTACTATGACAACTCCGCAAAAAGGCATCATCAATCCAATGATGGTTATAAATCTTTTATTCCAGCATCAGCACATAGTTTACAGACTGAGTGGCTGCATTCCTACTGTTCTGCCTTTAAAAATAAATGCTCAAAGATGTCACTCTTGCCACTGTTTTTGATTTATTTTTAGATTCTTTGAGTGGTTCTGTGGAGAAATTAAAGACAGCTTCCAGACGGCACGGCGAATCGCGGGGAAAAACTGGTTCAAACCAGGATGCTGTGTGACAAACTAACAGCTTCCTGAGACAAATTATGCCTCAAAACCTCCATCAGTCTCTGCAGTAAAAGTAATATTACCCATAAAAACTTATGACAAATAATAAAATGTCAGAATGCCGGGAATAGCTTTTCAGTAAAAAAAAAAAAAAAAAAAAAATTCAAAGCAGAAAAAAAAACCAAAACACAGAATAGCAGACCTTCTGGGCACAAGAAATGCCCCTGTTTGAGGCCCAGTGGCATAATTCTAGCACGGTGGCAAGCACTAAGCCTACAGCCTACATCATGGACTGGGCATTGATTTTAGAGGCTATAATTTATTTATCCAACATCGGATGCCAAATGGATGTGTGCCCGGATAAAAAAAAAAGTCTGCTGACTACAAAGCTGAAGAAGAGCAAGAGCGGTGCAGCAGAAAAGGCTTGGGAGAAGGAGGAGGAGGAGGAGGAAGTTTCTTCAGAGGACATGGAAGCTATTGGCTCCACAGCTGAGACAAAAAAGGAAGGGCAGGAGAGGGATAAGATGGCTACTTATGAGCATTTGCTCGAGAGAGCGTTCCTTCAAGCACTGTAATTACCTCAAAGGAACCGAGCGCTTTTCTCTGGAGGATGTTCAGCCGACACGTGATTAATGAGCAGAATTAGAAGCCATAGCTTTCCCTGTCTGCATGTATGCATGACTCTTACATCTCGACTCCACAGACGGACCTGGCATCCTCTATTTTATCAAGGAGACATCTTTAACGGCGAGGCAGGATTAATTGTCCTCAGTCTTGGCATAGGACTGTTTCAAGCCATCAATTTCTGCCTTCTCTTTTACAAACTTCACAGTAGTTAAATGGGCTGGGTGTGTAGTCTATATATGTCACCTGAGGAGGACAGAGGTAGAGCTGCAGTGGAGGACACAGATCCTGGGCTCTGCTCTGCACATAGTGGCTGCCTCAGTTTGCAAAACATGGCCACAGTGACAAAGAAGATGGAGCGAAATAGTTTAATTGCTTCTCACACATTTCATTATGGAAAATCCTATGGGGCTATTAAAATGGCTTTTCATCACAACACAGCTGAACTCTATTATTTTCCAGCTTCCAGCGTCTAATTGATTAGTGCATTTTTTTGTAATATAAAATGAATGGTTTTAATTCTTTGTTTTAATTAAAATCCTTTACTGACTTCTCTCAAAGCAGTAACACAAGCGACATACTGTCACTGCCGCATTGATTACTTCGTTAGAAATGGCGGATAGCTAAACTTTCTAATCAGCGATCTGGGAATTTTGTATTATTTTTCTGGAAGTTCAGTTAAAGTGGAATTACACTGACCATCACAACGAACAGTACTTAGCCTGCGTAATGTCTTCTATGTCTTTGCATGAGCTTTGTCAAGTCTGAGAAAATATTGTAACCTGTGCTTGGAGAGTTTCTTTTTTTTTTTTTTTAAGGAAAAGCCAAATATTAATTGAATTTGATAGTTTGCAGGTGTTGTAACCTGCAGAAAGGCTCTAACAAAAATAACATTATGGACTGTGGATTTTGGAGTTGCCTGTGATTGAGCTGGAAGTTCATCGGATGGTGAAGAACACGAACTTCAAACGCAACCACAGACATTTATCGAGAAGGCCTTGAAAATAAGCATAACATTGTTTGCTATATTCTGTTCGGGCTGATCAAAGGCCCAGTGGAATGAATTCTTTAACAACTGATATTTATGTACTGTACTGTCTGGGAGCAACTTCCTCCTGCACTGTGTTTTAGTCACTTTGATTTCATCATTCTCTTAATCATCGCAAGCTCTTTTGATGCCAAGCTTCAAACACGGTAGCTGCTAATCCAAACATTTTTTTGTTCTTCATGACGTTAAATGAGTCTATTTGTGCACATATTGAACGTATTAAATTCTCTGCTTATAGCTATAGTGAAGGACTGAGACACTGCTGATTTAATGTGGTTCAGCCAAGACTGATTATAAAGCAGCCTGTAGGACTGCTTAATAATTTTAATTTGCTTTTTTTTCCCTTCAAAATTTTGTTATCATTGTAATTTGGGTTGCACTATGTAAATAAATCATCTTTTTTTTTTTTTTTTTTAAGTGTAAATGTTTCTTGGGCCTGCCTCCTAACACTTCCCTGAAGCCTTAGGTTTCCCTACAGTAACCCAGCAAAGACAAAAAACATTTGAAGCTATGTATGTAATTACAATATGACTACACTGAAGCAAAATATCCCGTATCTAAAAATAATGCATACAAGATATAAGTCCCATCTGACAATCCTTATTATTGATTCATCCTGTGCACCTATACCTATGAGTTATAAACTACTAGGACATTTTGAAGATGGTCAAAATATGTGTCTGGGGGATTTGTAAGAGCAGCATCCTGATTGTAAAGATAGTGCTAAAATAGCTAGCCTAAAAGTCAATAATGAATTAAGTCAAATAGCTTATACACAAGTGTCTACTGTAGTACCTACAGTATCCTTCAGGATTGAGTAGATTTACAGAACTTGCATAACTTCCAAGACAGCAGCATCAGGACATAGACTAATCGCACACAGCTGCATTTTAAAGAGCCAACAGCTATGACCTAGTGTACTGTATGTGGGAACAGTGGGGTAGGTTAAAGGGAACAATTTTTTTTTCGTTTTCATGACAATATCTCCCCTCTTGACTCCATGTAAGCTGACAATACATGCCACGTCCACTTATTGAGAATAAATTCACGTCTGGGTTCACCTGTCTCTTTCAAACATTTCAAAATATTTCCTCCAAACTTACTCTTTGAATTCACAGGCACTAAAACTAAAAAAAAAATTTTATGAATGTGAACCCATTAGTCACCCAGCTCTGTACAAGTGCAATTAAGGTAATTGTGACATAATGAATGTCCAATATCAATTCAGAATCCTGACATTTATCTTCCGATGTAAAAGGCATTTATCTGCCACTAAGATGTTGCTTTGTGTGTCCTTAAAAAGAACAGATAAAAATGCTGAAGTGTTAAACCTTTTATAGAGAGTAATCACTCTTGTTGCGTTTAACTGCTTCAACTCACCAAGAACGACTTTTTCTCGTCTAAATGTGTACCTGACAAATGCTCCCTGAAGTAAGTTTCGAGCCTGTGACAGCAATGTTAAAGTTTTCAGTGACACTGTGGGAGTAAACCTACATTATTTTCCCATTTATATTTCATTTCTGTCGCATGAGTGCTTTCTGAGCCAAAGCTGCTTGCAGCTATCTCAATTTCAATCGCTTGTCTCTTTATTGCAAAACCCTTCCACCATGACATGGCTGCTATTCTTCATGCAAATCTCAAATTGACTTCTTGTAAAATGTGCTTCACAATTATTGTGCATCAAAAAAACTTCATTGAGTTGCTGAGACTAAATTAACGTCACATGAAGAAAAATGGTCATCATTTAAACTGAACTAGGCTAGGCTAGACCACCTGCGTTGCTGTGATTGTATTACAGTTTTACTGTGTTGGTATAAGATCTAATGTGAGAGCCCTGACCCGGAATGCAACGGCCGATGAAAACACATTAATACGAATAAATATATAAATGATTTTGTCCAAAAGTCATCGGTTCCACAAACACAAACACTAAGAGAAGGTTAAATGCAGGTCATGCACTTCATATGACATATTAAACCCTGTAATCTCAAGCTATGATGGAGGAGGAAATGTGTCAGTGTACACTGAAGTGAAAAGCTTATCGCCACCAGTTTGCATTATATGATACCAGATTAGTGGTGGTACTGAAATACACATAAAAAAAAACTGTCCTTCACATATGACAGAAAACTAAATCATTTAACTCGAATTCTTCTGTGATGCTATATGCATCAAATAAGTCTTAAAGCAACGGATTTAGGTATATATTTGTGTATAGAATGAGTATGAAAATGCAAGCAGATTTAAACATTAGAAATTATTTCAGAAATTTCATCATTAGCTGTTAATTTCATTTATTTTTTTTTAAAATTATCTTTAGTACCTGGTGTACACCGGATTTTTAATAGCAGTTTTGCTGTGTTTCGTCACACTGAGGAAAAGGTCCAACAAGGGAACACTGCTCTCATCTAGATTTCTCTTTTGATGTTTGATTGGCAGTCATTAGGCTAATTAGTGCCGAGAGAAGGCGACCTCCCAACTTCTGTGAAGTCTCCCCTGGTTGCCTGACAACCACATGATGATGCAAGACTTTAGGAAGACACTGAAGAAACAACCTGTCACTTTGACTTTGATTTTGTTACCTTTGGACAGAGCCAAGCTAGATGTTTCCCCCTGTTTCCAGTCTTTGTGCTAAGCTATGCTAAGCATCTGCTGGTTGTACTCTTTCATTTAACAGGCAGTAATATGAGTGTTATTGTCTTCTCAACAAAACTGCATTTGAACTGGATTCAGAACAATACAGTAAACACAGCGTGATTAGGAAAAGCACATACGTAGATGATAAAATGAATGATGACTAAATACTATTATGCATTGTGATATACTGAGGCTTATGCCATTCTCACATTATATTGTTTAAACTGCAATTACAAGCAGGCAAGTAGGAAAAAAACCATTCATGTCACAGATACAGGGAATTTCTGACATCGACAATATCTCCCAAATGGTGAAAAGAACTAAAGACATATCAACAAACTGTCGCCGCCTATGAAATTAAGAATCAACACTAATACAGTCGTTTGTTACACAAGAGTTATACACTGACTGTATCTGGTTTCACGTGGTAATGAACTGCTACAAACACTCAACACAAGAAAACTAACCACTTTAGGCTTTTTATCTGGTCTGACCCACAAGATTAGCACTGGGACGAATTTTTACTGTTCTTCCCATTCCGCCAACATTGTGTAAATGCAGCATTTCAAGGCCATTGATAGCGTTAATATTAACATTTGTACTTTTCTCACAATGTCATGTTAAATTGTCTCCAGTGAAAAAGGCCTATTGTGCTACATCACCACCACCAAAAATCCTAAATCAAGTTTTCTATACTTGAAGTACCTAAATACCATAACACATCCATTATAGCACCTCTTGGCTGTGTTCCCTGCACATCTGGGTCCATTTTGTTATTAGCTGGTGTGTCTCTGTTTAACTGGCCAAATGTGCACAATGTCACATAATGTCAGGACATTTCCGGTGCAGCATTAATGGGGTCTGATAGCAGAAAATGTCCTAAAGATCTGAAACACCATGTCTTGGTGTCAGTCTCTCATGATCAAAGAGCAAGGCTTTCTTTGTAGAGCCGCCATTTTCACTGATGCTCAATAATGCTAGAAGGAGAAATCCATCATGGAAGAGGACAAGATAACAGTTTCTCCTCCCACAGCAGCAGGAAATAAACCAACATCTGGTGTAACAATATGATGACATGTTGTGCGTAAGACAAATAACCCACAACTGAATGTTCCCACTTTGGAGCTAATTTTATGCCTGTACACCCACTTTGATCAAAAGCAATGAGTTCACGGCCTTTCTCTGAGAGATGCTGATGAGGAATGTAGGACATCATGAGCTGAAGTCGAGGTAGAAGAGGCAACCTCTGACGCATCGAACATCACAAATTGATGATGTTTAACAATGTAAGAGTATCTGTTGGGATTTTTTTTCTCACTTCATCTGGTGTTGAAAGGATACATCTGCAAAAGGCAGCACCGATGCTGGAGTCAGAATGACAAAGGCTGTTTGATTTGATTTGATGAATATCATAAAAAGAGAGCTGCCGTAAGCGAGGATAAACAGAATAATCTTCCTCTCTTTATTAGGATAGTAAAGAAATGGCAACTAAACACAAGTATTGACACAGATTCTTACATCACCTTTTAAAATATATATTCTCAAGCTTGAAAAACAAGTAGTGTTGTCATCTTAAAAGAAACTGCCCGCCTGAAAGCAGACTTGACCAACAACATAAAAAGGCATCTCCTACACACTCGCACAGGATGAAAACTCTGCCTCTTTCTGAACTGCCATGAAGACCAATGGGTTAGACAGGGTCATTTTAATAGTCTCACTCAGTATAAAGCAATGTAAAAATAACTGCATCAGTTACTACTTTTTGTATTTCTTTTGGAGAAAAAAAAACTGCTTTTTCAGCTGATCATACAGGTTTATAATGATGATCCTCCACCAAACAGCCAAGATAATAAAGACAGATATACATCTAGCATATAGTTAAAATGTCCTAGAAACAGTGTAATATACGCGGTATAGTAGGTTTGTCTACTTTAGAGTCTTTCTTTTCATTACTTATCTCATGGACAAGAAGATTGTCTAAAAATCCAATGCAATTAGCAGCACTATTCAGTTTAAGTAAGACATCGTTATCAGTATAACTGTTGTATCATACCAATTGGTTAAGCATGATCTTGAAATGGTCTTACATGGTCATCAGGCTTTTTAGGGTATGCAAAGCTGAGTAAACCATCAATATAAAAAAATATGACTACATTTGGAAATCACCAATTTCAGGCAGCCTAGGGGTGCTAGGGGTGTCACCATCAGGTTGGGTTGAACACAATAAGATATCTTAGTCAAATGAGACACAATCAAATGACTGAGAAGCCACCATAGTCCATCTGGAACCACATTAGTGAACCCCTTTTTTTTGGCTTAGGTGTCACGGGCAAGACGGCATGTTGTTATTTGTATTGAAGAACATGAACCACACCAACATCTAACTGGACCCGACTGACATTTGCAGGTACATTTACGTGCTGTTTAATGTGCTGCAGCTGAGCTAATTAGATATCTAGCCTGCAGATTGACATTGGCAGGGTACATTTCCCTGCTGAGAGTTTGTTTGGTCGCTCATTCAACAAGCTAAGGTGCAGGATCAGATGTGTATTCCTGTCTGTGAGAGGGAGCCTTCAGCAGGAAAGCTAACCAGGGTTGTTGTTCAGAGTCTGTGGCTCTTGTGATCTCTAGCAGGCTGCTGTCTGGCTCAGTGTGGCTGTCTGCTCTGCCTATGATACAACGCTGATGTAACTGCTTTATTCAAGATATAAATGGCTGAATGGAAAGTTACAACAAAAACTAAGGGTATTCCGACAAATTAATGCAAGACCAGGGGGTGCCATCAAGAAACCGAAAACAGAAACCAAATAAATATATTTAGATAATAATAGAAACAGGAATTTCTCCCTTGTGGCAGATTTTTTTTTCTCAAAGAAGAACACAGGACAAATGACTTCCAGAGAAGATATGTGTGCTGCAGCAGACAAACCAAGAGGCTTTTCATCTCAGTTGGACTTTAAAACATTCGTGGAAAGGGTCTGTTTCTTCCATTTCAAAGTACATATACCAAAGAGAATCTTACCATTTCTGCTACTAAGTCTATAAAGGTTTAGGTTTGCTACACTTATTCTACCATTGTGAAACTGAACTTCTCTTACCTTCTGAAAATATTCCATGTAAAATCCTATGAGCTGTATAGAGTTGGATGTAATGTGATCCTCCCTCGACTCAAAACCGTGGCAGCTCTCTTTAAACTCCAGTGATCCAGCTTAAGCACCACTGCCACTAGTTTGTTTACTTAGTTTAATGCAAGATCATTCATCTTGTAAAATACATCTCAACAAACCCCCAGAGGCAAAGCAATAGAAAAGTAACCGCTGCATGTGTGAGGTACCTGCAAATTGACAGTGTATTGATACTCAGTGACACGTATCCAATTATGATGGATGGGATGTGTTTGGTGTTTGGCGCCATCAAGATCCATTACAGTCAGGACAACTTAATCATGTCCGATAATGAGATATGAATGTTGCATGCATTTCAAATCCAATTTCTCCTCCAGCTGTGGCCCTCTGTAGCACCATACCCCCTCTTTCACAACAAAGTGGGGTCATAGTGGGTGTAAAGTTAGAGTACATAAAGCACAGTAGTGCGCCCTGTAAGTGCTTCCTAATTACAATGCTCACTGACTCCCGCTTGAAGATGTTTTGGGTCTAAGCTTAGTTGTTAACCCTAATTACATTCCACAGCTGACAGGGGTCCCATTCACATGCAAACACTAATCCCCTTCACACTCCATTGGTTTATGACAAGGGCCATGTTAATTACATGTAAAGCCTGCAATTGTGCATGTAGAAAACATTAAAGTACTTGAATTGCGTACAATTACTCCATTACTTTATCCAGTGAAGGGGAAATGATCCTTTGACAAGCCAATGTTACAGGAATTAAAGACCAAAGGAGCGGTTATTGAACTGTGAGATGGTCTCAAAGCAGAGCTGGAAAAAAAAATATAAAAAGAGGTATAGGATGGTTCCATGGGCCGACGCTAAAACTGCCATAAAAGTTACATAAACTGCATCTCTGTTATCATATCAGCTCTGTTCATGACACCCATGCACACTTTGGCAGTCACATTAGTGTTGGAATGAGGACACATCAGTCCCAGAGCGCAACGCTGAAGTAAAAAAAAAAAATCTAAGGTTTGTCCTCTTTTCAGCTACCGTTTTCACAAATAGCCATGCAGATGTTCCCCGACATACACTTGACTCCCGTTGTGTTGGAACGTCAAAATCACACAACATTAGCTTCAGCGAATTACAATTAGTTGCCTGGGCCAAAAGAGCTGGAGTGCTTTTAGCTTTTCCATCATCTGTTAACATTTCATCAAAATTGTTGCACTTAGGCAAATAATCCTTCTGTCTCATACATGTATCAGAATGTCAGTTTATAACGTGTGTAAATGAAAAGAAAAAAGCCCTGTAAATGCCTCTAAGCCTTAAATTCAAAAATATTTGCAAAGCAGATTTGCACAGGGTCTTTCAAAGATTATTTTCTCTAACTGCGAATCTGAGAAACACGCATTTTAGATATTTAATAATCGTTGTATTTAATTTTAATTGTTTCTCATACTTTAAGTTTAAAGCTGCCTTTCTATGCTATAATTTCCACAACATGGTGGCGCTTTATCAGGCAAAAAGATAAGCGTTCATACTGCTGGATTGCAAACTTTAAGGAAGTAAGCCAAAAAATGATGGATGGCCTTTAACTCTTGTTTTGTTCCTGAAAATAATGTGAACAAATTTAGTAATTCTCAGAATCTGCTCATCAAAACGCAATATTTCATTTTTTTTTTCTTCTAAGATTTCACTACACTGGAGCGTGGTCACTATATTGTTGCCTGCAGCTGTAATTACTCGTTACTGTAATTAAGCAGCTATTTTTGTCCACTTGCCTTTTGTTCTCAGTTAGAAATTTTAATCAGTATGTTGCGATAAGAACTGCATTTTGCGTCGTCTTAAATTGCATTCTTCCATTATCCTGTTTTCAGATCTTGCAGACATGTCAACATCTCTTGTTTAAACAGTGGTGAAATCAGTGAAACTAAAAACAGCCTCCGAGAATGTGTGTGTGTGTGTTTGTGTGCTATATGAACAATGACGTGTGCTGCTCTCACGTAAACCTGTAAATGTGTCTATTGGAAAACACATCGACCTTAGCCAAGTGGGGAAAAAAAAAAAAAAAACATCTCCTGCATTGAAAAACAAAAAAGAAGAAAGAGGAAGAATTATGCTTTTAATAGAAATTGCAGGAAAGTTGCATCATTGTGGCCCGGTGGTTTAAGGCACACACAACATGACCACATGTAATTGCAACAGCTGGTTCAAATGGGGACCTCTGTTTCATGTCGTCCGGCCCCTATTAGCTGACAGCCATGAAATGACATGGAAAGTATCATGAACAAGTGTCATGAGGATAAAAATAATAAATCAGACAGGCGCAGAAAACAACACACACAATTTACAAGTCCTCAAAAATGAATGACAAAACATTTTAATTGTCATTACCTCCAAAAACAAATATGAATGTTTAGGGATGCGAGGCAGCAGGACATCATTTGTTTATGCTCACAGCGCTCTGAGCCCGCCTCGTCTGATACCCCATACCCCTGATGTCATAGCAACTGAGGCAGGATCTGTTCCAGGTGTTAGTCCCATTGGTGAACTCCCACCGGTAAATGCACCAGCCAGCCTGTCAGCACAAATCAAGGCCATTCTGCACTACATAATCAGTGACTGATCAGGCCATGCAAAATGTTTCTCATCCTAATAAAAAGATACATTTATGATATGCAAAAAATCTACAGAAGTCCAGTAAACATTACGCGGTTACTTCTTCTGTCCTAAAGATACTTCCCCCTGCACAATTCCTCTACCGAGAACAATTATTACTGGCTATGAGAAGGTGCACAACAGAACCTTTTTCCTTTATAAGCTGACCATCTATTTTGACAAGTCATCTCAACTGTCTGTCACTGCTCCTTATCCAAAGATAGATCACAGAGATACTGGACAAGGATGGCGTAATTACATCCCTGAAGACCAAGCACCTGATATCGTGCATTGTGAAGCATCTAAGATAACTGGGTGTTTGCCTCTCCCATTCATGTGACTGTGCTCATAGATGTAAATTATACTTGTGTACAAGGCAAAAGTGCGGCAAAAGAGGAGCAAGTGGTGCATCTGTTCACAGCGCAGCAAAACACAATGTGGGCTGACTGTTAAACTGATGACTGACAACTGCTGCAAATTTCTACATTTCACTTAAGGCTAAAAACGTCAATCTGCTGGTAGTGCTACAGAAAAACTCAGAGGATCTCCAAAGTCGGAAGACTTTATTCTTATAGCTATGCAGTGGTGGAGTGACTGAACAGCGTTACCATCACTAGTGCCATGTGGCTAACATGGTTTTGTTAAGGTTACTCACTAAAACTTAGCCAAGCTTAGGAAAGACTGTTGTCGTGGATTAAGAGAAATCAACGTTGCCTGTTTTGGGAAACAATAAATGCACAGCTGACTCCCATATCCAAATAACATGGTTTGTTGACCCATGTATCCACTCATATCCTTGAGTAAGAAATGTTGTTGTGATACTGTTTTTGAGTTATAAGAATGGAGGCATTTCAGTCATTCTATGACTGAAATGTTTTAAAATACTGAGCTCCACATTTTTATGTTACACAAATATATATATAAAACAATGTCTGTCATATTTCATTTACTATGGGTGAATTGTAAATGAGCTGCTTTATGCCTGTGTTACATCAGAAGTTTTCAATTAATTTTACTTCCACATGAATAAGAAATAAATAGCAAAATAACTGTCCCTAACTTGAAAAGTCTACTTTAATGCTCTCTCCTAACCTTGCATTAAAATCACAGCTTCATATTGGCATCTCTCCTTCTTTTAAATGTCCATCTTTGTAGTTTGGGATATAGCAAAAGTGCAACCAAGTACGGAAACATACAAGCGTAGAAAAGGGTGTGATGAACAAGCATGAAAATGAATCTGCACCTTGGAGGAGCCCTAATTGATTTGGCAGTTTAATTTTTGTCCTGGCTGGCTAATCCATTTCCAGGGAGACAAAAAGGTGAAATGGCATGGCTGGAAATGAGGGGACAGAGGCAAAGGCAGCCTCAGAAGAATACTGAATGAAATGAGAGACGCTGAGTGAAATGTCAATTCAAGTCGACAGCTAGCAGAATGACAAAGTCCTTACTAGTCGCAATGGGAATGCCTAATGAGAGCCAAGAGGTGACATTTGAGAACGTTGAATTGTGACAGCTTTGGTCGAGTTTTTAAAGCTCAACCAGGCTATTCTGTACACTGGCAGCCTCGACTGACAACTGTTTGAAAAAAAAAAAACAAAAACCTGAACTGAAACCCTGAAAAGTGACATCAGCCAGTGGTCTGTCCAACTTTATCTGGACTGTGCATCGCTCACTGCACTTTAGGAGACGCCTTTAGAGACATTTAGATTTCTCTCTTTCTGGGGACAGGCTTTTCCATCAGTGACAACACAAAGAATAGCATCTAATTTGGACAAAAGGGAGAAACTACAGCCGTTCAGTTAATGGAAAGCCCTTTTCTTTTCCAGCCCGACTTTGAGATTTTAGGCAGGTCGCTGTTTAGCCTATTACAGCTTTAAGTCAACCCTTCCAACTTCCAAATGAACTCTGCTCTTTCTTTGGGGAATCCAATCAACTCTTGTCTTCTGTTCTCTAGATATATTATAATATGTCAGCAATCTTGGTTGCACAAAAAAAATAATAATAATGAGATCACTTTATATTTCAGACCCACTCAGTGATGATTTTAGCACAATATGGTCGAAACACATTGAGGTGATCCCTAACGAGTTCGCAAAAAACTTAACAGGATTCAAAGTGTTCCCCCACAAGAGTTTGGGAGGATGAAGTCTGCTTACAGTATTGGTGTGAGCCTGTTAAAAAAGAGCCACAGGGGTGGTACAGTAATGGGAGCAGCACATGAAAAAGGTCTTTGAAATAACTAGATCACAGTTACAAATGCAGCCACACAAGCGAGTCAAATCAAGCTGAATGACAATTAGCAGTATACAGTATGTGTCAGCAGAGAGGAAGCGTGGAAGAAGTCTGGCAGCCGCCACTTTTATAGCGTACAGAATATGTGTTTAAAGCCACATGAGGAAAGTAATGGTTACCTAGAAAACATATTGTCCCGGATTGAAAGAGAACTTGTCACATAAAGAGAAAAGGCTGAAATTGGGCATCAGTAGGAAGAGCAAGTTGCACTGATTCCACCAAAATGCACATTATTGTTATTTATGTGGATCCTGATTTGACTGATTCATGACACTCTGGAGAAGGGTATGTTTTTTTTGCCTCAATTTAACATTATAGGTTTAATGTTTACTGAAGAAAAATTACACTATGACCACCTCACTGACAAAGATGAACAGCGGTGGCAAAAGAAATGATCTTCTATCCAAGATTATGCAAAGGTGCACATAACCTGAAGGACTATATTATCACACTATAAATGACTGAAGAAAGAATTTTCAATTTATATGTTGTTGTTGTAGCTGCATTCATTCCGTAAAGTAGTAAGCACAACTCTCTGTCACATTTAGATTAGTTCAATCTCTAAACTAATGTGTCTCTAACTTCCAGAAGCTTAATGAATTTTACGTGTAGTGAGGCTTCTCCTTTGTCTCCAAAGCTAATATCTTTTTTTTCTGTCACTTTTGAAAGGTATAACCAAATCCTGTTGTTTCCGACAAGCAGATCCTCATAACAGCCCTTCAAAGCCACTACTCATAAAGTAGTGTGCCTCCGGGGTCCAGTATCATTACCTGTAGCAACATCCCTGATATATGCTGTTACATAGCATGGTTATAGTCACTGGAGAAAAGGGGGAATGAATGCTATGTGTGTTTTTTTTCCAGAATATTTTTGTCTCTTTTTTAAAAAGCAAACTGGACCTTTCACTACATGCTATCGTGGTATATTGCCTTTATATCTTGACGACTCAAGATGACTATTCAACAGCTGAAAGGGGTAAGTGTTGCACTATTCATCACTTAAAACTGCAGTGTACCGCACACAGCTTGCTCATGTTTACCAACCAGCCCGACGTGTGGTGCTTCATAGCAAAAGAATACCAAAGGGAAAAGCAAGGCAGAACATCTATCATTTCCTACAAAAACTGGAAATACCTGTCTCTGAGGTAGCATCATACGCTACATTTTTCTGTTCTGCTCATAAAATGTGTTCTTTCAATACTTCCTGTTCTCTGAGGAGGCTTCCTGGCAGTTGTCATTTCCAACAACGTGAGTTTGTACGGACAAAACCAGGCCTTGTGGTTTATTGTGCCCCATTTCTCATATGTAGAGTGTCACGCATCACTGATGGGCATTTAGTATTTACAGAATCTGTGGCCAGTGTTTTGGGCTGCTTCCCAAGGATCAGGACATGTTTAGCTGTGTTAATCTTTTATTACAGGGGATTCAAATAAAGTAATACAGAGCGGATGGTTTATCCGCTGAAATATGGACAGTACTTGAATCCAGTGTTGTATCATTTCTCAATACATTCCTCTCCTCCTGGAGAAAATGGTTTTATTTAAATCACAGACAGTTGGATGACAACCATTTTTTTCTTCGTCTTTTCTAATCTTCTATAGGTTTTTTTCCGAAAGAGTCCCCTCAACCCAGGTCTGTCCTGGAGCCCCTTTCGGTTAGTGTGGATTTATGCACGTCTGGTTTGGGTAGATATTCCACACATCTGTTTTAAATTGGGTCTAAATTTTTTCACCCAATATCCCCGTCTCTGCAAGACAAATACTCTGACCCATATCCATTGTGTTTCAATTGGTTTGTGCATCAACATTTGCATAGTGCGTATCCCTAAATGAATATGGATTTAATCAAATGACCACAAATAGGGGGTCAGTATGGGCTGAAAGCAAATTTTTCCCCTAGAAATTTAATTTGGTCATGGTTTAGTGACTGTTACACAAGTGTTTCCATCCATGCTTCACCATACCTTTCAGTACCTTATGCATTTTAATCTGTGCAAGACAGATTGAAGTGGCCTTGCCTCAACAGTGCTGATATTCATGTTTGTTCCCTTGAAACAAATTTGATTTTCATAGCTAAATCTTGTTTTTTATTGTTTTTTTATATGCACCTCTCATGTATTAGCCTCATAATGGCAGCACCTTGATAAAGTTAAATCTGCACTCTGTGTTTCCAAATATGGATAAAAAAAGTGTGCATACTATTTGAATGCACATTAGAGCCTTTACCAGTCTGCTTTTACAGCATTTACATACTCTAAGGGTTTCATGATGGAGATCATCTACTCAAGATCTGATTCAGCTCAGCTAGTTATGTGTTGGACCAATCAGTGATCTACAGGGAGCTGTAGATGTTGAATCTGGAAACTCCAGGACCTCATCAACAATCAAGTATGTGTTGTGGATATACAATAAAGCATGATTCAGAAGCTGCATGACATATTTCTAACACCAAATTTATTCTGGCACAGAACCTGATGAATACTTAAAAATAATTAGATTTTTTTTTTTAGTACTGTTCATATGTGTTTCCGGTTTGAAAATCTAATGCATCCAATAACCACTCAAACAAGTTTATGTGTGAACAACGGAGACAACTGCCAGTAATACTGTAACGGACAGTCTACTTGAGGTCAATCTCACGCAAATCTATCTACAGCGTTACCAAACAATGTTGTTGTGCTTTTCCAGACTAGCATTCGATGACATGTCCAGTAGCACCAAATGATATTTCATGGTGTAAAATCAACTGTTCATGACAGAAAAGTACAGGTGTAGAACTCAGCTACCACCCATTTCTTTTAAGTCACAACAATACAGAATAGCAACAGGCAAACCTGGATCCACAGTAAAGGTTCTGAAGTTAATGCAGGCACTAATAGTAACTGCAGTGTAGATGGAGTGGACTGGAAATGGCACTCAAAAATAATGTCGGCTACTGTTGATATAGTAAGTAAATAAATGACAAATGATGTAACAACACACAATTAGGTTTAATTACAGATATGGCAAAAACCAGTAATTAAAAAAGACACCATATGAACAGTGGTGCATTCACTTACTGAATGAAAAAAGGCATATACTGTTCCAAACCTTAATGGAAAACTGGGGCATTTTGATGTGAGATGTGACATGATGTGAAAGGCCGAATTTAAATATAACTGTGTTTCACCACAAGAAAACTACACAGGGCAAGAGGAAGAAGTAAAATGATTAACTACCAAACTTTATTGTTAACATAACAATGTCCAAATCCCCGCTTAGATCTTGTAATGTATATAAATATCATTCAGACAGAACATTAAAACCGGTAACTGGTTTAATGTTGTGGCTAATGGAGATGTTGTGTCGGAGGCGTATAAAAAATAAAAAACAGCTGCTTTTGTTAGTCGCAGTGGAAATGAATAATAATACCAGAGGTGCTTCAAGTCAATGTTACTTAACAATTGCTCTGGGGTTTGCAGTCGAACCTTTTCACTTTCCCTCCTGTGAACCCTAGCCGGGGATGATGTGTGTGCTGCATTATTGAGGGGCTGTGCTTCAGCGGTGCTTTGATTCCATAAGCAATAGACCTCTTTAAGCAGATAAAAAAGTTTGCCAGAGAGAGAGAGAGAGAGAGAGAGGGAGAGAGGGAGAGAGAGAGAGAGAGAGAGAGAGAGAGAATACTTTGCTATGAATCCATATCACCTTTGAAGTTCAGATTCCTGACTTCAGAAGGTAATAAAATAATTATCACAAAATTTCCCAAAGTTAAAAGGCAGGAACGGAAGCAGGGAAGGGGAGAAATTGCACTTAGATGTCACATTCCTTTAAAGAAGATGGTGAAACTGATTCCTCATTGATTTCTCATGCAAGAATTTGCTCCCTGGATAAAGTATATCAGACTTATATTACATCATTAAAACATTATTTGTAAAACATTTTCATAAATCAGAGCATCCACTCATTTACCGCCGGTATTAAAGCTTTCACTCAGTTCAGCTATCGCAGGGGATGAGCCTCTCCAGTCCAGACCCACAAATCCTGCGCCCATCATCCTAATAGACAGCCATTCTATCGGTAAAGTTTAATTGCATGTTGCTGGTGGATAATGGATAGTGTTTCAATCTGAGGAGCAGCCTCGGACAACTTCTTCAACTCTCTCACCGGCAAGCATTAGTGTCTTAATCAATTTTATGAGGTAAACGATCACGGCAGCCAGTGGAGACGTCAGAGGTGTGGGCGTTGGGGGAGGCAGATGGAGGGACATAAATTGTGAAAAAATGAACTGTATTGCAGATGTTTGCAGTTATGACAGGAAAGGTTTGACTTTAATGATGTGATGTTGAAAGTAGTGATTAACTGGATTATTAAAGTGGGGGAGTCTGAGTGCTTCCCTTTGAATTTTAAAGAAAACATTTTTTTTTTTTTTTTTTGGACAGCTCCACCAGTAAATCTGCTGTCCAACAGTGATGCAGAGAAACAAATCCCAACAACTACTGAGCAGATTGCCATGTAATTTGTTGTGAATTTCTATGGTTCCCAGAGGATGATTCCTAATGACTCTGGCGATTCCCTTAACCTTTTTCTAGCTCACCAATTAGGGGAAGTTTTCATCTTGACACTTTGGTCCATGACAAGGTAACTAATGTAGTGGCTGATTTTGATATTCGCTGTGGATGTTTATGGTCCCCACAGGACCAGTCCTAATGTTTTTGGTGACCCTCTAGTCTTTCCTCCAGTGCCACCGTCAGGCCAAAATCTCCCCTTGCACACAAGAAAATTAAAATCTAATGGGCAGAATGCCATAAAATTAACCAAGCACATTCATGCTCCCTAAAGGAAGAACCATTTCTATTCATCTGTGTTAGTTTACCCTGATCCCCATCCTCAGGCCAAAGCCTCAACTTTGAACAAATTACATACACATTAAGGCTCTCAATACCTTTTGCACCAGGGGCATTAATACATCGCCCGCAGCACAAATTACCTGCAGCACAAATTTCAGATCTATGGCCCCACCATGTAGGACTCTAAACCTTTCTTTACACTTAAGAAACTCAAGCACTCAAACATTTTTACGTAAACTGAACCTTGAAACAACTTTCTGATACCATGGACCATGACTCAAGACTCAAAAATCATCTGGCTGTTTCCTGAGGAAGTGAAAATCTTGCGTCAACCCATCACAGTCATTTTATATACATGAAGTGGAATATACAGTAGTTAGGGAGGTATGGTGGTGTAATTCGGTGTCTTTGATTTCGTTAAATTACAGAATATTCATGACCTTCCTAGTTAGATTTGTTTTGTTTATTATTTTGGCCTTTGCCCACCCTGGAGGCTCTGCATATTTTATAATACACTGCAAACAAAATTGGCTGTTTTTCCTTTGCTGTATATTAGAAAACCTCTAGAAGGCGTGTAACACCGCTGTCAGCGATATTTTCATGTGACCCTCCCTTTTGTTTTGAATTACTTCCCATACCCTTCACCATTACAAAATGAACTAATGATAACACCGGCAGCTGAAGTGTTTTGACAAAGCTGTTACATAAATTCTGTTTACTTGTTGAAGAAAAACTCTGTTGAAACGTGATGTGGTTTTTTTTGTTGCTGCTGTTGTTCGTCCTACTTCACACCGTCCTTGGAAACAGCACGTTGATGTTGTCAGCAGCCATCAGATGCTCTGCCCTTATCTTAACAAAACTGAACCTTAATCTCCCAACTGTCCATCAACAGGAAACAGTCTTTTTAACTAACATTCACTTCAACAGAATAAAAACCTTCGCTGCGGTTTTGTATCTCCCAGCTCCTCTTGCTATTTTATGTTTTGGTAACATTTCTAGTTTGACTTTTTTTTTTTTTCCTCTACATAAGAGTTTAAATCCTGGGCATTTTTTATTTGATTCTTGCTGTTATGATGGTCTTATGGCTGTTTCCTTTGAAAGGTCTATTTCAGTCATAAACAGAGCTCATCAATTTAAAACAGTCTTTAGTCATTTAATACAGTGAAATAAAAATGGAGCCTTTGATGGTGACATTTTAAAAACAAAGCAATAAGATGTCAACTTGGTGCTGCAATATTAACACCTATTTTGTGAAGGATTGCAACTGAAGTGCATTGCCTTTAATGTTGTACAGTAATATCCTGAGAATCGTGAAATCCAAATTTCCAGTTTGTATATATTGGACTATTCAAGCACATACACACATTATTATGCACCCAGTTACAAGATTTCTACCAGTATTTGAAGACACTGTGTGTTGTTGCTGGTGCTGCTAATGTGTAGGACAAATGTGGAGAATGTAGTAAATAATGAGGTGAATATGGGACATTTGGAACCACAGTGCTAGTGGAGTTCTTCAAATAATTTTCTGTTCTACTAAAGCTGTTAGATAAACACAATAATACTAATGTCAAGTGTGTTTATAATAGATGCCTATATGCTCTGAATGCTTTTCTCTTCTTTTTTTTTTGCTTTAACTGAATACAACCTTTGGCCAATTTATTCCGTGTTTTTAATTTAACTTTATCAAAGTGCATGTTGCGGAAAAAAAAATAATTTTAATTCAGAATTCCTTTATTAAAATTAAGTAATCAAAATTAACAGAATTCCCTGTCCACAAGCAATATTGTGTGTTTGTCAGCTACCTTTTTAGTCAAACACAGTTCCATAATACACACCAACCCATTAACCTTTATGATGATAGTTCGCAATTCAGTGTTGGCAGCCATTATATACAGCAACACAGAATGACAACATGGGAGGTTTTACTTTAACTGTAATGGAAATAAGGGCAGGGGTGATGGAAAAGTATGTTTCCTCTTGTTTCTGTCACTTTGATACTGCATGTACTGCTTTGTCTGCTACTGACCAGTGTGATCACTACTTTGGTGATCAGAAGGGATTCTGCACAGTGTCTTTATTTTATAACCGACCGGACACATCGGGCCAGTGATCCAGATCCCCATAATAAATCCCAGGTTGTCACTTGCTTTTTGGTAATTTGATTACTAGCAAATTTGTTTAAAAATTTGCATGAATAAAGTATCCTGTGAGCGTGGTCCTATGTTTTAATGTACTCTTGTAGTCCTGTTTTATTGAGGGGCCCTATGTTAAAAACTGTTATCTAAAGGACCTTATTTTCTGAATTAAAGAAAAAAAAAAAGAAACAAACAAAAAAGTAAACTTGGAATTCAAGAAGGGACCCCACAGCAATTTTTTTTTTTTTTTTTGCATGGAGTAAATTTGACTTGAAAATTCTTATTCAACTAAAGCCCTGGTGTGCAGGCTGCTGCCGATCAGTCACAATTGCAGTCACAATTCCTGACGCATTCATGGACAGAGAGTGATCTCCAGTAACTAGTCCTCAGTTTGAGTCTAATGTCACCGCATTACTGGTATAAACCCCACTGCAGTCTGGGTGATTGATACCTCCATCTTCAAGCAGATGTCGGCGATTTGCTTTGATTGACAGTTTGAAATGACTTTCTTTACTCACCGAAAGTGCTTTCTGTCTGCTTCCACCTGAGGATATCGAATCAGTAATTCCTGCTGCACCCCCCTCCGCACACACACACACGCGCACACACTCACAAGCCGCTCTCACACATGCACTGCAACTTTTCTAGGCATCACCCAGAGGAGATGTAAGTGCGAACGCAAATGTCCGAGTCAGTTGACAGGACATTAAACGGACTTTACCCTGCAAGCTTTGTAGTACAACGTCTGTCTAATGTTGGATTGAGCCGGTTATTGTCCGGAGAATTCATAGCGAGCAAGTGGGCATGTTGATGATGTTTCTATCCTGCCTCCTGCACATTCTACCCTGGGTCCTAACCCCTTGCTGAAACCAAACGGAGTATTTCCAGCAGGTGTGAATGTGTCTCACATAGACAATTTATAGACATTTGTGTGAAAACATATGAAAACAGCTACACACACACATATATTTTTTCATTTAAAAATTTCTTTTTCCTTTTCTTCCTTCAAGTGTATGCTGGTCTTCAGACTGCCATTGACCTGAGACTGATAGAGCCCTGACAATGGAACGTCTGCAGTGTGGGTGTATTTAATTATTATAAGCCAGCCACAACTTGTTTGTCGCAACAATAGATTTGCATAAACAAGGTCTGGAGAACATGATCGCATTATCTTATTTGACTGAGTTGAATTATTCCTTCAATTTTCCCTGCGAAGACACAGAAAGCCATGTCATGTGGTTTGTATAATTTACATTCACATTCCTCACCTAGCACCATAGACGCATACATGGCAGTGCTGTGGCATCTCATCTGGGGCTATGTAAGTGGAGACTACAGGTAATACTTAAATAAAGCATCACTGGGAGTGTAATTTCTTTTGAATGCAAAAGTGGTGGCGCTTCATCATCTCAAGCACGCTGTGGAAAATTGCCTAAATGTTAATCCAACTGTTGTAGAAGCTTGTGACAGCTCCTCTACCCTTCCACACCAACAGCAATCCTCTTCTTTTTGTTCTCTGCTTCTGTTTTCCAAGACAGTTACTCTATTTGCCATGGTAACATTATTGTTCCAGACAAAGAGGTAAAAAAAAAAAAAAAAAAAAGAAATGAAATGCTGAAAGTAATTCAAATAAAAACCCACAGGATGAGTCAAGATTTAAGTGGCCATTTAAATTAGGTGTGAGGAGTTAGAGTGGAATGAATGTGAAGTCTCAGGTGATGAGGCAGTGTCACAGGATGAGGCAGGCTTTAAATGAGCTCATCCCTGTTTGCCAGAATGCAAAACAAAACATAATGAAACAAGCAATTTAAAAAAAGGAAGAAAAAAGGAAAAGAAAAACTGAGATCTGTGTCAGGATGTGTTTGATGCGGCCTTGACCCACTGAGTCAAAGGTCATTCAATTTACATTAAAGCTCTATTAAGGGGAATTTTCCTATTAGCATTAAACCAAATTACTGTATAATATGAAAGGGCCGCTGGTTCTCCTAACCCACTGGGAAACAACAGCCAACCCTGCAGCTCTACGCAGCTTTTAGCCAATTTAAGCTTAATGTTTGGGGTTTCCAGCCAGTACAGACTGTGTGCCGGATCGTGCACAGACATTTTGAGGGGGAGTGAGTCAGTTCCAAAAAACTGCAAATATACTTATGAAAAAAGAGGAAAGCAAAAATAAAGCCTCATTCTTACCACTCCCATCAACCTCCAGCATCAGGCAGCTGTTATCAGCAAAAAAAAAAGTTCTGATACATCCACTCTATACTACCTGTGCAACACCAAACAGTTGACACTATGGTAGACAGTCTGAGATTAGCTAGTGAAATAGCTAGTCAAATATTGCTCTCAGATGTTGGTGGAGACCAAAACAAGAGCTAAAAAAGAGAACATGCGTTGTACTAGTTTCAAAAGATATAATCTTTATGTATTTATTTATTGCTATTTAAGTGAGATATTTCTGAAACTGTCTCACGCTGCAATTATAGATCCTTGAAGACACACATAAACATCTCCGTGGATCTCTGCAAACAAATACTTGTATGAATGTGAACATATTACTCATTCAGCCCAAAAATGGATGATCCAGTCTTTACCCTCATCCATAATTAGGTTTAATGTCTTACAGCTGCCAGTAGCTCCTCAATTTCAGTTGTGCATTGCTTTGTGGAACAACAGCATCCATCAACACCACATTCAAAAATCAACCCATTTTGAGAAGGCTAAATATAGTCAGTTTTCCAGCATAAACACTCTATACATGTGCAAAACCTGGTTAGAATTGGTATGTATTGCAGAACTGGGACACAGTTCAGTCTCGCAAATATCTCTTCCTAACTGCCCCACTTAGCTCTTTGTCTTCCCTGCCGCCTCTCTTTTAAAGGCACTGCCAATATGAGGCTTCATTTAGAAAGCTACATTAACCTTAGCTAACTACAGTCGACAATTAGCCTCTAACAGTGTAAAGCAATTATAAGCTCAAGAATATCCACTGCAGGATGATGAAAGCAGTCCTAAACTATTTAGTGTAGGAGTGAGCAGTTACACCATCATAGTTTTAAATGTCCTTTAACTTTAATACACATTACAAAACTTTTATTTTTTTCATATACTGTAAGTTGTTGCAGCTGCTTCAGGTTAGCTGCTTGCCCACCCCGTATGATTTTTTTGGCCAAGCACCTTCTGCAAAAAGCTATTTGGTGGCCTGTTAGCCCTGCGTCTTAATATACATTATAAGGGTTCAAGGCTAAGAGCTACAAAACATTAACCACACAACCAAACTCAAATAAAACCGCTATGCAGAACGCTGTATGCTAATTATCTGATTAATGAGAACCACTTAAGAATGAGTCGGTCATATAGCCTAACCTTGGATTCAGGCAAACAACCGTGATAGCTGATTAAATCAACATTATTTTTTTTAAAGAACTGCTGACATTATTTTTACTCAAAGAAAAGGAAGCAAAAAAGAAGAGAAAAGTTGTTGTGAGGAAGAAGTGCAGCATGCACTTTGAAAGCAGCATTTTGAAAGAAAGGAATTCAGACAATGAAAGTGATGATGTCGTTGCTAATTGCTGCTTTCCAATAATAATTAAAAAGATAAGCTTTGTCAACAAAAAAAAAGGCTATTACAAATTGTACAGAATCACATTTATCTGTATATTTTACCCTTGAAGGGCACCACAACTAAAGAGAGCAAAGGCCAATGGCTTTTGAACCTTATCTATCAGGCTAAAAAGACTTCTTTTTCCCTGGTGTTTGTGGAGACCAAACAGTGCTAAAAGTAAATTGAATATTGGACTTCCATTTATCAGCTGGACAGAGAGGCACTGGTGGGATGCTCATGTAGATCTGTGTCTGCTGGGCATGTAAGTGGGGCACTGCTTGGTAATATGTCAGCTATCAGACTTGATATCAGGATTTCTGTGTGTTTCTGCGAGTTTTGAGCTTTCCATAAAAACAATGTAAATTATCTAGTGGAACTACAATAGAGAAAAGTGTCCTGACCCACCAGTCAGAGAGAATTCATTCAGTTTATTTAAATTAAACTCTTGTGCTGCATATTGGCTCTGGATAAAAAGCGAGGAGGAGCACATATAATAACCTCACAGGAGTTCTGGGCAATAAAATCCATCAAAACTTTTAAAACACCAGCTGCTATCTCCTGCTGTCATTTAGAGCTGCTAAAGTGAGACATGGCTATAGCGCAGCGTTAAAATAAACAGTCTGACATTTTGGGAAATACACATTGATTGCCATCTTACCCAGAGTCAGATGAGTAGATCAATATCATTTTCATCTCAGTGCAACCACTACACAGATTCAAGCCTGGAATCAGGGGAAGCTGTTAACATGGCTGCTGCATCAAAAGGGAAAAGAAAATGCCCTCAAAATTACTCCAGAGCTGTCCCTTTTGCACCTTGTGCATTATTGACATAGAAATATGAATGTAAAATCAATACAATTCTAAAGTGTTGGTCACTGGAGCTATTGGGAACACGTACAAAAACAGCTGTTGAGGTTTGGCAACCGTCAAGAGTTGGTTAAGGTAGAAGAATAATTATGGTTTTGGTAAAAAGAAACACATTTCTCCCTCCAGAGTCACATGCTTTGTTGACCCTATCCATCCACTCTGACCTCCACATTACGAGAATTTGTGTCTCCATAAAGTTAATCATAAACGTTCATATTAAGACAAAGGCTTCGTTTTCCCGGAAGGATGGTCTCACGGTTTTAGAGCTCTTCAACTACAAGCCCAAAAGAGTCCCAAACAGTGCCGTGATATTGAGATGTTGAGTGTCTTTTTATTTTCTGTATTTACGGGATACAGAGCTCTAGATGCACATTAACGTGATATGTGGGTATTCAGTGGAAATAATATGCATCATCAGCAGTTCAGTATATATGGTAAGTGTCGAAGGCAGGGAGTGTGTGCGATAGCTGGTATCAGCAGCAGCTGGATTGAGTGGAGTATACAGGTTTGCAGAGGTCTGTAGTACTGAATGTTCTCAGCAGCGAGCGCAGACAGCTAAGGTAAGCCCCGAGGGGAAAACGTGTCAGTCAGTCACTACCTGCACTGCTTAAAGCTAAACTTTATCCCACAGTACTCAAGTGAGTTTGTAACACTATTTAAGTGTGTAATGCTTTCATTTATATGGCTGGCAATTAGTTTGGTAATATATAAACACTGAGTCGGTAGGAGAAGCCAAAAGCTTTATAGCGTTAGACTTAGAGTGTGGGTATATGCCTGTTTCCTGGAGGAAATATATGCACCAGTATAACCTCCAAAACTTGCAAAAAATACCAGTATCAAAATACCAATAACACACAGTCAAGTTAAAACATTTAGTGTTTACATATCCACAAGATGCCTGTATTGACTCTACTACTGAGGTTGCTATTTAAGGTTAAATGTAGAATACGGTTAAAAACGTTCGATGAATCAGCAGCTTTGCCAGCTTCACTACTCTATTTTACCTCATCAGTCATTACATGATTCAAACAAAGATTGTGAGATCATGTTGCTGTATCTAAAACCACCTTTACTTAACTTTTGGAAACCAACAGATCCAATAAGCATGCCCCGTTTACAGTGTTTGGCCAGTTGTGGAGTTGGAAAAGTAGGAGGACTGGCACGCTTTCCATTTTCATTCTGCTTCCTTCACTTTCTGTGTGTACAGCCAAGTCAAAACACATTGAATACCTTGTCAGAGACTGTGAAAAAGTGTGCATTTTAATCCCCATTTGAACAATTTCCACACCTCACCCCTCTCTGATGGAAGGTTTTTCTCACTGCTTTCAAGAGTGGCCATTTGGAACAGCCACAACCACTTTTGCTTTTAGACATGGACTAGATGACACTTCGTACTAACTTGTTTATTTTGGTCAATCCCTTTCTTTTAGGCTGTTTTAGTAAATGGGCCAATGGATCCTTGGCAAACAGTATTATTACGGAGCTGACTGAAAAAGAAAGGGAACAGAAAAGTACTTGGTCAAATGGGACGGACCCTAAGTTCATGCTCCACTAGATTTGATCTTGACCTATGACCGAAGATAAATCTTCGTCCTATTCCTTTAAAAATCATTGTAGACAAAGAAGCGTCTCGAAAAGAGAGGAGGGCAGGGATGAAGGAAATCATTAATCTGGCTCTATAAAATATCCATGTTGGATGGAAACGGAACGCTCCTCCGTCTGAGTTATGCTCCTAATCAATTGCCGTAATTGTTTGGAGGCGGCCCCAATCGATGAAAGGATTATTGGCACTGACAACACATGAGTACATACTGTATCAGTGTGTGATCAGTGTCATAACTGTTCTAGTGCAACAATACATTACATTTAATATCCTTGGACAGCTATCCAGCCAGCGGAGGCCTAAAGCAATTAAAGGCAGAATCAATGCCCTGAGTCAAAACACTGTGACAGCTCTATTATCCCTGGATATAGGAAGCCTAGTGGAGTCCCATTTCTCTGCTTCTCTCTCTTCCTGTTGTCTGCTGCACACACTCACGCATTATGTCTCATCTGTCTTTAACTATCTGCAGTGGAGTAGATACACCGCCGCACTATCACACACATAATACATCGACCTTTCACGTTTTTAGCCATTTTCCTCCTTTTTTTTTTTTTTTTTCCTCTCCAAGAACATTCTTACCGTCTTTCAGCCTGAAATAATCCCTTCTGGTATTTTCTTACTTTTTCCTTCATTACCTGCCTCTCCCTGTCCTGTCTCCTTGTCTGTCAGCATCAGTATTTTGCCGTAGAAATCCACCCCATCAATGTCAGCCGCACATCATCACTGACAGCGCTTTTATCTAATCCCACTCTTTAATGTGCTCAGGCTCTTCTAGTTCTCTCGGCACCTCAGGTGAAAATGATTTTTGCCTACATTTGTTCATTTTGACACATAATACTTTGCTTCATCGACCACTGCCACTGTAAGCTCAAAATGATCTCAAATAAATCTTTCAAAATCACATTCCCCCCACTCTTTTGAAGACTAACACTTAGGGCCCCGATACACCGTGCAAACAAACCAAATAAGTAGCTACTGTTTAACACACTGAGGTCATGTCCTTGGGAAATTCTCTGGCAATTTGGGGATTTTAGCAACTTGGAAGGAGATGACATTCTACAATTAAAATCTTGCACACTTGTAGTCTAATTCCAGACCCAGACGTAATTTTAGACCCAATTTTCTTCGACCAGGATTTTGTTCCTGGCAGTGTGAAGTGCGCTTTGAAACACCATTTAGGCTCTCATGTTAGAAAATAAAATGGTAAGCGTTTCATTTCACTCACTGTGTTGAGTTTATGAGCAGTCATTGATCAGAAGGAACAGCTCTGTATAATTCAAACCTGCAAAAAAAAAAAAAAAAGCCTGAAGCCTGCAGCCTGTTGTAGATGCTCCTGCTCATTTTTAGCTTCCTTCCTCTATCATACTTGTTTAACTTTTTACTAGTAAGTTATTTAAGCTGTGCCCAGCAGAGTAATCGGAACGACGGACATCCCTCAGAAATCTGGAGGACACACAGAGGATGCAGAGGAGGAACAAAGTGATGAGGGAAGGGAGCTGGGTCCAGACAACAGAGACTGTTGCAGAGGAGGAGATAAAAGTCGTATCTCCCTTCTATCATCATGGGCAACATGAGATCATTGGACAATTAGATGGATGAGCTTGCGGCAGCCTAGAGAGAACTCAGAGAGAGACTTCAGTCAGTGTAGAGTTGTGTGCTTGACAGAGACATGGCTACAGGAAGATACTCCAGATCTCATCGCTACTATCGACAGGTTTCAGACGGTTCGGACGGTTTGGGCAGGCAGGAGGGAGCCTTTTTTGCAGCCCAGGTATTAAACTGTTAGCTGTGCAGCTACATCCATACTAAATTCCCATGTTCTCACACACCCCAGCTTGGTCTGGTCATCCATTCTGTTACTGCAGCACACCAGACTCTGCACACCAATGCTTTCTTTGTGATGTCTGGGGAGTTCAACAGGACAAGACCCCCCCACTTTCGCGGATCCTGGACCAGGACCTGCTCTACGGTGATGTTAATGAAGCCTGGTGATTCTACCACACAATTATAACAAAGCAATTTCCCTGCAGGGATCAATGACGTTTTTTCTGATTCTGATTCCAGCATTTATTACTGTTCGTCCAGTGGGGGAACATTATAGATTCCTAAAGGCCGTTGATTCAATGTGATGCGTTGCCGAAACAACCACTGAGAAGGGTCGACTATAGTGAACGGACAATGCCACACGCACTGCAAGAGCTAAAGGCAGCAATCAGACACAGATGATTAACCATGGCACAACAGCACCTGATATTCAAATTTCACCATTTCTACAAGATTATCAGGTACTGTTTGGCCATGGTTGATCATCTGTGGCTGATTGCTGCCTTTTACAATGAGTTTGGCATTGTCTGTCTTACATAATTCACATAGAATACATAATAAAACAGATATGACAAAAGATATTAAAGTAACTACAGAAAAAAATAATAAGACTTATGTCATATCTATTTTATGAGGTATTTTACATGAATGATGGAAGAAAATCCCTGCAAATCCCTCTGTAAGTGAACCAGTGTTTATTCATTAAAGTGAAAGAACAACTTCACCCTCTGAGAAAAGATATACATAAATTTATGCTTTTAGATGATAAAACTAGCTCTTTCAAATGTATGTGGGTCAAAGAGAATGACTGTATTTACTGTAAAGTTTCAGTCTAACAGCATAACAGATGCACTCGTCCTGTTCACCTGTGTTGCTTTGTCCGTCAGCATCATGTTTATTAGTAAGCTTAACGCCAGCTGACAGACAGGGCTGACTGATAAGAATGCAGCCCGGGGATGTGACACGCATGCAGGGTCCGTACATGTGTTTTTGTCACTTCACTGTCCGTAGGGTGGTTTTAATGAAGTGTAGCAGGTCCTGCAGCCTGCCAGCCTCACCTCACATGCAATCATTGCTACTACCCAAGCATCTGTAATGACCACAGTGCCTCATTTATCCTGCAAATATAAACCAAAGTCAAAACTAAAGCCTTGTACAACAGTCATGTCCTGTTTGACATTGGGAACGTTCCGCAACAGTCACACTGACACTGTGATTTGCTACGGTGTCATAGGTGTTATGTCTCTGTGCAAGGCCAAATGTTGCAGTTCACAATGAGTTGTGTTGAGTGTTTGCCACTATGATTGTTTTATAATCATTTGTTTTAGTTCCCCTGGTTTTATTAATTGGAAAAAGATGAGCAATGCCACAATTTGTAATTGCCTGGAAATTACCACTCATCACATGGATGATCATGAACAGAAATATTATAGATATTTAAAAAAAAAAAAAAAAAAAACAGCAAGCAGAACAAGTGGCAAACTGAAAAAGATCAGATGTTTCAGAGATACTCTCCATTAGCCACACCAACCACAGCAGAATTATTATTTTACGTAATTTTAATTTGCATGTGGATAATCAATCTGACTCTTTTGCTTTGTTATTTTTAAATTTGCTTAACTGCATGAATTTTATTCAACATGTTACACAGCCTACTCATAACAAAGAATTTTTAGGTCAATTTAGGTCTTTTCATTACCCAAGACTTGTCTGCAAATATTTCTTCAGTTGTGGATGTAGGCTTATCTGATCACCTCTGTGTCTTTTTTTACTTTTCAGGGTTTTATACAAAAGGACGTTCCAGAACGAACTGTGAGGAAACGCTATCTTACTAATGAAGTGGCTGCAAATTTTATTGATGTTTTTAGTGACACTCCAGCAGACATTTTTACCTTCCTCCTGTGATTTTATTGAAGGTAGTTTTAACAGTAAACTAAGGTCAATCCTTGATACTGTGGCCCCACTAAAACTGAGGAAGATTACTCCCAACCCAACACCTCCGAGGAGAAATGAGGAAATTAAAAAATTAAATAGAAACTGTAGAACAGCAGAAAGATGATGAAGAAAGAATAAACTTACAGTCAACTATGAAATTTCCAATTTACAATAAAGTCATTATAAATGCAAGATAATTTCACTTCTCAAAATTGATAACTGACAAGCAGAACAACCCAGAATCCTCCTCTCAACCACTGAACATCTAAGTAATCATGTTTTTTTTATGAAGTCTGGCAGTATGTCTACCAAATCCAAGTGTGAAGATTTTGCAGTCCGCTACAGAAGTGAAATAAACTCTATCAGATCAAATTTATCTCAGTGTCACCATACGAATTTTATCACCCCCAGAGCCTTTGTCTTTATGTGAGGAAACACTGAGATGCTTGGCAAAGTAATTTCCCAATTAAAACCAGCACCGTGCCTTTTACTTCCCATTCTTACATGCTTTTTAAAACCTCAATACAGGACAGTATCCAATCTACTATTTTTAATAAAAAGAAAATTTAGGAGCTTGTTTTTAATCAGTTAATTCATTTTATAAAGTCTCACAATATTTTTGAAAAATACCAATCTGGTATTGGACCAGTCTTACTAACACGGAATTTTATGCAAGCAGGGGTGAATATTCATCTAAAAGCTATAAAATGAACTGTGGTCTTCCCCAAGGTTTTTAACCTTTACATGCTGCCACTTGGAAATGCCATCAGGAGGCGCATCATCAGCTTCAAAACTTATGCTGACGACATGCAGCTCTACGTTGCCGTGTCTCCTGATGACCCAAGGCCAATTGATGTCCTTTTAACTGTATTTTAGATATCAAGTTATGGATGGCAGAGAATTTTCTAAAGCTCAATCAGGACAAAACTGAAATATCAGTCATTGGTACTGAAGCTGAGAGAGAGAAACTGGTTTTACTCACTTTGACAGAGTTGCTCTTTTTGAATTTGAATCCTTTTTCAGACTTCATTTTGATTTCTTTTATATTATTTACCTTATTCTATTGTCCACCATTCTTATTGTTATTTATTTATTGTGTAAAACACTTTATGCTACAACATATTTGTATGAAAAGTGCTACACAAAGTCTGACTGATTGATTAATCGATGCATTCGCAATTCCCAAGAAAAAGTGAGCTCATCTAATTGTAGAAGTTGTGTCTGTCAGCGATGCTGTTCATATCTGTTCAGTACATATTATCTTTACATAGCAGTATAATGTATTTGTATTCTGTTACATCCCAACAGTGCACACAGTGTGGAAGAAACTAGATGCTCAATGGGGGCTGACAGCTCATTTTTTTCTGCCCCCGACTCCCCTAGTGGTTTGATCCAGCTCTGTTACTGTTAATGATTTGTAATGACTTCATCTTGTCACTACAATTTGGTTATGCACTCTCTTTTTTTTGGAATCTCTAAAGGTCCCACTGAGTCACCTAGACATATTTGTAGAAACAATAGAGCAAAATCTTCTGTGGTTCAGCAGCCATCGCCGATTTATTTTAGGTAGATCAATTTAGGCCTCTGCTCAAAAATATGGATGGAATTGGAAATGGTTAAAGTAATTTTTTCAACTAAATAAGGAACAATGCAGTCTATATTTAAAATCTGGCAGCTGGTATGTAATTATCTGTATCTCAGTGAAGATAGGTGAGTAAAGGGACCTCAAGCCATTAGAGAAATTAATCATGATAGCCAATAAAAGTCCACTACATTAGATCTAAGCTCCTCAGGGAAAGCATTATGGGCCATGAGTCCTGTAAGCTGAAACAAATCATCCCTAGCTCTTGCTCTGGCAATAGCCTGCTCCCATTATGATCTAGAGTTAAACGAAAGCAATACTTCCCTCCTCATGTACTGTTTAGCACGGTTGTCCTGCCTTCCAGCTCAAACTTGGAATTTTTATAAAATTCAGAAAGAAACAATCTTTGCAGTTTTATGCATAAGTCATTCATCAAGTTTTTTTCTTTTAATTTGCTCATGAGTCACAGTTGTTATGCTTTTCAAAAGTGACATTTACACTGTAAGTTTATTTATTATTAATCTTAAAACACTAAACAGAATCACGGACAAAAGCTCCGGCAAGTAGAACATCTGGAACTCTACTTTTCTATTTGTTTCATTTGTTCCTGTGTTGCGAGCGTAACATGAAATATGAAATATAGGGATGGAGAAATACGAGGGATGACATGCAGCCACGGACATGGATAAATATAAAGCATTACAGCATTTCCCCTCTTCTTTGTTACATTGTTTACATTAACTACAGTATATTATTGTTATATTGGTTAGCCTTCTTCTTTCCCTTCCCTTCCCTTCCCTTGCCTTGCCTTTCCCAGCACATTTCTATGTTTCTTGCTGATGAGTGGATTGGCTGATGAGAGACTGTCAGAGGAAATGTGTGTTGCATGCTCATAAGTATGCACGTACATGCTCTTGTACGTGAATGAGATACAAACAATTAGGGGATCCACAAAATTTTTATCCACAGCACTACAGGGGGTCATTCTAATCATTTATAAATGGATTCAGTGTTAAAGGTATTTTTCCCTACCCCACACTGATTTTCATTTAAAGAATCCATCAGCAGACTCTTGAAACTTACTTGAGATGTCATTGATCACATGGACAATAAAATGTTCATATTATTGTCAATGTTACATTATCATTACTGTATGAGCACAAACTTATTAAAAAGTCCGCATTGCATTATCATAGAATAATAACTTTGAAATATAATAATGATTATATATATATTGCACAACTCAAGGAATTATGAAGGGTCAACTAATGATCACATCATTAAAATATTAATTTATTTGAATAGGTTTTTTTTGCTCCAAAAGAAGACACTGAGAAACAAAAGCCTACTTTTACAACTGTGCTGAGCTAATATTAAATCAGAGCTAAAAAAGGACCAGCTAACAACAGATAACAATCATAACAAGGACAAATACATCAACTGAGGAAGAATTTTTATTAAAAAAAAAGTCAATATCAATTAAGATCATCGCGGCTAAGATTAATCATGCGCTTAATGAGTTCTCTGAAATTACTCAGAGACACCAGAGCATCAAACTTCGAGATCTATTGGAAATGAATCCCAAAAAAATGCAGCATCGTATCTGAAAGCAGACTTCGATCACTATAATGGACCTTCAAAAGGGAAAACAAAATACCCTCAAATGTCTAAACTGTCTAAATACATATCTGAAAATTACACACATGCAACAGTCAGAGACGTTGCTACATCGATACACCCGCCCAAATTCTGTGTGAAATTTGATCAAAATCAGCAAAGAGCCACAATCACCTTACTTCTTTACGGAATCTGCTTCCTGAAAACACTCTGACACTGACAGAAATGTTACACTCAACCATTTCAGTGCAGCCTCAGTCTGTAAAACATCAAGCGCTCACATAAAACATGCCCGTGGCACCACAAACATCGCTACCAGTCACCTGCCAATGTTAACCGTAAGTCTCCATACAGTAATTAGCTGGCGAGCTAATTATCTTTTGCAAAGGTCATTTAAAAACAAATACAGCTGTTCTGAAGGTATATTCACACCCTTCTAACCATCGCACTGAAAAATATTATGTCTGGTGAATGGTTAAAAAAAAAATCTGTGGATAGGAAAGAGAGATACGACTTGGGAGACAGATTAAAAATCTTTTTTTTATCATTCAGTGGAATATAAAAAAATGCTTTGGAATATTTTTGTCAGAACAGTGCTAAGTGTTTTTTTTTTTTTTAATTACACTCTGAGCTCTTCTAACATTGTTGGTTTGTTATCTTCTGTTATCTTTTTGAGGAACTGTTACCTCTCTGAACCCCTTGAACTATATTCTAGATGGATGTCACTGAGGCTGAATCCAAGAAAAACAATAATCAGTTGGTGAATATTTCCCCATGTTGTTTAGTGGCAGAAAATTAAATAAAATGAAAATTAATGTTGATAGAATACTGGTCTTTTCAAATCAAACAGGTTTTGACTCGCAGTGAGTCATGTTGTTACAAATCTACCTGTGCATGTTTCAGAGGAACAGATACTTACCCCTGCATGATGCCAACCAGACCCTGTTTTTCCTCCAGACTCTATGGACATGTGGACAACTATGATCAACACGACTTGTGCAAATGAACAGAAATACATCCCTGTGTCAGACAGCGCAGCACAGAGTGACAGAGGAAAGAAAGGGGTGCAAGTCGGCGACGCTTCCGACAATGGAGAAGTATTCCAACAGACCTGACATCATCTGCACGCATCCAGAGAAGTCTCTGATTCAATTTGAAGAGTACTTCTCTGAGTCTGACAGCTGCTGTTGTGACACCAAATGGGTTCAGTTTCCTTTTGGTGACAGTGCAACAGTGGGGTCAAGAAGAACAGTGACAGCGAGCAAAGGATCCACTGATTGAATTATCTGCAGCTGCTGTTAGAAAAAGGCCGATATGAGATCAACCGCCCCTCTTGTCTGGTTCGTGGATCGGCTGCAAGGCGGTTACCAAGGCTGACATCAAAAGCAATAAAGTGACTTTTCTGTTTACGACCACGTATCTGTGAGAGTGCATTCTGCAGCCTTGTGTACGAGAGGAACAAACACAAAATACCATGCACAAATAGTGAGTCTGTGTCCAATGAAGAAGAACAGTAATGTGTGCGGTTCAGGTGTGTGCTCAGATCTCCCACTCGCAGGATTAAAAATCCATTTTAAACAAGTCCACAGACTGCTTAGGTGGAGGTTGAAAGCAACAGTGATAAAAAAAAAAAAAAAAGCACTGCCCACTGTAAAAGTGAAGTCCTGATAGTTTGAATGAATACATGCATCGCATCAAGCAGCAGCAGGTCCTATTTTCAACGTAATCCTCACTGCCATATCAGCAATAAAAGATATAGAATAAAGCTTGTGCATTCACATCAGCATGAAGAAAATAGGCAGTGTATATAAGCTGATTTCCATGGTGTTAAAGTCACAGCAAACCTTAACACCTCCGTCATTACGCATGTGTTATAATCTGCCGCTACTATCAAGCAGCAAAGATAAACCATCTCCCTAATCCATGTTTAATTTCCTGTCCCACTGTGATGTATATAAGCCCTTTTTTCTGCCATCATTGGTCATTATCTGCTGCTGATTAAAGCACCAAAAGGAATATGGTGGATTACGGGGAAGCTGCTGGTAAATATATGGGCTGCGGTGAACGCACAGACATGTGAGAGCAGCGGTGACTGATGTGCATCCCACTGACTTTTGGATGATTTTTTCCTAAATCGATACTGTTTGCTGGTGCCAGTGGCTTCAAAGTGGGGTTGAGAAGTTAAGATTTTTAGTGTTTGAAGCTCTTGACATTTACTGGTTCAAAAGCATGTCCTCATTGGCTGCATTTGACACGCACCTGCGCTCATGAAAGCTTTTACGTGTAATGTTCTATTCTATTCGATCTATTCATCTGGCTGTTTGTTTTTAGGGGGAAAAAAAGGGGGGACGGTGTTCACAATGAGTTTCATGGTCTTCATTACAAAGCTCCTCTCAGCTATGCTGAGTGTTTCCATGACTTCTTAGCTCATTGTTTTGGTCCTCAGCTAACTCTGCACAACCCTAAACAAACAGCTATATGTCTATTTTGTTCCCTCAGGTGTTGGTGGAGACCAAAACAGAGCTAAAAACAGAGTGAATATGGGAACGCATGGTCCAAATGAACTATAATGTTGCTCTGTCTGTGCTGGACGTGTAAATAGGCAACTGTCTGCCAAAGATATTCTTTGAGTTGATTAAAGAAGAAAAATACTGTTCTGCTTCAGGTCTTTAAAAGTTTTGCAAGTGAAGTCTGCATCCGGTCTCGCCTAGGCCAGGCTAGTTTTCACACAGCTTCTCATCAGTAAGCAGTAACTAGCCACTGTTAGCTCTCCAACCATCGTTATGGGCAAGGAGCGGGAACAGCTTGCTTCAGTTACACATCAAGTCCCTGCTTTGTGAGTCTACTGTGTTCATGTGACACAGTGTGGCGAATATGGAGAGCCGTGTAGATACACATGGGACAGTAAATGAGGATTTGCTTTGCATGCACGTATGAATTTCTTCCAGATATTTCCCCAGAGGTATCCTGTATCCTTATTGCATCATACCTCCCATATGTTTTTTCCATCTGCCCATCCCTTCATCAGCTCATTCCTCCACAGCACATGAATAGACCCGACACGGCTGAGGCTGCCCTGGATCCAACAATAGAGCCATTTAAAGTTCCACATCAGGGTTTTACTGGCACTTTAGAAATGAAAATTCAGAGAAGGAAAGCGACAGGGCTCTCAGAAATAGAAAAAAAATAACACAGCAGCATTATTTATTAACCTTATTTACTGGTTTGAATGTGTGCACATGCTTTGCTAAATGAGTTTTATTTATGTAACCCATTTAAAAACACTGAGAGCCACATCTTCATGTGAGAGCAGGCCCCCGTCGCAGACAAAACGAAACCCACAGAAACTGCAGGAAAGAGTGTCATAACATCATAAAAGGCAGACCAAATTAAAACTGTGAAAATCCAAGCCGAGTTAAAATCCGTGAAAGATGAAAAATCTTCTCTCTGACCTTCAAATTTTCTGAACGCATTATGTTTGTGTTGCATGACAGACCAATGAGTCATTCCATCGCTTTGTTTTTCAAAGAAGAGAGAAGCAGACAGGCATCTGAATCAGCTTTATCAATATGGAGAGAGGTATAGCCGTGGAGGTATTGTAGAATCGGCCGGCGGAGCTCCGTCTGTCATTCTCTGTGACACCAGAACGGTCAATCATATTCCATAACACTCACTCTGCTGCCATCATGAGAGAATATATGCCCTAGCTACAAAACCTTGGCATAACCTTTCTCCAGTGTTGGCTTTGTCCATTAGTCACCATTCACTTTAAAAAGCAAAAAAAAATTTGCTTTTATCAGATTCTAGTTATTCACATTTTAAAGCATCAGACTATTTGTTCACTTACTGTTGACAAATGAGAAGACTAAAACCAACACTGAATGTATCCTACTATCAGGTATTGTGTTTGTATCTAAAGCCCGATATATCTTATTCCTCTATGCCACAGTGCTCCACCATTGTCCGAAAACCCATCAATGAGCCACAGCGTTACACCTTAATCATTTAGCTCCTGGGGCACCTCTTTACTTTCTCCTTATCCTCTAACTTAAAAACATGGAGACGTGTCTTCTGGTGCACCTTGCCTTGCTGAATTGGTGACCAAAAACCTGCACTACTAACACTAAGTTCACAGACTAGATAGTTAGATAGCCACTCGGATGTACCACTTGGAAAAGCTTGAAACTGAATCTGTTTTTTCAAAATGTTTTCAAAATACTTTGACCCTTATTCCACTGCTAGTAAAACCGTATGTTCTTGGTTTGTTTGCATTGTGCTGACGTGTCCTTGCTAGCCGTCATTCAAACATGCACACCAGCCTGACTACTCAGAGGCTAAAAGGCTAAAGGGACAGTTTCTGCTCAATCTCTCATTTCAGGCCATTTTTTTCCTCTGTTCAAATAAAGAACAGATTAATGAATAATTTAAAAATAATTTTATTTTATCAGTACATTAATTTTGACTGCAAAAAAGGAAAACTAACTGGTTACAGTTGGATGTTATAGATCTATGTCAACAGTATGAACCAATGGGCTTGATGCTGAAAATCAGACATTAGTGTTTTTCTGTCCTTACATACAATAAATGTGATGATTTTACATTGTCAAACTGTATAATTAGTTTTGAAATATTATACTGACACCTGCTTTAAAATGACTGGCCACTCCAGAGGAGTAAACTTGTACTTTGAGCCATCACAATGGCTAAACTGAAAGAATCAAAGGTCATACAATTCTATAGTCACTTGGATTTATTTGGTTTCAGATTAGAAAGAGAGTAATGGTGAGAAAGTGACACTGGTGCAGGAAAATGCAAGCCCGTTGCACCAGTAGCACGATGCAGCAATGCAGCTGCTTTCAGTGATTTCAAAGGAGGCCTGCTTTCCATGACTGATGACTGTAGTGGAGCCTGACTGAACAGTCCACAGTCCACTAGTTGAAAATGAAAGCAGCAGGCTTTCTCATGTGTCAGTGCATGCTCACACAAACACAGCAGCCTCCTGCAGAGAACTCATGTTCACCACACACCATTTGGAAGCCATTACAATCATTACCGACGTGTGTGTGCATAGCAGGGCGACGGAGTTGATGAGAGCGGTAACTAGGACTGCGCCTGGTGCATCATATTGACTCCCGGCGCAGTTATGGGAGCGAGTGTTGGAAGAGGCTGCGCAGGCTGCAGTCAGGCAATGATGGAGGGGCGGAAAGGCAGACAGTAAGGTCACTCAGAGAGCACAGCAGCCAATGGATTTTATGCTTCCTTGCTGTTACACCCACTGGATTTATAAACTCACTTGTTAAGAGAGGTAAAGCTTGCTGTGGCTTGAGTGCATTTTGGTCAAAGTGCGCCGGTGGATGTTTTATGTAATGGTCGTTTGTATTCTGACCACAGGCCTCAGCTGATCCCTATTTTCACTCGCAGGCCAGGCCGAGGAAAACCTCGCATCATGTCATTTTTTTTTTTTTTAAATTCATCTCACATTTACAGACACATCACGCCACCTTTTAACTTATCCCAGGTCAGGTAAATCCACATTTGAATCCAGCAGCAGCCAAGCCATTCATACACTCCAGGCGGTATTTGAGGAATGAAACGCAGTATGAATTTTTAAACAGCACACATCTGCGTCGAGTCTCCAGCATCATCTCTGATTCTTTGTGCCTTTGCTTGATCCAGCTTCGAAATTCATACTGTCAAGGTGTAGCCTTTCAGATATTCCAGACGTGCAAAGACTTTTTTTTTTCTCCCTCACAAACAGCATTAAATTGATTCTAAACTGTTTTTATTTTTCATGTATTTATTCTGAAACTAAGCAGGAATATAAATATGTGAGTCCAAACTCACAGAGCACTGGCTGAAAGGATCAGAACAGTTACCTTCACAGATATAACTCAGCTTTTCTCCTCCCCCCCCTACATCCAGACATAATCCCACACCAAATAGAATTACCAGTGGACAGGGTTGTAAAGATTTACTCAATAAATTGATCTTATGGCAAACAACAGTGGCCGGATTAGCTGGATAAAAAAGAGAGATCAAACCCAGAGAAGAATCAAATCCACCTCTTCAGAATAAGAGGGATTTAGGGTTTAAAACAAAAAGGGGAATTCACTAATGTATTTTTAAATTCAAATACATGGTAATGAGGCTCTTTGTCCACCGTGTGTGACATACCTTTCAGCTATTACCATTACCCAGGAGGCTATGTTCTGTTCTGTCTAGGCTTTCTGGTTCTATGATGGAGGTCAAAGCAGCAAAGCAAAAAAATTCACAGCCTCTGGATATACTTATTTACTGTTGGTGTATTTATTACCTCCCCTGAGAAAGCACATTATGTTTTCACCTCTGACTTTTGTGTATGAAATTACATAAGAGTGACTACAGATCTGACTGATATGTGGTGGTTAGATCAGACATGAATAGGCGGTATTGATCTGGATCTGTGATGTCCGGTATTAGGTGATTTACAATTTTAGGTCATTTATCATGGCAGGCTCTCACGTCAGCTGCTAAACGGTATTACCCTAACATGGATTTTTAAGAGAAAAGCAGAACAAAAAGATAAATGCCGTTTTGTTTGTGCCTTCTAGTCAGTTAGACATTTAAATTTATATTGATTTTGCATCTCAGAAAGGTTATTAAAAGTCACTGATTTTGCGTTTTCAGATCACAATGAATAAAATGCATAAATGAAACTAAGCCTTCGGGCTACTTCAGGCAGCCAAGTTCAGTCTGCTACTACGCTCACATGGCACATACTGTTGTCAATGCAATGAACCTTTCTCATAATGGCGGCGCACTTAACTCTTGTTTGGTTGACTTTTGCTTCCTTGTTGTTTTAGGTAGCACTTTTTCTTTTTCTTCTGACCTTATTAAAACCCAAACGTGTAGAAAACTAATGATGCATGTTTGATGAAGGTAACAAAATGTGAAAATTACCATAAAGCACATGAGGAAATATTTCATGCTTTATGTGGGCTGTGGCTGTGAACAAATTTATGTTCGTACAGCTGTAGCTCCTTAAGGCTCTGAGTCCAGGGGGACTCTCTGTGGCGCTGAACTCGGTGTTTCCTTGTGCTTGTTCCTTTGAGGAGATCAGAGCCTGGACACCCGTAACTGTATGAACCCTAATTCAGTGGGGATGTGCTGTGGTCAGCTGTTGTTTAACTTTGACATGGTCACAGTTGGGTTATCCATAAGTATTAAGGATGGAGGAACTTTCAGTATACATTGTTTTGGAAGTTAGGTTTAGAGTGTGCATAATTTACTGTGGTGTACTGAAAAAGAAATGGGGATTCAAACTTTTAATCTATTCTATCTGGCAATTTAGCATTTTGTAGAGACTGTTTTAAATAGTTATGTTTTGCATTTACAGTGATTTATATTTCTCCTGTTCTACCCTCCCTTTTAGTTTTTGTATCTTTAAAGCAAAACTTAAGATATAGTATTTTGTAAATACATTCTGGAAAGATGATGGTAATATTGATTTGCATACTTATCATCTACGGTGATTACAGATATTCAGATGTGTTCCTTTGAAGCCATGGGTTTAATAGAATAGGACAGAAAAAAAAAAGTTTCGCAACCAATGTTTCATTCATTTTTTTTTTTGTGACACCTTTCTCACCTTTGCTTTTTCCTTAGAACTACTGAATGTTTAACATTTTAGGCCGCTAAAAAAAAATAATCACTAACATATTTTATTTGTTTTCATTACAACTGCCTCTCACATCAAATTGGTCAGTGTTAGAGAAAGATTATGGGCTTGTTTAAACAGAGTCAACAACGCTTTCAGACACAGGACAGGACATGTTTACCCTGTCAATATTCGACAAAAATCATGAACCTTTTCCTAAACTAGAACCTGAACGTAACCACACTCTGAGCTATGGACATAAACCTCTATCTCCAGTGGCAGAGTCCTGCGTATGCCCATGTATGTCCACCATTAACCCGACCTCCTCCCTACACAGTTTGAACATGTAGGGCTTTGTAGACAGCAATTACGTTTCCTTCAAAGCATGTATGACAAAGCAAATGAGTGGTACACAAATGTAATTTCTTGGACAGAGTTGGGGTCACAGGTTCACAATGCTATTCCTTAAGTGCTCACAAACTATAGCTACTGATATATAAGTCACAAAGCCGATCAGTGGACTGTACAAGGGAAGCAAAGACAACCTCAGACAGTAGATTGATGACAACAAGATAGATAGACACAGCTGATGACTGAGGACTGCTGTATGGATCACTGTCTTCCTCGAGGTTACCCGAAAACGGTTCCAAAACATCCAAAACAAGTGGACTACATCCTAATTCTGCAGAGACAGGACTCTGCCAGATTAGTATGACACACTACACCTCTTACTCTAGTCCTCATCCAGCTCATTACTGTCATCTTTTACAGCTGATTTCAAAAATGCACCCTGCATTTAAAAATGAAATAAAAATGCCATTGCTGTGACACGTCTGCCTTTTTAAATGACAGAAGTGCTACATAAGCCCTCCAACAAACTGCTTCTCCGGCTCCTAACTTAAAAATTCATCCCCAAATCCATAAAATAATGCTGTACGCAGTTATATTCTTTATTTCTTTAAGAGCCACCTTTAGCTTCTGTGCGTTATAGTGAAAAAAAATGCCAAAAACAGACCCAGAACAGGCAAATAAAATCAAACAAATACAACACTTCCTCAGTTTGTGGTTGAAATACTGCATCCAAAATGCCATCCAGGCTGATGACCCAGCACCACGACAGCAATCTGCTCATGTTCTGTAACAGCAAATGTTTAGCTCACACTTGTGCTCCGCCATCGCTCTCCTCCTCTCTGTGTATCTTTACTCTTTGACTTGAATCAACAACATCGCAAGTGTAGCAAATCCTGTCAGCAGCACGACTCCTCTTTGTCATGGAGGTGTGAATATTTTCTTTCTGTCTGTCTGTGTTTGTGCATAATTATGAACTGGCAGCGTGTCATTTATAATCTGAGAAGAGAATCATTTACCACTTGTTGTGAAAGCTGTAGCCAAACAGCAGCGTTCTCTGTTGACACGTTTGGTTTTATTCCCTTTCTCTAATCCGTGTTCGGTGCCGCTTCATAGAATTTCATGAAATGAGCGCAAACGTTGCTGCGTGAACCTGATGGAAATTATTTTTCGTCCAATACAAATTTTATTTTGTGAAAACTAAACAAACCGGGCACGGCATTAGCGGAGCTCGGTTGTTGTCCAACTATTAAACACATCAGTGAGCCACACTGTTGCACCGGGTGACGTGTCCCCTCATTACCACGGACACACACACTGTCGTTTATTTTGACTCGGTCCCACACACGCTGTCCTGCTGCCCCAAATACTCATTTGAGCACCAAATGTGTGTTAATTCGCCTGAAAAATGAAAGTTTTCTGAAAATAGTCCTGAAAAACTGCACGATTCCTTTCTGTTCTTTTAAATCCTGTTTGATAAAATCTATAGCACTCAGCATTTTTAGGAAATTACTGAGACCAAAACGTATTGGTTGGCTATACATAATAATGCCGACCTCATCCTTTAAAATGAAGCATCGCCTGGTACATATGACTTGGGTTATGATCTGGTCAAAGAAAAAGTGATATTTTTCTTCCTGTTCTATTGGAATAATTTCAGTAATTCACACGGGAAGAAGAAGAGAGGAGAGGAGCGTCTGAAAAAGTATTTACTTTTAATTCTGCTTTATTCTTCTGGCAGTCTTTTAGCTATCATTTTTCAATTTATCTTGATTGCCTGAACATCCTTTCAAAGGACTGCTGTTGAATATTAGCTGGCTGGCTAACACTGGGACATTTTTTTAAAGGATAATCAGTGTAAAAATCATCCTTATAAATAAAAATATGAAATAAATAAGTATATATAGGGATATATGTAAATCCATTAATGCATTTATGTATATATAAGACCATAAGTTCACTGCATGTCTATATATACATGTTTTTCATGGCACAGGCATGAGTAAACTGTGAAAACAAAATCCCCTTCTGGGACAATAAAGAGAAAGACTAAGAGTTAATTCTATTCTAAATTCCAGAGTTTCCAACGTTCACTACCTAAGTAGCAACTAAAGCATTAATAGTTTGTTAAGATTCAATGCTTTGTTATTATGGAAGAGATGAGGGACTGTAATTGTTGGTGACATATATGTGTATATTCATTCACTGAGCTCAGTCTTACGTTTGGATTGAAATTAACCCCAGATCAAGAAACTACAAGCTTAGGTTGATCACTAAAAATAGCAGATTGTGATGTAAAGATCACAGCAGGTCAGAGCGGAATGGTAATGGCTAATACATGGATTCTAATGCTTTGGAGTAAAGGCAGTTTAAATCCTGGCTGACTGAATTAAGCAGCCTGCTGCACATGAAAACTAGAATTACCTCCTTGTGGCTGTATGCCTCCGCCAACCAATCAAGTTGCATGTCCATGTCCATCCAGACTCATTTAACAGACATAGTCTATATAATCTGGACAGAAATAATAAAGACTTTGGAGAAATTTAATAAAACTTAAGTGAGAGTGAGAGAAAGAGTATTTTCTGATTTGTGATGCACGGATTTATAAATAAAATTGATTTGACTTAACTTCATCAAGAGTTGTCTATTGTATTAGTGTTTAACTTCGCTGAGAGAAACAAAAAAATCAAACCACAATCTATGTGTTCACATGTTTAACCAATTAAACTGATCCTGGTGGGACGCAAAGCTGCAGCCAAGACACTAGACAATGCTTCAAATATGGATGTTGCTCCAAAGAAGCTACAAATTCTAAAACAGATGACTACACACACACACACACACACACACACACACACATCTTCAAAGTGGGCACTGAAGATTAGTGTCTCCCCTGCTGTTAGGTTATGTTGAACAGTGGCTATTATGATGTCATAGCAAAGCTGACCTTTGACCTTTTGGATATAAAACATCATCCCTTCATCATTTCATCTTAGAAGATATTTGTGTAAAATTTTATCATAATTAGCTTATTAATTCTTGAGTTATGGCCAAAAACGTATTTTTTGAGGTCACAGTGACCTTGACCCTTTGACCTTTGACCACTAAACTCTAATTAGTTCGTCCTTGAGTCCAAGCGGACGTTTATGCCAGATGTAATGAAATTCCCTCAAGGTGTTCCTGAGATATCACGTTCACCAGAATGCGACGGACGGACAGCCGGGACGGATGGACAGAGGGACGTACGTGCCTCTGGCCGCAGCTGTCGCCGGCGTGGAGGCATAAGAACGGACATGAAGGAGATGGGAAATGTTGGGGTTGTTTTTACATATATGGAATCCATGTCTTGCCTGCTCGAGTGGACTCTTCCACACTCCAAATGACTTTATGTTTATTAAACAACAAAATTTAACTGCACTGCAGTTTTTATCTTTTCTTGGTGTGGATGTGATCCTGCTATGGGATCAGATGTCACAATGGGGGGTGGGGTTATGTTTTGATGTGTTTCTTTGTTTGTGATATGACTGACAAGATGTAAAAACACATTTGAATAATAAAGATTGTGGCTAAAAAAAAAAAATTATTTAATCTCACAGTAGAATACTTTAAAAGTTGAGAACTGATCCTGGGTCGTTGAGAGTTGACAATAAAGTAACCACCCACCCTTCTACCCGACTCTTGCTTTCCTTCCTCCGCACTGTTACGAATACGAAACTGCTGTCTGTTTTCTTGACTTTCCTTTTTTCATGTCATCCTTTCAAAGCTCCAACACACTCTTACTTTTCATGAACGCAGCTCATATTTGCATACATATTTGCATTCTAAGTCATCATGATCATTTCCTCTAAATTTCCAGGAGACCAGCTGGTTCCCAAGCAGCATCTCTCACACAGCCTTGACTCTGTTCCCATTCAAACTGCAGCGCTGCAGGACAAACATCCACACACACATCCACATACATCCACACACACACAAACACACACACACACACACACAGCAGCTTTCATTTCAAACAGACTTCGGTGATAAGAAATGTGGGTAACAATGTGATGTCTGCATCAATAGGCCACTTCAGCCCAACATCCAAGAGTCACATGGGATCAAACCCACATCAAAGCCTGGCCGACGCCACTATGAGAGCTGAGCAACAATGGAACAATAATTAAGCCACATGGATATCCAACCACCCCCCTGTCTCTCTTTCACACACACACACACACACACACACACACACACATCGCTGTGTCACCGAAATAGAAAGAGCACCGTTTGATGCCTGTCACGACAATACACCATCCCTTCCAAATCTTGACATGCAGCTACCTTGCCATACAATATGTAAGCAAGTCATTTCCATACATTTAAATGCAGTAAACATATTTAGTCACTTTCATCCACTAAGCAGCCGATCATTATTTGGGGCGAGGGAAGCTGTCATAACCAGCAGTAATGCAACAGCAATACATAACAAAATGCCAAAGCGCTTCCAATGCACTGTTTAATGAGGCAATATACAAGAATATGCTTTGGCTGTATTGATTCAACCACTTTTTTAGCCATTCATGAATAGTCAGGCTCATTTACTTCATTTATCGTGTAATTAATATCCAGAACAAGCTCATTTTTTTCTTTTTCTTTTTTCACAGTAGTCCTTGATTAATGTTCCTTTTTTTTCCATCACTGCTCCCTGCTCAGTGTGAGGAGGGATTATTTTAACTGTTTGAGGGAAAGAAGGGACATCTAATACAAAACCATCAAATCGAGTATGTAAAATGAAATTGCACATCCCAAATTCAGGGAAAATTGATGAATATGAAAAACTCCAACCGTCCTTTCTAAATAAAAAAGGGTCTGTTTCTGTGTAGATGACACTTGTTTCCAATCATTTGAGAGAAAAAGAAATTTAAAGCAACTGCGCATGAAGTTTGGATCACTTTAAGGCAGCAGCTGAAGATATTTGAAGGTTATAACATGTATTTTCCTTGCAAGAAAGTCCTAAGCAAAAAAAGAAAAAGAAAAAAAAGTTCTGGCATTAGCGCCCGACATTCTCTTCAGGGCTGCTACACAAGCACGACGCAGATGACACAGGGTGCTTGTGCGTAATAGCGCGGAAACATGTTGGATACCCTTATTCCCTTCATGAGTGGGTGTGCTTAAAGCATAACTCGCACAGCGCTTAATAGGGAAGGGGGGGTGGGGGGTGTGTGCGGGGGGGCAGAAAAAAAGGTCCCTTGTACCTCCTCAGCATCGACGTCCTCCTCGCTGTCAGTGGGTTCCGGTGCTTTCACGAACCACCATTGGATCTCCAAATACACAGACGCGGTTCCGCTCTGGAAAGCACACGCCATTTCTATGTTTTGTCCCTCTTTAACCGTCATGTTGGAGGGCAGATCCGTGAAGCGACCTGCAGATGAGAGAAGTCGGGGGTGGGGTGGAGGGAGGCAGGGAGGGGGGGCTTGTTATATGATGAGGACAGTTTGTATGATTTCTACACGCAATTAAACGTCTGCTCGCGGCTGCAGTCATGACCGTAGAAGGTAAACGCAGTCACAGCTGATGCGTTACTGGAACCAAGAGCTTGATTAAGGTGCGTTCTGGTTTTAATTGAGGGAGATGGCGGGCGGCCCCCCCCCCCCCCCCGTCTCGGATACTGACGAGTCTTCATCGGGAATTTACATAAGATGGGTAATTTACATAACGCACAGTCGCGCCATGGCCACATTATTCAGGCACTTAATCACGAAGGGGTTGAAGTCCTTATGGGAGTTGGGGTTTTTTTTTTTATTCTTTATTTTTATATTTCTCATTCTATGTTTTCTATCATTCTGTGGCCGTTGTTCAGCTATTTGAGACCTCGATCAGACACAATATAAACTTCACTGTACTAGAATGTGAACAAACACAAGAGAGCTTAAAGTCTTAAAAGCACAAGAAATAACAAAGGAGTTTGGTTCGAGGGATGCTACAGAGAGCCTAAAGGAGAGTGGAGGCAGGAAAAAAAAAGCGTGAGGATATTCGTGCGTGCAAACTTTGATACCAAACCCTCTTTTCCCTTCTGTATCTGCAACTACAACCGTTCTTAGACTTGTTTGTAGGTTTGTGCGCGTTTTCGAGGTGATTTGGGAATGCGGCTTTAAGGAGGAAGAAGAGCACAGAGGCAGTTTGAAAGTAAGCTCAGATGAAACAGGGCAGACAGGCTTCTGGACCGTCGCTTTCAGGACCATGGACAGCCGCATGCAGCACCGTCCAAGGTGCTGAAATCACCGGCTGATCGGGTACTTTTCATCCACAGCGACTATTACAAGAACTTAAATCTTTTATGGTCACAAGCTATTTACTAACACGAGAGGAAATGCACGAAAAAAATAAACAGTTGCTTTCTCTCCTCCACATGACGCCAAATGACTTGATTTCAAACGATCACCAGTTGCATTCTTTCGTCATCACCAGTAAGAAAAGCAAAAAACCAACAATAAAACCCAAAAACGCAACCTTCTTCATTTTAAGCTTTAGCTTGGTTTTCCCCTTTCCGCGCTCATTACAGTGCATCTCACTTCAAACATTTTCCTCCCAAAAACCATCCGTTGCTTTTTTCCAGAAAGGCTGCGCACTTTTAACACTTTCTCCGACCGAGCAGCTCTTCCACCATGCAGGGCTGCAAGCCCGACACGATGATACACCGAAGAAAATCCGCGATTCTTACCTTCAAAGGAGAATCCGAATTGCACGCAAAATCCGGCTAAGAAAACAAATCCAACAGTATCATGAGAGGTCCACATCATTCCAATATAGAGGGAGAGGTCTTTTTTTACATCAGCCGAAGGGGGGAAAAGAGACGAATCTTTCCCACAAAAAAAAAAAAAAAAAAATAGCCTACACACCAGCAAAATCAAACAGTTGCTGAGCGAGTGTGTTTAAACGGAGATTGCCGAAGGTGGAACATGCTGCAAAACCACAGCTTGTCGTTGCTGAAGTTCTTTTTCTTTTTTTCTTTTTTTTTTCTTCTTCCCCTTCCTCCTCTCTGTCTCTCTGCAGGAGAGACTGTCGACTGCTTGGCTGTATTGAAGTCTGTAAAAGAGCCGGGCTGCGGTCTTCGTCTGCGCTACCGGAGAGACGTCAGTCTAGTGGATCACTATGGCATCCACACACTCCACACCTCTGCAAATCTAGTCCTCACCCGGCCCCTTACTGTCACCTTGACCGCTTGATTTAAAAATGCGCCGCGCATTTCTGCCGCACAGACATTTCCATCAGTTCTGAGGGATTTTTTCTCATTCTCATTCTTCTTATTATTATTTGATTTGGTTGTCTCCACAAATGATGCGGAGTTTTCTGGTTGTTGTTGTTTTTTTTTCTCCTTTACTTTTTAAAGGAGATGTGTTTTGAACGCCTACCTCCCCAGCCTACCTAACAGGAAAATCAACAAGCATAATAGAAAACTTCCTCTGTCAAAGCCATAAAAGTCTATAAGGTAAAGAAGAAGGAGAGGAAGTGTGTGTGCGTATTTAGTGTGGGTGTGTCGAACTCTTGAATGCTTATGCAGTCAGGAGACACTCCGCCAGCCAGTGTAAGAGGCTATAAAACAATATTTTAGCATTAGATGGGAGCAAACAGAGAGAGAGTGGAGGGGGGTAAGGGGTGGGGGTAGGGGGTGGGGGTAGAGGGGAGGGGGGACCAGCGACCCGGCAAGTGCAGGGCAAGCACGGCATGTCCAGAGTCATTAAGACAGAAGAGATCCTGCTGGAATATTATTGGTCTCCTGAGCAGACTGAGAACACTTTGCCCTTTTGTTGCAACGAGCACAAATCGTACCACTCCTAATATTTGCCCTTAATTGATTCAGAGACCAATCAGGGATCATCCTTCTGGGACCAGCACTTTTCTCTTCCATCAACAAAAGTGTCTGTGGGCAGAGGTATTAAAGAGACTGGTCTAAAGTCAGCTGGATAATCACCGGTCCCAGCTGTCATCCGGTTCACAGCAGTTTCACAACTGTACTTCATGCTGCATGTGAGTGTGAATCTGTTCTAAAGTTGCACCACTTGAAAACACAATGATTTCATTAGTCTTTTTTTTTTTCTTCTCTGAGCTGTTGATAAGAGTTGTAGCAACACGGTTCCTCTGTGAGTAGTGAAAGTTATTTATATTCTTTATTAATGAGAAACCTCATCCTTCTTCGAGCTTCAAGTTTTTACTGTCAATCAGTAAATGCTTTTAAGTCATTTTGGGAGGCCATTTACTACCTTTTATTTTGACAGTGGATCGTAGAGAGGTGACAGGAAATGAGGGGAGAATGATGAGGGATGGCACGCAAGAAAGTTCCCCTGCTGGGCTCCAGCGTTTTAGGACGGGATCTCTTTGCAGTCACTATGGACAGTATGTACAATTACAGCAGCTAGTAACACTTTAAATGTATTATAAATGAGCATGTCAGTATTATTTAAATATATACTTGGAAAAAAAATGTGGTCTTATCCTTTAATTCCTTTTAATCATTTGAGTTTGCAGCTAATGGAGGAAGAACAAAACTGACAGATTTAAAGTTTTCATCTCAGCCAGACGAAGCAGGGGAGACAGATTCTGGACTTTGGGGCATGAAGCAGCTGTCTGTGGAGCTAAAAATCACTCACCCTGCAAGCTGGATAATTGATCATATTTCATGCAAAGAGCTCCTTGAACTTTGCATTGTTGCTTTTTAGCAAAACATTAAATATTCATGACTAAAAAAATGTTTTTTTTTTTTTTTTTAAGGGTTGAAACACTGCAGATCTGTTTCATTAGAACTGTGTGGGTGTGTTGTCACCAGATTTGAATGACACTGGCCTGGCTTCAGCACATTAACAAACAAACAAACAAACAAACAGAACAGCAAGCAACCAACTTAAATCAGTGAAAAAAAAGCACACGAAAAACGCAAATATAGAAATGTCTCATGTGAAACCATACTAAAACGGTGCGTTTGTGTAGGACCCATTACTCATGATAAATAGCTCATTCAGAAAATAGGTTTGCAGAGCCTCTAATGAAGATGTAAGAAAGAAAAAAAAACAACCATAATCTTCTTTGTGTATTAATGTTACAGCTGCAGACAGATAATTTAAAGTAGATTGATTTTATTCAGCTAAATCAGACACTCATGTGCCTTATGTTTTGTTGCTAAGAGGAAATAACAGACCAGCCCCAACAAGTTCAAGCTGGAAACCATGAACACAGGGAGAGAAATATTTGCTTTTCTGACAATTTACGAGAAGAATTCGAAGATATTTTTAAGCAGAGGGGCTGCACCAACATCTGCGCATACACAGCTTTTTGAAAAACATCTTAAAAATCTGTAGTCTTAACAGAGCGCACAAGCACCTTTGGAAATATGTGCAGCAGGAACACATGATGACAGAAGTGTCCATGCTGCCCTTAGAAATACGTCCTCACCTCAGCCTCCCTTTTGAGATGGAGCAACTCTGATCACCGAGCTGCCGTTTACTAACTACACCTGGCTGCTGTTCAGTTTGAAAACACTTTGCTCTGGTTCGCAGCATGTCTTTGGCTGAAACAAGTTTCCTCCCATCTGTTTTGTAGCAGACTCTGAGACGTGTTTGCTCCTGCTTGGTGGGGGTGTTCGGAGGTGTCACCAGATGATACATAAACAATATGGTTTTTAACCCCCCCCCCCCCCCCCCTTTTGTTTTTTATTTCACATTTGCTGCACTGGCACACTGTGTTTGAGACAAATGACTGACGTGCACCTGTTTAGGACATTAAAATGCATGTTTATCCGAAGTAAACTTTACACAAATGATGTGCACGTTCTTTAACAGGTGTTCCCATAGAAGGAAGAAATATGTTTGCAAAACTTTCATGGATTAACTACAAAACAATAGTTCTTTATCTAATTTTATTTAATTTATCCCTGTCCATAGTAACCTTAATTCATATTTCATTAAAGTCCTATAAAAAAAAAAAGTTCAAAACTTTAGAAAAAGCACAAACACGTCTAAAAGCACGTCAGTTAGTCAGTTTATTTAAGATCTAAAGGAATATTTACTGTAAGTTTCCCGTCAGCACCCATGTGCCTGAACGTTTCAGGTCATGCAAAAGAATGTTCCACGCACGACTGCCTCCAGTTCAGACAGTTTGAACTTTGAGCTAAGTGCTTCCTTGTGAAGCTGTGAGCTGTGCTCCGCGGTCAGCTGGGTACCACCGCTGCCCTCAGTATGACACAACGGCGAGTTACCACTGAAGGATTCTGCTGCCTGTCACGTCAAAGCCAGATGAGCTGAGAAGACGTTTGAGCGCCGGCGGTTCCTCATGCTTGGAAGTGCGGCACTTTAAAGAGTCACCTTGGAGTCCGATGGACTTATTAACATAAGGATTTAGATCATAACAAAGTCACTGGATTTTTTTTTTTCTCCAGGAAGAATAAAATAGCATGAGTTTTATACAGCTCCTTTTGTGCAAAGAGTATAATTATTGAAGATGAATTGTGCCTCTGCTTTTATCAGTTAAAAAAATAAAATAATAATTTAGTGACTCAGTAGTTTCTAAATGCAACACATTTTTTAAAAACATTTTTTTAATTTTAATTTTTGAATATAAACTTAAACTGACCGTAAATGTCTTTTTATAGCCTAAAATTAGATATTCTGTTTAAGTCAGATTGCAGCAGAGAGTCCCACAGCAAAGAATAACTGTGTTTTCATATCTTTATGAATTTAGATATCTTAGCTGGTGGGCTATTTAATGACTTTTTTAAATTGAGTTCATTTTCTTTCAGTACAAAAACAGTCTCTTGTGTCTCATTCTTTACCTAAAAGGACCCAAATGTAGTATAAACTAAGACAAAACCAACATGTCATGGTGTTCATCAGGAAATCAGGAGTTTGCTCAGTCGGATTGGAGTTGATTGAGTTGACAAAACGTTCGGTTCAAGTTTGGCATTCAGGTGACATTTCACTAGCTGTAAATCTCCTCCAGGAAACATGAGAGATTCTTCTGGAGAGTCACATGTAAATGTGATTTTCTGTCCCAGCTGTCTGATACAGCATGCTGTACTTGTTTGATTAAAAAGATTAAGTCAGTGTTGGATCATGAGCAAAGGAAAAAAAAGAAAGAAAGAAAGAAAGAGTTGAGTTACTGTCCTCCAGATGAAGCACATGAGCTGTTTAGCGTTCCTGCGTCTTTCTGATTGCTTCAGTCCCTGCGCTTCTCTTCACACTCATTTTCGGTTTCAAACTAAAGAAGAAAAACAGCTGCATCAGCTGTTTGTTCAAGTGGCTAAGTACGGCGTATGTTTATGCGGTCGAAAAGGACCTCAAGCAACTGTGTGAATAATGACTCGTGTGTCTTGCGCAAAGGCAGAAGCAGCCAGATGGTATAATGGTAGCCACAAAACCCCGGGCTGGAGATGTGTGTACCTACTGACCCCCTCGCTGTAATGATTATAACACAGTTTTAAACTTATGGAAGGGTTGTGATCCAGCATTGACTGTAAACAAAGAGCAATTTGTTAAAGTTTGATGTTTCGTTGACCCATCCTCCCACGCCCACCTCCACCCTCCTACACAGATTTGTGGCTTTGTAATAATGTCACCTGACTTTCTCCTATGCTCCCACCATAAATACTACAGCCACTAGAGGGCTGCGGAAACAGCTGGTGCTGTTGCTCTTCTTGAAGCACAGTCTCCAAATGATATATTTTGTGATTCACTTTGGGCTGTAGTTCCTATTGAGGACACATCCTTTTGTACTTCGTGGGAAAGTGGTTGAGTGGACACTTGTTGGATATCTAATAGGCTGTTTCCATCATTTCTTAGACTCAAAACACTTATATTTAACTGTATATGCTGAACAGTGTATTTAACTGTGCTCAAACATTCAGTACATTTAAGATTTACTTCTTTGAGGCAATCAGAAAATACAGGAGTCACTGGAATCTGTCTGCACGTAGAGGTCGTCAACAGACTTGATCTTCATGGTGCAAAATAAAATTTAGAGAAAATTTACAGAACTAACTGGATAAATAAAGAATTTACTTTTTGTGCCTTGTGGGGGGAAGAAGAAACAATCAACCTATTTCTAAAACCCTGCCTTCTGCCTTGTTTTTTTTTTCAGCTTCTAATTGGGTTGAGAGAGAACATACAGGGTTATTTCTTTTAGTATCTTAAAGTTCAGCTACTGCAGACACTAATTATCAGAAGGCGCAAAAAAAAAAAAAAAACTTCAAAATGAAGCAGTGTCACCTCTTCTTCAGCAGACCTCAGTGCATCTCCACTGTCAAGAAATACCATCTGCCCTGTCAGTACAATAGCCATTAGGCAGTGAAACCACAGTTTAGCTGGTTCCCTGCCAGCATCCATTTTGTCAGCCTGAGCACACTCCACGAGGCTCGCTGAGTGCAACAGAGTGCATCAAAAAATAATTAAACACTTTTTCCAGGGTGATGATGCAAGCAGTAATTAATTTGCCTTTGCATTCAGTAATGTTCATTAATGTGAATGCCACAATAATAATACTTTCTACCAAACTGCCTCATCTCTTGTTATCTTGCTTCCCAAGGTTTCATGGTCATAATATCTGGTTGTGGAGAACAACTAGCATATCAATAAGACCCCAACCCTCCCCCACAGTAGCCAGTGTAGTAGTACACACTGAGCAGTATTTCTAAAAGTAGTGCAAACAAGGAAGATATTTCCATGTAATTAAAATTTAAAAAAATGAAAAAATAGTCCATTTGAGTTTACCTGAACAGCTTATTTTGTGCTTCACTGCCCTAATTTTTTTTTTTTTTTCTAAGGCAGATAGTTCTCAGTTCCTCCTTATCATCATCAACCTCCCAGCAAAGTGTTGCATCCTTCCTGAAACAGCCTGATGGCAGAATGACGCACAGCTTTGGTGTTTGTGCAGTGTGTGAGAGACAGAGGTCTGTGAGATGAGCTTGTAGTGTCTTTTTCACTTTGATGGAGGCAGAAAGTCATTTATCAGATGAAAAGAACTAGTTGAGCTGAGTGTGTAATTCATGATGAAGGCCAATGAACTTTTAATGGGAAGTTGTATTTTACTGGCCCCTGTGGGTGCAGGTCAGAGGTCAAATTCAGTTACAAGGGACTTGACCTCTGGTTGGCTTTATTTAGTCAAGTTATGTGTAACCATAAACACGTCTGTGGTTCTACAGGAAGCAACATTTGGCAGCAACATTTTACCACCTGTCAATCAAACAAGCACCACATGTAAAATATTTCCAGCCTTATCGACGCTTTCGAGTCCCATGATTCTTAAAATTACAACCGAGGCGCATCATAGTATTAGTCTACATGCTTCTCTGTCCATTGCAGACCATGTAGTTGAGCCTCAGTGGCTGCATCACAGAGCGTTGCATCATTTGCATTAGCACCACACCTGTACAAGCACCTGTTGCCTCTTATACACAGAAGAAGCCAAGATCTGGGGGAGCAAACATGATAAAATGTCTGCTCTTCTGGAAAGTGAAAGGGGAACACCACACATTTCCCATGTCAAAGTATGTTTCCAGATGATAGGGAATATTACTGTATGTTTAAAAAAAAAAAAAAACAGTTGGATAAAGCTATTTGTGTTTCCAGAGGGAGCTGTGCGCTGTCTGATAAACTGCAGTTGGGCCTGAAGACTACAAGTTAAAAAATAAATAAAAATAAAAAAATCTCGGGTGTGGAGTTTACCAGACCTCTGTAGACCAAACCAAACAACTGCAAACCATGCCCAGAGTGAGTTTATTTTCCTCTACTGCTTGTGACTGTGGGAAAATCGCTGCTTGACATCATTCATTTAAGGAGTTCTAGCTGTTCTAAAGCTACATCTCTGCACAAAACACAACGCACAACAAAATACTCAGGATGTTCTGTCAATTAAATGGATGGGTTTAGGTTTACATCATAGAGGTTAGCTTTAAGGGCTGCGGCTGGTATATGAGCAGAGATGCCCGTAGAGATATATATTTTTATTTGACAATAATAAAAGTAACTGGAAGGCCACGTTCATCCAGGTGTAACACATCTTAAAACTGCTGAGGATCCTAATTGGATGGGTGAGAAAGTAAGATAAAAAAAGTTAAAAGCAACAAGAGCTTAAAACCACTGTCAATTACCTGTTGCTTATCACTGTTGTTCCTACAGCTGTGGGGCTCCGGCGATAACAAATCTTAACTTACCTGACTAGTCAATACCACTCTTGTGCTAAAAACAGGAAGCTGGTAGGATTTACTTTGATAGATTCGGTGCCTTCAGTTCAATTGTTCTGGACCACTAGACCACCTTGCTGGGTACTTTTACATGTAGCAATAAGACGGCAAGGTCGGAGAAAACTAGACTGAGCAACTGGAAAAAAAATCTTCTCTCTCCTTTTTGTTCTGTTTTGGTCTCGCCAGGGAGAGACAGAGCTGCTGGAGATAGAGAGAGCGAGTGCTGAGATTGAAACACAACAGTAAAAGAATGGGCTGTAAAACCAAAACAATGAACTAAAAGATGCTAAACTGCACTGTCCAGATGAGGGGAACTGCGGAAGAATTCCCTCTGGGGGGACACAAATATTTGATTTGATCTCTTACTTTGCCACCTTTACTACATTCGTTGATAAAATGCTGTTTAGTTAACTAAGCAATTTAACGAAGCAACTCTTCACGTATCATGTCAAACAAAAAGTGTAGAAAGATGAAAAGTTTTTGAAACTATCCTCAATGAACTGGCCCTAGACAGACACACTTTTGCCCCGACTTCAGATAGGAAATGCATGAACACATCTTGTCTGTCAAGTGCCATCCTCTCTGAGCATGTCCGCCATGGCTTTACATAACAGCTCGGTTAGCAGCTCACTTAAGTAAACAGTGTGAAAGCAAAGTGGGATGACCTTAACAACAAGAAGCCTTGCGTGTGGAATGTTTCCTGAGATCTGTGGCTAAGCTGCGAAGCGGCCACAGATAAATGATAATGTGGGTCATCATCGTTATCAGGGGAACAAGGCATGTATGCTCTGAGCAATGTGTTTAGGTATAAAGGGCTCGAGGAACGTTGCATGAAAAATTCATGGGCCTCCTCAGACGTGTTTTGTAATCCTGAAGCATCATGTCCCACTCTGCTTTAATATTTTTTTTTTGTTTTTGATGATGAGTCTTCCACAGAACTGCTTAAATTACTGTTTACTATTCACTCTGTTTTTTCTTTCTGGCTCCCAGCAAAGATTTAAAGGATCATTTCAGATCTGGGTCTTTTATAATTCTGACCATAATTCATATGGTTAACGACACTGTGTTCAAGACGCGAATTGCTAAGATCCGTCACTGTCAGATGATCCGACAGGTTGTAAACGAACCCCCCAGGTCAGTCAAATACTTGGAAGAGATAATGAAGGCGAGAAGTAAAATTACAATCGGATCTGATCTTTGTGAACATCCATCACAGTTTACAGACCTGCCTAAACTTCTAACTAATATACTTACTACAGCAGTACCAACCGGCATAGCTAAACAACCATACAATGATCAGCCACAACATTACCAGAAGATCCCACATTAATGGTGTGGGATCTTCTGGTCTATATTCTTCCTATGCAATCTCTCTTTTGTTCTTTTGTTTTTTTTTTTTTCTTGGGGTGAGATAAGTTTGTGTTTCACATCAGACTCAGCAAACCTTCTCAGCTGCACAATTTTCCTGCTTAAACTGGTCACACAGCCATGGAATTGCTATAAAACCCCCATTCCACTTTATCTGTGGGCAAGTTTAATTGTTTCAGTGTCACCAAAGAGTCAAAAGAACAGCATCATTGTGCAGAGCTTTCAGTCCTGCTGACGGACATCAACGGAGCAAGTTTAGCTGTCAGTGGTGGCATTAAGGGACCTGAGAAAATGAGAATATGTTACTACAGCTGGTGCATGACTCAGATGGTCAAGGGAATGAGACAGTCATGGAGATAGATGAGAGAATGTGCTCCATCACTTGTAATGTTACACTGTTGGATGTTATTGAGGCAGATGTTCTCCTGATCAGCGACCCCGAGGCAGCTGATGAAATGTAAAACTTTTGCAGCGACTGTACGAACTGTTGACATGACAATAAAACACAAAATCCACTGTGGATCTAAGAGGAGAAGGAGAGAAATGCGGAGCCTGTCAGTAAACAGGCGAAATTAATTTTTTAAAATGTCCTTGTGTGTTTATTTTAGATGATTTCAGTAACATTTGTATAATCCAAATTCAGTCAGAGTAAGGGTAATATGATTCTTAACTATTATCTAACATTATTTTTAACACTTTGGCAGATGTATCTGTATGTGACTCTTATAATAGGTTACAATAAGCCTGGGGCACTCTGCAGTTTTGCTGGCAAAATTAGCAAGGCTGCAAAATCTTGGTACTTAATACCGGGCACCCATAAAAACAACAGAAAAAAAATATTTTTAAAGGTAATAGTCGCATTAACTATTCAATTTTTAAAACTTAATGACTATTTGAAAATCATGACCCTCCCCTCTATGGAACAGAAGTGCCATGAATAGAGAGGATCCATATACAGTACAGTCATATAAAGTCATTCTTGTAAACTCAGTGTATTTCAAGAGAAAGTAAAACTTAATGAGTAAAGTTAAATAATTTAAAAAGAAGAAGGCGTTCCCTAGACCAAAAAAAAAAAAAAAGTACTGTGTACTCTAGTCCACTCACTGAACTTTTAAAATTCAGAAGGTAACGAGAGCACATTCACTGAAAACTAATGGCAGCTCACTGCAAGAGAAAAGAGTTAAAAAGTTCAAATCGAGAGAAGAATCTCCAGATTTGTTGCATTTTGGGGAAAAAAAAATTACAGACTTTTAAAAGTTGTCAAATCTAGTGATAAAGTTGCAACAACTGCCAACACTGAGTTGAGATAATTAGTGGGTATGACAAATTATCTGAAACTACTCTTACATGCCACATAACCCTTAAGTGCATAGGTTTTTAGCCACTATATGAGATTCCCTCATCAGGACGAATTCCTCTTGAGGCTGCTACTTGGACGGTATCTTAGCTATTGTGCCATTCAGAGCTCATGTCATCTGAGCTAGCTTTGTCATTCCCATGCTCCATTTCTACTTTTAAATGATCTGATTCAAAAAATAGCACAAAAGCTAATTCCTCTCCATCACTCGTCTCAGGTACATTTTCATTTTCAGAGCTATTGTCATCAAAAACCCTACACAATGCTGCTGTACACTAAATCTGAAACACAGTTACCAGGCCATCATGTCACTGTGACTGCAAGTTAATATAAAGAGACATCAACATCACTGTGTCTGTTTTTTATTCATATTCACAGTGAGACAACAGTGCCATTATGAGGTCAAACTGGAAAACACAACATTTCCCACTATCACCTACATACAGCATACAGTGGCAAAAAAAAAAAAAAAGACACTCCTACACACCTCAGATTGCTGGAGACACAATAAGCTAAGTGCTTCGTTGAATGAAATGAATTAATTAGACAGGGTGTAACACAGGCCTGGGTCACTGAAGACCCAAGGTGTGCATCTGAGGACGAATCTATTTGGAGTAGATTTGTCTTATATGAATAAAAGTGACCCGATGATTTTTTTTTCCTCCTTCGCCTCTGCACTGGAGGAGAGACTGGTTCTCTGTTACTTTTCCTGAGGTTTGTCCTTTTTTTTTTTCCTTTCATTATCCAAATTAAAGGTCGGAGAGCAGAGCTGTGCGTTGAGCAGATGGCAAATGTGTGAACTGGCCAATATAAATGAAACTGACTTGACTTGAGACAAGTCTGAAGTCACAGGACATTGTGTTTTTGTCATAGGAATGAGCATTAATGACCCACGGGGGCCTGATTGATTGAATGCAGGGTGGTAGACGGTAATTGCTCACAACTTGTTTCACGGTGCTGACCTTTGACAAATGAGATATTTGCGTGGAATCGGTATATTGTGAAAAGCCCTCTCCCCAAGTCCTTGATCTTATCAACAGTGATTGAGGCAAACACTATCAGTGAGGGAAACCTGTGAGCCTTTCTCCGGCTATAATGCAAAGCCAGTCGCACATCAATGAAAACATCTCATCAAACATTTATGCTATCAGCTCCGCAGCAAATCCATTTGAATCCGCTGAGCCCCAGGTATAATTACAACCCATGATGATAAATAATCTCTTCAGCAAAGTTACTGGGACACATTCAGGCATTAGGTTTCTCCCAGCCAATGCATGTGATGAAGTAATTAATAGCAGCATGAAAATCATGACACAATTTTACACTTGATGCTAATTACCTGCCTCACCGCGGTGGATTTCAGCAAGCTCACCATATTTTTGTCGATTTAATGCTATAAACCCGAGGTCTCAGCTCTGTGTGTGTTTAATGAAATAATATGGGGCAATATGTAGCAGCAGACAAGAAGACGTAATGAAATTAAATGTATTTTTGAGCCTATGGGGAGATTAGCAGACTGTTGTCTGGTTGGACTCTTCTGGAGAGAGGGGGATTTAGATAAACGGATGAGTGAGAGTTTGAACGACGAAGTCAAGTAGTATGAAAAATTGAGAACGATTACGGGTGGAATATTGATATTCATTGTATAAATTGTTGTTCTGCAAAACTCACTCCATTATGAAGCTTACGTTTAGTGCACAGACTCCATTTTCCTTTTTGTTGTCTGTGTTTGATTTTCTCACAACAGACACTCGGTCCAATGCTGCTCAGCACTATTCACAGTTTTTGTGGATCTGGGAGCTCACAACCAGCCCATAAATGCATCAGTTAGAATAAGGCAACTCTTATAAAGGGTTTATGTGTTACACTAATGACTTTATTAATGATCCATAAATCATTTACTAATGCTTTATAGACCTGTTAGAAGCCATTAGTGCAAACTACTTTTGGGTTTTCAAATTATGACAGGTCTCTCTTCCTGGCGATAGCCATTAACAAAGGGTCATGAATTCTGCAGTTCTAAATGGTAGTAAGCCATTCATAATGGCTGAAACAAATAAAGAACACGTTAAACAGTCGATACGGTAAGACCACGTTCGGTGCATGTATTTTGAGACGGCACAACACGCTCATAAATCCTTACAGAGTCAGTACAAGTAAAACTGAAAAAAAAATAAAAATGCCCTTTGCTTATATAAAATACAAATATTATATCGTTACAGATGAATCAATGATGTCCCAAAAGGCAAGCGAAGCTGGCACTGTTCCCTTTCTTGCTAAAAAACACTGTGGGCTTGATCTTGACAGGCTGCAATTTGTGTAACGTGCATGAACGCAATTATTCCCCACGATGGAAAACGGTGAAATGCAAACTAAAACTAATAAAAACAGACTTCAGTGTAAAGAATAAAGCCATTAGGGTACTTAAGGCATTCCTCAAAACACCTCCTTAGCTGCTGGATTTACTGCAGCCCTCCAGCTCTTCAGTGCTTCTGCTCAAGAAGTGTCACATGAGGTACAAGTAGTTTATTATTTAGAGACACATACAGATGGCTGACAAATTAAAAACCCTCACAAACAAAAAAACCCCAAAAAACCCAATATAAAGTTTCTAGAGCAGCTTCTGTTCTCCTTGTCGTAGATCCTCCAGGTGTCTGGAGCGCCACGTGACGCATGATCAGCATTATTCTATAAGATTATCCTTTATATAATGGTGTTTCAATGTTTGGTATTTAATAGCAGTGTCTAACAAGTGTCTAACAGTGAGTGTTCACCTGGGTTGAGAAGGGGTGACAGGGAACGCCACAGTGTGTAATTGTTTTCTCCACTTATTTCTTCTTTTTTTTAAATTTCTTTTAATTATTATTTTTTAAATTAAATTTTTTTCTTTCTCTTTAAAAAAATAAAAGTAAAAAGTTTGCAAAGCTCATTGTAACCCAGCTCTAATGTTTGCTTCTATCAGGCCGGCAGACTATCAGGGTAGAGAACCAAATTCTTGTGATAGACAGACAAACACGAGGCTGGACCTCTGTGAGTCCAGAGGGTGACAGGCAGTCCTCCTGCATCATTAACCCAGTTTGTTGTGAGGACCTGCTGCCATTGTGAGGTTGTGTTTTTGGCACGCTGTGTTATCAGTAGTGATGGGGAGACTGATTGCAGCTACACAAGGGGGGGGAGGAAATTTCCACAGCCCATCTATCACAGCTTCAGATAAACAGATGGAAGACTGTCGGCAGTACAGGCCGAGCACACTTCCTCCCCTGCTGTCCATTAAAGCTGAGGATTCAGTGGATCAGGCAAAAAAAGCAAAAGAAGCACTCCAGGCAAGATTCCTCTTAATGTAAAAGAAGCCTTCATCATTCTTTACAAAGGACAGATCCCATCAGTATTAATCCAGATGTCACAGATTCACACTTCTCTCCATTTTTTCCCCCCACATTAAAGTCTGGAATCATAATTGTCCTCTCCACAAAAAAAAAAACAAAAAAAAAAAACGAGTGACTGAGAACTTAAAGGACAACATAACTGATCAAGAGCCTCATCTTTATGTATGTATCATAGCTTAATATTCCAGTATATCCCCATTATACGCTCTGTAGCCCTCATCCCCACATGCAATGATGCAACTATCTTCGAGAATGGTAAGAGAAAGAAAGTTGGAGCTTTTAAAAGGCTAAAAGCCTAAAACGATCCATTATCAATGTCTTAACACTTCAATGTGATGTCGCGAAACCTGAGCGATTGACCAATAACAGCCCATCACTGTGTTTACTCAGGCAATATCAGAATCTCTTAATTTAGCACTGAGTGGTGGTGTGGATGTGGTTTTCCCGATGCTTGTCAACAATGAATATTTCACCGACAAGAGCACGTACCAGTCCAGCTCGGTATGCCAAGGAATTATATGTCCATAATGGACAATTTTCCACCTCAGTGTTTATGCATCCAATGCCAACATTCAGTGCCAATGCAGAAAAGTGTGTGTCTTTTATGTAGCAATGAGGAAAGTAAAGGTGTGGAGGATGGGATGGTGGATGGGCGTATGAGACTTTAATGCAGAGGTCTGCAGCTAAAGGTGTAGTCCATACATTTTACACAGGAAATACATTTTACTTGTCAAAATAAATGCAGCTGAGCTTGTGAGGAAGCTTTTGAGGAAATGGTTTTGTTTTTGAAAACATTCAGGAAGATTTACTAATTTAAAACAAGGTAGTTTAAGTTTATATCATTTCTATTTAAATTTTGATTATTAAATATCATTTAAAGTATAGGTTCCTCTGCAATAACTAAACCTTACCAGATAATTTCAAGGAAATTTAGGAATATTATACAAGGCTAGAAAGGCTAATAGTTGTTTCTGAAATGCCACAGCTGCTGATATTGTTTCACTACAGCACAGAGTTTGCTTCCAACACACTCAAACAACTAGGACCAGAAGCACAGGCAGTTTATTTATCAAGCTTTTTTTTTTTGCTTCAGTTAAAATCTCTTCATCCTTACATTCTGTACAATGAAACTTTAAGCCACAGTTGTCTAAAGAGCAAATCTATCCACACAGTGTATTGACTAAAAATGATCTGAGTGGAAAAACATCATATTTCTTGAAATTTGTATTGAATTAGATTCAAAATCTATGGTTTCAATATGAGAGCCAAATCTGATTTTATTTTATTTTTTTTATATTTTTTACAGACTTAATAAAAGCATGATTTGTTCATGCAAGGTAATTTGGTCACCATGGTAACATGCGTGTGCATCACCTGATCAACATGAGTAGCAGCTAAAACAGTGGTGTGTTGTGCTTGTATCCTTCTCTGTGTGTTTCAGCAGGTTCTCATTAAAAAGCCCGAGAAAAATTGGATCTTATAACTATATACGAGTAAGACCAGGGTACAAATGTCATCTTAATTTAATGCCTTTATTCATGATATATGAGGACCAGTTGCAGTCTCGACTTGTAATGCTCAGAATCGGTTGTTTCTTAATGAGCTATTTATGAGACGGAAGGTACATCAGAGTACCTACTTATTAATATCATTGTATTTTATTGTAACATTTATTGGGGAAGAAAAAATCATATTAAATATTATTATAAGTTTTAGTCTCTGGTTCATGTTAAAAATCACATAATGATTATTAAATAATTACAATTAAATGAAGAAATTAAATTAATTTTGGGAAAAGTATGTAAACATTAACATACTGAATGAGGAAAATATTGTAATATATTGCCGAGTTAAGCTATTTGTGTTTTTATATGGGAGAGAAATTTATATGTCCACACATAGAACTCTGCATATTAGCAGTTCTACAAAAAAAAAAAAGGTTTGACAGCAACTTTTTCTGCCTGTGTTACGTCATATTGTCTGTAAAAAAAGATGAATCTAAAACACAACAGCATACTGTGGATATGTTGCATGTAAAATTAATCCTTTGCAATAAATAGGCTACAAAGTACAATGACATTGGTATGGTCTGCAAAAACAGTATTACATTTAACATTTGAAATAAGCCCATTATTTTGTTTTAAAAATACAAACGTAACCAAGAAGCAGTATTCTGTCCTCGAAAATGATCAGCACAAACCTACACACACTGACACAGTCCCAGTCTGTGTATCTGGAACTGATTCTTACAGCGGCCGCGGTAAGCACGCCCTGTAAGACTGTCGATTGGGACCTTGGTTTCTGATTGAATGCTGGCAAAACTGGAGGGAGGACAGGCTGGCAGGGATGGCACGATAATAAGCACACAGAGAACAGCGTTGACTTTAAAACAACTGGCCCTGGAACTTCAACATCCAAGGCTGAGGATTGCATATGTATGTGTGTGCGCTCTGTGTGGGCATGCAGAGATGATTCATGACACCAGCCGGTGACTCACCTTAAAACTGCAGAGGACAATAACAGAATGTTGCAGAAAAGAAAATAACAACTTAGCCAGCTGTAAATCACACAAGATGTTCCAGGCTGGCATCTGTTAATTCCTTCATGCTAGAAATACCGTAAGAGACGCCACACTCCCTGGAAAGTGCTTCCTTTAATTAACATAGAATCTTTGCCTTTGTTTATTATTTTATCATTTTTATTTTACATAAAATAAAAAATAAAAAAAGTCAAATTCAGCAGTGAAAAGGTTAACTAAACCACTTAGCATTCTGGAGGGATCCAGCCTCAACTAGCAAGTCAATTGCAATGAGAGGACATCAATAAGCCATCTCCAGCTGAATTGATCATTGTTATCCTGATGGCCATGTGCCATTTGCACTAAAAGGCTGATCTATGGAATGCAAGTCGTTTTCAGGTAAGACAGGCCTCGGGCGTCTGTTTCTCATACTGCGGCAGATGTATGCGATGTTATGGACTTATATTTATTGTGTAAATCCTTTCCAGATTTGTCTTAAATCTTCTTACAGCAACCATCCTCTTGTTTATCTTTCAGCCTCTAACAAGGATGATGCCAGGTCTGACCCTCCAGCTGTGATAATAACATCCCAGAGAGGTGAGTGGTTCTTCTAACGACCTATGGTACCAAACACATACACACTAAAAACACACTAATGTCCGTCTGAATCCTTTCACGGAACATGAAAGGAATTTTATGTCTCAAAGTGGAAGGATCACTTAGCATGAATGAGCACGGGCAACGCGGATGATTACCTGAATAATGTGATAATTTTATAACAACATAGTAGATATCAAAAGTAATCAGTTTGGTAACCCTGTAAATAACATGCTTGAAATTAATCCAAAATTAGAGAACAATTACACCAAAACACCAAAGCGAGTGGGAGCAGCCATTCATGAAAAAAGGCAGAAATGGTCCAATGACTGGAAAAGCATTCCTCAGATTCAAAGATAATTACACAATTACTGTAAAAATCCATTTAGTTTAAGAGAAACAAATACAGCACCATGGCTACTGTTGCAGATATTGTAAGGCTGAGGTTTCAGCAATTTAATTGTAGTTTTATAATAAATTTTGGCCTGATCTTAGTCCCATTGGTGAGGCCGCCAGACACACAGTGGTGGAGTAAAGACAGGAGATGAGCCTTTCAGTTAAAATACCTTGATCCTGAGGGACAAAGTGGCGATGAGGTGGTTGGTGTGGTGTCGTGCAATCCCAGGCCTGAAGTGACAGAAATGCTATGATATTTAAAGAAGGGCCTCTGAGGACTGATTGGCTTGAGGAAAGGGGGCAGAAAGATGATTGGGCCAGATAAGGCAACATCCGAAGCGAATGAAAGGGATTTTTGACAAGGGAAAGAGAAAGTAAGAGAGTGCAAAAGCAGGAAAATAACAGGGAAAAAAAGAGAAAATCAGTCGCAGTTAGAGAACTAACCGTGCATATTCAATGTCCAGCAAAAAAAAATGTCCCTAACTCAAGTTAAAACCTAACCTACACTCTCAGATTCAGTCTAGTGGATCAGTGAATTGAATCTAAGATACAAACATAGAAATATACTCACATTCAGGTGTTTATTTTATGCATTAAAGGTGCTATAAGGGCATAAGTTTAATAAGTCTCACCACATGATTTTTGTTGTTTTGTTTGTTTGCTTGGGTGCGTGGTCCACAGTTCCCAAACAGAAAACAAAGTCAGAAATGTTGTGCAAACCGCTGCTGGGGAACATTGTAGGAGTACAGGATGCTTCACATCCTTGACCCTGTCTGTCCTCGATCAGTCTGTGAATCAGTATGTGACAAAGCAGCTGCAGAGCTTTTGAATAAACCTGCTCTAACATTAAGAACAACCACCCCCACCCCTCACCACCTACATTCCTCTTGGTACAAAATCAGTCCCTTGTATTTTGTATTATTCAGTATTTCTGCACCTTTTCCATTCTACTATCCCAATATCTCTGATTCCTTCCTAATTCATTGAACACTAAGCACCTTAAACTGGACTGAGTGAGTAAGTTTTGTCCTTAACAAACAAATTGAAATGGTATTTTCTACTGTAATTCGCTTTGAATGAAAAATAGCACAACCACACGCCTTGGTTTTTAGTTCAGTCGTATGTTATAATCCTCAGTCCTGAATTAACCAGCTCTGAAGAGAGCCGCACACCTCTCCAGGCTCTCAAATATCACTGCCTAATTTCAGCAGAATAATTCTGTCATATTTTAATTGGGCCAAAATAATTACGTTCCAGTTTTATGCTGCTGTAACATTTGCAGATCCGGGCCCATTAAACCCTGCACTACTTCATTACTGCAAGGTGAAATCTTGAACAATTAATGGCTTTAGCCTGTGCCGAGGTGCAACCATAAAGCATTTTTTTTCCACTTAATGTAATCATAAAATGTGTCAAAAATCTGTTTTGTGCTTTATTAGCCTTTGAAGAGGGATTTCTGAGTACATCCAATTACGTTGGGACGCACCACCAAATGTCATTGAGTGCTTCGCAAGACCACCGCTTCATATAAATGCTTCAATGAGTCTTTGCCACCATTCATGATAACGCACTGATGGATAGCACAAGAAGTGAATTATGAGGACGTTGGAGAAGCTGGTGTGTGTTTGTGTCTTGTTCCTGTGCAGCTCTCTGTGTGTTTCACTCTGATGATGCCTAATGAGAAGTAAATGAAGCACTTGTAATGTTGCATGAAGGAGTAAATACTTTGTAAGCGCAGGTATGATTTAAATATGAACACATAGCAAAACACAATTACATGAGGTGTGTACACGGGGAGGATGTTTGATTTTTTCATTTTAATCTAAAAAAAAAGAACGTCCTTTTCTTTAACCTTGTTTTTGGGCTTTCATTTCAGACCTCTACGCAATAAATTGTAAGATTTGAGAGACTGCAGTTTTTTTGATATTCACTAACTGTGTTGACTGAAACTATATTCCTCCATTAAAAACAAAGGTACATGTGAATACACAGTAAAAACTCAATATTGTCTAAATTTGTAGCACATTTTTGACTCTCTGACTGTAAAATTGTGGCCTCTTTCAATACTATGTACATTTGATCAGTGTCACATCTTGCTCCTGAGTCAGGTCATTTTTGTTTGTCTGCTTCCCCTTGTGTCACTTCGTGTTGTGGGTTCCTGTCTTATTTTGGTAATCACTAACCTCTTGTCTCATTTCAGATTCACTTCCTGCCCTCCTGTGTTTCCTGCCTGTTTGATTACCTGCCCCACCCTAATGCGTTGCACATGTCCAATTGTCTTCCCGCCTCCTTGTGTATTTAAGTCGTGTCTTCCCCTTTGTTTGTTGCCAGATTGTCTTTGTCCTTTGTGCCAAGCTTTCCAGCCTGTTTCTGTAGGGTGCTCTGACCTTAGTTCTCCCTTGTGGTCTCCCTTTTTCCTGATTTCTGCCTCATGTTTTGGACACCTCTGTTGTGACTGTCCTCTTGTGTACCGAACCTTGCCCGAAATAAAGAAAATTTTTGCTTGGGTTGAGTCCCAGGAAGTCGAGCAGTTGAGTCCTCAGTCCTGAGCCCAGACAATCAGAACTTATCTTAAAAAGATATTTAACTTTTCTACAAACATTTTATCTTTCTGTACTTAAGGTTGTGCACAAAAACAGAAGGATTATTAATGTTTTACAAATCCCACACACTTTTTTTTCTCCTCAGGCACTTTTCTTGACTAAACCTGGTCAATGAGGCCAATTACCATTTTCCATGCTCTCATATTCCTTTCGTCAAGGATGTGCCAGGCATTAGTAATGGTTCCTAATCCAAATCTAATGGCAAGAAACAGAAATAATCTGATTTTCATTATTATTTGTTTTGTGAAGCCCAAAGCTGTAATCCATTAAAAATGTTCCTTCTTGAATTCTTTCAGAGACCACACAGGTGTCTGCCTTCAAACTGCATTGTTTTTACATGAGTGCTGGACATTTTACAAACCCTGCATCAGTCTTGTAGACTGTGAAATCTAAGGAATCCATGTTCTCTACCCTTCACATAGTCCTTTCTTTTTGATTCATGTCAGCCCACTTGTCTCATTTATCTCCCTGTCATGTTATTATGCTAACAACTGTGGACTCATTTTAAAGAATCCACTACTGACCTGTGATCCCTTCATTTTCATCTGACACACGAAGGGGATCTAAGATGTGGCTGCTCAGTAGCGTTGCTCTAATGAGTTCTGCTGAGAAAATCAGACCAGAGGACCCACAATAAGCAAACATGGGTATTAAAAACATCCAATCTTATCTAAATGCTTCTTAAATCTTTGTTGATAGCATTTGCTGTCTAAAACACAAAGAACTGTGATATGAAATAGTTCAAAAGGGTTGTTTCCTCTAGTCTTTGCAGATTTATTTGGGAATTTTCCATATCGCACTAAAAATAATTATTTTCAGGTTTGATCTTTACCTGCGTACTCAGTGCCACAGCAGGCTGGAGCACCGAGTCAGGGAGTGAAAGCCAATCTGCACACATCACTTCTGTATCACAAGTGGTCTGTTTTTTTGCTTTTGTATAATCCTAATTAACCCTAATGTTGTGTTTGGGGTCTTAGAGACCCAGAACCCCATTTAACAGCTGAAAAACATACTTAAGAAGATCACTTTTTTTGCTCATTGAGATCTTCAAAGTTAAAGTTTATCGGCTGACACTGAGTCTGATCAAACAGTTGCCTAAATATTCATTACACATGTAACAGACACACTGGAATAACAGCTGCAATCTGCTCTTGCTATGTCTGGCTACTGCCAATCCAGGAACATGAGGGAGAGGACCCAAATCAGGAACAGGGAAGCAACCAGGTACAAACAGAAAGATGTCCACAGAAACCAATCACGGGCAAAATTAACATGAATAAACAGAGACAAGAACAGATACAAACTTGGGATCAGAACAACAGCAAGAACAGACTAGGAAACGACAACAGACAAACACAGATTCCGGGACAAGAACAGACAAACTGACAAAGGGTCAGGGAAGTAACGAGGCTTATATACACAGGGGTAACAGACAACAGGTGAATCACATAAGGACAGGACAGACAATCAACAAAGGCGGGAAACAAGACAAAGACAGGAAGTGAACTAGAAACAGATACACAAGTAACAGGACTTCCAACAAAATAAGAGATACTGAAAAAAAAACGCTCAAGAACCAAAACAAGAATATCATGACTTCAATATACATCAGGAATTACTGGACAAACCTGGAATCAGTACCTATAAAACAGGATTTCAAACTAAACAAGAAATACAGAAAATACAGAAGAAACCGAAACAAGAGTCCTAAAATAGGCCATAAAGATTAAATAACAATCCACGCGAAACTCAAAAACAATGAGCAACACTAGCAGACTGAGGTGGACAACACAGGAAACATGTACTCCAACATGCATTCGGAGTAGTTTTTGTTTATCTGTATCTGGAAATGAGGTTCATGAAGGTGGTGAGTGTGAAGCTGTTGACCGTAAAACCAAAACAATGAGCTGAAAGATGCTAAAACGCGTCCTACTCCACCACTACGCATCATATAGAAATTCAAGCATTAGTCATACAGTAATAGTATCATATTTGACTATTTTTCTTCAAAGAATTATGAGAAAGATCTTGCATTTAATGATAAAAACTGTCACAACTTCAGAAACCAAACGCTGTGCTGGACAGAAAAGATGTTTCTGCATCACTGCTGCTCACTCTGGCCTGATTGGCCCCCAGCTGACCACCCCTGCCCACTTCCTCTCCTCCTCTCCCTGATCTCTCCCATCTCTCCCACTGGTGGACACTTTACAGCCAGCCATAAACAATAAGCAGAGAGCCTGTCATTGTGCCCACCAATGCAGCAGCAGCCATCTCCGGGGGTCATTTAATTAATGCAGGGGATTATTGCCGGGTCCCTGGGCCGAGGCTGGGCCCTGCTGTCTGAATAGGGTTATTATGGGAGGTAATGAACAGGGTGAGCAATGAGTTTTGGGCTGACTTGGCAAGGGGCTGCCTCAAATGTCAAAGCCACAATGTAATCATCACTTTGTTTGAGGCACTGGGGATGCACTTTATTTGTTTTTGTGCAGCTAGCAGTGTGGAAACTGCATCGATGGAGTCATGAATGGATTTATTTGGAAGGACGAGGGAGGATTGGTTACTGGTAAAATCCCTCCTCAATGACAATGCTAATGTTTAAAGGGTCACTGTTGGCACTGTGACTGCCCCACAGTGGCTATCGTGGGTTCAGCAGTTTGTCGAAGACGTTTTGACCTTGAGACTCATGTAAAAAATATGGCATCAACAAAGCATTTTTTTTTTTTTTTTTAATCTCTATGCCCATGGTTATGATGGGTATGGAAGATTTAAAATGCCTAAATGAAAAAAACAAACAAACAATTGGACATGTTTTTTTTTTTTTTTTTGGCATGGACGATGCCAAAACCAAGGACATTTCAGTGTGGCATGGGAAATTCTTGTCACTTTTTTTTTTTTATTTTTTTTGATATAATGTTAGCTAACCATTGCATGTTAATATAAGACTCAGGACCTGATCTGCCAGCCTACTGAAAATGCAAAAACTGTAGAGGTGTATATATGGTCTTTCAAATATGGATAGGAAGAGCAGAACTACAGAGTTCAGCATGAATTATTAATTAAAATTTACCATATCCATCATAGCATACAGCTGCAACATCAGCTGCCTGTTCATGGTCAAATGTTTAACAGAAAAGTAAATTTGGCGGCATAGATAAATAGAAAATAATAAACTTTTTTTTTTTTTCCTTTAAGTAGTCCTGGGATTTAACTAGGGGTGACTTTTTGTCACTGTATCATGTCTGAAAGACTGAATGCAAGAGGTTTTAAAGGGTTTTAAATGTTTGTCATTTGTCAGTGTGTTACAATTTTTTAATATTTTGATTTAATGTTTGGGCGTCACATGGGATAGACCAGACCTGGGCAAACTACGGCCCACGGGCCACACCAGGCCCTTTGTGCATCCCTGTCCGGCCCACGTGAGGCCAATCATAAATTAGAATATAAATGAATCACTGCTCTAGTGACTCCTGCTGGTTGGTCAGGGAGCCTTGGACATGCATTATGCCGTGTTTGATACTTCTGATAGGTGAAATGAAGCAGATGATGACTGCTTGTGTGTTGGAGGAAGCACATGCCTGTTTACAGTCTTTAATCTAAGAGCTCATTAGCAGCAATAAGGACTGTCGTGCAGGGAAAGTGGTTAGTCCAGAATGGGAGGAGAAGGGTAAAATGCTTCGATGAAAGCACTGTCTTTTTTCAAATATGGATTATCTAGGAGTGTTTGAACCCCCTCTCACACTGCTCTCTTAGGCTGCTATATTTTTTTCTAAAACTGACACACCAACAAGTACACCCACTTTATATGGTGAGTGGCCATGTGTGAGGATGTGCAAATGTAATACAGTGAATGAACTTTTTTTTTCCTACAGCTTTTTCTCCATTCTTCCCACAACTATTTAAATAGAAGCACATTTTCATTTGCAACACACGAATCCCTGACTGTCTGAAAGTTTGCACCCACATTCTCATTTGTATGACTCATTGCATCAGGAGTACGAAGACACACAAAAGACACTTCTGTGAGAGAGTCCAGGGAGGCACTGTAATGCGACCTGAAGAAATAATGGCAGTGTAAAAGTTACTAACACTTTCACTTTTAAATGTGTTAGGACAACATCGTGTACAAGCTCGTTCATTTCAAGCACTTCAACTCTCAAATGTACCATTAGCAGTGTTATGATCAATGCTGTTTTGACAGCCTTGTAGTTGTGACTCCTGCGCAAAGCTGACATTTCAATTATTCAACTGTGACTGAAGACACAGACTGCATCTGTGTCTGACCACGTATTATTGTACAGTGTATTACTGAGTTGGAAGACACTGTAAAGCCCTGGAAAACTTGGCTCTAATAAATCATCTCCTACGAGACACAACTGTGCAACCAGATGCAGAATCTATGCAGAAAAAAAATGTTCATTATTAACACATGGTATGTCACCATATGCGCATTGTAAACAAACCTTTAATTAACATCACAACCGCATCAGGAAATGTCATGAAACAGTAGCTAGCATTACAGTATGAATCAGCTGTTAATCAGATGGTTTAGAGGCCATATGGCTACAATGACATGAGATATGTTTTTGAGCACATCTGAGCCTTCTTCTGTCATTCTGAATGCTTGGTCGACTGCAGCCATGTGACTCCTCAAAGCTATGTGATTTGTGTTTTGGGGTGCTGCCCTAGGCACTCCAAGGTCTCTGCTTAAACTGCAGTGCACAAAATCAGCGCCAGACAGAGAGAAACACAGCAGCGCCTGGAGAGACGTACACATTTCCCACTGAGTGCAGTTAACTTTCACTACACCCCTGTATGGAATCATCAGTTTTAAATCTTCCATCATGTTATTTTCTTTTCTTAACGATCAATGTGGCTTTAGTACAGAAAAAAAACAAAAAAACAAAACCTAGTGTATAAGTCTGACTTAGCATCACCCAATCCACGTTTGCTCTCTAAACCCAGGTAGTTATCATGAGCCATCCATTTGTTCTGATCAGAGACAAAGGATGCCAAAATATTTTTGTCCTCCTCCACATTTTCAAGTTCCTCCTGGAAAATCCAGACCAGCTACATGATGTAATCCCTCCAGTGTATTCTGGATGTGCCCTGAGGTCAACCGATTATGCCTGGAACATCTCCTGAGGGACACACCCGTGGGACACCTTGGGTTAGGCTCACACATGCAGCCATTCTTTGATGAATTTATCATACAGACTGCCATGTAAGAAGCCCCAGTGCATTAAATTGATCAATAGGAAGAAAGTCATGAATATATACTATAAATTGAGCAAAATATATATGTGTAAAGATTTGTGAAATTATAGGAGACATTATTAAAAGTCATTATTATAACGTTATTGTGGCCATCTACTTAACATTACATTACTGTACAACACCGAGAGTGATACACTTCTCCTGTGTGTCTCCTTGAATTCAAAGAATCTTTTCTCTCTCTTACAAGTGATGCCCACAGATATAAGATCACAAGTTTACTATACACAGAAGCACAACATGTTGGTGTTGCTTCTGAAAATAACAGAAAATTGTGTATTGCTTTTCAGATTTGTCAAGACCTGCAAATATGTATTAAATTGAGTGAAATGTTTTCTTCATTTGCTTGTGTTTTGTCTATTTGCATGTAGATTAATGGTAGAAAACAGGTGGTGATTCCTGATGACGCACAAAGATTGATATGCCATTTTCCATTTCACACATTTCAAAAACAAGCGATTAAGCATTTTGTCTAACTTCTATTGCTTGTTCTAAAAAAAAAAAAAATCCTTTCAGTTTTTCTACTTACTTTCTACTGAAAGCCATTGTCTTCATGCAGAGTTGGTCACTCAGCTAAACTCACCATTTGAAAAAGTGCACCAAGTTCAGCTGACGCTTACTGTTGTTGCTGGGGAACCATTGCATTGTACAGTAGTCCATATTGCTTAGTGACAGGGGAACCCCCCCCTCACCAGCCCCCCTCGAAGGGAGTGGATCTCATAAAATGCAGATTGCCAGATTGGCAATGACTGTCTTAGTGTTGAGATGAGATGACACATTATGTAAATGCTATCCCCCTATTTCTCTTGCTGGTGTGTCATACAGGACAGATGTGAGTAATGTTAACAACATCAGCAGATGCTAGGCGCTGGATGGCTGACAAGCCGGAGAGACACGTTCAAGATTTCATATTTACCAGAGAGAAATGAGTTTCCTTCTCCACCACCACTGGACCTTGATGTTATATTGTGTGTGTGTGTGTATGTGTGTAAACTCACTGTCCTTGTACTTGCTGGGAATTAAGTTTCACTGCTAGTGAAAGTGGTGCATCTACCCGTAGTTCTTGTGTCCTCCCAATAAAGTTCTAGGATTTTTTCCAAGCTTTCCAGAGCTGTGTCAGAATCAAGAGACATTACAGGCTGGGTGTACATGAGAGATAATCTAGCTGTTGTAATGTAGTGCGTACAGCTAGCTGAAGTGTTGTATACTCAAAAGTAAAACATTAAAATTTGTGATCTGAACAACTAGACCAGATTTTTTTTTCAACCTTGCAAAGTAGATGCTACTTTTTAAAATGAATATGATACTTACATTGCAACAGAAACTTAAATATAATATAAAAACATATAAATATAGGATCTTGGTTAAAAGAATTAAAGCAAATAACAGCTGGAATGAAAAGATGTGAGCTCTGGTCATCACGACAGCTGGAGATGGTACATGCACATTAGCACCTAAACTTTCTAAATATTTGATGTTTGACATTTGTATATTTATTGATATTTTGTGTATTTGCTGACTGAAATACATGAAAACATATAAATACAACTTGAAAAAAAAAAAATCCATGACCAGTGGTGAAGGTCAGCCCATCTGTGACTCTGGCCTGAACAGCTTCACTTGAGTCATTATTGGTGCAAAATTCAAATGTTGCTCCAGGGTAAATTATTCTATTTTACAAGTGTATGTGTGTGTGCACTAGTGTGTATGCATCCATATGTTCACTTATGACTTTCACATCACGTATTTGCCATATGTCTGAATGACTATCAACTTTTTTTTTTTTTTTTAAGTGCTGATTTTGGCCACTAAAGTCTCCATAGTTATGACATCTCATCTTACCATGTAGCAATGTTGAAACTGTAAAGTAGGCCCTGAGGAAAGTGCCGCAAGAAAGCCTCCAAAACTGCAGCCAAACATCGCCTGGATAAATGTATTATTTTCAGCTGCTGTTTAAGAGAGCAAACCAAACACAGCACTGACTGCCAGAACTGCTTAAGAATGCTTAGGGATTCCTCTTAATGCAAATCTGTACTGCAGGCCAGAAAGTCCAAAGAATTTATATACTAACAGATATCAAGAGTGACAATGTATATGCTAAACAGCTCCAATATTTCCCACACAATGTTGCTTCTGTCAACATGACCCCATTTACACCTGCTGTTGAAATCCACCTGTATCTGAGCGGCTTATCTTGCATGTTAATATAAAAGTGCAAGTGCAAACAGTTACTCCCAGGCAGGGAACTGAATCTACCAGAGTAGGAGAACTATGTTATACATGAGCATTTGTTTGACAATTATAAGCTCAGTTCTGAAGTACTGGTAGATGAATATTATAATGTAGATACTTCATATGTCAACAGGGTCACAGGGGATTTCTGAGACTCATATTGATACTGTTATGATTTTGATTCTGACAATTTACCTGCACTTCCTGTATCGAAAACAGCAAAAAAAAAACTTGTGTAGTGATACGTAAATGATTTTGAGTGGCAAAGCATATATCAATAAAGTATTCACATGAATTTATGGTGTTGTGCTTCTGGCCAAAGAGCAAAGTTCTCTCTCCTTCTAGCTCTTGTTTGTCCTCAAGCAACTCCTGAAAAACAAATCTTTATTTTTTGCTCGTTAAAAAGTTTTACTATGTTCATCAGTCAAACTTTCTATAACTTTATTTTATTTGCCATTTGATGCTGGGCAGGCAGAGTAAAATGGGGGTATATTAGATGTTTTTCAGTGGAAAAACCTTGAAAATAGCAACGCAGACCCAGCCATACAGTTCATTTGTGACAAGTGGAACAAGGCAAAAACGTCAGTAGATGTGCAGAGTTGTTAAGAGTCATTTGATTTGATGTTAATTTTAGAAATAGTATATTCCGTTAAGGTGCTGAAATGCTGAAACATTACTGCCTCTGGTAGAAGTACAGTGTTGTTAGAACACCTGATGATAGTTGGAAGAGATGTGTATCATCACTGCTGACAGAGAAAACATTAAGTCTGGGGATAAAAATGTTACCTCTGCCTATGCAACCACCAACTTTCTGGGTAGAAATATCAACAGAAACATTGTCATTGCTGGTTCAATATCACCATCAGAATACATGCCACAGTAAGGCATTTCACTTTGAGAATAAACACGCAGTCGGTGCAGGTAGAGACGTAGGCGCAGGTAGAGATTATCTCCATGGGCTGAAATGTCACACTGACAGGTGGAAACATGTTGACTGTGGCTGAAAAAAAATGTCATCTCTCCAGGACGACCCGTGCTCTATGTGGGTTGAAGTGTCTTTTTCACAGGTGGACACGTCATCATCACAGGAGGGAAAGCCACCACGTGGGGAGAATGGTCTCGGTCTTATTCAGTGTTGGAAGGAAAATCACTGTTACAGACAGAAACTGTCTGAAAGCACCAACTACTCTGCTGAACATATGTTGTTTTTTGTTTCATTCTGTTGAAAATGTTGAATGTCAGAATTAATTTTTGTTATGTAGGTACTCAGTTCCTTTTGATTTTACTTTGATTTTTAATTAATTTTCTTACTTTCCATACCACGTCATTCTCCACCTGTCCACTAGATGCCCCCAGAGTTTCCTGCCCTTTGCTAGTCACCTGATCATCCTCCTCTCTCCACACCTGTCCCTCATTTCTGTGTTAAACCCCAGCACAGAAACCAGCAACTTTCCTTTGCCACAACTACAAGTGTTGCATCACTGCCATTGTTTTCCAGCCATTTCTACTTTCCTCTTCCTGTTCCCTTGCCATTAATCTGCTAGCTTTGTTTAGACATCCACTCCGCTTCTGACCTTCCTTTCTGTTTTTTTTAAATTCAGATTTGTTTGCATGATCAGATTTCCTTATTGTTGTCAAATGTTAGTTTGTTTACCACAGTTCTGAGCAAGTTCCCTTTAAAGCCCTTATTACAGCAGAAAAGGGGATGCATGTCTTTGTGAGATGGAAGGTGCTAATAGCTAGTGTGTTATCCAGCTGGAATGAATTTATTTAAACACAAAATCTGGCTTTCAAATGCTGTTGTGACTGGATCTTAATTCAACCTGTTCTGCCAGTTTGGATCCTCTTCCCTGTTGAAAATGTCCTGAACTCTTACACTTTCTGTCCATCACAAAAAACGTACACCATTAGAATCCAATGGAGTTGAACCTGAGCGGCTGTTTTTCTACCTTTCAATCCCAGTGAGTGCTTGATACTCAAATGAAAGATTTTGCACGGAGTATGATATGCACGAACTCCTCTTTCCATACTGCTTTTCTACCAAACAAACAGCGTAATACCATCAGCTTCTGAGAGCACTTCACTGTGAGTGTGGCTTCAGTCTGCCAACTGCGTATGAGTCAAGTCAGTAGAGATGAGGATGATAAACATCAGTCAACATCTGCCATCCAGACTCACTTGTGTTTCGAGCATCCCACTGAGGCATGAACCCAAGCTCCCTTAAAACACAACCTCATCTTTACAGCTACGTCACGCCACTACAAGTGCTTCTTTAAATCACCTATCACACCTGAAGCAGTGTTTCCACCAAACCGTCCTTCTGCAAATCACACACACTGTTGGAGACCTCATTTTCCTTGATATGGCGCCTCACTCACTCACTGCTGTAACACAAAGGTTTCCATGAGCTGTTTGTCCTCACTACAGGGTACCTTATCATTTACATAATTCCTGCAAAAATGTGCCACTGCTTTAAAAAGGAGACAACAAAGGTCATAGAGAAAATGAAAAGCAGTGCACGTAAGACTTTTGGACAAGGGGGTTATATTTTACAGATGCATGTCTGTGTCTCGTTGGTCAGTTGATAAAAGCTGATAACCGTGTCTCACAAGCATTTAGCAGCATTTCTCAGCATAGAGGTGATTAATAAGATGTGGCCTTATGCATTGTCAGCTCCAGTTAGCACTGCAGCAACAAAATGAGTCATTTGAGGATGTGTTTTGTGAGGAAAGACTGTGGCTTTGTCAGATGTCATCCATTACCACAGTAATTTACAGGAGGTTAGATGGCTCTAAAGGTGTATTCTCATTGCAGCTGCGATTGTAATTAATGTCTCTCCCTATGACACAACCCCACAGCCACCATTCTCCATTACCTCCAGATTTGTGGCATTGACAACTGCGAGGAGTGTAAAGGTTTCATTCAAACTACCGTCCACCAGGGTGGTAGTCCCAATAAAAGCTGTTGACTGAGGCCTGAGGACTAGCCAGTGTAACCAAGGCAACAGGCCTCATGCAAGAAACACACCTTTGAACAGAATAGCTCTGAAATGGTACGTGTTAAAAAAGGCAGGTGTCCATATGAAAACTGAAATACCATCACTTTTTGGAATAATATTCCCTCTTTTTGTTTCCCTCAACCATTGTCTCTTGTTAAGATGCAGTAGAGGATAAACAAATAAATGGAAATGTACTAACAAGACTCTGCCGAACTTGATTTGTCAGACTCAGATGGCTGAAGCTTTATATTAAAGATTCCCTGTGGAGTTTCTTGCCTTTAGTGATCCTGTGGAGATATTTTTCTATGGGTGGATCCCAGTTTTGTTTATCTCACACACACAGATAATAAGTGGGTGATGCTATGCACATTTCTGCCAGTAGTTTCACATTATTCCACAGATCAACTGGTGGAATTATGCACCAAGATATGCTGCAATATACTAGAAGAGACAGAAGAGAAGGCCTCGAGTAAATAAACATGAATGTAAACAATGCAGCCTGAGTATGAACAGATGCCACTTTTGTTGCTTGAGGTGAACTAACCATTTAACCTGTAGGAAAGTCACTGATGCGATAGCGAGAGCTCTGGGTTTTGTACATGAATGAAATACAGCTACTGTCTAACTTCACAGGACCCAGAGGATCTTTGACCTCAGTGCCATCTCCAGGGGTCAACACCAAGTGGACACCGACACTCCTCATACATCAGAGCGCAAACGGTCAGCGACTGCCCCAGGGCGCGAAGATCTAAGGACTCAGTCACACTCTCAGCTGCATGCTGAAAGCCTCGAGAAGATGTTGCAACTGTTTGAGGAGGAGAAATGTACTATGTGTGAGGATTTAGCCTCTCTATCCTCTTTGATTCCTCATGCGAGTCTCTTGGGGATGCAATGAAGAACGGATGAGGCAGCAAGAGCTCCAGCAGAGGCACTCAAACATGCAACATCATAGCGGTTGATGTTTAATGAACCTTTCAGACAGCCTTTACCGATCCCTCTGGACATTAGTGTAAGACCGCCCTTTAGCACCAGAAGCTTGACTCTCAGCATCAGCAAATTTGACAAGCTTAAGGCAGACTTGATGCCAGAGTTTAGTCATGTCAGCCTGCATCAACATCTTCAGGTGATTAAAAAGCACGCCCCCTGCAAATGCAGTGGTCATTTTTCATCTTAGTGCGGTAGAACATGCTGCAATGTATAATCTGTTTTCAAGCTTTTCAAACATGTTTCATGTCTTCTGCAGCTGCAGACTGAAATGCATAGAGACAAGCTCTGAGATGTAATAGTGAGCCAAATTCAAAATTACACTGATTCACCCGAGGGGGATGTACAATTACAGGTCAAAGTGGGGCTGCATCATCAGTGGAGCACAACATGTTTACTGCTGCTGTGTTTGAAGAAAGGCTTTGGGCATTTATTGGTTTTCTTCAGCTGTGTCATGTGGAGGAAAAATTCAGGCCAGACACAATTAGATCAGAGAAATCAGCTTTGTTGTGAAACTGGGAAAGGTGAAGCAGCAAAAGAGAAATTTAGTGGATCATATACTCCATGTAATCTCATTTTTATGACAGTTGGTGATGCCAACATAAACACTTGTGCAAGCAGCATGACCATACGCAGGGCTGAGTGGGCTTTCATTAAAGGCAAGCAAAGATGTGAGTGTTCAACCTTTTATAGCACTGCTATGTTGAACTAAACTATTTTTTTTCCATTTACTTCTTGACTTTTATCTTAGTGAAAGACCCCTTAAATAACTGGTTATAAACAGTTTTGGCAAAATAGAAATACGCAGAATGTAAAAATGTCCCAGTGTGTTTTTTTCTTTGGTATCTTGCATATGTATGTAGACTTATGTTTAGCACAGAGCAGAGTTTTGTGGCCTCTCCACAGCAGGCAGCATGTTTGTGGATGTGGTCAGCAGTGTTGATAGAAAACCTGGCTCCCCTTGGGTTGGGCTGGGTTTAAGGAAATGCTATAAAAGCTCAGACTTATCCATCTCAGTGAACCTTGTTCATGCTGTTGCCTGAGTACTGTTTTTGGTCTAACATGATGTTGGATATACTGTGATTCTGTTTGCATCTCTCTGTTTTCCCAGCTTTGTTTCTACAGGCATTCACACTTTTCTAATACTACACCATTAATTAAAGGTTAGTACATTTACACGCGTTCTTTGAAGTGATGATGGATGTGTAGTGAGTGCAAAATGTGGCGATGCTAGGAAACATTAAGTTATTTTAATTAGATTGACAGCTACTGTAAATGAACTGTTTCTTTGACATGTATGAAAGAAGATCACATATATAAGATTAACAATTAATGCTCAGTATCTTCAATATTCGGTTTACTGTGCCAACAAATGGTTTACTACAAAAAAAAATATTTATTAATTATTCCATCTGCACAACTGTTCTGCACAATTTAACACTCGGTTTCTGTCCATTGCAAATTATCTGGTGCTACATAATCAGGAGGATTACATAATCAATGGTGGAAGGCAATACTACAAAATTTAGTTTCGATCCAGTACAATCCGGTGAGTAATGCCTGAGCCGGAATTATCAATACTGATAGTGATACTTTAATTCTTAAGATCGGAGAATGTACTATCATCCATTTACACAGTAACTTACTCAGACATTTAAAACATGACAAGGAGGAACAAACTACACACTACTTTTTTTGTGAGAGGGTCATCAGAAAGTTAGGAACTACAGGTTTAATCTTTAGCAATAATTGTGTTTTATAATCTCATCTCTTGGACCATTTTCAAATTGTATGACTGTAAATTTCTTTAAGATCCTCTTGCTTCTGCTTCTGTCTGCATTTGGGTCCTGTTTTTCTGCACATTTTACCACGATGTTAATGCAGATTGCACAAATAAAGCTCACAGACTCTTACTGTATAAGAAATACAACAACCAGTATAATATTCTCTGTGGTCAATTCATTTCCTCTTTTTTTTTTCTTTACAAAAACACTTTTACGTCAAGTGTTTCACTGGTGGTTGGTACAATCACACAACAACAAACACCTTTGATGCAAAAGGTCGAGCACTTTCTCCATCAAAACCCATGCAGGGAGAGGTGTATCTTAATTAACTACAGCTAAAAATAGGACGGAGGGAAATAGGCGTGTTTATTCTCTGGCTCTGTGCCAAATAAGAAACACCTTTTATCAACAGTCTTGGGGAAAGCATGAGCAACATATGTAGGTCAGACTTGGTGAAGGGTAAATTGCACCAAAGGACATTCTGAAGCTGGCACAGGGAATAAAATCAGACCCTCTTGAGCTCTGCCAGAAGCATCAGTCCCCCTTGTGTCATTAAAAAAAAAGGAGAGGAGGTTGTTTTTTAGAGAAGGAAGACTGCAGTGAATCAAACTTTGGCCACACAATGAGACTCATGCAGCAGCTGACCTGAGCTACTGTCTTTAAAGAGCATTTCCAGACAAGCAGATAAAAACCGGGGGAAGTAGGACGATGAAAGGGGACAGGAAGAAAGAAGCTTGATGAAGGGATACACAGGGACAGAAGAGTTGTGGAGAAGGGTGGTGGTGGAGAGTGGAGAGGGTGAGATGGGCAGGAGGATAACATTGTGCGTTTGAAGGTAAGGTGAAGGCTGAGGTTTGGGCAAGAGCCAGAACCAGATGGGAATGGTCTGTAAGGAAAACAAAGATGGCTCTGTTCCTGGAGGTGGAGTACACACCTTACATTGAACCGTGCCAGACAGAATGAGACAAGGTGGACAGCTGGGAGCACCTTTGTAAAGGAGGCACTAGGAGAACTATTTGTCCTTTAAACAGCAGTGTTCAGTTGAAGTCCCTTCTAGTGGCTAGTTTTCATATTTTGTAATAACTTGTTCAAGACCGGGCTACATGGACTGTTATGGCACAGGTGAATGATGCATAGGCCAGGCACTGTCATTGGCTGAACCCACGGGAGCTTGATGAATCCAGTGTGGTTACTGTGGGTGCTGTTGTTGGCCAGGACACAAAGCAGCGACGACAGTGCCCATTAGCTTGCATGAACATCTAGTTCAGTTATAGTCTGGTTTCTGGGCTTACATTGACTGGAATCTCTTTTCCTCAGCGTTCTGTTGTGCCATCAAAAGTCTGTCAAAGGCCTCGTTTTCCTTTTTTGACCTTTTTCCTCAGCTTCATACACTTCCTCTAAATGCCTCCTCTGTTGAATAATGTATGACTGTACCTCACTATCAGCTAAACTAGTTTAGGAAGCCTTTTGCTTCCTTGCTTGAGCCCATGGAATGGCTCACCTTTTACCGCTTCCTCCACTCTGCTCATCATGGCCCTGCTCATTGTTGCTGGTACTGTGGACCACTGATGATCCCTTTTACTTCTCATCTCATGCCATGCCTCATCTTTGGCCTTAATTGTAATACTGTAGCACAGGAACTGTTGTGAGTCACTGCTGTAGCCAGTAACACAGAGGGAGAGGACCTAAACGCAGACTCACCAGGCAGACTTAAAAGTCCATCAGATGGGAGACAAAACTGAAAATGTCCTTGTAGGGAAAACACAAAACAAAGAATCAGAGGTCACACAGGGCTCTCGCTTGCCTCAAAACAGTCACAGGGGGTATGTCCATACAGGGAAGCAACCATGTACAAACACAGGGAAGTCCACTGGTACCAAGGTTAAGCAAAATCAACAAGAAGTAAATGAGGCAAGAACAGGTACAAGCTTGAGCAGAACAACAGTTAGGAACACAGGAACAAGCACAGGCTGAGATGCAAGTACAGACTGACACAAACGCAGGCTGGGATGCAGACAAACTGACAAGGAGACAGGGGAGCAACGAGACAATGTACATAGGGATAATAAGCAACAGGTGAATCACATTAGCATTATGAGGCAGCTCTGCTGCCTCTGGGGTTTTTGTTGTTTTGGTCCTCTTCTTTCTCCTCTGTCTCTCTGTGTGCATGTGTGGGTGTGTGTCTTTGGCGTGAGTGTGTTTTTTCAGGTTGTGGACACACCTGTGCGCAATCTGGGCGCAATCAGTCATCCCACCAACTACAAGAGGCTCGGCGTTCCTGTCCTTCCTCACCAGTTTCTTCCATCTACTTCTTTTGTGGATTAACTTACCCTTCTGTACCTTGCTCCTGACTCCCACTAACCCACACACACCACAGTGATGTAATGCAACACTTAAAGTTGTATGTGTTGTTTGTAGGAGCTGACAGACACAGACATCTGCCAAATATTAAGAAAACCACACACCTAGTCCAAGTGAGACCTCTGTTCATTCTCCAGCCAGCTGCAACGCCAACTTCAACAGTTAGCATGCTCTGACGCATCCCAGAAGGCAAATCACACCTGGCTATAGCAGTTGTTTAGCTCAACCTTGTAGAATACACCTGGTACTTGGGTTAGATTAAGGTTGGATCACATTCCCACCACAAACGAACCACTCCCAACTTCTTCTGGGACCGCACCGAGACACCTGAGAGGAGGTGTTCTCTGTGCGGTGTTCTCTTGTTTTGGTCCTCACCTGATAACGATTACTGTGTTCATACCTGCCCAAATCAACTGCACCCCAAGGTAAAACAAATCAGAGTCTGATTTGATAAGCCTAAAAAGTGCAGGTGTGAAAATGTCTTTAAGAGACTGTAAGACCTGAGACTGTAAGACCTGTGGCTGAGACCGAGACAAGTCTGAAACAATAGAAACAGAGTTTTCAAGATAACTGATTTTTTTTTCTACTCATCCCACTACAACAAAACATCTTTTCCTCTATGTACAGTGTAAAAAATTCACAAGCAAAACCTCTATTCTATCATCTTGCAAACAAAGATGGTAAACATAAAGCCATAGTTTTATACACTGTATGTTATAATGTGTGCTACATGACTTGCTGTGTGTCTCAAAGGACACACAGCAAATAGGATTTTTTATGGAAGGATGATGAGTTGATAAAGAGTCTAAGTTTGGATCATCGTTTTGCTTAAGTTGAAGGCCTCCATGATATTAGTCATAGTGAAAATCACAATTCATTGATTGATTACTAGGTTTGCAATTTCCCTGCCAAAACGTAATGTATTGTATTCATTTTTTGTGTCTGCTTTCACATTGTAGCTCACTGCACATTCAACCATAGGGGGGGGGGGGGGGGGGGGGGGGGTCAACTGCTGCAGAAGAAGAATATTACAAATGTCTTGGAAATCATAAAATATTGACACTGCAGTTAAATATCTGGCAACCTGAGCAGAGAGTCAGCAGTCTTACTGGAGCACTGGAGCAGTACCATACTGTTGGCCCTGGCTGCAAGTACGGGTTAGTTTTAAGCTAGTTATACTCAGAACAGTTATGAAAGAGCTAAGAAGGACACCGAGTCCACATACGAAAGACAAGAGTGATGTTGTGAATATGAAAATGTTCTCTTCTAGCTCTTAGAAATCTCAAGGCCTCAATATGAAAATACTTGTATATACAGAAGAGTATAACAAATTCTTTCAAATAAACTGAGATTTATTTCAGTATTTACATTCTTTATACAACGTCTAATTGGATTTTAACAAAGCTAGCCGTATCTGAGGGTAGGTAAAAGATGTGGATGCAGCCCCCATGGTTCATGTTGGCCTGTTCAGTCAAGATACCTCATTATCTCTGGTTAGAGGCAAAATGAGTGAGCTTCAACTGAACCATCGATTTTTCAATTCATTCGTCCATTATGTAAACCAGAGGTTTTCAAACTGTGAGACAGGCCTCCCCAAGGGGGCTCCACCTGCAGCTTGATCAGCAGTTGCAGTGTGTGGCAGTGACACATGGCTCATGGAGGCAATTTAGGTACCTTAAAACGTCCCAGGTGGGTTTGTGTAAATACACAGCACATTAGATGTATTTCATTATTTTCTACTGCATGATCAAATGTAATCAAACACATCAGGGCTGCAGAAGAGCCTGTGCCGTGCTCCATCTTGAAAATGCACAACACCTTTCAGGCAACGGAACCACCTGCCCTCTAAACTGGACTCTGCTTCGTGATTGGATTGTCATTACCCAATCACATCCAGCTGTTAAGACAGGGTCAAAATTCTAAGTTGTAACTTTCGCGTTGCACACAGACCGCGGGAACTTAAAATAACTAAAAATCTTATTGAACCTAATTTGAGGCCAAAGGCTACAGCCTGTATTAAGACCTTCCTTTACGGTACCAAAAACACCCGATGAAACCTAATGTTGGTTTCAGGCAGTTTACTTTTAACTGCCCGTCCCACTTAAGAATGGCCAGTTAGCCTGCCCCTGGAGGAAACACAGACACAGAGAAAACCTGCAAACTCCACACAAACAGAGTCTAGCCAGCCAGATATAGATTCAGACCCAGGATATTTTTTTGCTATGAGGTAACACTTGCTAAAACAACTAGAAGCAACTGTAGATCTGGGATTGTTAACACTCCCTTTTGCTATATTTCTTACTTTTTCTATGTTTATGAAGTTGTAGAACTTGAACACAATGCCTATAGGGTGGACTTAGAATGCTTCAGCAGGGATTATAATGCTTATTGTGGCCTGATCTTAGCTCGCCAAGCCCTGCACCCTACCTTGACCTCAAGACCTCACATTTTAACCCATGTTTAAACCATTATTCTAGATAACAAGACAACCAGCAGCTCTGCAAGCTACAGGACAGGACTGCCTGCTGTTCCTGCTGCACCTAAGAGGGGGAAGGGTGGGTGGATGGGCTGAGTACCTGTGTCGTATGTGGTGATGAAACACAAACTATGACCTTTTTATGCAACTCTGAGCATCTCAGACGAGACATATGTACTGGTATGGTGTGTTGTGATAATTCCACTAAATTTGGTAATGTAGAGTTTTTGATTGTGGGGCCAGGGATTGCTGGGGGAAACACTGAGACTTGGACTACCTTTTCCCTCATCTCATTACAACTTCATCGCTTAATTTATGCTCTCAACCCTTAGATACTTTCATACTTAGATGGAGCATCACTTATATTTGACCCTAAGATTGATTATCTCTCACATTTGATAAATGCTTATTTTGATAACACCTTTGATTTCTGCAGTAGTTAAGCACTGTTGCACTGTAAGCACTGCCTTTATTTTTTATAGCATTTTACACATTTTATCATTCTTATGATTAATGTTGGGGTATGATACTTCTAACATGCTTATGACTGAATGCCTTGGAATGTTTAGCTTGCTCATGATTGGTTCCTGATTGATGATAATGACTTGCCCTTTTTTTTTTAATTTAGTGAGTTTTGCTCAGCCCTGATTTGAAGAATTAATTGATTCTTGCTATGATCAAGTTTTGATTGATTATTGTACGTTGGTTGATTGATTATTTGGTAGCTGGTGTTGATTTTGGCTCACTCAGCTCAACTAAAGGATAATTTATTATGAATGCATTAAAATCTTGTAATTTAAATGACATATACTCATAGATTTGACACCAAGTAAAATCATTCCTAGGTTGCTTGTTTTGCTTGGTTCATTTTCCCCTTCAGCACTTGTTTTATTCTACAAAGTTCTGCCGGCTTTACTTCCTGCTTTCATTCTGGAATTTCATTGTGTATTCACAGCACAGTTTCATGTTCCCTGGGAAGGCACAGAGAGCATTTATGCAAGAGAGACCCTGTGTCCACAATGCAACACAATGCAGACTAAGACCCACGTCAATAACAAGACCTTTGAACGCTCTATTAGCATAACACGATTCATGGACAGTACCTGTGGCAGCTTGTGGTGAAGGGTGACAGTCGGCAGGCATTCTCCAGCACCTCGGGTGGGAAAGGGTCCTTCAGGCAGGTCAGCTGAGAAGGGGCTGCTTGAGTGATCCCACACCTAAGTCAGACAGCTGAGATGGTCCCACACCGACCAGATGCTAGTATAGAAATAAAAAAAAAATGGAGGACAAACAAATTAAGAGTGTTTTTGAATATAACCATACCACAACAAATCATCATCACACTGGGACAAAACTAAAAACACATAACTGGAATAATTATCAGGTTTCATATTTAGCCATCAGGACTGTGACTGCTTCTCAACAATCCCACTGTAAGCCTGTAGGTCTGAAAACATTCCAAAGTTTAGTTAGAGAGTAGAATCAACTACTGCTAAGTATTTGCAAATTGCTGTTTTTCCAAAGTCAGCTGCACAGGCTAAAAGGTAGAATCACAGTTACATAAATCAGTAAGTGAAAGCCTCGCCGTATACAGGCACTTAAGTAAATACAACAGTAAGTGAAAGCATCACAATTCATACAGCAGCTGCGTTCAGTACTGATTCTGGCTGTCTTTAGATCAGTAGTACATTCAGTCTGCTGCTGGTCCAGCCTGGCATGTGCACATAAGGTCAACCCTGCAGCTGTTTATGCACTTGCCTTTAATTTTCTGATATAAAAGCAGCACAAGATGCTAATTAATAATAATTATTGTTTATTTTTTTTAACTGCAGCTTAATGTTATAAAAATGTGTTAATTGAGCAAAATACATTAATTAGTAACACCTGATATTCAGCATGAGGTGTGAGGTTCCTCTCTTCCCTTCATTGTGAAATTGGTGCACTAATATTTAGCAGAACACAGAAATACACTTAGCTGAAACAAAGAAATGGCAGAAGAGATGACCGAGTAGCAGTATCATTTGGATTTAGACAATAAGAACAGTGAAGTCTTCATTCTGACTCCTCCTCTTTCTCCCTGTCCAATCTCATATCTCGTATCTGTCATCAAACAATGATCTGTTTGGATTTCTGAAACGGCAAAGCCTCATTAATTTTCCTGCATTCTCAGCCTGTTTTTTTTTTTTTTTCCGTATGGGTGAGAAGGGGCTGGGCAAGCCGACGACAGTAGAGCGCAAGAGGCAGGGAAACTCCGCCTGGCTCTGCAGGGAATGAGCTATTGGAGCCCTGCAGAGTTCAATCAATAGCACGTGTAGGGCAATCTGTTCACTGTGTCTGTGCCCAGATACTGCTGCTCTCAGACAACAAACCGCCTTGTGCTGTAATGTCAGGGGGATCAGACACCAAGGTTGCTTCCTTTTGAGGAGTTTTCCCAAACAAAAAAAATCTGATGAGCTGTGTGGATGCATTTGGGAGTGCTATGTACCTATGTGCTTTTAGTTACTTCTCTGATAAAGTCTCCAGAACACTACAAGCTTACGTGCTTCATTCATAAAATACTGCATAATTAGAACTTACTTTGGAATTGCACTGACTTATCTGGATTATATAACATACTTGATTCTCAGTTAAAAAACTAAGGAGGATCAGTATAGCCTCATCTACAGTTGGGTTTTTTTTTTGTTTTTTTTTAATAAGCTCATTCAGCCACCCACCCACCCATTCTCTGCAACTTATCTATGTCTACGTCTCCATGGCAGCAGGCTAAGAAAGGTAGCCCAGATGTTCTTCTCCAGTCTCACCTCCCCCCAGCTCCTCCTCCTCCTCCATGAGGATCCCATGAGGCTAGATGAATTTGATGAAGCTGAGTAGACACTGTAGGACTTAAACCCTTGTGGTTTAACATGCGGCTTGAGGGCGTCCACAACAACTGTTTGACTGCCTCAACTGATCAGCGATCGACCTATTGAGCGATCAGTTGGACTTAATTTTTGATCAGTTTCCTTCATGGTTACAGTCTGAAGATCTGTTATAAAGAGTAGTCAGCTTGTTTTAACGTTGCAGTAGAATTTTACATGTTGTGGCTAAAACTGTCATCTGAAACATGACCGAGCTGTGATATAAAACTGAATTTCACTGGTCATATTGTTTTGCATCTTCCATCCATCTGCAAAACCACTTTTTTTTTCTTCTTGTGCCAAAACAAAACTGCATTTAAACAGTGCAAGCTGCCTTAGACACTCTCCCACCCTGAGCTGTTGGATATCGTCATCCTGACCCAGACTGGAACAAACCTGGTCCAACTGGGTCCAGTCATTCATCACACTGTTGTACAGTTGTAATGTGTTTCTCCACCTTAAGGGTGAGCTGAGCCAGTCTGGGCAAAGGAAACATGTATTTTCAGTCTCATTATTTCAGTAACTCTTCAAAGCTCATTACCACGGGATGATCTTGCCTGAATAAGATACTTACACTCCTTCAGTGGGAGGTCATCAACTCACTCCCAACCCAGAGAGTGAGCAATCCACTAGATAAAATCAATAAAAAATAAGGAATCTCATCACCAAGAGTATAAGTAAAGGTTGATTGTGTGTTTGTATGTTCCACTGACGGTAATCAAAAAAAGGTTGTTGTGATGCAGGCTGTCGTGGACTCTATTGTCAATTTTCAAGCACATTTTTGAAAGCACATTCATGACAAAGATGGAGCTGCAAAGAGGTTTAGTGGCTTACCAATGTACTTTCTAGTGAACAACCTGATGTTTTTCTCCTGCTGTTATTAAATGGTAGAGGGTGAACCACCCACAGCGTGTGCCGTGATTTTGACTCTCCCAAAAGTATTATAACTATATTGTTAGTAGCAGCATGGCATTTTTAAGTATGGTAGACTGAATGTAATGGCAGTGAGACTGCTTACGTAAGTTTATCTTTTGTATGGATTATGAAAACCTGAGTCAAGGCCTTTAATTTTTTTTTTTTTTAATCTTATTTCATTTTTTCTAATTTCCGGTGTTTACGTGATTGAGTTTTTTGTGTGATTAAGGGTGGAAGGCTCCATATAAATGCAGCTTGTGTTAGTAGGCACGTTGGGGGCCACTTAACATCTATGACACTTTGAGACAGTCCAACAGCAGCTCTCAGGTTGTATGTGTTACTCACTGAAAAGTTGCATTATGCAGCAACAAACTGCAGTGAATCCCTGTGGTGTCTCGATAAAACATCAGAAGAACTGGGACGTATTGAATGCCTGTGATCCAGTGCAAGCTGAGGCATTTTGGGAGAATGTTTTTTTTTTTTTTTTTTAAACAGGGAATACTGTTTATGGTAGACAGAAAGACAGGCAAACGTGACTGGCTGTTGACCAGGCACATTGTGGGACAATTTGGACAAGAAGCTTAATTTAAACACCAGGAAAAAACGAAAGATGCAGCAAAACAGTTTGCTGTTTAAAAAAACACCAGCACACGGCCAATGTAAAGAAAACTATAAATAAACTTTTTTTTTTTTTTTTACACATTTTACACAGTTGTGTTGCTCTGTCGCCCTGGAGGTTGATCTATTGATCAGCTGTCAGAGGACACATAATTACCACCACATAATTCCTGGATTACTGCACGCTTGTTTATACACGGCGGAACAAAACAGTGGGGTTCAGGCCCCATATTGATGCATTCAGGTGTCACCATCTCAAATTATTTAGCGTGTTTGATTGTTTGTGTTTGCAGACACTAACAGCATTATCCAAGTTCAGTTCAGTGGTGCTACCAAGCAGGTTTAGTCCATTTCATCATGCTTTGTTCAGTGTCGAGCACAACCACAACACTCCCAAACAATAGATCTTAATTACTGCACACTGCAGGCTCCTCCAGCTTTGATTTCTCCTTTATGTCCTTCATATGGGAATATCCCAAAAAGCATAGTTTAGCTGACAAACCACTACTGTTGCACGGCCAAAGCTGTCCAGGTGGATTTCTACTGCTTAAAAATAAAAATTCTGCACATGGAAAGATTAGACTGTATTAAGGTAATTGAGAGTAAGTATATGATTCAATGGGTACATCAAACCAAAGAGAGTCACGTACTGAACCATAAATGTCCTGTTGGGGAATACTGCTATCGTTATGTCCCTGGTAGGCAGATCTGTTGATAGCTAGATAAATAGATAGGTGTATATGAACAATGTGCAGAGTTCTTCCTCAGTTCAATCACTGACAGAAATGAATTCTCTGGACCACTCTGGTTACAGCACAAGCAAAACGCTTGGATCCCGGACCTGTGTTGCATGTCATATCCCCCAATCTCTCCCCTTCTTTTCTGTCTGCCTCTTTACTGTGACCCATCCAATAAAGGGGAAAAAGCCAAAAAAAAAAAGAACAAGAGGAACATCAGCCAAAGATAGCAAAAGGGCCAGTGAATGTGCCTGCTGTTGACAGCTTTGATACAGATTTTCTTCTGTAGTTTTCTCTGGTCACAACCTTGAGAGAGAAAGATGGGATTTCCAGTGACTAGTTGCACACATCAAGTGCACAGTCAGACTGGTAGTCGCATTATTATTATTATTTTTTTGTGGGAGAAAAGTCTTGCAAATTGCAATGCAGTATCTGTAAATTATGAATATCAGAATACCCGGGTTCCAGTTTGGGCTCAGTTGAGCATGACTGCAAAAATTCCAAATCCATATCATTACAAAGGCTGCATGAAATTAGTCCTCAAGAAGCAATCGAGAGCACAGTGTAAACAGAGGAGAGAGGGTTAAGGACATACAGCGAGAGAGAGAGAGAGAGAGAGAGAGAGAGAGAGAGAGAGAGAGAGAGAGAGAGAGGCTGACACACAATTTTCAAGGACATTCCTGAACAATTAACTTGCGGTTTTTGCTATCTACCCCATTAGTCTTGGGGGTTTGGAAACAGCCATTGATTTTGGATGTCAGCCACTCTCATTTTATGGAAATTGCACTAAATGGCAGGGAAACAAAAACAAATTGAATTTTCTGTGCTGTTACTTGTAATGTGAAATTAGATATGTGGCCATGTGTGACTGAACAAGCCAGCCACAGAGACAGGAAGAGCAATGGTGCAGTATGGGTAGGCTACATGCCATATATAAAAAATTTTTGAGTGCTATTGCAAAAGGGGAGATGTTTGTGTAAGGTATAGTAACCAAGTGCCAGTACACAGCCATTTAATTTCTTTGTTGGTATTTGACTGATGTGGATTTTGGTAACACAATCAAAATTGAATTTATTTATTTATTGAAAGATGACACTTTTCAGACACAGCATTAAAACCAGTCACAGGTGATGTGCTGTATCTTTAACCAGATTTTAAAGCTGAAAATGGTGTTGGTGTTTTATCTTTTGTTGGGTCGATCAGGAGGTAAACAGTAAAAAATACTGTGTTGTGTTCTGGCAAACATTTAGCCAGATTTATCATTTTTACAGAAGTACCCTGCACCTACTGCACCGCAGTATGGGCCTTATTCAAATCAATAAGAGGGCTGGGAATTTATGAGTCAGGCTGAAGAAACTAACTGAACCCAGCCAAAGAATACTGCTTGCACTCTCACCTGGTTCTGACTATATATTCTTTATACACCTTGTGTGCCCACCAGTGCTTTTTAAAGCCCTTTAAAAGCACATTAGTGATTGGCACTGTATAACATGTACGTATAAACATGGTAAAGGGGCAAACACACCTATTACCTAAGGATGACAGTGGTTGCTGGTTGACCATTCAGTGTGGCTGTCTAATATCAGCAAAGGAAGTACTGGTAAAATGATTTGTTTGTGGTGTGGAGGTTTTAAAAGACACTGAGCCCCATGGTTTTACCAGCTGCATACAGGCCACATCCTATCTGAATGCCTTGGTTGCCATCAACAAGAACAGGATGCAGCCCTTATGAAACTCCAGTGAGCTTGATTAGTTTCCTAACATCACCTCACTCTACTCTTCGCCCATGCATCAGTTTCTGTTCATTCAAGTTAACCAACAGACACTGACAGAAACTGAAGCCAAATACGTCAAGGATGAGCCTTAACGTTCACTATCCATCAAACTCTTGCCCAAGACTGCTGCTCGCATTCATCTGTAGCTGTAGCCACCGTGAAGTGCCTCTACTCTCACTCTCTTCCTGGGTGCCAGTCGTCCGGCAGGCTTGACTCATGTGCGCTATTCCCTCTTGAGATGTGCAACCAATAAAAAAAACAAATAAATAAATGACAACCTGTGACCATGGCAGCCATCATATCTATCAGCTGGGGTAAGATTGTACTCACCAGAATAGAATCTGAGATCTGGATCCACTTTTAACTGGGTTAGATCACTATGGTAACCTACGCTGCATGTCTAGCCTGCTCCGTAGCAGGTCAACTTAAGAGGATCAGATCAAAACCTGCCCAATAGCCCAGTTACTGACCAATCAGATCACTGGAAATGAGTCATCATTCCTACAGTATCCTGATATAGACAAAAGAGTTTATAATAAAGTTACAAATGACGAGGAGCAATAGATATTTTTATAAATCAGTCGAATTGCTTTGCTGTTCAAGGCTTTTCATGTGTCACACTGGTTTTAAAGCAGAGTTTCAAACAAATGGACGGAGAACTGACAAAACTAAATAAAGTACAAAACGACGATTAGAGCTGCATTTTAACTACAAAGGGATTCCTTTCGGTCCCGAGAGGATTCCTCACAGTGTCGATGCTTTTACTCTTAGTCCATCACTGCAGTTCAGAGAAACATGGGCAATGGAAATAAAAAAAAGTTTGCCCTCTGAAAATCATCTACACTCTCTTAAATATTGGCCATGATTATAAATACCACACGCCTGTCAGACTGACATCATCAGACATGAACTAGAACTACGTGTCCTCTCTCCTCTCCTCTCTGCTTTGGCAGCAGAAAACAGTGAGACATTAACTTTTTTCTCATCATCACATATTCATAATAGTTTGTGCAGCATCAGGCAGAAAAGCAAAAATAATTATAATTCCTGCACTTTTTTTTTTATAGCCTTAGCCTTACTTTAATATTTGGAAGTTAATTCGAGAGTTTCAACAGCCTCTGATGCAGTTTCAGTTATGTGATTATATCCTTTACATTTCACCCTGTGGAAAATCACTTTCTGCTGTGGCTATAACCAGATTTACTCGAACAAGTCCTCTCCTTTACACATGAACATGCTCGTAGCCTAATAGGTAAACCCAGAGTTAACAGAACCAGTTGATTAACAGTTTCATGACACAGGTTATCCTGGACAGCTAATGTTAGGCTTAGTGAAACCGAAAGAAAGCCAGACTTAGATGAACTTTCTTCGTCAAACAGGCCCTGTTTGTGTATATTTCAGTAATTACTTGGTGAATATAACAAATAAGGATGACAGATAGAAATATGCAAAATAAGACCCAGGGAGTATGATAGAAGAACTCCTCTATGAAAGCTAAAAGACTCTAGTGCCTTTCATGATTAGTAACTGAAGGTGATGATTCAGTTTACCACAATGTCACATCAGTTAAGAGCTTTACTGAGACTCACAGTGTGTGAGTGCAGTCATATTTGTGAGCACGTGTATGTGGGTATGGATGTAATATTTACATGGGGCTGTCTTGCCAGACGTGTGAAAGCCAAACTAGTGATGTCAGTATTTGCTCAGGGGCCTCTAGTCCCTCCTCAGACATTCAGCACTCTGACTGAGGCTGCGGGGAGCTTGCCACTCAGTGGCCCAATTCTGTCTCTCCATCTTCTTTTTCTCCTCTCGCCTGCCAGAATCTGCAATGCACGAGTGAGTTTGTATCACTCCAAACACACAGTCACACACATACACGCATAAATGTACATACACACATACAGAGCTGTACAGACATGAATACAGTTTAAACATGGGTGAAGAATATGGCTGTTTTGTGTGTGAGAGAAACAGAAAATAAAACTAAAAGGATTGCGTGCGGGTTGTGTAACATTTTCTGTCATTCACCACTTTTAGTTATCAGTAATTCATCCCATGGGTCATTGGACAAATAAAAAAATACTGGTGATGCAACATGTTTAATCAGTTAGTAATATACAAACACATGTAACCACGTGTTACCATGTGACCAGAGTTTTGTACTAAGGCAAATATCGACTTGAAGACGATGAGATGTGGTTGAAAGCTATACCAGGCTATAACATACTTTGGAAACTGTTCACTGGCCAGCTTCATGTAGATTGGCGCACGCACCTGAACAACCAATCCCAAACTGAAACAGCACACTATGCACACTAATGCCAAGTAGGAGTTGACAGTGTAGTTCAAGTCCCAAACCAATATATTCCTGTCGAAATATCTCACTCAAGCATGATCACTCATGACTTCATTTAAAAAAGGACATTCAGGTTTGCAAAAACACACACACCCCTTTAAAAAAAAATCTTTCTTTTTCTTTTTTTTTTTTTCCCAAGGTTTTCGACATTGCATTCCTGTTGTGCATGAAACTTGCAAGGCAGTAATGGTCTACTTTATATTAAATATGACAAGGAGAAATAGGCTCGTTGGAATTTGTGAAACCATGTCTGTCACAGTGATTAGATTCGCTACAGCTTAATCGGTGTTTGCATACAAACACAAATTCACATTCACAGCAGATTCACAACACTAACATGACCTACAGTGTTGACTGTATCTTTGTATTGGAGAAAAAATGATGAAGAAGATGATGATGAAGTCAGTGTCCTAGGACAACGAGCTTCTACTCATCAGCTCTTTGCCGAATGGGAAGCTAAAGGTTCTAATAGGAACACACACGCACCTAAGAACATCAACAAATGTCAGATACAATCACAGAGCAGCCTCCAGCAGACTTTGTGAATCAAGTGTATAAATAAAGCATGTATAGAGCATGCAAAAACACTGGTGTAATGCTTGTTTATAAAAGATGAATGAGTGAAAGAGAGTTAATTCACTCTTCTGAAGCCCAGAGGTTAAATTACCTAACTTAACTAGCGAGAGGGAATCCTAAAGCAGATTGACAATCTGCCAAACAATTTGTTTCTTCAACTATGTGTGTTGGTCTCTATCTTAACAGCAAACAAATCCAGAAAATATTGTCCTAAGATACTAGACAGTTTTCAATAGCCTGGCTACCCCGTTCCAAGACTGGGTAAAACATGCAACTGTTATTTAGGCAGTAGCTCCACTGTATCATGTGTAAAATGATGCAACCTCTATTTTCCCTTTTTGAAGAGGAGGGTTAATAAAACAAGTAGGTTTAACATTTTTAACAGATTTAGCATTTTTTCGTTATCTCATTTTCTCTTCAGTATGTGCACACACACAAATAGACACACGCACACACATAAACATACATGCACATCTTCACTCTGCAAAACAGTTTGTTTTCAATGTTTGTGAACTTGCCTAAACTTTGAATCATATGAAATTTTATCAGATTTTAAACATATATTTTACACATTGCTGTATCAATATAAATCCGATGCTAAAAACCTTTATATATTTTTTTGCAATGCAATGCAATTTAATTGATGAAATAAGATTTATATTGTACAATAGTTTTCCGTCAAGTTTTTTTAAAGGGGCTTGTTTTCTTTGTTTCCATGCACACATTTTGTGTTAAAAAAATGTTTAAAAAAACATTAAAAAATACATGTGGTGCTCACCCCTAAGCTTAAAGATGAAAGACTGAAGTAAAAGACATGATGAAATACTGCTTTTATTGCCCTTTTAAAAACTCCCATTTTGGCCTTAAGGTTATCGTACCAGTTTGTTTTTTTCATTTCAGTTTCATGAAACTCTGACCAGTCGTTGCCAGAATTTGTAACCATTCATCCATCCATTTTTTCCGCTTATCTGGGGTTGGGTCACTGTGGCAGCAGACTAAGCAGGGTATTCCAGATGTCCCTCTCCCAGCAATATTTTCCAACTCCTCCCACTCCCAGGCCAGATGGAATATGCGATCCCCCCGGCGAGTTCTGCCCTGGGGTCTCTTCCACATTGGTTGTGTCCAGAAAACTGCCAATATAAAGTGCCCAGCAGGCATCCTGATCAGATGCCCAAGCCGCCTCCAACTGGCTGCTTTCGTCTTGAAGGAGCAGCGGCTCTACTCAAGCTCCCTCCGGACGTCCGAGCACCTCACCCTAACTACAAGGGTCAGGCCAGACACCTCAGCAGAGGAAACTCATTTAGTCTGCTTGTATCCGTGATCTCATTCTGTCGGTCACAACACAGACCTCATTATCATAGGTGAGGGCTGGAATTCAGATCCTAGTGGCTCACCCCCCCCCCACAAGGGTTTCATAAAATGCCTACATTACTTCTGACGTTGCACTGATCCGCCTGTTCAACTCACACTCCACCTTAACTTCACCCGTGAACAAGATCCCAAAATACTTAAACTCCCTCCCCAACCCCGAGGGAGCAATCCACCGTTTTTCAGCAGAGAACCATGGCCTCAGAGTTGGCTGTGCTGATGCTCATCCTGGCCGCTCCACTCTCAGCTACAAACCGTCCCCAGTGCATGCTGGAGATCTGAAGTTCTGATGAAGCCAACAGAACCACATGATCTGCAAAAAGCAGTGATGCAATTCTCCCCACCCCAGCTGTGCCTTGAGATCCCATGAACATCACAAACAGGATTGGATTGAAAATTTGTAACTCTGGGCCAAAATGTTGGACAGACAGATGAACCAACATCACCTTTCATATGTCCGCAACATTATTAATGAGATAAAAACCACAGAGTTTCAGCAGTCTTGGTGTCAGTATTTATGCAGCGCACAGACTGAAATAGTCACACACACAGCACACACACACACACACAAACAAACACACAGACAAGCGAAGGGAGAAATTCTGAATACCTGCAATCAATCTTGCCCTTTATAGAGAAAAAAGCTTTGAGGAAAGTGTGTCAGCTTCAGTAACAGGGGTAGTGGAGTGTCCATACATCAGAGGCAGCTGTCAGCTGCTGTGCCAGTCAGCCACAGTGTTAAGAATGATCCATCCATATGCAACCTTTCTGTGCCAGTGGCTGACATGTCGCCTGAGCTGGATGAAGCTTTGTCCATGCTGCCGTTATAAGGAAAATCCTAAAATAACCCCTGACCAAAGAAAGAAAGACGTGAGTGTTTTTAAAAAAAAACTGCCTCCTTGCACAAAACTCCCCCCTGGCATCCAGCTCCAGTATTGGCTGCGAGCCCCCTGGCCCGGTGTAATACGTGTCTTTACTGCAGGCATACATTATCCACCCACATCCCTGCCCTTGACCTCCTCTCTTTGGCCATCATCACACTTGTCCTTTCTCTCACCATGCTGTAGAAAGAGCAGCAACTGCATTCAGTGCAGCTGATTACAGCATATACAACTGCACTCAGCCCTTTGGTCCTTGCAGCTTTGACAATGGCACTCGTGAGTGTTTCCAGAACAAGCTGGGCCTCAGTGCTCCTGTAGCTTTTTCTGTTCCTGTTCTGATGGGTAATATAGTAATGAGAGAGATGCACTGAACTCACGCTCCAAATCTGCCTAACCTGTTATCTGTTCTGTCAAAGGCAGACTGCTCTGGGGAGTTCCATTAATACTACAAAGCTCTGCTCAATATCAGATCCCCCTCCAACAAGTCATTTTTAGTTAATGATCTTATTACTCCATACAATCTGAATTTTATGCTTTAAACTGAAACATGGTTAGATAGCAGCAGTGGAGCAACAGTTCTGTTCTGAGTCAGGCCTTCAAATTTCAATGATATAAATGTTTCTCAAGATAACAGGAATGGTGGTCACGGGGCTGCTTCACATTAAAACTCATTCCAATAAAAGAGGCCGTAACTTTTCCTTTGTGTCTCTGAACTGCGCTCTAAGGCGGGTCACAAATTTTGATGTTAAGTTTACAGACATATTAAACACTTTGAGAACTCCATCTCAAAGTGTATCTCCACTAATTTGATTTTTTTTTTTTTTTATCATAAGGATGTAAGAGATGTAACACAAAACCAGATATCCAGTTACATAGCCACTGGTTGTTCTAGTGTCATTTTCTGGTTTAACAGTGAAGTGAATAGAGTTACACTGCAGACTGGAGTCTCCTTTAACAGCGACAACCAGAGTTTAACCTGTCACAGCAGTCAATATGAACGTGTCCGACATGGGTCAGACGTGTATTGTGAAGAGATTCAAACACCATCCTGGACACAACTACTGGTTAAAAGACTCAATATCTTTTTCAGACAAAGAAGAAGCATTTGAAGATTTAATAAGTGTTAGTTAAGTGCGCACTACAGCCAGTTCTGAATGGCTGTCCACTTATATGCAGTCTCTTTCTGATACAGTAAAAAACAAGGACTGTGAAGGACAACTGTAAATGTGAAAATCACCAAATGTGACTCATTTAAAATCAAATGAGTCTGTTATACATTTCCCATCGTTAAAGTTTACACCACAGATCTTTGGAGTGCTGCTGCAACAAAGACGTCTGTGATGTTGAGGTAAAAAAAAAAAATTCAATGATCCTGTTACAGAAACTCAATACGACTATGAGGAATAATCTTTTTACAAAAAGACACTGACAGCTTTTTTCCCATGTGTACACACACACAAGATATACACAACTGTGTGACTTTAAAATATAAACGTACAACTCATGCTGTACTGCCATATATTGACAGCCTGTGAGTATTTTCATAAATGAAATATGACATTTTATCCCGTAGTGATGATGCTCAGCACCTACTCTCCCTGAAAACTGGTTGACAGTGGCTACATCCAGAGTCAACAACATCTGTGTTGGCTCCCAGGAGATTCCAGTCCCCTTGCACCCCTCCAGCCCTGACCTTGTGGTTAAACACTCTTGCTTACTTTGCACAATAATACCAAGGGAAGGCAGCAGATGAGGCATATCAAAGGATATACTAAGCAGCCAAGATAGAACAGGGAAGCTAGAAGGCCATAGTCACCCTGGGGATATTGGGAGCTCTAGTTGGAGCCATTAGTTCATTCAGGAAGAAAGGGATTGGTCAGGGTTTACATGAAGCCACAAATGCAGCTTCTAGAGAACCTGAAAATAATCCCCAAGAGAGTCCAGTATGGGCTAAAAGTATAAAAAAAAATTTCAGCTCATAAATAAAATATGAGTTTATGTACAGTACATGGTGACACTGGCTGTAGTAACAAAACTGGGCACTCGAGGATGTGCATGTGGCCGTACTTTAAGGTGCAGGAGTAAACATTTTAGTCAGGGATGGCTCAGTAAAATAATGCAACCCTCATGATGTTTGTTTTAATATTTCAAAAATCTTTGCTGTTGATCCTGAGGATAAAAATCAATGTGTATAGGGGACCACAGATCTTCCAGAGATCCTCCCTCAGGGAGTGAAGACCAGACAAGGCTGTTTTAAATTGACTGCCTTTTATATAGCGCTTTTCTGGTCTATCGACCACTCAAAGCACTTTACAATGTATGTCTCATTCACACATTCACACACTGATGGTTCAACATCAAGAGCAGTTAGGGTTCAAGGACACTTTGACATATTCACTGGAGTGACTCAGGAACCTTCCAGTTACTAGAAGGCCACTTTACCTCCTCAGCCATGACACCCAGGGCAACCTTTAAAGAAAGTATGTCCCCATACCCTGCTAGGACCAGATTTTAAAAATGCAACATGTGAGTGGGAGGTATGATGAAGTGGGGGATTTGGAAACATGGGGGACGTTGCTTGGCAGTAACTGCTTCGTACCTGTGTAGCTACCTGTGATCCTACAATCTCGTCATGAAGACTTTTTGGTGTGCAAGAACCTTTTTGAGGCTGCATTCTTGTGGCTTAGATTATTATTTCTCCTAGCAGAGAAGCTATCAGTGTGTGTGAGTTACAGACACCAAAACCAGACCCATGTGCTGTGCTAACTGCCACAGATTAGAAATAAATGTCTCGGTCTTGTCCGACAGTGTCTAATCCCTGTTGCTTGTAAAGCCCTGTTAACATAACCAGCTACATTAAAGTTAGAAGCCAGGCTAATTTAGCTTATTATCACAGGTTTCCCAAACAGGGCTCAAAGTAACATTACAAGTAATAAATAGTGAATGGAAAACAGAAGTTATTGAAATCAAAGGCTATAACTCACTGATCTGCTCTTGTGCTCAAACTTGGACCCTGCTGACCTTGAAGTTGGAAAATGAGAGCACATCATGATCTTGAAAAGTTATTGACCATACCGTTACCAACATCCTTTTATACTGAGTTGTTTTTTTGTTTTTTTTAAATCTTTTCCACACCACTCCACTCCAAACATCTCAGAAAGAATTCTTATTCAGTTATTCTAACTGTAAAGAACTCATGATGTACACAATCAGACTGGTTAATTGTGCCTCAACAAATCTTCAGTTATGGTGGAACCCTATTTTACACATCCAAAGTCTGTTTCCAGGTGTTAGGGAGTACTACTGAATTTGTGAAAAAAAAAAAAAAAAATGAAAACATAAAGTTTTGTGTCTCCAGGAGGAGCTGTGTGAAGTCTGCTAAAGTCCTTGAGTCATGTCACTTGAGTCAGCATCAGCTAGGTCTGACGACTACAAGTCTGAAAATGAAAAAACATCTGAGGGTGTGGAGTTAGAAATAAGTGAGCTTAGCAGACATCTGTAGCCCACTCCCCATCTCTGCTTGAGGCTAGAAGCTCCAGGCTATTAGCTATACTAGCGTAACACATTCGACTCTCTCAGTGAACGCTGGCAGTCAAGTTGCATTGTGGATAATGTGGGTGCTAGAGTTTAACAAGGGAGGAGAATGTGTGGAATGAAAAAGACAATGTCTGTGGTTCTGCTGTATCTCGTTTGATCCTTGTTGTCCATCCTGAGTCTGAGAGTGTTACAGGAGTATGATGCTAAATCCACAGAGTATTCATTTCCAATTCCATCTGAAACTGTATAGCTCGCTTCTCAACAAGGCAACTTAAGAAGTATCTTTAATTCAAAGATGAAAAATAGACATTGTTGACTGATAGTCACCTCACACTTCATTTCTGAGAGGAGCTGCCAAACACAGCTTTTTTCACTTGTTTCCTGCTTTTTGTTCATCTAGCCTCAGCTACTTTCATTTCTGTAATGTGTTCACTGTTTTGAGAAATGTCAAAGCGATTCAGTGCTGTTTATGAACAGCATCTATTTGCGGGCAGTGCCATGTCAACAGTGCAATGTGTTCCTTGTATACACCTGTACTTTGTTGTGAAGATCTTCATTTCAAGTAGTTCTCTCTATTGCCCAAAATTCTAAAGAAAACTCAGATGTACAGCAGTGTATGTTACATCACGTCCATGGACATAAAGAGTTGGATTATGTGTCAGAAAAAATATGTGAGTCTTTCATGTTACTTAAGATTAAGATTTGCAATACTAAAATTAAGCATTATTTATAAAAGCTCCATTTTGAGATGCTTTTATTGCACATTGTTTCTCAAGCAATAATCTGTGAAATGTGATCAGTTCACTGTCGTGGTTTCAGTACTATGGTGTTTACAAGCTTTTTACTTAATAACTAGGTTATTGTTTGATGTTGTTCCTAAGACCAGAGTAAAAGTAGACACTTAATCCTATGTTTTCTTTTTTTTATTTTTTTATTTTACAGATGAAATTCAGTAATCCTTTCTCAGTATAGGGGTAAGGGTAAGATGGCTTTCCACCTTTGTCTTCTGCCCTCAGTGTAAGGAAGACTTAAAAAAACTTGACACAAATAATGCTCTATAATTTTCTAAAACATCATAGTGAAGCTTCACACAGTAATTAAAATGAGATGAGAAAAGAAAGCAGAAATATGCTGAAATTTCAGAATGTGGGGACTCTCTGAAATGCACCATGAGCACTCCATTACTGATGATCTTACAGATGCAGGTGGAGGCCCACCGACACTGCACATGTAGGGGGTCCAGATTTTTGTGGTGCACCACTGATTAAGTAAAGACACAGTGCACTACTTCAGTACCTAAAACAAAAACTCATTAAGCCAAACTTCTTACATTTGATTTCTTATGCTTACTGATGCAGTTAACATAAAAAAAAAAAAGTGCCTCATGTAAAAATAATGAAAATGAAAACTAAAATACTTGTACAAGTTATTGTGTAACGATGCCTTACTTCGTCATATCAGGAGAAGTGGATTTTAATTTGATATGAACATGTCATCTTACTCGGGTACTGCAGGGATCTGTGTTTGGCCTCCTACTCTTCTCAGTGTACACAAACTCCTTTGGTCAGAATTGTCCACTCCCACAGTGTTTCTTACAACTGGTGTAATGGTGATGTGCAGCTCTAGTTGTCCTTCATGTAACTTTGCACTATGAAACACCGGAAAGTCATCTCTAGCCTTGACTGCAGTAACCCTTCTGGTGGGGCTGCCACCATGCAAGTTAAAGCCTCTGCAAATGGTCCAAAAAACAACAGCACATCTGGGTTTCAACCAGTTCATCTCACTCCACTTTTCATTCCTGTGACTAAGTACTGAGGCACTTACTCACTCAGACTTCTCCTTGATTGTATCTCATCTTTATTTAGGTTGCCTTTGACAAAAGATTCTGCCAAATGAACAAATCTATCTTAGAATAATAATATTCTCTGTATCATAAGAGCTCAAATATGCATGCATGTGTAAGATACCTGACATTTAATGGAAAATATGAATTTAATGAAAACATGAAATCTCTCTCCATTCCTAGCTTTTCTATATGAATTTACAAGGAAAAAGGACACTACAGTCAATTTTCACAATACGGAAATAATTACAGGCATGACTCTGCTAAGTCACAACACCATTGAAACCACAGGTCTTCCTCTGTTTCAGTTTAACATAGTAGTAGTAGAACATAGTGTTTCAGGAGATTGTGGTACTGCTGGCCTTCAGACATTTGTGCAAGAGGATGCAGGACTGGTGAGAACAGAGATTCCTGAGAGAGTTGGATGATGTGGTGTCAAGAGGGAAATTTAATGTTCTCAGAGCCCATAGACAGCTGTGTCCTCAGGTCAGATCCCGAGGGCACAGGGATTTAATCAACTGAAAGGAAAGGCCTTAATGGATCCTCCCATCTAAACACCGGTGGATGAAATTATTCATTAGAATACACCAGGACAGAACAGACCATAATTTGTTGTACATTTCATTAGTTGAGTGATATATGTCTAAGTAAAACAGGAAAAATTTCAATAGAAAAAAAAAGAATTCATGTGAATCAGCTAATTAAATAAATAAATAGCCAAGTTCAATATTAATTATTTACCAAGTGAAGAATTGAGCATCACTACATTAAAATAAAATGTGCAGCAAAATCTAGTTTTCTTAATTGGTTTTTACTAAATATCCACATACATCAATGGCCAGGACTAACTGTTGTGTCACCAAATTAACTGACAATACTAATGTTGGCTTGCTAACTCATGACCCATTGAGAGTGAAGCGTAATAGAAAAATGGAATATGATCGACATATCTGATCCAACACTTGATAAAATACCATTTAATAATGGTGATTATACTTCACTAAAACCCCACAATAACAGTAGACCAAAAGACCAAGATATTTCTGTGTATGCATAACTAAACCAAAGTAATATACATTTACAAATGATTGGCAGTTACGTTTTAATATGTTGGCCCCCCTTTAAAGTGTACATTTTGGAAGGTACTCTACAGCTTGTGATGTGATAACTTCCTGTTTACATTTTTATTGCACTGCACTACAGATCTTAATAACTTTGTCAAGGAATTGATTGTCAAAAGAATTGATGTTTCACAAGTGCAAGTCAAAGTACTCAAGAGCAAAGGTCTGACTTAGACCTTAACAAAAGGCTTGAAATGGCACTGTAATTACTGAGCCTCAAGGAGCCCTGGATGCTCTGTTCAGGACTGGTAATAGCCGGGTTACAGTTAAATGGAAAAAACACTAGCTATAAATAGCGGGGGTGTGGTTGTAGATTAACCTGTTTATGCAGTATGTTCCAGTTTCACAGTACTGCAGTACTTACACATCATCAATAATAGAAAAAGCATCCAGAATAATCTAAGGTTGGCCGAGAGAGGCACTCTTTTTACTCGGTAAAGGGAATTGTATTGATGCAATCTGCTGACAGTCTGCTTTTGACGGACTATGGAATGAAACAGAAGGAGGCCAAACGGACTGCAAAATCTAATTGTTTTTAATTTAGTATCTATTTATTTATTTATTTACAATAAAACAAACACAATGCAATTTAAATTAATCTGAGGTTGGTCTCAATAAAAGTATTTACTGTGCTAGTCAGGACTTTCACCCACAGAGGATGGTGAAACATTGCCTTTTCAGCCAGGTGTTAAGTTACTCTTCGAGTGTCAATATGCCAAAGATTATTATACCAGTATATCATGATCCATTTTTAAAATAATTCCAAGTCCCAGTCATCTCCACTGTCCATCCACCACTGTTCACCAGCTCTAGCCTCTTACTGTCGACTCGGCTACTCTCTCCTCAGCAGCACAGCTTCTCTTCACCTCCTATGCCGCCCACTTTCCCAGTGTCTGGGAACAGATCACGCTCAACCAAGGTTCCTGAAACACACAGCCATCGCCTGCCCACCACTCCATTCTTCCTGCAGAGTACTGACCATGACAAACTGAGTAGTCACAATACCCAGGCGGGGCTTCTGGCCTATCCCTGTGTCTCTGTTATTCTCAACTTCACCATTATCTTTCTGTTCATAGTGTGCTTTATAGCTGTTCAATTCAAGAGCCTACAAACCCAGACGGCTCTGACAACACCTCCAACCTCGCAAATAATCTGTCAGCCTTGGCAGGAAATGTACCTGGATTTCTATTCCAGTTATTTATTCCTGATTCTGAGAGGTTACAAAAAGGTGTGTTGTCTTCACACCCTCAGCGTGGTTTTAGTTAAGGTAACTATATCAGTTTACATTAAGTAAATCAATCTGAGTACAATTAAGTTGCAGATAGTGGGGTGAAAAAGGAAAAGAGGACACCCAAGCAACCCTTAAACCAAAACCAAGCAAAAGCAGAATGACTAAATACACAACTAAATCTTTTGTGAGACATTTGCATTTAAATATTCAACAAATTAGCTTTAAATCAAGATCGGGACTCGAGGGCCCGATCTCGATTTGAGTCCTTCACTACTGAGTATTTGCAGAGACGGAGTCAGACTCATGCTACAACCAGGTATGAGACCTGGTACTGGTGTATCTGAGATGACACAATGCTTCTTCAGATTGTACTGAGTTGTGATGTTCTTGGTCTCCATGTTAATAAATGGTAAAGAAACAGAGTGAAGGCTACCAGTCAGTGAACAGATCTAATATTCATGTTATAAATATCCTTGTTGCTGCTTAGGTGTTTTTTTTTTGTTTTGTTTTTTTGAAGAGCTGAACCTTTTCTGCTACATCTAAATGTATGTATCCATAAATGGTCATTTTCTTGACGTAAATGTCGAAGACTGAACTGTATGTGTGTTAGGGAGCAGGCATTAATGAGACATTCACTCAGAAATAGAGGCCGTGACAGCAAGGAGACATTACCTGTAATTGAATCACAGAACCTGTCAGAAATAGGCGGGTTTGAGTAAGGAACTAAAGATACATTTCTGCCAGAAAACCACTGGTGCTGCGTTATATAGAGGCTCAACTGGTTAAGCACTGTTTTTATAGAAAGAGAAGACCCTAACTGCCACATCTGCGGTGATTGATTTAGTTCACATTTAAATCAGACATTTAATCAAGTGGTTACCACAGACATAATAGAATGTTAATTGAATGAATCAATTTATAATTTCAATTTGTACTTAAGCCATGAATACATAACTGGACATTACATGGCATTTAACTGTAAATTCATTTATAACTATTGTGGCAAAGCTCTTGCTTCTGTTGGTCCAATACTCAGAGTGAAATAGATTACTAAAATCATTACGAGCGTCTGTACTCTGATGACTATCTAGTACCACCAGCAAGTCAAACTCTTGATGACATGATGATGAGCTGTGTATTTGTGAGGTGTTTCTAAATATTCATCTCTTCAGTAAGAACCAGTGAACTTGGGAATAAGAGCCACAGATTGAGTTGTTTTTTTTATCCTTTCATGGAATTTGTCAGTATGAATAATATACAACTCAAGCTTTATACTTTAAAACACATGCAGTCTTTTAGTTGCAGCTTAGAGCGTCTTATTTTAAGTTTTAGCCTTTTTCAACCAATCAGCTTTTCTTTGTATATACAATACTGTGTCTAATTGATCTGTCTGACCAACTGAGCAAACAAAATGCTGCCTTAAGACTGCTTCTTTTTTCCCCAAACTATCTGTGTAAACTATGACTACAGCTTTTCTTAAAGACATTAACAATCAACATCATATTAAATACATTTTTTTCTCTTTTCCACAGAACAAAAGAGTGGAGAGACGCTTAGATTAAGCCAGAAATACTGATCTGAGTATGAACTAGAATGGTACGGAGGAGTGTGAAAAGATCAATTTGTGCTTCTAAGGTTAATTTGTGCAGAATCATTCTTTCTCTTGCAATTTATTCAGATTTCATAATTTGTGTGAATTTGCCGCTGGCTGTTCCTCCATTTGATAGTGTGTGCCCTGCTGCATCAAATGTGGCTTCCTATGGTTTCATTTATAGATGACGAGGAGTCAAGTGGAGGTTCTGCCGAGGGCAGATGACGTCTCCCGTTCTCATGAAAGGATAATTCTTCCAAAAAGTGGATTTAATGCATTTCTGCAGCCTGCATGGGTTTGTGAGTCACTGCATGTCATGTGTGTGTACAATATGCACTAGAGTGTCTCATGAATTGCGTGCTCCTCATTCGGCTGTAATGTTTGAAAGCTACTGTGTGATCACAGCAGGGTGTGAGAGGACAGGCTGCACAGCAAGGAAACAAAGCAGCCTCATTAATCCCTGCTGATAGAAGGTTAGCTGCTATATCGCTGCAACAGAGATGCTTCAGCTGTTGTATCGGTTCACAGCACAAAACTGTGTTGTAAATTCATAGAATCCTTTTTTTAGACTGGTTTCCTTGATTCATTCTTGCGAGGTTACTGCTTTCTCTTTTCACGGCCTTTAAATTGTGTCATGACATTCACAAAACTTTGCAGCAGCCTCATGTATTTTGCACAGATAAAACAGTTTTCAGATGTCAAAAAAAAAAATCTAATTTTGAATGAATATGAGAAGCTTAAGAACCTGAATCTCCTGCACAGTGTCAAAACAGTGACCCTTCAGCTTGAATTTCATTTTGGGGAAGAGGACAAAGCCGCATAGAGCCAAATCCAATGAGCAGAGTGAGTGGGGAGTGGCCAAAAAAACTTTTCAACGCACTGTGAGTGGGCGTGTGTTGTCATGATGGAACACCCAATTGCCATAGCACCACCATTCAGGCTGCTCACACAAATGTGGACCTGCTAGTGGTCACAAAAACATGTATAACAGATCTCGAATTGTCCTGATGTGTAATTTGCACTTGGGTGCGCCTGCTCACAAACACACAAATGTTTTGGCGTCCTCCCCAAAATGAAATTCAAGCTGAGGGATTGAAATGATGCTCAAACTATTTGATGACAACTTGTAACAACCTGTCAGCTTGTGGAAATAGACTGAGGATCTGTCTTCTGTGACAGTGGCAGCTGAAGCTAAGTTGAAATTATGCTTAAATAAAGTATTGTAAAAAAAAAAAAATAAAATAAAATAAAAGAGGAGGGGAAAAGTGCAGGGTTTGGGTGATATTGTGGATTTTGGGATGAACATAGGGACTGTATCACCTACAGACAGTATTAAATATCATACGCTATAAGATTTCTTTCGCCGACTGTCAACACCAACTGACCAAGACTGGAATAGACACGGTTCAAATCATCAATCGTCACATCCAAATAAAATTATTTTGGAATTAAGACCAAACGAACTGCCATGTTACCTTAACTGCTCTGCTCTCATTTCCTGCTTTTGGCTCCGTGCAGCACAACTAGACTAGTTACAACTGCTCCTCAAGTGATTCCCAGTGGACAGTCACAGACAATCTCAGACTCAGCACCTACAACAAGCTTTTACAGTATTTGATTTGAGCTGTGATCTTTATTCATTGGACTTTTGCAAGGTCTCCTCATTAACCAGCTGCCAGACGAAAAAAAAAAAAAGTGACCACTCCTTAGTGATTCTCTGAGCCTAATCTGAGTATGAGCACAAACAGTAGCCCACAGAAGGCTACTACAAAATTAACAGAAATACAGTTGTAGTAATGAGGGCTGTTCCCAGGGCAGCTGTGTTTAGAGAGCAGCAGAAGTACTTTGTTTTCCATAATGATTTATTACACTAGAGATGCAATATTTATTACATCAGAGATATAATAAATCTTTGTTCCTTTTCTGGGCCATTTACCCACTCTGATTATGAAACAGCACTGCTGTGAGATAGCAGGTAGCTCGCATTGGTTGACCATACCTATCAGTAATGAAAGAAATCTCGTGCTCTTTATTAAAACCTCTTAAAGTGATTTGTATCACATATTGCACCCATGCCCCTGAACACTGCAGGTCAGCTGAATATATGGTAACTTTGAATACTCACTGGTCACATGCTCAAAAAGATACTAATGCTACGGGAAACAAGTATACTATATATATATATGATATCTGGGCCAGCTGGTCAGCTTATAGTCAACAGTCTGCATATACATGCATACTCAACTGCGTTACATTTGGCTCTTGAGGGCAGTTGTGCAACTATGCTGGTGTTCAATAACTCTCAATAGGCTTATACACAGTGCAGAGAACAGGCCTCAAATATATTTATACAGCCAAAAAAAAAAAAAAAAAAAAGATAATCCATCCATTTTCAGCCACTTATCCGAGTTCAGTTCGTGGTGGCAGCAAGCTAAGCGAGGCTACACAGCCATCCTCCTCTGGCTCCTCCTGGGGATTCCCAAGATATTCCCAGGCTGGAAGTGTTACATAAGCAGTCTAGCATGTTTTGGATCTGCATCGAGGTCTTCCCCGAGTTGAACATGCCTGGAAAACGTCAAAAGGAATGCATGCAGAGGGCATCCTCATTAGGTGCTCAAACTCAACAGGCTCCTCTCTGATGCAGAGGTGTAGCTGTTGTACCCTAAGCTCGTCAGCCTTTTGTGCAAGGGTGAACCCAGCCATCCTGTAAGGGGAAACTCATTTTGGCTCCCTGCATCCATGAACTCATCATGGCACCTCTCCACTCCACCTGTTGATCTTCTGTTCTACCATCGCTGGTCAACAAGACTCGTTGATAATTGAATTCCTTCACTTGTGGCAGCAACTTACTTCACTACAACCACTCAGTAAGTAAGTGAGATGATCTTATATTTACAGGAGATCTAGTCTAAGTTAGTCCGAGTATGGATTGGATTACACCGTGCTGATTATGCACGGATATTTCATCTTATTTGGGGTTACTGTATATACAGTCATGTATATACTGTATACAGTATATACAGTATATACAGTCATGTATATACTGTATATATACAAAATGTATGTTGGAGGATGTCCAGTGTGCTTTGACACATATTTTAAGCTCTGAAGTTTCAAGAATATATTTTATAATGTATATATTATATATGTACATTATAAAAAAAATATATATACACACACACACACACAGTATCATATAGTGAGATGATTTAATATCATAGGGTTACTGAACATGATTTTTTTTTTTTGCATGACATGACTGATTTATCATTTGCTGAGGGAAGTGTAAAGGGATGTGTAAAGAAACGGTTCTTGTGTCTGGTTGTTTCAGTGCACAGAGCTCCGTTGCACCTACCAGAGATGATAACTTGAAACAGGTTATATCAGAGGTCTGTGATGATTTATGTGGATAACCCACATGTAGGAATGCAGCAAGTTTGTGCGAAGGTTTGGCACCGTTATCTTTTCTCCAGCTCTAACTGTCTGTTGCAGCCTGTTCTGATCTTCGAAGACAACAGTTAAAGAGATACTATGCAATCTGGATTCTGGAACAGCAAGTCAGATATTATATGACATGACCAAAATTAAGTTTCACTGTCTCGTTTTTAGTGACAAAAGCGAAGGAAAAAAAACAGCTTTTTGTTTATTGGAGATTTGAAGAGAAGTGCCTGGAACATCATTCTGCTGAATAAACATCTTTATCTGTTGCCTTTGTGCATAAGCACAGACAGATTTTTGGGCTGCCCATCCCAGTGTGGTTCTCCCACATGTCTGACTCTCTGTCCTGACTGTTTTTGCACAGATTACAAAGCAATCAAACTGGAGAGGCTGAAAAGCACAGAGGAAACTGGTTAAAATACTGGAAAATGGAACCATTCTTATTTTTTTTTTCAAAATAACTGGTTCTGCGTTTAAAGCTGCTGGTGGTGACAGCAATGTTAGCATGGATGGCTTCACCCGTGACACTACAGAGCAAGAGAGGCAAAGAGGCTTCAGGACCAAAGCCCATTGAGGCCAGTGAAACAACTTCCCTGCTGAAGTAGTGGGTTAAAAACAAGAAGGATAAGAGAATCTAGCTTCAGGAAACAGGATAACTGATGATTTTTAGCTTGGTCTACCACACTGGTTTCATCAGACATTATAATCCACTAACCAAAGAATGCCAAATATGTCGTTAGTGTGATTAGCTTTGACTTCTCTTGCATAGTTTCCTCCCTATACAACAACTGTATGGAGAAAATTAATTAACTCAGTTATAGTTTTGTGTTATAGTTTCTGTGTACTGTAGTTTGGTGTTGTACTGGATTGCAATATGGGCTTCTCAGTCACCAGATCTCAAACCCACTGAAGACCTATGGGAGATTTTGGACTGACATGTTAGACAGCGCTCTCCACTACTATCATCAAATCAACAACAAATGAGGTTATATTTTTTGAAAGAATGATGTTCCATCCTTCAAGCAGTGTTCAGAGACTTGTAGAATCAACGCCAAGGTACACTGAGCATGTTCTGGCAGCATATACACCTTACTAAGACACTTTATGTTGGTTTCCCTTTAATTTGTCACCCATCTGTATGTATGCAGTGGGGTCCAAAAAGTCTGAGACCACTTTCACATTCACTTTCACACATACACCATTCAGCAACATTGGTTAAGGTTATAATTATGTTATGTAACAGTTATATAATTCATTCAGTATACATTTCAATCAGGGTTGTCATGTTTGCACAAGGATTTCTGTTTCATATATTGTTCTGTGAATTATGACTCATTTTTATCCACTTAAGTTTTGTCTCACTCTCCAGCTCCAACATAGAAATGAGGCTGTGTTGTCTCTCATCTATTCAGTGAGCTCTGCATTTTTAAATCAATGTGTTGCCAAGGTTTCTCAACTATATCTCATACCCCATCTGTCAGTAGAGGACTATGTGCTGAGTTAAAATGCAGCACATAATGCACACTCCAACTCTTTTTTTTTTTTTTTTTTTAAATAAAACATACACAGTTTATGATCTGCCATTTACAGCTGTGGAAGAAAGCATTTAGCTTATTTACCTTCCACAGGTTTACAGGTTTCCTGGCACAGTTGAGCTGGGAGTTGGTGAGCACAGTGCTGTTTCTTGGATGTTTCTTATACTCTCAGCATGAGAAGGGGATGTTTGATCATCGTCACTGTTGCTGTAAATGGTACTTCACCAAGTGTTATTTGTGCTAGCAACAGGTTGTTCTTTAACAACTGATTTACCAGCTGAATCATCAGTGGAGAAGAAAACAATGTTACCAGTGGGAGTTTAACTATTTGCCTCTCCCTTATTCAAACTTTTTAAGGCAGCCTTGTGGGAACATTCGGCTGTTAGGGGCCCCAGGCATTTGCCTGGAGGTGCTGTAGATATATCCTGTAGTAAGTAACCTTGTATGTATGCGGGGGTGGGGGGGGAGTGGCTACAGCTACTTCTAGGTGTCAAGAGAACAGAGCCGGGAGGAGCGCTGAGAGTGGAGCAGGTTGAACGGAGCAAAAGACTTCCAGTGAATTCCATAAGAACTCTCCTCTGTCTGCCGCTCTCACTCTCAGACCTCACTCACTTGATGACCCGTTGAGCCTCTGACAAGCAGCTACAAAATCTACCTTGATACTGTCTGTTTTGTTCAGACACACCTCCTGTCTGATGGCCTCAGCTGACTCCCACTTCTGCTGCAATATTTATTTCACTGGAGCCTATTTGCCATTCGTTTTGATCTTGAAAGACACAGTAATAAATAAATATATGTAGTGGAACAGTGCATAATGCATGGCAAAAAGAGCGGGTGGCATGAAGACCGAACCCCACTCGAAGGGAGGGGGGGACTTGAAGAAGATGAGATAATGGAGCGTGCATGGATTTGCCCACACAGGCGTGCTAGGAACACACACACACATACGCACACACACAAGCTTATTTATGCAAAGGTTTGGTGGCCTGTAGCATCTTCAGTGGCTCGTGTACCAGAGGATCAGCTACATACTGCGAGTCAGAGCCAGTTCTATAGGAGGGAGATCAAAGACACACACACACATACACATACACACAATAAGACTCTGCCTCATATTCTCACTTCTAAACTCCACTTGACAGAAATTAGGAAAAAGTTAATTTCCCATGCCGTTTGGAGTGCATTTTATTTCAAGTGGATTGATCCCAAGTTCATGGGATGTTTTGGAGGTAAACTGAGATGATTGTTCTGTGTTAAAGGACCACACACACTGCTGATTATACAAATTATAAGCACTTTCCAAGCCTCTATTCTAAAAGTTCTGTTTATATACTCAACGAGATTACTCAATATGGTTTTGATGAAACTGACTGTTATATGATTGATGTTTACTAGCAATGTTTACAAATATTTATTCATTATTCAGTTATTATTGGGAACCTGTTTCCCTGTATGTTGACCCGTATGCCTGCTTGCAGACAAATATTACATATTCACATTTATTTATTAGAAATCTTTTTTCTCTGCATGACCTGAGTTTTCCCATTTAATCTGCATCATGTATAATATATTCTGAGAGAGGAGGAGAGTCTGATGTCTTTCAGAAAAAAACACATTATTACTTGTCTATTGTCGCTTGTAGAAACTATATAGTTTGATATGATACACATCAGACCACTTGCTGTATTTCCACTTTCCCTTTAACATAAAAAAGTAATTTCTGCAAATTATAAAGCAACTACAAGTAATAAAAAAAAGAAAAAAACATGTAGTAGGAATGTCTTGTATGCATTCACTGACTGAGGTTCCACTGATTTGTTCACAGTTTAAATACAGAACACAGGTATTTGTCAAACTGTTTTTTATAGGGACACATGCTGTTGTGTTTTTATGTTCAGAGTGCAAAAATGTGCAATTCCAAATCATTAAATGGAACAGTATGAGTGTGAAAGCCGAATGGCAGCTGATTAATCTATGATCCAGCTGTGCTACCGTCATGGCGGTCACCTTAGATGATGTTTCAGAGGTAAACAACATCTCATTTCTCTAAAACCGGGTTTCACTGGTTCCTTTCTCCTCTTTTCCTTGCATCCCTCCTTGTGTCTTTAGTGGTAGGGACCAAGATGTATGGAAAACACACAAGTGAGTGAAATATGGATGCGATTAAGGGAACTGGAAAGTACCCTACTACTCTGCTGCTGTTCATGCCACGTTTGTGGCCATAACCCCCAAACCATTCCAACCCTTCACCTTATGTTCTAGGTTTTTTGTGTAGTTGATTTAACTAAGAAATAATATTCATGTTTGTTTTTATTAAAGGTGGTTAATTTTCTCAGCAGAGTCTTCGTTGATTCTGAACTTTTTCCACTAAATGTCAGATCGTAAATAGTCAGTCCCTCGACATCAGTGCGTCGGCACTGATGTCGTATCTTTTATGTTTCTCGCAGCCATTGTTTTCCATTCATTTGTATGGTATTAAAATCAAGCAGAAAACCAATCCAAAAACAAAATCAATCTCCTCTTAAACTGGATTAGCACACAATGATATAATTTAGGCAAAAAGTAATGCAGACCTGATGTTATGTCACTATGATTGATTATATAATTTGGGCAAAGAGTCTGATAATTGATTTTTCTACCATTGAGAAATTAATACAAGCTAGTGGCTGTCTGGAGAGTAATTTAAAACACTTTCAGATATCTTAAATTCTACAGTATTCTTTAGTATTTCTTATTCTGTAGAGTGATTTCTGTTTTCCTGATAAGTTCAGACAAGAAGAAAAATTAGAACGGGGTCAGTAGTTCACTGTGTCTTTGTCAATTATGTGTTTTAGAAACATTCATTATTGCAAGTTTATGCTCTGAAAATCTTTGACGTGGCTCATTGCACTGAATGCTACCAAAACATTAACACACTACATTATAAAATTCCAAATGCACTAACATCCTTAAAGTTAATATCTGTGCACATCCATCCCTCATATTAAACTTACAAAGCCATTTGCCTGCACAAATTGTTCTCTAGTGTCTCACACATACATAGACACACTGTTGCATCTTCAAGCTGACATGGTGTATCACCAGTCCATTGTTTGCCTGTGATTATCAAACCCACTCATGTTCTATTTCTGCCATGCATTAACCTTTGAAATCATAGCGTGTCCCTCACACACACACAGCTTTCCACAGACATCAGACCACGCAACGCCGACAACAACATAGTTACCTCTTACCACTTGGCATACATATGGGGGGCAATTTGTGTGTCACGGACTCAACTTCTCCTTTATTGTGCAGCACATCCTAATTTGTTTTGAGGCTATTCTTGTGGTAGGTTGTTGTAGGTTTGTAAAGGCACAGCTTGATGTGAAAGTAAAATTAGTATGAGTCATTTGTTTATCATTTATTCTTTGTTTTATCATTTATTCACTTCATATCAACTGTGTTCTTTTAGGACAAAGACTCTACTTAGGTGCAGTGGAATGTGAGTCACCGAGGAAAGAGAAAATATCATGCTAATGCAATCCAGCTGTTCTGTACTAAGGCTTTTTCTCCCTGGCAACTGTAACTGGACATATGTCCATCCTGATGGGTTATAACAGAGTCCAGCTTGTGGACAGTTTGTGGCTTCTTTCCAGTTGGGTAATATTAGGTTGGTTTTGGGCAAGAGGCCAATCATGGCCTTTGGCTTTGACTTAAAGAAAACCATAAATTAGACTTGGTCTCTTGTTCAAAGAGAGCTCCCCTTGCTTTCAAGGTTGTAAGGTACCTGTATGTAATGTACTTATTTTTCCTCAAACATCAGTGTTTTGTGTGTTTATTCTGTCCATAGTGTTTTTCTGAACACTTTTTTAAAAATGTTTTTACGTAACAATGACAACCAGTACACAGATTATAGGAAGGATAGAAGAACATTGGATCACTGGGTACAAGAAAGGAAGAGGATGCAGTCTGAGGAAACTAAAGGAAAATAAGGAGACAGCCAAACCGAAGAGATAAATGGCAGATGTAGATGCATTTTGAAGTGGATGGAGACAAAAGGTTTGAAATATGAGCGGCACTAGGGGCTACAGAGCAGTAATGACAAGAAGATAAAAGCAAAAAGTCTTAAGGGACACTAGTGGCTCCTAGAGGGTGCAACAATAACTACACCCCGTGATGCAAAAGTGTTGAACAAAGCAAATGCACTGATGATGCAATGTGCCAAACGTATGATGAAAAGTTGATATTTCATTCTGAGGGACAACATTTGGGAAAACTCATGTAGTGTCTGAAAACAAAAAGGGTTCATCCTCCTGGGAACATAACTGACTCACAGAAATCCAGGATACAGGTGTATCCTGGTTTCTGCATAAGGGTTGGTCTCATTGTTTCTGGGCACAGAAGCTGGAATGTATAGTCTGCTGTATCAATCAATTGAGAACAACACAACACAATAGTGGCACAGAATAAATAGATAGCAGGAATAAATAAATAAACAATAGAATGAAAACTTGCTATGATAACAGGTTGGAGCATGGGGGGGGGGGGGGGGGGGGGTAGGGAGTTGAGGAGGTATGTATGCAGTATGCACTGTACTTAGTGGGAATTTGGAAGAAACAAAGACCCAAAGACAACCAAGAACTGATTCACGCCCAAAAATCCCTGATGTGCTTTGGGAAATAGTAACATGTTATTTAGTAAATGCACTAGAACAAAAAAACCCATTTTGCTCATGGTGTTCTAAAGATTGTTGATTGGCCATTACAGCTTCAAACCGCTCACTCTGAAATTTAATTGTACTTACAAGCTAAAGGTGTACATGGCTTGTAGTGGCCTGCCCAATGGTTTGGAATGGACTTTGGAAAGTGGATTTTGCAAACAAAGAGGACAACCTTGTTTTAACCCTGTCACAAAAGGATGCAAATAAACCACAAATGAACATTCAGTCTTGTCCATTTTTAGGACAACACTAGTAATCTTTATTGTGGGATGGAGCATTGAATTGCATCAGTGTTGGAAGCCGGTCATCACAATGCAGCTGCCTCTATTGTTACAGTGAAACATAAGGATAACAGCTCTGAGAGGAAAGCGATAGGATAATAATGGATAGGAAAATAAAAAAAAGAGAAAGATTTCCCTGATGACCAGGCACCTGAAATAGTGCACATCCCTTGTCTTTACATATGGCAGCCGTAACAACCCATGAAGCTTTGTCTTTTTCCCGGTTCAATTTTCCTGAAGGCGTAACTGAAAATCATTAACTAAAAAGGCAGTATTGTGCGGAAATCATTTATAGCTACATTTTGTTGAGTAAATGCACCATAGCAGTGGAATGGCCTACTCCATCTGCACAGCAGGTTAAAAGGAACCATTGAAAAGTTATTGCATTTAATTTAGCTTGGCGCTATGAATGATTTATTTGAAGGTCCCATTACAAGAGGAAAGAAAGGCGCTGTTTTCTGAATACCTGACGAATGCAGTGGGGTTCACAGGCAGATTTTTGTCCATTAAATGCCATACAAGTTTGAAAAACAAAAAAACAAAAAAGAGATTAATTTGAGGGTGGTAATGAGACCACAGTCTCTCGGCAGACAAATTTATTTGGAGCTTTTTAAAATGTAAGAGAGATGGATGTTTACTGTGTCAAAAATAATTGCCTGTATCATGAGAGTTCATTAAGTTAAAGCGGGGTGTGTTTCTAAACATCACACTTGGCCCTTAGTTGTTGCGATCGTAAAGCAATGGAGCTTTTCCACACCTTAGTGAGCTCAGTGACAGATTTACAGGAGCAGAGCTTGTGCAAAATCTAAACTCTGTCTGTCTGTCTCTCTCTCTCTCTCTCTCTCTCTCTCTCTCACACACACACACACACACACACACACACTTCTTCCTAAATCTGGTAACAACCCTGTCTCTGAGAAATTACATTCATATACTATGAAACTACTTTCCCTGTTGCGTTGTGGTGACAACACAATCACAGGCTGGATTATGTTCAGAAGCAAGGCATTTTTTTCAATGAATGAATGAGCGAATGAAGAGCTACATTTATTAATGGCAGCACAGTCACCACGGGGTGGTACGGGTAGATGGTGGGAGTACAAAGCACACACGTCACGACTGAAGTCACTGTGAACTTTTTCTGTATTAAACCAGATCCTAACTGAGTGCTGTGAGGGTCTAAAAAAAAGCCATAAAGATGTGGAGTAAAGCTGTAGTCACTACCAGTGGATATTATGCTGCAAGATCAGCATAATAACATTTAACTGATACATTCCATATCAACATATTTGCAAATAAAAAAAAAAATAAAAAAAAAATCCTCATTACATTAACAGAAAATGTAAACCGTCACAATTACATTGTCACAATTATATTTCCTTCAAAACATATATTCCGTTGCAAAATAGTTTTATATAAACGTAATGTTTTGGAGACAGGGTTGCAGGTAATGATGGTTTTAGCACTGTATTAGTGTAATTGAAGCTACAAGACTAGGGCAGCACATTGGATACAAGCTGCCACGACCAAAACTATATGTTTAAACCAGTGCAGAACAGTTTCAAGGTACGGTTCCTTTAATGAGCACAGGATGCCTCTTAAAAGAAAACGGGAACAAAAACCTATGCCATCAGAATAATTTAAAAGATGTTGTAATTACAGTACCCACAAAGTGTCTTTAAGGCTTCAAAGTAATTCAGTTTAGCCGTTTAGGGGCCTGTTTGTTTGTTTGACTGACAGATGTTTTAGCTTTTCACAGTCAGCTCTTAATCTAACTTGACTTTAACCAACCGCATTTACCCTTAAGAAGTGAAATGGCAGACCGTGTTTGGCTTCCGTAATGTGACATATTTCCGAGTGAAACGGAAAAAGTGAGTTGTATTGAATTTTGTGTGGGATTTGATCAAATCACTCAGGTTTTTTGCAAAGGAACGAAAGAAAGACTGGAGTGTGTCTTTATAAACAAATCACACTAAATAAATAAAGGAGCTCAAGGGCCACTGCAATCGCAAACAAGAAGAAAAAAAAAATCCAAGCCACTGAGTCTTTGGTATAATAAAAAGCCTTAAATATTACATGGCCGATACCAACTGGAGTTGGCTGAAAGGTTTCATCAGGGTGTTAAGGTAAAATACTAACACTTCAGCTGCACAAGGCATGACACAAATGAAGTTGCAGGTTTGTGGATAGAATGTGAGCAGAAGGCAGGGCTACAGAAATCACACAGGAGGTCAGTGAGGAGGCAATACAGACTGTAAGCCTGTCTTCACCATGATGAGGATCAGATCATAACTGCTGAAAGGTATTCGGCAAATTCAAACTCGACTCAAGGATGTCATCAGTGGCGCTTTAAGAGAATTGAGGTCATTGACATGTATAGTTTTATTATGTCTGGCCACGGCATATCCCTCATTACAAACTCTTATAGCATATTTATATTCTCAAATACAGTATGTTCTCACTGCCAACTGTTGTAGTTCTTTAGTTTCACTTAAGTCCTGTTAAAAAAACATCCATGGGGTCTTCCAAGAGAACATGTATTAACGTGGGTTTAGTAAGTGGTTTGCAGCAGTCCTACAATAGATAACTGGAAAATGAGTTTTAACTTAAAGATCAGTGTCAGATTTCACTTAAGTTCACTATTTTTTTTTCACTTGAGTTTTCACTTTAAGTCATAGTGTCTTTGTTAATGTGTTTTTATTTAGGTGGAAAATATTTTCCCTTATCAAGTTTACTCCTGCATTTTAACTTATGTAACACTGCCTCCTTGAAAAATCCCAATTTGTTCAGTTAAAGCAGCATTTTATTTTTGAGGTTTCATTTCTCTTAGCTTTCATTGCAAAACTTCAGCGTCTTTCATACACTATAATGGCCCAGTGTGGTTTCAGAGTTGCTCTATGAATGGAGATGATAGATATCGGCTCTAGTTGATTGTGACCTAGGGGGTGACAAACGGCCGATTGGAAGCCAACAGCGCTTTGCTAAACGTAAGTCATTGTTTTGTTCATTTGCTTGGGTTGATTTAGTTCTTGCTTACAGGTCAACACTGCAGGCAGGAAGAAAGAGTGGAGAAAATATCTAAACATTTTAAACGCATTCCCAAATCCAAGCCTTCAATCTCACCCCTGCCCCGCAGGGACATCCAACCACGTCTCATCTCCATATCACTTGGACGCTTTGCTCCGCTTTGCCTCATTTACCAGCCCAAATTGTGGCAACCCGGGATGGCATCTCATAAGACTGTGATGGAAAGGAAAGGTCAAGTGCTACACATACTCTAGGTGCCAAATCACAAGATGTTTTCTACGATTGTTCTCAGAGAAATAGATACGTTATTACCTTTGGTGTCTTCTTGAAGCTAAAATAGTATGTTGGCCTGAATTTGTATTCATAACCTGCCTGCCAAGAATGCACATGAAACAGATACAACAGAGGACATAATGGAATATTTTTGGTCCCTGCCTTTCAAACAGATGGAATAATAGCAAATGCTGAGGGCAGAGGAAGGAGTTGTAGAGGGTAAATTCAATAGTGGGATTTTAATATCTGAGAGAGAAATAGTAAACATGAACAGTGCCAGTTCTCAGAGGCTGCCTGTGTATCATTTCTTTAATGTGGCACTTAAAAGAGCTCAACTCAAGAGGCTTTATATGGAAAACACCAACAGCCATCTGAAAATGAATGAAAGAATATAGGGGTGTTTAGCCAAAAATCTGAGGAAACTTAAGCCAGGGTTGCAGGCAAATGTTGAAGATAGAAATCAATCCCTTTCCCGATGCTGTTTCTCTCTTTCTCTATCTCTCATTTGTTTTCATTTGTAATACTGTTAACAATGCCAGTAAAGGAAAATACGAAGCTATGGAGTTGGTGTGAAATGCGCCATCAAATAGGGTTGGACACGTCAGGGTAAATGTCACTGGTCTCTATTTCTATAGCATTTATGGGGGTCACTGTTTGTCATAGCTGAGGTTAAGGCTAAAATGAACTTTATTGAACCTTGAGGGGGAATTGTGTAACAGTGTGACTTTTCAAAATCACTTTTAACCTGATGATGTACCAACAGTTAAAAAAAAAAAAAAAAAGCTGGAAGTAACACTTGTCCTGTATTTCAGAGTAGAAATGTAGTTTGAAACAAGAGACTTCATTTTTCATTTACTGATAACTTAATACAGTTGTTCTCAATTGTGACCTGTTGAGGCATTTTTTTGGCAGCATAATTGACTGGATGGTGTGGAGTGGATCTGAAGTTAAATGAAAGTAATATGGACAGATTGTTTTGGACAGGGACAGAAAGAAAACAGCTGATTGTCTTCAGGAAACCTTAGCAACATGATCAATCTTGTTCTGTCAGTGCTGTGGGAGAGTCCTGTTTTGTATAGTAAAGCTCTACTAGTATTTATTCAACTTTAACTTTTAGCCATACTAGCAACATGGCTCTGAGCAGTGTAAGTCAGTCTGTCCACCACTTAAGTGACTGAAAAATCCTACTGACTTTGGTGAATCTCTCTTTTTTGACGAGAAGACGACCCAGCATTAGGCTCCAACGATTTTATGATGTGGTTCAACCACACTTGGTCTTTTCTTAAGGAGGCTCAGCAAAACTATCAGATACTGTGCAGCTTTACATACTGTCCATACATCCCAGAAGTGTGGTAATCCACAATCTGAGGTCATCACAATCACTGAACACCAGAAAAAGTTAAGAGAATACATCAGCATTTCCATCCCTATATTTTTGACACACCATAAAGACTATACCTTTTAGAGTATGTACCAAATATGACCAGATGTCTCAGTAACTGAGCTTAAAGGGGACAATCTAAAAGTAAAGGCTACAGAGGAAAGGACATATGGACCTGTATTTATTCTGTGGCCATTACAAAAATGTGCTGTTAGGGGCCAAAGCTAAACAACTGAATAATGTTGGAGACAGTTGGTGTTGCTCATGGTGTCAAAATAAAAACCAATATGGATAAAAATGTCTAATATATGATAGAATTTTTTTTCTACTTTTTTTTTCTACTGTAATGAACTCTGATGTATCCTTATTGATATCATTGACCACCAGGTTTAGGCTGTATATACTGTATATAAGGCTGTATCTGACACTGAAAGGGCTGAAACCTCAATAATGAAATCATTGGAGCATAGTATGCAGTCATTTTCTCTTCATTAGACTGTCATTGTCATTACCAGCACCTAATTTTTGGTGTGCATTCACAAGACAACTCTTGCTGATCCTACAGTTTCCCCCTTTCTACAACTATTGAATGGACTGCAATGAACATTGGTAGTCTTGTTACTCCCTGCCAACTTTTGGTCAGCGGATCAGGAACAAAGAATTTATGGTTGTCAGATGATGAATATACTACCTATTATCAACTTCAGTGATCCACTGACTTTTTCTCTAATGTCACCATGACATTAAAATGTCTGTTTTTAGTGAAAGATCTGGGCAGCTGTTGGATAGATTGCTGATATATGATGTTACTGATAGAATGAATTGTAATATAGGTCAAAAGCTTCCCTTGTCCAATACTAACAATGGTTTATAAAAATGTAACTGGTTGAATGAAAGGTCTTTTTCTGCTTCCAAATTGGTTTTGACTTTACAACTTTACAACTAACTTGAGCAGTATATAAGATGTGCTTATTCCCCAAACTGACCAGCCGGATGAAAACAAAATATTCAGTTCTCATTTTCTTATGATCTAATTTCAGTGTTCTACATTTTAACATTGATTTCATGCTTTCACATGTTGTATTACTCTTTTAAAAAGGCAACATCTACACTGACATGCTGTACACTAAGTGAAATGACAAAAAAAAAAAACATGGCCATGTTCAGCCACTGGTGGTGAACAGAGCTTCTGAAACATGGCAGCCACTGACAAGCTGTTATATAAGAGCTATTATGGCAAGAAGAGACATGGTTGACAACAGCAAAGTATAGCTGATAGCTGAGGAGGCACTGTACAGTGACTTTTTTTTTTCCAAACCAAAGTCACCCTGACCTCCTCTTGACCTCAGCTCAGCAAAACAAAGAGAAGCACAACCGAGAAAATAACTGCCGCAGTTCAAACGTCTGATTAAAAATTTAGACTGATCAAATCAGCCTTATTTATTTGCAGCGCCAGAGGCTATGCATGATTGGCTGGAAAACTAGAATCAAGCTGTACTTGATTAGTTATGTCTGATGAGCTTCTTCCTGCTCATGTGGCGGCGGGTGGGGAGGGGGGTGGGGGGGTGCTGTTGATTTGGGCTGATGAGACTTAATCATGCTAATCAATGGGCTCGAGGAGAAGGGAGGAGGGGAAGAAAGACATGGAGTCGAAAGATAAATAAAAAATTGTCTCTTGGTAGCTGTGCTGGGTTTCCTGCCAACACTGTGAAAATCTGTTTAGATAATGCAATGTGTTGATAATGTGATTTTCTTTTTGTTTCACTTCTATTGTTATCATCGGCATCATTGGATGTCCAGACTGAAGATGCCTCTTCATGGCCTTTGGAAGGTGAACAAGCCTCTTAGATGAGACATGAAACATCTTCAGGATCTACAGCTAAGTTCAATTGCTGGACTTATTGTGGATGGATGCTTGATAACTGAGAATCTTCACAGTAACATACATATAACGATAACAGAGATTGGAGCATGTGTTTGATGTGGAATAAATGATGAAAGGGCCTGCAACACTATTGTAGCCAACTGTTATTTGCATAACCCCATTTCTCTGAATAGTCAGAGCTGGTGTCTCAGTTTTAGAAACCCCTCCCTGTCTATTCTTCAAAGCATTTATTCTATTGCAGCTGCTGTAAGAACATCCTCACGTTGACAGCACCAACCTTTGTGAATTAGATACATGAAGCAGATACTACACTTTGAATTTCAACCTTGAAATTTGGGCCACCGCCTTCTACTGAAGGAAAAAAACAAACAAACAAAAAATCTTATATAAACAGTAGTAGTAGTAAGCTCTTGATTCAGATACCTCCATCACTGCTTTGAAGGAATACAAAAGTCCCGGAATTGGTGATAAATGAGGATATTTATTAAAGCTAAATGGCTATGAGTAACTGAATAATATGAGGCATTACTAATGAATGTTTGGAATCAAACAAATGAATAAAGTTGATATTTGAATGACAAAATGAACTGGTCTCTTAGATTGGTCATAGTGAATGAAGTGTATGATTCAGAATTGCCAGAAATTGGTGAAATGCTAAGGGACAGTCAACATCTCTGGGATTTAAAATGAAGGCTGCTAAGCGCTGTCCGACATCAACTCTTATAACTGAGAGAATAAATAAAAAATACAAATAAAAAAATTTACGAAAAAAAAAAAGTAAAAAATAAAGTTTGCCTATTTCTGCAGTATCATCTCACCTGAATCCCTTTCAGTTGCACCCAAAGCAGTTCGTTTAACTCACGGCTATCCCAGCGACGCAATTTGTATTTTTCAAAGCTTTATAAATGTTTTAAATTTGCATTTTATCCAGAAGTGATTTTATTTTGGTTTTTATGACTTATTGTTTTTGAATGTCCTAATACTTTTCTTTCCCTATGTAAAGCATTCTTCATTGTTTCTGTGATTGAAACCTGATTTGTAAAGAGAGCCACCTTGCCTTGCTTTGCCTGATGAAAGATGAAACTGAGTTGCATTATGGGAATACAAGGATCCAGTTTTTTTGAGACTTGACTCATACTACGCTTTAAATGTCAGAATGTCTTAAATTTTGCAGCTTTAATTTTGACCATTCTTTTCTGAGTCTCTTTTGGTGGAAAAAAAGCCAAGATTTTACTGATCTGTTCAGTATGAACATTTTATGAAACTGATAAAGAACATAACTGCTGGAGTGAGATATCACACATAATTTCTACAGGGTTGCAGTTTTTTTAAAGGGATTTTAGTTGATCAAAGAAAAAGAAAAAAAATCCTTAAAAAACCTACTTTTGTTTTATTGGTATTTTGGTATTATTATGAAGCAGATCTAGTGTGAATACAGGTCATGCAGGTCTCGCTTAACATTTCCTGTTATGACTATGACATTTTACTGTCTCCAACCTACATATCTTTTAAAGCAAAGAACATAAATAAATTTGTAAAGCCTTGCAAGTCAGTACAATACTATATGAACACAACCTATGGGACAAAAATGTCAAGAAGTATGCCATGATGTTGGTGGTAATCTCAAACAGTTTCACAAATTAGATGAGAAATTCCAATCAGCAATTAAATTTGACCTGTGGTGACACCAAAAAACAAGACAGGGAACTACCCAAAACATCAGCATTTATCCTATGGAGCCTGGGAGTATCCACAGAAATGAAAGGACAGAAGTGAAAACCCAGTCATTAGCTTGCAAAACACCTGGTCACGGAGTAAAGTTTTGCATGGTCAGACTTACATAATACCACAATCACTATGAAGAACAGAGCGAGCTGCTGAAGTTTGATTACTAATTCAGAAGATCAAGGTGGATTCTGCAGGTGTACTCTGTATCTTGCTATTCTGGAAGATGAATAGAAAGATCAATCCACAAGTGAACTTTGAGGTGTTTCCTTCATGGTGAGATGATTAGAGAAAACCTTGTGTTTTCTCTGTTGACTTAGCTGACACGTCTGCAGACGAGCTACCAAAGAAAACTTGACATATTGTAACTGCTGGAGCTGGATCCATCACTTCACACGGTTTTGCTTTTCGCTGTGCTTCAGGAAAAAGGTTGCGTTGGTGCATGCTGTTATGAAACAAACTTCACCACCAGGTTTATATGCTCTCATTTGCTGTGTCAAAAGGGACATCGACATATTTTCTGACACCCTGAATCATCACGTCATCCACAGCTTGTTTGGAGCTTGGATCATAAAAGATAATGCACCAGGGAGAGAGCAACAAACACATGTAGAAACACATGTTTATGAAAATAAGAAAATACAAGAAATGCAGTCCAGTATGACAGAGCTAATGGACCAAGTCTCAAAATTCAGACCACTATCTTTGTTTCAGATTGTGGATTTTTTAAAACCACAAATCATACCGTCCTAATGGCATTTAGTGTGTGCATACTGTACACACAAATGACTAACTTAAAGCAACCATTTGAAAATATATTACATTTTAATGTAATACAAGTTATTGTAGACATACTCTTGTCACGGTTAAACTATATATATTAATATTTGGTGTGCTGTGTGTATTAATATTTGTCATGCCATTAATATTGGTGTATTACTTTGCTGTATATTTGTGTTCCTCCCCAGAAAATAGAAGGTTCAGGGAAGTTGTATCCTTCCTCCTTCCTTTCATACAGACGTGTCCGAGTTTATGCTTGTCTTAAACCCTGCTAGCCGCCTAATCCTCAATCCTCTTTAATATCTGATAATACTAAACTACCAGATAGTATGATCACTTTATTGCGGATTTTACTATTGGCACTAAACTGTTACCATGTTCAAAGAGTTTTTGCTTCCTCTTAGGAAAAAGTGAATGCTCCTTGGCACAATCAGCCTGTGCAACATTTTGTTTGCCAGTGGAGACTTTTGTGTAATTTTGGTACTGAGGCAATTGTGATGGGACTGATAGTCATGATAATGATAGAACTCTGGAGAACATGGAAGCGCTCAGTAAATTGCATGGTAATATCTCTGTTAGATTTAAAGATAATGCTTTGTACATATGTAAGCTTGCCTGAAGGTGGCTTTAGGGGAACCACACACTGTGGAATTTATCCTTTGGAGGCAATGAATATCTGGAGCAAATTTAACGGAAATCCGGTAACAACTGTTTCTGACTAAATCAAGTGACAGTGTTTCATGTTGATGATCCCACCGTGAATGGCACATCTCTGAATTTTATTACTCTCTGCAGTGTGTGGTCAGTCGGTGTGGTTTGTTACTGCTGGAGCTGGATGCTTTACTCTGACAGTGTCTGAGTGACAAGTGTTGTCGCAGTTGAGTGCCTTTCTTAAAACGCTGGCATGCGCACACTGTAAACTGTCTGAGTGCTGCACTGCCCTTGTAGCGTAGTTCCGCCTTTTTCTTTACATCAAGTAACGTGTAGAAAAGCAGTGTCTGAGGCTTCCTCGAGAACCGCTCATCCAAATAAACTTGACAATCGACGCTGCATTTCCCCGAGTCCTCGACAATACACCTTCAAAGTCTGAAGTCAATCGGATGAGCAGTTGCTGAGAAAATCGAAATACAGACAGAGAGACTCTTTGTAGCTAGATCCAGTTGTTTAAACAGGATGACTAACATCTCACATTTTACGCAAAAACATAGGTGACCTGCACTCAGTGATGTGCCTGAGCACATCCTGTGTGGACACAGATGGAACAGTGAAGCTGCCCTCGATGCCTCGAAGGCAGGTTCCGGTTAATGTGACAGATGTGCTGCCCAATAGTGACCTCTCCACAATAAATGAATCAGCCTGTCAGCCCAAATTAAGCCATTCTCTAACATTTGTTTACAGCAAGTCCTCCAGGAGTGTACCAGTGCCAAGCATACCGGACCTTTGTCATCATGGTAACAATTGTACACAAACACTGAAGTCTGTGGAACGGTCACGGTTTTATTATATTTAGTCCCAAAAAGTACTAGTTGAGGAAAAGATTGTGATTTGGGTTGAAATAAGTCTTTCCTTAAGGTTAGAGGATCTTCATCGTCATGGAAAAAAGAAACTGTGCTGACCGGTTTCACACAGGAAACAAACAGTCGCCTGTGTGAAAGTCCTGTATTTGGTCAATCCATCGATCCTACTCCAAACTCCTAATGTGGACTTATTCGCTCTATATACTACATCAGCTGACTTTCTCCTTCACTCTCGTCATAATTACTACAGCCACTAGAAATCCCCCAACAATAAAACATAACTATGGGTTATAATAAGCTGCTTGCACAGACAACCTATGGCCTCATTTTTACAGGAGGACAGTCTCTTTGCTTAATTAGCTGCTGTACATGAGTTAATGTAGCTGCCTGCTTGGCATTTTCAGTTTTGGCCCTCACTGGTGTTTCAATTTATAAAGCACTTTATTTGGAATGTGAGTTGCCTAGACTATAACACCTGTTATTTTTATGTGAATATTTTATATATGATTTAATACAAGAGAACTGAAGGCTCTTCACAGGCTTATATCAGACTTAAACATTTCAGTTATCTTTGTGCCTACCCATCACAATATTTCTATACTTCTGAGGCAGATCTAAATCATGTATGTCAAAAGAACAATTGAAGATCACTTCTTATACAAAACTAATTTTAATAAAGCTTGACTAATTTTAATGAGTAAAGATTAATTTCTTCTTCCTCCTCCTCTGTTTTCAGTATATTGCTGCAGTCTTTCCATCAGTGCTTGTCGGTCTGCTGTAGTGTGTTAGAAATTCACATCCTTACTTTCTTTTGTATTATCGCTCTGGTCTCAGAAGCCTAAAGGTGACCAGCAATGTTTGCTAAATAAGATGTCTCTGCATTCTGCTCACAGGAGGTTGTTATGAAAATACATTATGAAATATAATTTTTATCGAGCCAGGGGGTCCATTAATTTCAGCTTAAAAGTGAATCCATTTGCAACAGCCGCCACTACAGCTCTTCCCTGTTTCAATTCACTTGCAGCCATTTGTAATTGCTTTGTGCCTTGAGTGGAATGGACACATGCTTATGATTGAATGCACAGTAGGCATTGATCGGAGTGGGAGATATCTGGGGTTTTCTCTGCAGAAATAATACTTCACTGATGCCAACTGGGATAATTCCCAAATCTAAATGGTCAACAATTTAGATTACAGCTCTCAGCACTGACTTCCTGGTGTAAAACTGTCAAACAAGTGGAGGCAACAAGCTGCTTGATTTTCCTGTAGGGGAAAAAAAAAATTCAGTGCAGTGCCAAATATTTATTGTCTAACCTCTGTCTAAGCCTGAATTGTAGATATTTCCACCTTGTTAAATTTGCTGATTCATTGTGACAGAACAAGTCCACAATAAAAAAGTACCTTTTTGTGTTTTGGAAACAAAAAAGGTTTGTTAAGGCTCTAGGTAGTTGCATGTTTTCCGTAAATTCAAGTATGTCTCTTGACTTCAACAACTGTCAACTAGAAGAAAAGTGTCTTTAAACTAGTCAGAAGGCAATGCAACCATATTAAGGCTATGGTGTTGTGACTGCGTGGCCAAGAATACAAGGGAGAGGATCCAAATACAGACACCAAGGGTGGACAGATTAGTGATAATGCCCTTTATTTAACACACAACCACTGACTTAAAGTGCAGTGCCAGGAGACAAAAACTCAGTCAACTAAAAATCATCCACGAGGGAGAAAAAAACTCAGAAATACAAACTCAACGGTAACTCAGGGAAGCTTACTAGGACAAAAAAGGCAACAGAGGTAAGTCCAGGGGGAAACATGAGGATCAACACAGGGAGGACAAGAGAACAGACTTGGGAGACAGCAGAAGCAGATAGGAATTGGGACGCAGACAAACTGGCAAGGAGTTGGGAACAACAAGACTTATATACTCAGGGGTAACGTGCAACAGGTGAATCGCATTAGGGCGGGGCAGACAATCACAAAAGTGGGAAACTAGACAAAAACCAGATAAACTAGGGACAAGGCTTCAAAACGAAACAAGAAATACTAACCAAAAACCAAGAACAGGTACACAAGAGCAGGATTCCATCTAAAACAAGAAATACTGAACAAACTCAAGAGCCAAAAACACTATTGACTTTTTTACCAAATCTAATCCAGGAGTAACTGAACCAACCAAAGAAGAAACCAAAAACGTGTCCACAAACAGTCCAAAGGACTTTAACAAAAGCCAGACGGAACTCCAAACTCATCCAGAGAAGATCACAATGACAAGTCCAGGCTCATTCTATAATAGTTACTCCAAAAGTAGGGGAACATTCTGAAACATGTTCCCCTCTCTTCTCAATACAAATGTTGATAAGTCACCTTCACTCAGCAAACACCTTAACAATCAGCAGGAAGTGGTTCAGCAAGTGGCACTAAAGGTGGTAAAGCATGGCGCCCTTTGAAGTATGGTTTTTATTCCATTATTTTATTTTTTTTACCCTTCATTTTATCCCCTCACCTGTGACATGAATCCTACGCCCCTGGTCTGGATTGATCACTATAAGCGATAGCCCCCTCCAACCACAGAATATAGAATGTGATACTCAATCTTAACACACTAATCTGAACTTTGTTTTGAGCATTATTTGCATTATTTGACAGTGGAGAGCTGAAAGGGAAATGAGAAGAGCAAGAGATAAGGAAAGATAATGGTGACTGTTTTAACCACTAGGCCACCAAGGTAAAAATAAATAAATAAATAAATAAATAAAAACATTAATCTACTGCCTTTGTCCAAAATCCACCGAAACATTTTACAGTGAAGGATGCAATGCTTGATTTCTTGCATTGTATTCACCAATACACCATTAAATAAATCATTTGAAGCCATGAAATTGTGGGGAGGAATTTTCTTTTCTTGCTACTCAGAAATGCAAAGTGTATGTAGAATGGATTTAAATGACTTCATGGAGCAGAGAAGTGAGTTTTGTATTCTGTTCTTTTGAAGTTAATTGTCTGAGAAGTCGGCTTGTTTCAGTGAACTGCAATAGTAAAAAGGAATGTTTTCAAAATTTACTCCAAATGTTGAAAAGTAAGAGGTGTACATTCAGTATATCCTGCTTTAACTGTATGTCATTGACTGTTTCAACCTGTCATGTTCATTTTATATTTCTTGCCAAAAGCTGCACAAAAGTGGTAAAATTTAGTCCTTTACATCCCATAGTGTTACTAGGTGAGTTTAACATTGAGATGCCACCACAGTAATGCGTCTAGCATAAAGGCTCTATGTAGATTTTACTTTTTGATGTGCTGGAACATTAAGTTCAAGTGAAAATCAAAATCAATCACGTCCACATAAAGGAAAAAAGCGTATTATGTTGCATGAGTTTTTTTAAGAAGGGTTCAAAATGAGGCAGTTCAGATGGAGTAGATAATATGAGTATCACTCCTGCATCTGAGAATCACAGATATCAGGTTTGAATTTGAAAGTGTTCTTAAAGTATTGATTTTCTTGCACACAACGTACAGGTAGGCTGGTAACCTCAGGAAAAAAAATTAGGCTCAATGCACAGTGCTGCACATGAATTTGTATTTGCCTTATTTCATTTACAGTATAATCTTCCTTCATTGGAGCTAAGTAAAACTTAAAGCCCGATTATCCTGTGTTTGCTTGGTTTAAGAACAATTTCAACATTAATTAGATTGTTGTTATTTAGAAAACAATTTTAATTTGATTAATTCCACCTGACTCTGTGATTGTATAAACATCACACAGTGTTTAAATTAAGAATATACAGTGGGGTCCAAAGGCCCGAAACCACACTGGAAATAATCATCAGAAGTTTGAGATCTGTGAACAAGGGTGAACCTGAAGAACAGGTAGACAAGGGTTAGTATGGAGGAGAACAACATGAGGAAATGTTACTTTAAACTAGAAAGTTTGTCAAATGTGTGACCATTGTAGCAAGTGGAACAGTCTGACAAAGAGTGGAGTGAAGAACCGAAGTATTTATGCTGCTGTCTTCAGGTAGTGTTGATGAGGTGATTGAGAACAGGTGTGCAGGTGAATTGGTGGGAGGACAAAAGTAGGTCACCCCACCTAGGCCAGAACACATTCACTCACTCACACACACACACACACACACACACTCAAACAGAGAGACAGAAGAACTGGGGACAAACAAGAAACGCAAGGGAGGGGAAAAAAAACCAGCAGACACACTAGGAATGAGGGAGAGAACTGCTGAAGTATAACAAAAATGGCATCAGAACTAAGTGAAAGTGTCAGAAGTCAATTTGTTATTCTAAGCAAAGAGGAGCTTTCTCAGCGTCAAATCATGACTAGACTAAAGGTTTCTAAGGGGGTAGTGAATGGAACTCTAAAACTTTTTTGGAGAAAGTGGATCAGCTGAATCCAAAGCACAATTCAAGATGACCAAAAGTGACCGCAGCATCAGAAGATCAATACATCGAGCTTAGTTCCTTGAAAGATAGAAAGGCAACTTCATCACAGACACAGTTTGAAAGAATGCAAAACCCCAATCAACAGAAGTACTGTCAAAGGAAGGTTTTCTTGTAGTGATCTAAGAGGATGAGTAGCAGTTTCTAAACCACATCTAAGGAGGGGAACCGGGGCCAAACACTTGGGGTGGACCAAGAAATACCAGCATTTCACAGGGGCTGACTGATGTCCTATTTTACTGATGAATTCAAGTTTGAGACTTATGTCAGTAACAGAAAGGTGTGTGTAAGGAGACAGACAGGATAATGAATGATATTGAAGCAAACAAACAATCCACTACACCCTGACCAAGGAGAAGTACCACTCCATTCTTCAGAGACATGCTGTACTCCCTGGTTTGCATCTTTGTGGAGAAGGATTCATGCTGCAGCAGGTTAACGACCCCAAACACAAAATGAATGTCATGGACTTTCCTCCACTGAACATTCATGGAGACACTTGAAGACAGAGAAATCTAAGCACTCTGTGACACCACAAGAAGCTCTTTGGAACATGGTAAGATCATGCTGGGAAAACACAGGTCATCAGGTTCTCCACAAACCTGTGTTGTCATTAAAGCAAAAGGGGGAAATAGTAAATGTAAATGTACAGTGTTACATTCAAAACCAATGCAAAATAAAAATATCTTGACTAGTGGTCTCAAGACTTTTGGACCCAACTGTACATGTAAATCATTTCCTCCCATATTTTATTCATCACTGCTTCCCCAAGTTTCCTTCATTATGAAAAGGGTAATATTGCTGGGATTTTCATACCCAGTAGGCTGGATTATATTGGCATCACAGGACATCAATGATACATCATACACATGTCTTCTTGCATACTCATAAATAACCAAATGATTTCACCCTCCCAAAAAATACGCACACAGAATTTGTCATGTTATCTGTGACCAACTACTCTTCTCCATAAACATCGTGCTCTGTGACATCCCTCTTAATGTTGGATCTTAAAACATATAGGTTTGTCAAGTCAGCATCAAAAAATGTGGGGAAAATGGCATCATCACATTTTGAATTGTCAAATCCTGTAGTTACTTTGCGGACATGAAAAAAAAAAAACTAACTCAGGTGTTGGCGCTGGCATAAATCCAATATCATTATATTCCTCCTTATATTCAATGATATGCAGATGGCTGACGATACAGAAAATGTGTTGATGCAGTTCTTCCACATCTGTAATGTGTGTTATGTACAGATATGGAAGTCTGTGGGATAGATTTGCCTCTTCTACAGCAGCAGCAGTTGCTGCAGTCCTCTGTCAGTATCTACGCTGGATCTGTTCAGCCACTGTACTGTTGTGCACTCTGTCTCGACAGAGCTCACAGCCTTATACATAATTATGTACTTAACGCACGAGTGGATAAAAAATACATTTGAAGCATAAAAAGTTACTTTGGGTCAGAATTGAATCCGTCTCTTGAAATTATGGTAATTTACATTTTGGAGGAAACATAAGTGCTACATGGATTGTGTTCACATCTTTTTAGCTAAATTCTTGTACTACACAGGAGTCATATGGAGATGGCCAGCATGGTCAGAGTAGTGTGAGTTAAATACAGAAACTACGTCCTGTCGAATGCTTCAAGTCACCATTTACTTGAATGAATGGTACATTTTGCCATTTTGCAAATACGTTGATAAGAAATGTAATCTGTGCAATATTAAGGGCCAGATTTACTGTGGTTTTTGTGTGTTTTTCAGGTCCGGATTGTTCATGAGTTTAAAGGAGTATCATGAGGTGACTGATGCAGCCCGGCCCATTTCAGACCACAGAAAAGAGAACAGACAAACCAAAAATCACCAAACCTGTTCTAATGTTGTTGCTCATGTAGAATCTGATTGAGAATTTTACTTTTATGCTGTTTCAGATTTGTGCTCTATATTTGTAATTTTTAGGAGGCAGGGTTGTACAGTTATGCAATTCAAAAAAAAAAAAAAAGACTGTTGAGCAAGCTATTAAACGGCAGGTGGATTCTGCTACACAGGGTAAAATAAAAACAAATCTTTCATAGTGATGACTAAAAATGAAAATCGAAAATAGGCAAAACACACCCGATGAATACAGATGACATTACCAGGATAATATCCCAGATGAGCATTTTTACATGCCTGTATCCTGTGTGTGAACGTTGTAGATTTCTGATTGATTCATAAACCTGTACACAACCAGATTTTTCTGCATACACATATTTTTTGGCCATTGGGAACTTTGCTGTATACATCCATGCCTCTCAGTGATTTCCAATATACTGGATGTATATATATATATTCTTCATTTCCACACCATCTCCCAGCTTTTCATCATTTTAGTCACTGAGGCCTCCACAAAAGCATAATCTTGGGGCATGATTGGAGAACTCTCAGCTGTAATTAAATGATAAGGTGTTTATGCAAATATATCTGATTTTTGTTGGCGGCAAGGCAGCAGCTGTTTGAATGAGGGGGTTGAGATAGTACAGATCATTGATTAAATGGAGAGTCTGTTAGTGTCATCCCACTTGCTCTCTGTCTGTAAGACACTCACTTCCTCACCTTATCAGTTCGGCAGATTAGCTGTGAAAGTAATACTGACGCCGTGAATGCCATCAGATATATTTTAATAGGAAGTGTGGCAGCTCGGAATTTACAACCAACCTCTACACGGACGCACGCAAATATGGGAAGTGCACCCAGTGCTTTTGAATAGCCCTCATCAGTCATCAAATTATCTGCTCACTCCAGCAGCAGTAAAAAAAAACAAAAAATGTTTGTGCCATTAAAGAAACAGAGAGAAAAGTGCCATGAAATTAAATGGCTGAATGCTCCTATAGTTACAAATGTAGGTCATCGCTACATAGTTTTCAGCTAATGCAATTTCTTTCAATTTTTAGAGTTTAGCATAATTGCTTTAACATGTCATACTGTAAAGTGGCTGTAATAATGTCCCATCAATCATGTTTGAAGCTTTTTAATTTATTTCACCAGTACCAGGTGGTTTCAAGAGGCTCATTGTGTGAGCGTCCATGAGCTGAAAACCAGCTATGATGAGGCCTATCTTGAACTGCTTCAAGTTTGCTCAACATATGACATGTTGAGCAAACTTGAAGCAGTACTTGTATTCATATGTTTCTGAGAAGCCGGTACAAGTAGTGGTGGTGGTGATGACAAACCGATGTTAGCATTAGAGGGAAAATATAGAAGGGAAAAGTTTTCCTGCAACTAATTTCATGATCTATATAAACAACAATCCAACTCAAGGCAGCTAATTATTACCGATGAAATGGTCTTCCATCTAGTGGCACAAACAAATAATGGTGTCATATGTTTTGACAACTAGTAAATAATTATAAAAGTGTGATTCCTTGTAAATGCTCTGAATTCAAGCTCATTTACAATGGATGTAGCAAGTTTCTTTGCCCTCTGGACAGAAACATGCTGCAGACCTTTTCCAGCCACCTTTAAACACTACAGGAGCTGGTGTTTGAGACTGAAAACATTTCGGTTTAGGTTGAGCTTCAAGCTGACATAATAGAGCTAAAAATGATGGTGTACTGATTTGCCACAGAGCAAAGTGGAAGAAAGCACCGACACAAAGTTGGATCACAGAGAGACACAGAGATAGACAGAGTTTGGTGACTTTGGGTCATGCTGGTATTGACAACATGCCAAATATAAATCAGAGAATAGAGAAGAGTTTCACAGTGCTTTCTACTGTGTAACTCAGGCTGGTCAATCAGCTCTGTGTTGGTTTTAGCTCTTATATAAAACAAATTTTGTTACAGGTCTAGACTGACTTAGCAACACTGGTTAAAGCTGCACAAATAATTATTTCTGTGGTAACAACAGATTAAATAACTATGTGTAGTTTGAAAGGTGTCACTTATTGTGACAAATCCACAAATAATTATCACCAACTCTGCCGTTCTTCTCAGCTGACATGAAAGTTTCAGAAATTTTCTGTTGAGTTCATCACTTGGAGCCTGCAGTTTGGCTGTTTGGTTCGGTCTCAGTGGTCTCATCAATTGTAGGTTTAGAAGTCTCACTGTTTTCAGTGAAAAAACTCCAACAAAGCCGATGTACACTACCTGCTTAGCAGCAGACAGCAGACAAAGTTAGTGACTACCTGGTGAAGTTAGTGGAGCATTTAGCAGCTAAAGAGAAATATTTTATCAAAGGTGTTGCATTGAGTTTAGAGGAATCCACTAATATTTTATTATTTTCAAGTTAATCACACTTTTCCGCTAGCAAATTTTTCAACTTGAAGTTATGAGTTGAATTAATGTACTGCTGTGGCTTCTTTATTTCTTTCTTTTTCATTTAAGGAACAAAACTAGCATATTAGCAGACTTCCCAGCATGCATTTGTTTGAGACTTAAAATTCTCCCGAGACCATTATGTCTTGCAGTTTTGAGAAAATATTCATGAAGGAAACTTGCTTTGTGTTTTTATTACGTATTTAATTAGGTAATTATGGTTGTTTCTTCTCTGAATAATGAAAACTGAGAAGTAAGTTGAAGGCTACTATTGAATTCAGTCCCTGCCCCTGGACACTTTAATTTAACAAAGCCACTGGGAGCAGCCTTGCATGTTGTCTTTGTGCTATCTGTGGTGTAATGGGGCTCTGACAGGAGCAGCCACGGCTCTAAGTTCTTCCTGTTAAATAACTCTTCAAACTGAGAAAATGAACAAAGACAAACTTTATACAACAGGTCACATTAGTGAGAAAAAGAAAAGAACTACCCAAGGAGGGCAATAAATTAACACATCTAAATAAACCAAACTAAGAGGAGCGTTTACACAACAGGGGACATTTAATCAAAATAACATTTGGTGGTGTTAGAAGAACTAATTATAGCTTTCTGACTCTAAAAACATGACTAAAATAGATAGATAAGATAAATTTTAGCAAATGTGCACTAACAGGCTCTCCATATCAACACATGGGACAAGGACACCATGCGTCAATGTTGTGTTTACAGTTCGGTTTGCTTCTCTCAAGTGATCCAAAAAACGAATTAAATGAAAGATAATCATTGTTGTTGCCTTATGCCTTCAAAACAGTTTTAAAATAAACTGTTAGCTGTTTTGTACCTTTGCCATTTTTATGCCTCTGAGCCTGGCACAGTTTATGTTTTCAGGTTATTGGTAGGGTCAGGGTTGGTAGGGTTTAGGGATAAATTTCTTCAAATCTGGCATAAACATTCACTTGGACACAGGGATGAACTGATTAGATTTTGATGGTCACAAAAACACATTTTTGTCCATAACTCAAGAATTCATATGGTAATTTTTTATTATATTCCTTTTAGGTTCTCACTATATATCAAAGGTCACTAACAGGCGGACCACGGTCCAGGTCCAGACCCAGAGGCCATCCTATGCAGACCCAGACCTACAATCAATAAATTGAGGGATTCTACATTATGACGGGACACTAATATTTTAACCAGCACAGCATTTCTAATCTTTACGGTATCTGTTTAGTGGACCTTATAGACCAATTGCATGCAAGTTAAGCCATCCCACGTGACACTGCTCAGCCAATCAAAATTATGTAAACAAAAGTGCCACTCTTAATAAAGAGTCTGAAAACATGTGATGAAAAGAATTACTCTAAGGCAAAATCAAAAGAACAAGCATAAACTTAAATGTGTGAACCAGACTGCCTATATAATATTTATAAGCCCCTTTCTTTAAATAAAGGTCATTCAGTAAATGCATTTACATAGAAATTCCACAGTCAGGATCTGTCCTGGATTGGATTGAGATTTTCACTTCTTGATGTTTGATGCTGTTACTGGCTTGGGTCTGGCCTCCTCATCCATTTTGTGTTTTTTTTTTAACTATACTGCAGGTGCACTGGCTCAAAAGCAAAATCCAGCACCTTAGTCAACACGGGCACAGTATAAAAGATGTATTCACAATGAACCCATTCCTACATTTCATCTCCTAGAGCCAGGAGTTTATTGTGGCTCAGGAAAGCGAAACACCTGGTGTATCCTGCTCCAGATGACCTTGAGGTGTCTTAAGCAAGGATCACTACAATAACCACAAGAAATAGTGGAGGCTGCGGTGGCATGTAAAGAGGCAGACAAAGCCAGTCTGAAGCAAAAGGAAATGGCTGAGGGAAGAACTGGTCTGGGCAACATAACATAGGCTCAATGTTGGCAAGCCCGAGGGAGGAGGAGAAAGTAGAACGAGAACTGTAAAGTCAATGTGTGATTCCAGAGTCTGGAAAGCTGTGCTTCAGCTTGTTTTTATACAGGTAAAATTTGTGAGGAGAGGAGAACGGGGCTTATGGGGTTAGTCAACATCTGTTACTGATGCTGAAAACTGTAACCTAAGATTAAGATAAAGATCAAGATGTCCACATGGACCCTGTTTGGGTTTTAGTGGCCAAAGTGGACAATGTTAGTGTCAGTGTGGTTTTGACCTGAATGATAACTCCATTTTAGATATTAAAAGTGAGCGACGATACAAACTTCATTGCTGAGGATAAAATCTTCACCACTGGGTTAAGTTGTCACTCCCCACAAGCCTGCTCCACAGCAGGGAGTGGGGAATGAAGAGGTCAGAGCCTAGACACAAAATATCATTGCTGTACATGTTGTGCATTCACATATTCATACATCCCATGTGACTAAACTGCCTGAAATCTGGCTAAACCTCATAAAGATTCTGAGTTTCTCAATCATTTTCTGTCTCCTATGATGAGACAATCAGTCTCCACTGAGGTTGACCTAAGGTTTGTCCACAGTTCCCTCTGCATTATAACAGTAACGGCTTTTTTGTTTGTGAGGGCTGTAGAAATGTGATGCTAGAGTACAATGGACAACACAAACTCCCCTGGGCAGAGATGCAACTAAAGAGCAACTTGCATAAATATTCCAACAAGTTCCACATAACCTTCTGTTAGAGAGATAAAGAGGGGAAGAGAGGGAGATTGGATATTCCTCATTCAGCTTGCTGCGTAGCATGTTAAGTGATAAAGAGGTGGTGAGCCTGGTGAATGTTACATCCTTCACTGCCCTTGCTCTCATCAACCTTTTCTTATTGATAATTCATACTAATATCTATAATTTAGGCACATCTGCCTTAAACACTGCCAGGAAGGTATGTATCATGAATCATCTGGCTCTCCAATGCCTTGTCACACAGGCACTGACAATTCAAAGTATTCTCTCTTCATAGCAGGACAGGAGCAGGTTTTAGAGGCTAATATTCACTCCGCTGGTCCCAGAAAATGCCAATAAATGTTACACTGCATTTGTCATTCCAGGTCAGCCGTAAAGACTTGTTTACATTTTGAATATTGTCGCATTGCATCACTAGAGGTTGACAGACTTGTAAATTTTGGACTAGAAAAACACTGTATGTCTTGTCAGAGGATTATACAGGTCTACTATATAATAGTGGCATTAATTTGCACATGTGACTGGTTCCTGAACTAAGCAATCGCATCACCACTGAAAGGCACATCAGCACGTACAATGGTGCGCTCAGTCACTGATGACGATCTCCACTGATTTATTTAGTCGCAATGCTGATTCAGTAGAGTCAGTTAACTATGAAGATTTGGTGTTAAAGGTTCATACAGGGAAGAATAACAATGCTAACAAATAAACAGGGCACCTTTCATGTACAGCTAATTTACTAATTAATATTAGCATTCAGGGTATTTTTTTTCCTCCTGGAGAAGAGCTGTTTAATGCAGACAAGAACAAGAAGTTTTCTTTGGACATGTTAAAATGTTTTGTTTTTGTGCGAGGGCCTGTCACCGCAGAATCCACTGTGACTTATTGAATCCAGGCTGACCACAGACAGTCAATGAGGACTCTGCAGACTTTTAACAAGCACCTTCAGGCATTCATGAGGTGAATTGCTAATACCCAAAAGATTCTGGGCACTACTGCAATTTTAAAAAGAGAGACTAATTGTTCTGAGGAAGAGTGTTTTAGATTTGGTGTCTGAACAAAACCTCCTCAGGTTTTTCTGGATTTTCATGATTCTGGGTGAATATGGACGGTCAAAGAGAAAGAGGCACGGAAGAAAGGAGACAGGAAGGAAGGACGCAAACAAGGAAAGCAATAAAGGATGGAAGAAAGAAGGAAAGAAGGCAGGAGTAAAAAAAAAAAAGATATGCCATTTAGCTAAGTTGAGGATTGAGTGAGAGAACAGTTGGGTTACATCAAAGTTTAAAAATATTAAATCGGGGCATGACATTCAAATCAAACTTGAAATCTTCATTTAAGCCTAAAGACATTTGATTCAAAACGTTTCTCTCTGGCCTCATTTTTCTCAACATCTTCTCCCCTGTTCAGCTTAACATAATTGTGTCTGCGATACACCGATATTTTACACTGCATTGCTGGATTGTCTAGATAAACCTAAGTCCTCTGTCATTCTGTTTGCATGGTATCACTGAAGATGGTCTGCAACTGTAAGATAACAGAAATTGAGGGTGCAGATTCTCATGTGTGTATGTGATTGTCTTTCCAGCAACTTGTAAAATCTTTCAGCTGGAGCAGTGGACAGTGTAGCTCTTGTATTGAAAGTGAACTCTAAATGTACAAAGTACTTGGTAACTCAGAATGAACCCAGCCAGCAGCAGTTCGATCCTCGAACCTTTTTGCTGTGAGGCTGCAGAGCTAACCACTGAGCCACCCTCAGAGTACAGACTATAGATAAATAAAAAAAAAACAAGTATAAAATCCATTTGATCTGAGTGAATTACCTCTCTGTCTGTGCCTAATAATAACTGTAACATCAGCCAAAGAGAATCTGTCTGTTCACTCTCGTTTGCTCCCATTGTGCCGCAGAGCCAATGCGCACCAGTTCCAATCCAATTAGAAACAGTAGCGATGCTTCCTCACTTCCATTTAATATGCTTTCTCAACTTTTTGTGGGATTAGAGAGGGGAGTGGACTGTGTAATAAGGGAGACCAAGCTGTGAGGTGCTAGAGGAGCGACTGACTAACTGTGAGGCTGCACTCAGACTCAACACCTGTCCTAATGTGAACCAGCTCCATGCACCATGGACGCATGTCCAGCTGAACGTTCAACATTCAGCAGTGTTTTCATAAGGAGAGAAATCACTTTGCATTCATGGAAAAAACACATGCATCTGTCCATATCTGTTCAACTGAGTCCTTACTGTGTATTTTATATGTATTTATGCCTATGTGTAAGACAGAACTTTAGAATTACTTTTTTAGTAGTTTTATTATGAAAGTAGTAAAACTATTTATTAAAGTAATACTTAATTACTAAAGTGGTTACAACATCTACATCAGTAACTGTAGGATGAGATCATTGAGCTCAGAAAAGAAATTATGCTCAGCTTTGTTCCCAATATGTATTTTTTTATATACAAGCCTCAGTAAATATAATAAATAAATAAATAAATAATAAACAGTAATAAATCTAGCTGAGTACTTAATTAAATTCTGTTAACGTGTCTCTGCCTATTATGTGTGCCACTGGCGGTGGAATTACATTTTGAGCTTTGACCAACATTCATCTGAATTCAAAATACTCCTGAATTATGAGGAGAATCCAAAGAGCACAGCAAGTGCTCTTTCTTCTTCTCGTTTCCTTGATGCTTGATGTCAGTGCGAGTGAACCCGGCTCTCTCATATCACCAAAGTCCCCATAAGTTTGCCCTCACTACGAACACAACCCTCATGAGTGTTGCCTTAAAGAGGAAACACAGAGCAGCTTAGACTTTAGCTCCTATTTTTCAGTGCCACATCAAAGACAAAAAAAAAAGGCCCTTCACAGTGTTTCATTTCAAGAGTGGGCACTGTAGTGTATTCTCAGAATTATTTGAGTAGCTTAAAAAGCATTGTCCTGTTCTGTAAATAGAACAAGAACCTTACTGGCAAAGAGTGCCATCTACGGAAACTCATCAGCTGATGATCTGAGATGCCACCATACTGGACATGCCGCTCAACTGAGAAGTGGCCCTTTGAAAACCACAATCCTCACAGGAATGAAAAAAATTTGGACATAGCAAGAAAAAAAAACATCACTGCACATGTTCAACAGATGAAAACACAAAGAAAGATTCATTTCTTAGATGTTTGAGCACAGCCAAAAAATTTAAAAGGCTTAATACGTGGCTCCCCTTGATAAATAAACAAAGACAATCACAAACAGCAAGGGAACAAGATCTTGCCATCTACTGCTTTAAAAATGTACCTGCATCCTGTCTAATTTGAAAGCATACTGTGTTAAAAATTAACTTCTTAGTTTAGGAAATCTGTTGCTACTGTGGGTGGAGCGGCCTGTTGTTTTGACCTCCTGCCGACCATTGAAACCGGTGGATTAATTGATTGAATTAATTATTGAAGTGAACAGGCTCCTGTTCATTTGAGGTTACATAGCCTGGGGGCTGCTGAGGATGGGAGATTGGGTGTCACCTCCAAAGCATCTGGGTGTGGAATAGGCAGGAACACCCTTACCTCACTTAGAATAATCTGAAAGGAAATGAATGAAAAAAGGTGAAAAACTGTGGAAGTTATACTGTTCTGTTATCATTGCTTTCTTAATTTAATTGAATGGTTTTTCAATACTTGGCTTCACACAGTTGGCTGCCTTGCGTCATAGGCGGACTACTGCAAAGGCAAAGTGGGAATGGGCTTGTAGAAACACAGCAAAGGGCAAAGTGGGAATGGGCTTGTAGAAACACAGCAAAGGGTTTTTTTTTTTTACACACTACAGTAAGTATGTATTCCTTCATGTATTCCTTATTTTTACATTATTCATGAATGGCTTCAGTTTTGACCTTCAAATATGTATTATTTACATGGCATATAAAGCAAAACAGATTTAAAATGACATCATATACCTAAATAATCAATGCATTCTGCAACACACATGGTGTGTGTGTAGGGAACCCTGTCTCCCAGACAAATGCTACAGCAAAGACATTTAGTAGGAAATTTATTCACTGGCTGGTTAATGTTCAGAAGCAACATATTCTTGTAATGAAGGAAGTGCAACATTTATTAACAGCAGCAGAGTCACCTGACGGTGGCTGGGATGAGACTACGAAGTGAACGACTGTCACACCAGAGCTCAGGGTTCACTTCCAGAGCCTTGTCTGTGGTCAGTTTCAGGCAACAAAAGCACTTTGGTTAAAGTTAAAGACAGACAGATGGATTTGTTTTTGGTTAAGTATCAATAAAGTTCCAATAAAGTGTTTTTCTCAGAGTTTGGATGCCTCGGAGGGAAACAAATACACCGTCTGAGAACATTTTATTGATATGTTCAGTATCAACATATCTGCAACTTTGTCATGTCATCATCTGCCACTTATCTGGGTCCAGGCCCAGGTCGCAGGGGCAACTCCCACCCAGTCCACAATGCACCGAAGTCCTACAGCACCTCCCACCTTCCTATGGATTGAAGTGAAACCAAAGAGACTTTGCGTTGGCTGTTGGTGTGGCATGCTCTTTTCCTCCTGTAACCCCTGGTTACCACTACCAAACACAAAAATCACAATACACAGTGATACTACAGCAACCTATTGCTGTTGTTTTGTTACACAGCAACCATTTAGCTGTATTTAATGAAAGGGGCACTTTACAATGGGTCCCTGCTTCTGTGAACAGCAGCAATCGGGACTTGAGCTAACAATGACAAGTGAGTGACGGAGGTGTGTGGTGTGAATAGGGTTTAGGGTTGGGTGCTGAGACTCACTTATGAAATGGGCCTGATTCCAAATGCATAATGGGCTGTACAAACAATACTGGGGTGAGGACGGGGGGGAGGACACTTTTCAACTTACGATTTTCAACTTACTAGTTGGTGTTATGCACAAAAAATACACAAAAAATGTAATTAGCAATCGCCAAAATTATAGCAAACAGAACAGATTCTTGAATCACTTTCTGACCAAACAGTCCAGCCATTTTGTATTTCTGAACCAAGAGCTATGAAATGAACAATTATAGCCAGTGAATGGGTAAATCACATCAAGCCGTGAGTCTGTGGATGCTGCGGGGCTTGAACGCCGCCATATTTCTGCACCAACTCTGATTCCAAATAGTAAAAATGAATCTTAATTAGATCAGATGATGTTGTAGCCTGATAGGTATGATATGAGCTGCCTGAAGTCTGTAATAAACAAACCAAATACGAAATGCATGGCCATGAGTCACATTACCTGGTGACTCAGAGGGACTGTTTCTTCCTGAACCCGTATTTCAGTGCGGGGTTAACTTCATAAGACACATTAAGTTGTACTGTTTTCACTTATGACACTGAAAAAATTGACGTGGGCAGCCACTGCGGGCGAGTGAGAAAATTGCATTCCATGTTTCGCAAAACTGACATTGGTCCTATGAGATATGAGCTGATTGTGATGAAGAAAGTAAAGCTCTGATATAGAAAACATGAACCTTTACCTCTGAACATGGCAAAACCCTACTGGGTATCCTAATGAACATCTGCTTTTAGTTAACAAATACTAAACTGAATTCTAGTGATGACACTGTCATTGCTTATATCTTCATCCATCTGAAAAACCCATTATGCTTTGATGGAGTGGCATGAGGAACTAGTAGAGGAACATTTCTAAAGGGACATCAGCAACCAGAAAGCCTGCAGCCGCTGCCTGCGAGAGCTCGAATCATTTCACATCACCATGAGTGATGTGGCCAAGGGCAACAAGTTTGACAGCACTGAATGATATAGAAAGGGTTGAAATGTGCATTACTTATGCTTTATACTGTGACAGCAACAACGCAGTGATGGAGCACCAACTGCAGGCCTAATGGATGTGTTTATCTGTTGTTATTATCCTTACAGTGAATAAAGGCTGTCATTGTTGTCAAAGCATTTCTGTTCTCCACATTTTAACTGCAAAAGCATGGTATACAGGTAGATGTGAAAGTATCTGTACTGCATCATAACTCCAGGAAAGTTTACACTTGCATACAATATATATGAAAATGTACACCAAATATCTCAGAATTCATGTGAATCAAAGAACCAACCATCACTGATGAATGTTAGAATTTTAAAAATGACACTCTTGACATATGGAAAATTATTGCTTGTTTATAAAAATATCTCTCTCTCTCTCTGTTATTTCCTACCAAAGCAAATTGCCATTTTAATTTTAAAACTTCGAATACAAATCAATGACAGCTCGTGCTTTCAGGTTGCTCTTAAACCTCAAATGTCTGCACATGCTGCTGAGCCTCTGGAGAATGACTGTGTAGTCTTTTGAGAGCATTTATATCATTAAATATTGATCAAATGATAAAACCATACCTCAGATTGAGAAACGCACATGACAGCACTTTAGTCTGCCTCAGTGTCGAGTCCAGCCAAGCTCGTTCGCGTGGGGATAGAGCTGAGTCAGACTGCTCTCAGCCACACAGTAATCCCTTCTGTAATGTTCAAATCAAGGCTGAACGCGGTGTTCATACCCATGCCAAAAAAGTGGACAAGGTGGTCTCAACATGACAGAGAGGGAGATGGAAAGTGGGAAAAAAAAAAAAAGGGGGGGGGGGGGCAATCATTTCCTGCAAGGAAGATACCTACTGAACCTATTGTACACATGCCTGGATAGCACTATCTCCTAGTATTTTCACCTGTTTTCAGATACATAGAAAAAGTTGGGGCATCATGTTGTTCCATTCAAGAAGCTTTGTTTCATGTCTGCATCCCTTCTGTAAATAAAATAATATATGAGTCACTGCATGCCTCTTTTTATTATACAACCTTTATCCCAAATGATCAACTTTGCACACAAGACATTGGGTTATGGTGAGACATGAAGTGTACTAGTTTTCCAAACCAAATGATAGAATATGCCATTTGTCTATGCCCTCTATACGATACACAGAAGCATCTTTTAATTTGACAACCTCGCAGCAGTCTGTGTCTTTCGAAACTGTTACAGATGAAAAACTGATCTGTTTATAATATGACAAAAAAGTCTTAAGATTTGGTTGAGTTGCAGCTCAAAGATAATTTGTTTAGGTTCAGGGAAATGTAACCCTGCTAACCTGCCTATAATGATTGAGGACCATAAGTAAGAATTGATCAGATAGCTGCGTAGTGGACCAGTTTCTAGGTTCACGGAGGTAAATGCTGTGCTGTGTGAAAAACAGACCCAGGGATGAACTTAAGTTGAACACTTTGTATTAGAATATCTAATGGGGGAAAATATTTTTTACAACTTAGCATCCAGCATCTCTAATAACTGTAAATACATTTCTTAGTGCACTTTTATATGATATGAGCATCAACTCAGTCCATGATATCAACAGAATTTCAACTCAGAGTGAAGTTAGATTTCTCTTGTTCTAATACTTGAAGCAGTTCATAGTTCTGTACAGTTTTCTTTCAGTTAGGTTGTCTAGTTTTGTCAGTTTTCCTTTGGGTATGAAAGGTCAAAGAGTTGTCAGCGTCAGAATGGGGTCTTAACAAATCTTACCACATTGGTGAACTTGTGTAAGGAAGAAGGAACAGGTCAGATCCCTCTCTGATGAAGATGCAATCTGATCTCCCAGTGGATCGCCATCTCCCTCATCTGGGAGAAAATCCAGTTTCCAGAATCCAAGGCAGTCCAATGGCATTTAAAAAAAACCTAGCCTGCATAACAATATAAAATCCTTATTACTTACAATCAGAAAATTTGATCACTTATGGACACATCTTACATCAAATCTATATTCTCACACACAGCAGATACTATATTTATGACATAGTTCTGTGACAGCAGCAGCTTCAACCTACATCATTATATGGTACATTTTTAATCCAGGTTAACTCAATTAAAATTTGTTTTTAGCTTTCAGTAATCCTTGAAATTACTAGCTCTTTTTACCTATCAACTACGATTACAAATCTTAGCCATGAATTTTTAGAAGCTTGTTCTTACGTCATTAACTGAAATACAATTAAATATGAAATCTCTATCACACTTTAAAAGCTTGGTTAAGTTCATCATTTTTATCTGCACACATTTTAAATCTTTTCTTACACATATGGCAACAGTAACTATCGCATTTAGCATGTAGTGCATTAGCTAGCAAGCACACACACACAAACGGTACGCAGAGTAACGAAGCGACACAGGCTATCACCCTTAGCTACATTAAATTAGCTGAAAAAGACTCACCGAGACGGTCCAGTTGCGGTAACCTCACATCAACAGGCTTCGAGTCGTCTCAGTCACTTCTGGTATGCCTTCCAAATACTTTTACATGCTTGAAACTCCGTGGAATAACAAGGGTTTACTTCTCATTTCTCACTCGTGCGTGTGTTTCTCTCGCTGCTTCGGTATGTGCTACCGCACTTGCTACCTGGAAGAGGGCGGGACTTGCCCCCCCCCGCCTATAGCATTTCATTACTCCGTGAGTGAACGAGTGACAATGAAGTAAATTTGACAGACACATAAATCAACCAAATAAATTCAAATAACTAGTTTTGTGAACCAAAAAGTAACACCAATCAAAAGTTTTCATAAAAATAAAATCAAAAACTCTACAAGTAAATAATAAATTTCATTGATTTAACATATATATGTTTAAGAAACTCCAGACAAAATCCTGTTTAGAATCCTGTTAAAACTCCCTTTGCAGTTGTTTTTATCTTAAAGATTTCCAACAGGTGTCTGCCCAGTCCTGATACACTTTCATTGTGAAACATCTGCAGCATCTGCATTGTTAATTAAAAAATGGGTTGACGGCAAACAAAAGTACAGAAAATTTTAACCCCCTTTTAATACAGGTCATTTTCCCAAATGTTCTTTATGTCTTTATTAGCGATTGGCCTTTCTCTGTTCATCCCAGCTGTCAGCCAGTCGTTTCACACTGTGGGCTGTAACAAACTCTGCAGTTTTTAGGGGCCTCAGACCTTTCAGCTTTGTTATGCATGGGACACATTTATTAGTTCAGGCATTTTGAAAAAAGACAGCTTGATCTTTGAGAGATTGAATGATTAAATATGGAGCAAAAAATAGAAGTGGGGAAAGAATAGAAAAGAATGAAATCTCAGAGGACAGGTTTCACGTTCACCTGTCAGTTGAAGAAGGACCTTTCTCTGTGTCTGTCAAGGTGAGATGTAACATACTGTCAGGTGGATAAACGAAGGACACACTACAGGCCTTAATACATTTCTACAAGCTGTTATGACAGAAGAAACTGGGGGCCAATTTCCAACCTGTATGAAGTATTTGCTCATTGTTTGCATTTTTAATGATGTTTTTAATGTTTTTACCTGGCTGGTTCTCAAAATAAAGACACAAGCCATTTTTAGAGAGAAATCTCTTTATGTGAATATTATTATGTCAGACCATGTATAAAAAAAAATAAATAAATATTAAATTAAAATATTCCACTACAAGTAAAAATTATGCACTCAAATCTGTACTATATATAGGCTTCTATACTGAGAAATTGCTGTGTTAGTATATTTTAAGTTATTGGAATGTAACTACTAATGCGTATAAGCAGCATTTTACTGTTTTAGTTACTTAATTTTCACATACAGTACATTTGTATTTTAAGCCATAACTATGCATCATATTTTATAAGCTGATCATGTGTAAAAGTATTTTGTTTTCTTTATTTTTTTGGTTAAAATAATTTTCAAATGAGCGGTAAGAAGTAGTAGTCGCGGGTCTCCAGCAGAGGGAGTCTAGAGCTGCAGAGCTTGGTGAGTGGGTGCATCGTTCCCTCTCTTAAACTGACACAGTTGTGAGCAGAGGAAAGAGCGCGTCCGCTTATCTTTCTGTCAAACATCCCCCTTTTCAGGTATGAATGCTTAATAATGACTCACTGATGAATGAATGTGTTCTGTTAATGTGTACCTTTGGTTGTGAAAGTGTTTCGGTGATTGAATGGTTGTGTTTGCTGTTGAGTGGAAGGTTAAAAGAGATGCTAATCGCGATGCTAACCGCAACGTAGCGCGAGGTTTTATGTTACCATTTGTATTCCTGTGCTGTATTGTAAGGAGTTGTGTTAAAAAAAACTAATACAGTTGTGAGCAGAGCAAGGGGGGAGTTGCAGGTTTCAGCAGTGAGGATCAAAAAGCGTTCAAAAGCCTGCAGTTCCTCGGCTGCCGCTGGGGGCTGGCTCCAGAAGTGAGCAATTCTCCAATGACCCCCATGTTAAAATAGCCAACTTTACAGCCTAAAAAAACATATTTACAGCCTGGTACATTTTTTGTTTTTGGTCTCTATTGATAGTTTCCACCTCCATGAACACTGTGGGGCGGGTGCATTTTTTTGGTACCACAACCGTTTTAGTGTTATTTAGGCTTAAAATTCTTACATAAATTAGGGCGTTGTTACGTTGAGTGACAGCTCCATAGACAGGCACTGGCAGTTAGCTCTTTGCTAAAGCATCTGCTGGGCTAGGCGGCTACATCCAGAGGCCTCCAGCTACCTCCAGCTGTTGACAGGGGCTGCAGTGTCCGTGTTTGCCAATATTCGGATAGGTTTTTGTGACAATATGGAGCAGAGGAAAGGGCCCGTCCACTTATCTTTCTGTTAAACATCCCCCTTTTCAGGGCATTTACATAAGCAGGCAGCTCAGTAATAAGAAAATGATAACTCATACTACCTGCTCAGCACCACTGCAGACAGACTTAGTTACCAGCTGATATAGCATTGGTGAACACAGTGGAGCTTTTATGTTTATGTACTTTTATTTTATCTGCTAAAGAGCCAGATATTTTTCTCAGAAGTTGATTGAAACCAAAAACAGAGCTAAAATAGGAGACTTATATCCATCAGGTGGACATATTCAATACTCCAAATGAATTGCTAATGTTGCTCCATGATTGCTGTACGTCTTCTGTCTTGCACATCAGGTGTCAGATATTGTACAGCTCTTTCTGTAATACTCCTGTCATGTTTGACTAAAGCTGTTACTGATCATTTACATTAAGGACACTTGTGTCTGAGGCCATTACCTTAACAGAAAGATGAAGCAAGCAGTGTTTCAGGAGCATGGACTCGTGCCAAAATAATTTTGCTGCAGTCACATTTCATATGATGGAAAATGTAAGCTACATTCTACATATATGGAGGCTGTGACATTGGTATTAAAAAAAAAAAGAAAAATAATTGGACCATCTGACAACATGATCCAGTACAGACTCTGTATGTCCTTCCTCTGCCCTCAGCGTTGCATCTGTTTCTCTTCTAGATGATTTCTTTGGCCTGAGGCTGTGTCTGTTCAATGAAGTGTCTTAAATCTAACAGTCAAACTGCTGGAAAAATTACCAAATAATGTCTGTTTTGTCTTCAAGTTCATGGAGAACAGTGGACACAGGTAATTACCCAATGATTGCTTTTGACTTACATAATTGCACAACAGGGATAGCGCGTGCAGTACTTTGTTTGGAGAATATTGATTTTGCGTTATATGTGCTGAGCACAAACGGAATAAATTGGTTTGCCTGTTTTTTTGCTCCCTTGTTGGAGAATAAAGGCCATTCAGTGTTTTCATTAAGTTGGATTTTTTTTCACGCACCAGTTTCAGCCAAGTGGTACCAAGCTGAACATTCAGCTACCACGGCAGTAGGAATCTGGTGGAGTGAATAGTGAGGTTTTTCAACAGAAAAGTAATTTGTCAGAAACAATGCTGCTGTGGTTTGAATTGATTTGTTCTCACAAGTTTTAATAAATACAAGTCAATCCGAACTGCATATGAAGCTATGCCAAAAAGGGACATGTCAAATCTAATAGGGTTTTTCCATTAGTCCAGGTTTGTTCGATTTAGCCACGGCGTGCCGAGCCATGCCATGATAACATGCATTTCCACTACAGCCTCACAGCAGGGGAGAGCCACCTAGAGCCATGCTGCTGTGGTCCTGCTCGGCCGACCACAGCCAACCTGTCACAGTCTCCTCTCCGCAGCTGTGTTCTCAGCAGTTAAACTTATGTGTCAGTGCTGGAGACTAGAGAGAGAACTCTGTTGTCTCTCTGCACTCAGCTCTCAGAACTTTTGCAACTTCCACCTCAATCTCTGTGGTTTGGTGTCACTCCTGTGGTTTGAACTTTAGACATCAGCCTTATTATATAAGAGCTGTGTGGAGTTACTGATTATATATATCAAACCTTTCCTGCTGTTGTTGCAAATGCTTTTATTGTCAAGAAGTTATTGGAAATGCAATTTGTTTATCACACCCATGATCAGGTTTTTAAACTGCTGTGGTCCTTGTAGTTTTTCACAGCCAGTATTACAGCATGTGTCACTTGTGGTGATAAAAACCACAGAATTATCATGCAATGCAATTGCGTTATCATCATACAATTATCATGCAGCTTTTAATGTCTTTTAGCTCATTGTTTTGGTTTTATGGCACAAAACAATTTGAGAGAGTTGCCATCTGTTCTCCTACAGTCGTAATGATGGAGGCTATTTGGGCCACTGAACAGAAGCACATAGGTGATCTGGTAATCTAAATGGTAACCTCCCTTAAACAATGCATATTTTGAAAATGTTCTCTACAATAACAGAAAATGACCATATCTGTGGATGGTGATCATCACATGCTTCCGTGGCCCGCTGAAGTTTCTGACTTTCTAAACTTAACTCTGAACCTTTCTGCTTTAGATCACCCACGGAACATTTGAGATATTCCCCATCTGCACAATTATACACAATGTGCAATGATTCTCCAGAGATGAGTGAAATTCCTGCACCCACACTAAGACAGTTGATGCTGGTAAGTGAAGAGCAGAAACGCAGACAGCCCTCTTTTCTATTCTGTTAGCAAATGAAAATGCTTTGCCCTCCTCTAACATCACCTGGGCCACAGTTGATGTCCCAAGACAGCGAATGTTGTGACATGTTAATAGTCACTCATGACACTACATGCCAGGTTCCCATTATTAAGCATTTCTCTCAAGAAAAGTCACATTCCCAGCCTTTACTTACATTTTTAAACTCCCTAAGTGTTTCGAGAGCTAAAAAGAGGAGAGACATGTTGGTTTTTGGAGGTGAATACATTTGAGGTGCTGAAAAATTTAGCCTGTGCTCTTTATCCTGACTGAAGGCTGGCTGACAGCACCTTAACTATTAATAGTGCATATTTCAGATAACTGCTGCCGCAAGAAAGACAGGGTAGATAAATATGAGTTACCCAGATGCAAGGCCAGTTTCTGCATAGACATTTAACTGGCTTAATATTCATGGCCCAATCAGCTGGTAACATGTTTTCTCATTGTTCTTTGAACTAAGTGAATCAAGAACAGGGGACCAGCTGGGCATTAAGGTAGATGGTTATGCATCTTCTTCACATATCCTGAGCTCACTGTTTTGCATATGACTTTTCAGTAAGGGCAGTGGCAAAGTCATCCGCTAGTGTTTCTGATGGTGAAGGAGGAAGATGGATCACAACAGATCATTGGGTTGGCAGCTGCTTGGAAGGTCAAGGAGGTCATCAAGCATGTGTGGTGAGTGAAAAGCACCTTGAACAAAAAGGGGATCTCCCTGCTATCCACTGCTAACGGTCCCTGCTGGGAAGTCACTGTGGGTGCTGTTCATTTTGGCAAACTTGGCTCTTTACCCGCCTCACTCTTATCTCTTCTTCACATTTTAGCTCCTCTCAGGAGGTAGGAGAAAGAAAGTAGGGGAAGAAATGTGAGGACGGAGGAAATTCCTCCGCTAGTTGGTAGTGCTCCAACACCGAGCACAGAACTATATTCGCATCAGGCCGTCTGATAGAAATAACACAAATGAAAAAATGATATGTGTTTATTACTGAAAGAACCGAACAGACATGAGGGAGCAATAAAAATAGCTATAAATGTTCCAGACTAGAATCTAAAGCCTAATTGGTTTGCGAAAGACCACAGGCACAATAAGTCTGATGTCATTTACAGTCTCTGGCTGATAATATAATACTAATAATAATGACCATGAGTCATTATTATTAGTAATGTGGCTGTATTGGACAGTAGCTGTATATGTATTTTCCTTAATGAGTCAACATGCAGTTGAAACAAAAACCAAGAAAAGAGAAGTCTTTGGCTTATGAAGACATTTAGCATCATGACTGATTCATGATTCAGATCCTACACGTCTTTTTTTTTTCTTTTATGAATAAAATATGAGTAACTATAGAGCCACCATTCTGGTCCTGTGTCCAAAGGTATTATGTCTATTCTTCATATTCAACCCTGTCTACTAAAAATTACATTTCAATACAACTAAACAGCAATGGCAAATAGCGTCTACTAACATGAGGGCATGTTGTTACTGGATGTGAAACCTCCTCACTGGTGAGTTATCGGTACCCTTCCATTTGTTGAAACCGACAAAAGTAACTGGCATCCACTATTCTCTTTCCATATTTAATAGAACAAACAAGTTGCTTTTGATTTTTGAGGTGGTATTTAAAATTGCATAAAAAAATTAAAATGGCAAGGACATGGGATTGATATTTTGCAGCCTTCTCCCAACTGTGAGTTTCAGCTCTTTCCGTAGATTCAGTTGGATTCAAGTTTTTAAGAACAATGTTTTCTTCTCATCCATTTTTGACTACTTTTAAATAGATGTTTTATCCTGTAGGATGAGCCACGGCACACTGCTGAGACAGAATCCTCTGACACTGTCCAGTATGTTTTGCTCCAGAATGCCTTGATAATATTCTGATTTCACTGTGCCCTGTGCAGATTCAAAGCACACTGTGCCAGACTCTTCTTTCTTCTGTGAATATAGAGCTGATGTGACTTACCAGAAAGCTCTAATGTTGTTTCATCTGTCCAAAGGACATTCTCCCAGAAGCATTGTGGCTTGTCAGCATGCATTTTAGCAAACTCCAGTCAAGCTTTTTTTTTAACGTTCCTCATTCAAAAGTAGGGTCTTCCTGAGTCGTCTTCCTTGGAGACCACGTTCATAAAGCGGCATATGGTATGACTGGATGCTGTTCTACCCTGATCTCAGAGGACATTTTAGAAGATATTTGCAGAAGGAGCAAGAAGTTCCCTTTTTTCACAGCTTCTTTGTTTTATTCTATGACAAATGAGAAGCATCCATGACAAAGGAGCCTTTAATAAACTTGATAATCAACACTTTTCAGGATGACCAGAGCACTGTTTCACCAAGACAGGGTTGCCAATCCATTTGGCCACATCTGTGCAATGTAAAACATCTCAAATTGTGGTCACAAGCCTTTAGCCTTTAAAAAAAATCAAATCTAAGTGATTGTGTCAAAATTGTCAGTATGTCATACAGAGGGTGTTGGGATTTCATTTCATGAGTAAATGAATGAGAAATGTAACGAAAGTCAGTTTTACTGCTCACAAACAGGGCATGATTGGGTTAGCCCATTCATATGATCCTGAATGGTTCCACAGAAAAGCTCCAGGAAGCAGCTGTGTGCTGCTCTGTAGTGCTGATGGGGTTGTTAACCAGGTGTACATTTGTCAAACCAACCAGTTAGTCTTCATTGTTAAAGTGTTTTCTCTTGTAAAACTGAAAAAAAAAAAAAAAATACTGTTTGAAAACACTTCCTTCATGTTGCTTAAGTTTGGGTCAGTTTTCTAGTGCAGTGCCTTCTTCATCTCACTGTGTGCTAAACTATAATAAGCTCATTAGGTAGTGCAAGGAAATCCTTGCAGTCATCAATACAAGTAGATGGTTAAGATGAACTTTAACCCACAGATGTATTCATGGTATTCAAGATGAACAACAAACACAAGCTGAAACTTAATCTCCATTGTTCCCAGAGTTAAGTCTTCTTGTATCAGGGAATGTAAACCAGTGATTTCTGCAATTATTAATTTGTCTCTTAGACTGTCTTGTAAAGTAGCGATATTTCAGTTTCAGACTGGGTGATATGAGGCAGACTTTAAGGTTCAAATAAAGATATGTCTAATGGCCATGTGTGTAATTAGGGATCAGTGTTTGTGAGAGCAGCAGCTGAAACTGCAGTTGAAATGCTTACTGTTGGAATATATAATTCAAGCCTATACATTCTTAACGATATGCAGCAACATCTGGATACACAGGGGGAAGGTGCTTTATTCAGCTGACTTCAGCATAAAGAATCATTATTTGGGCCAACTGTTCACCCAAACTAAACCTCAGACCATTTGAGTCATTAAGTAGTACTTCTGTCTAAACTTTGGTCCCCAAATGGCTGTACGAAACATCAAATTTTCAAAATGTTAAATGGAAAACAAGAGGGGGAAGAGTAATGGAAAAAAGGACAGAGAGGAAGAGGAAAGCTTAAAACACATGACGCACCCCCCTGAGGATTTCTTGGGTTTTCTCTCATCGGTATTGACAAAGCCCTATTTCTGTGAGCAGTGAGGGGGGAGACAGCATTAGAGTGAGAGGATTGTTGAGATTGATGCCCGGTGAATATGCATGACAGGAGATGTCTTGTCTCAATGAGTTAGTCACAGATGTATGAAGAGTGGGCCAGGCAGAGAAAATACCCCCTAGTTGGATGCCACTGCCATTTATTTGAAGTGAGCTCTGTAATGATGCATTTTCCTTATTCTGCTAGTCAATTCATTTTAGGTCAGGAGAGACAGGCAGGCAGAAGGGAGACACACCGGTGTAAATGTCATTTCAAATTTTCTTTTGCCTCCTCCAAAACTGTAGACCAGTGGTTCTCGACCTGGGGGTCCAGGGTTTGCCAGGTGGTTGTGAAGAAAAAAACAACTTATTAAAAATAACTAACCTGATTATCCTGGGACGGGGCCATGACTCAAAAAGGATGAGAACCACAGTTGTAGACCGTCTGTAAAGATATTCCTGTTTGTACTTTGTTTAATTAGTTTATCACACACAGAAACACACACTGACAGCAAACACCTAGCTGGCTGTGAGCATATTTCTAGCCACCGCTTGGCTGTTTGCCCATCAAATGGATTAACTAAACTGTCACATTCCTCCACTTTAAAGATGGAAAAACACACAGGCCTTTTCTGTGAACACCTAATCTCATACATGTAAAAACTAGGCTTGAATCAAAAGCATCCCTGTAAATCAAACAAGATTTTGACTTCAGCAGTTACACATAACAAAATGTCTAAAAATATCTATAGACACTTTAGAAGTTTAGTGCAAAAATTTAGGTAGTTTGCCCAAAATTTTGTTACTATGAAAGTCCTTACTTGGTTGGTACAAACGTGGGTGTGGATCATGCACAAGTACAATTGAAAAAATGTGCTCTGAGAATGCATACCTGTATGCATGATTCATGCCATGGAGTTGTTGAGATATTGTCGTCTGGAGCAAAGTGTTGAGTAGACGGATAGGTTGACATTGTCAACCCTAGAGCCATGATGCTAGCATGATTAAAATTAATTTGTGGCATTCTTATATTGAAAACTGACAAATGGATTACATGGCCCGCTCATGTATTTTCAAAGTTTGACATTCAAGCCAAATGTCACATAATACATTTTATGTGACAGGGTAGTGCATAAGGAGTGTTTAACTTCTCTGCTGCTTTGAGAGTCCTGTCAGTTGCTACCACGTGAGGCTTTTTTGGGACAGCCATTTCCATTCCATAGTTACACATGTAAAGTTTAATCTTTAATGTACACTGGAAGTGTCTCTGGTCTGTCAGATGGATACACCAAAAAAAAAAACATAGCTGAAATGTGTTCATTGCAGACAACGTGCGAGATGATGCTGTTATTTTAAACACTTGTTTATGTGTATGTGCATTTTTAATCATACACAGTGGGATTATTTATAGGGGCTGGTCATGAGTGCATGTCAGAAGCATGAATAATTTCTGCTGACCACGTATTATAACACTGACTGGTTTTACAGTATAGATTTATGGATTGGTCACCTAGATGGATGTGCTACAACAGGCTTTCTGTCGTCAGTGGGTGTAATTCTTCACACTCTGATGGACGTCATCCACACAGTGTACTGACGTACAACTCTCACCTATGGAATGCGACGTCTCATCGATGTCTGTACTGTTGAGTTTCTAGAAAGTGTTATATTGCTCAAAGTGAACCCCAGGCTTTGTTATTAATCCACTGCCTGTCATGGCAGCATGAATCTAAGCCATCCTCTGTAACTGATCTGTTATTAAATAATATTAACAGCTGGGAACAAAACAAGAATTTTGTCTCAAACAAGCTACGTTAAGCAATTCTTGACCACTGTGGGTAAAGAAAGACAGAAACAGAAGAACACTGGCTTGTCAAATGTCCACCAACAAGGACAGATAACAAGGTCATGCAGAGACCTGTTTTTCATGGGGTTCACATTTCCACAACCCTCAGGGAGGTTGATATAACAATAATAAGTATTATTATTGCCCAAATAAATTGTTTGACAGACTATGTGTAGTATCTAAAACACTGTTAGAGCCATTCCGGGGCTCTCTGCCCTCTGAAAGGTGCACAAGGATTAATCTTCTCCCGCAGTACAATGGATAAAACCAGTTTGATGGCAAAGCTTTTAGATAAACTTTGAAGCAATTATGTGATTTAAAAACATCTATTGAGAAAAGAAAGGTGATAGAGTGATAATTTCTGAAATGTGATCAGTTTCCAATGGTATTTTGATCAGTTTTATTACTCACAAACATTGTGATGCAAATCACAGAGTTATTATTTAACACATCTCTCTTTACTAAGACCAGTCAATTAGTCCGAGCGTGATAACAGGTTCCTGTGTTTTTAGGTCTAATACTGAGGCAATCTTATTATGTATATATTTGTTTTATTATGATACTTCGCACGAGGCAAGGGCATGTTGGAAAATCATTAGAGCTAATATTAGTATTTTTGGTGTATTTTATTATGGAATACAGCAATCCTTTTTCAGTGTATGAGCCACAGTGAGATAAACATGACATGAATGCTTGCTATTTTTGTCAAATGTAATTAGAGTTAGACAAGCTGCTAATATTTCTGCGTATTTAAATCTCTTTTCCCTAGAGCTCATATTACTGACAGTATGATTATCAAAGTGAATGTCACAATATTGTTCTTTCTTTCTATGTCACACATATAACTCTGTCTTTCCATTCTAGTGGGGGCCTTCATTCACATAATGCATTCCGTAGCCTCAAACCCTAACCCTAACCTAAAACTAATTCTCAAACGTCCTCACAATGCAGTAAACTGGGCAACTAAGAAAGTTACTCACTGGGGGCATACATAAAAAAAGCCTCACCAGGCGTCCAGGTTTTTGGTCCCATAGGATATCTGCGTTAGAGTTCTTCTCCAGCTGAGCTGCTTACACTGAAAAAAGTGTTTTGTTGTTACTTAAATTCATTATGTAATTCATATATTGTGGTTAACTAATTTGTTAGTGGTTGCACGCAATACATTCATCTAAATCTAGACATATTTTTTAAGTTGACTGTGCTTAATATTTTTGAGTAATTTCAAGTATGTACATCTGAGACTTCCACTGGCTAAGCCAACTGATCTCATGTTGGCTCTCACGTTGTTGCTTAAGGCTTAAGTGAAGGCAAACACACCTGAACTTATGCTGCCGACCATCTGACCCACATGTGGTGAAATTCACAGCTTGGTACAAAATAAGTTTGTAGGAATGTATAACAAATCAGTTGCTAGATGCGTTTCAGTGGAGACTGCAGATTGCAGGTGTTGATTGACATTTGGATGAGCGGTACAAGCAAACATTTTTGGTTCAGTATTTATTACATTGTATAACATGGCAAATCCATCATTTGCTGGCTGGTGAAGGAGAACGGCAGCATTAATTGATGATGGAAAGGAGTGCATCATAGAGATGTGGAAATTTTTTTTTTAATCCTTTTTCACAACAGATCCTTACCTGTGAGTGGCCCTCTCCAGCACATCACTGACACTTCAGACTGAGTGTCATTCAAAACAGAAGTGTGGAGTGATAAGGGCCCTAACAGGATGAGGGAGGGAGTGGTGCATACTTGGGGTTGCTCTCCTATCACCTCTGCAATTTCCCACGTGAAGGTCTGGAATCTGTTGGATTATGTTTCGGTACACAGTGGGGTGCACAAGTCTGAGCCCGCATTGAGAATCTCTCATATTTTTACATAAACTTGGCAAAAATCAGAAAGTTAGAGGATTAAGAAACATTAAAAACGCAAGAAGCTATGTCATGTAAAATGAAGAGGAATTATTTAATATTCTGCGCTATGTCTAGGTCAGCCATTAAATTTAAGTGAATCTGGGGCATTGACCAACTTAACTCCTTTGTACAAAAGGTCAGATTTCCTTGAGTTGTATCCCTCCCACTGAGGCATGAGTTCTGATGACACTCAGGTGGATTTGACCTGCTCATTAGAGGCTCATACATATAACTCAACTCTCAGGCAGTTCACCTGTTATAAATAAGGCTGTGCCTCAAGCAGATTATTTCTTACTAAGTAGCATTGTGATAGTGGGAAAATGACAGTGTCAGAAATTGTTATTCTAGGGAAAGAGGTTTCCTCAGAATCAAATTATCTTTCTCTCATTAAATGGTCATATTTCCAATGTTTTGTCACCCCAGTGTTAACTTGATGATGTAAGGTTCTTATTAATAGTCTATTTATACTTTGGCTGTTTGTCTCTATTGAATAAAAAAACATGGCAGCAAATTCAAGTCAATCTTTACTGGCATAACATTTTGATGTAAAATATGTAGCAACAGAATGACAGCACAAGATAAAGAAATACAGTTGTTGGAAGTGATAAATAGTACTCAGCACTAACTAGAGATCAGGCAGATGGGAACATCATTGGTTTTGTAGTATGTGGCCATAAACCAAAGTGTTGGACAATTAAAAACCTTTGCTTGTCTAGTTTTGTTTTGAAGATAGAATAGAGACAGATATTGTACTTCTTATATTCTCATTATTATTGACAGATCTTTTTTTTGTGCCATCCATATTGATGTGAATAATGAATAATATTCCAAGTGGAGATTGCGCATTATCCATTTAAACCTGTTATGGATGTGATAAATTGTCTGGATATTTGGTTTCGAGACTACACTGGGTAAAGAGATGCTGTTTTCTATCAGTGCTTTCTACCATTCCTTTCAAGACACATTGGCTTCTATGCAACTATGATCTGGCTTTGGTATAAAAATGCCATGGGTGATGAACAGTAAAGATTCTGGGACTCTCAGAACGTAAGCCCCATAAGCCCACCCCCAGCATTGCCTGTGCTTGATTTCAATACTACCACTGGACAACCTAAAAAAAAAAAAAAAAAAAAAAACAGCCAAAAGTTTGAATGTTGGTCCTATATAAATAAGATGGCATCAGAACTAAATGAAGTTGTTGTTATTTCAAGCAAAGAGGAGCTTTCTCTGCATCAAATCATGGTTAGACTAAAGGTTTCTAAGGGGGCAGTACATGGAACTCTGAAACACTTTGCAGAAAGTGGATCGGTTCTATGTAAAGCACAATCAGACAAACCAACTGTGACCACACCATCAGAAGATCATTACATCAAGCTTAGTTCCCTGAGAGATAGAAAAGCAGCCTCATCACAGACACAGAATTTGCTAAATAAAGAACTCAAAACTCCAATCAGCAAAAGTACTGTCAGAAGAAGGCTGTCTTGTAGTGGTCTCAGAAGACAAGTAGCAGTTTCTAAACCACTTCTCAGGAGGGGAAACAAGGCCAGATGCTTGGAGTGAGCTAAGAAATACGAGCATTTCATAGTAAATGACTGGGGAAAAAAAAGTCCTATTTATTTCTGAATTTAGGTTTGAGATGTACAACAGTAACAGAGGGGTGTACGTAAAGAGTCAGACAGGAGAGAGAATGATGCCACAGTGAAACCAGCAGTGAAACACACTGGTGGGAGTATTCAAGTTTGTTTTGCCTGCTCTAGAGTTGGTCACCTGCACCAAACTTTTCACTCAAATGGTTAAGTCGATAATATCATTTGTAATGAAAAAAAAAGTATTACATTTGAAACAAATGGAAAATAGAAGTATCTTGACTAGGGGTGTCAGACTTTTGAACCCCACTGCAATGAACTCACTGGCTGATGGGAATAAAGTCTGAGCATGAGTGCAGTCAATTGCCTCGAGCACATTTAGAAAATGGTCTGCATTATAAAATCCATGTTTGGTTTCCAGCAGGGTATACTGATCTGCCATGGACTGTCCATGCAACAGTTTTTGACAACAGTTGGGGAAAAGACAGAACATGAAATGACTATGCCACCAAGCACAGGATGGTTGTGCTGGTGGTGGAAGGTGCTTTGTTACTGCAGGGAAGTGTGACTTAATTTTGTTTTTTTTGGCTCCATATCATCTTCCATCTCATCCAGTAACTCAAGTATGGTGTGACTTCAAAGCCTGTGGAGGTTTCTAACATTCTACTTTTGGCATGCCAGAAGGGGATACATAACTTTGAAACACCCTTTTCCTTGCTCACATGTCCTCACTCCACTTGCAGTGTCTCATGTGGACCACAAAAGCAGCCAGGACGAATTCAGTGACACAAATTTTACATCTGATTTTCCCATTCATATCACAGATGCAAGGGTCAGTCAGCAAAGGGAAACCCGTTTCAGCTGTCATTTGCATACTGCAGGCCTATTTCCATTTCCATTCCTTCCTCCAGTATTGTTTGGTCCTACTTATGAACACCCTTATAAGTTATTCCAAACATACAATTCTTAGTGGTGTGTTTGGTGTTTTTTCTGCCAGTACAAAACCTCAGTTGTGGACCCATACTAAATATGGAGATTGTCACATAAATGTACTCCAGGGTCTTAAAAATGACAGCTAGACTTTGATGTCAGTATTTATTCAAGCTAGCATCATGGCTCTGGGGATGGTAATGTCAGTCTGTCAGTCAGTCAGTTAATAAATAAATAAATACATACATACATGCATACATACATACATACTTTCAGTACTATTCCAATACTTTGGCTTATAACCAGTCACCTACAGAACTAAAGATATCCCCATTAGCCTCAGCTGTACTTTGTGTTTAGTGCTAATTAGCAATCGTTACCATGTTAACATGCTAAACATAGAGGACATTGCCATTGTGAATCTGTTAGCATGCTGATTTTAGCATTTAATTTGAAGCACAGCTTCACAGTACAGCTTCAAGTCTACAGCATGGCTGCAAACTACATTAAAACCCATATGGTGCCACTCTGCACCATTCAGATAATAATATGAAATCCCTCCCTTTCCATTTGTTGTGCTGTTGTTGTCATGCTTCACTGTGATTGGCTCAGCTGTTTTAGAACAATGAGACCAATGATCTGACTGGCTGTGAGTGTATTTATTAATCACCACATCCTCTGATTTATGTTCCAGTTCACCTAGGCCTTTTGCACCTTGCAGTGCTGCACCTGCATGATCTAAAATAGCAGGTACACCCAGAGACACCCTCACAGTCGATGCACCCACGACCTGCTGCTTTGCATTTGTCATTGTGAGATTACGTTAGGGCCCTTAGTCTTATTATTCTGTTTAATATTAGTTGCTCATATCCGAAATGATGGACATTATAGCTATGCCCCAAATCCAGTGTATACTGCATACTAATCATTATGCTATACAGTTTTAGCAGGTAGTATACAAAAACAATTCCCATTATATACTCACAGGAAGTCACATGAGATATGTGACATCAGATGTCAGTCAAAACTGCGAGACAGTTTCAGATTTAAAGTATGTTTTGTCGTCTGGTGTGATAACTGAACCATTTTATCATGTAGACCAACCTCATGTTTCATGTTCCTGCCCTTCAATAGCTAGTAACAAGAGTGAGGTGGTGAGAATTCTGCACAGCAAAAAAGAGTCTTATGATTTATTTCAGAACAAAAGGGGGAAAAAAAGCCAAAAGTCTAACACCACAAAATAAACACGTAGATGTCAAAAATGGCTTAACAAGCGATTTCTAAGCCCCACCTGGTTGAAGTCCAGTACATAATAAGTACCATCATTTATTCAGACAAGCCGCGAGCCAGTGGGATAATGATCCAATCATGCAGTCACAAGAGCCATCCACACTCTGTTTTCTGATAGACCAGCTCCAGTCCCGTTTTATACTGTCACATTCTCACATCAAAAGTTTAGAGTTTACTGAGCATTTCCGAGCAGAGAGGGGAGTTTTTCCATAAGATGAAAGTCTATCAGTCATTTTCATAGAGCCTCCAGGCTCAGTGACAGCATTCGTTTCCCTGTTTTATCTTGCATTTAATATCTTCCCGGCATCAGCACGTGGTGTTGGCCAGAGACATGGAGAGAGACAGACAGAGGGATAAAGTGGACTCTGGAGCATACTTAGCTGCTCAGTTCTCCTCTGTGAAGGAGGTCAGGAGAGAAGGACTCAACTGTCGGGTTTTCTGTTTGAAAATTATAATTATAATAAAAAAAAATAAGCCCAATTGATCTTCACTGCTAGGGTTTCAGAGAACCAAGAAAGAAAGGAACAGAGAAAAAGCTCGAAATGTTAGAGAATAAAATTCCTCCAGACACTGAAGACAGAAGCCTTTGTCTGCTCTGACCATGTGATTGAAGTTTGATCCTCTGCAGGCTAAGACTATCAATGAACTTCTACAAAGTGTCCGGTTCCACTGTCTGGTTGCAACTGAGACTGGTGACTTTTCCTTTACTCTAACCTGTGTTCAGAGGTGTGGACGTGAGTCACATGACTCGAAGTTGAAATAAAGCATCTGAGTGAAGAATCATTAGATTTGATTTGATTTGACAGATAAAGCTTTCAACTTGACTTTGACTACAGTACCAATGACTTCACTTTTTGCCTTTTGATGTTGAATGGCTTGATATCCTCCACAGGTCCAGTGATAAAAAATGATAATGTGAAATAGTGTGAAGCCCAGCAACTCTTCATTTTGCAAACCAATTACATTACACAGGCAAGAGACGAAGGTCTGTGGGACAATGTCACAATCACATGTACTGACTCTGCTGTAGTCCACACAAAAAAGACACACAAAACATTCAGTTCAGAAAAGAAAAAAAAAAATTAAATGTGATTCATTATGTTACAATCAGAGCTGTTACACTGTTTAAATATTTTATATGCACCATAAAAAAGTAATTCTTTTCCAATTCCAACATATTTCAATGAATTGTGCTGACACTATTGCTACACCTTACTGTTACAAAAGTGAGGTGTAGCAATCACCTAATGCAGGTGACTTTTGGAACAAATTTCAACTTCACTTCCTTCATTCTTTGATTAAAAATGAAACTCAAGCTCACCCATTTAACAAGCCTGGGCAAAATCAGATGGTTCCGACTATTTTTATGGCGACCAATGCAAGCGGTGTTCAAACCATTTGGTATTTTTCTGACCCTGAAATTGGTTTTGCCTTTCTGTGTGGTATCTTGGTTGTGTACAAGTGGTGGGAGAGGCCCAAGCAGATGGGAGGCTCATTCAAATTAGGCAGCGCAAAGCAAGTTGTTAGTATTTTGGTAGAAAATATGTATTAGATGTTGCACAAAGACTAAACGTTGTATAAAATAAATGTAGTTTATTGATGGAGCAGCTACTTACTATGCTACAATGTTATAAAGCAGTTTTGCAAATGAGTAATGCTGACCTAAAATGAACAAGCTGAGTAGGTATATTCATACTGCTTGTATTAGAGATTTGTGTATGTGTGTTATTAATAGTTAAAAGGGTAAAATTTTTCCAATTATTTTTTGCCCTTCAACAAAATCCATTCAACAGTACCATGTTCAGTGTGTTGTCCTCCGCACAATAGTTGTTGAGTTGTGGATTTCTTTATATGAGGATGAAGAATGCACCATCACATTCTGGAGGAGTGGACCTCTGGGCAGGATTAACAGGTTACTGTCAAAAGCATGTGGCGGTACTTGTACACCGGAGATGTCTGGAAATTAATGACTCATTGGTTGAATCCCATGGCAAGGATGCTTTTTATGGAAGTGAGCACAAAGGAAAGTGCGTGTGTGTGTGTGGCCATTATTGTTTGGGTCTGTGTGTGTTTTATTGTGTGCGCTATATCTGCGGTAACATGCATGCTTTCACCCAAGAGAACCTCATCTATTTCCATCATTGTGCCCTCAATACATCAACCTGCGTTGCCTGACCTGACTCCTGCCTCTGCTGTGAACAGGCCAGAGCTGCCCAATGGAGACCGGAGAAAAATGACATTAATGAGATAAAACATGAGATCCGGTGAGCATGCAAATGACCACTGACTGAACACAACACTCAAAGCAGGAACGAACCCTCTGTAACACTCTTGGTTTCGTTTATTTCATCCATTTGTATTTGAAAACTTTGTTGCATGTTGTGCTTTGGTTTTAGTTTTAAAATTGGGTATAATGTTTCATTGGTAATATATGCAAAGTTAGATTAAGAATATTCATTTTTGCTGCCAGGTCCAGTCCATATGCCTACATGTGCCTTCCCCACCTGGTAAGCCATGAGTCCTTGGTTTTAACAGGGTGTTCTTGTATGGGAAATGAATGACTTTGTATTTGTCTTTTATTGTGTTTTCTGACAGTAATGTCCTGTATCACCCCTTCCTATGGCATTGAGCCCTGCCAGTGAAAGACAATGACATTTTAAAGAGCTAGAAGTTTAATAGAACATGTCTATTGTAAACGTTTATTGATGAATGGCTGGCACCTGGTGTGAAAATGATAGTTATGAGGCCAGGACACTGAAAAAAAAAAAAACAAAGAACTGAATAATAGTTTGACTGATATTCAGTCTATATAGAGGTTAGATGCATGTCTGGATTTGAGAAACTGCATGTCAAACAATTGAATTCAATGCACAATATTTAGGCTAATATTTCACATTTCTATTCATCTGCCATGTGAGGACATAAAGAATGAGTGGCATCACCTCAGACGATCATCGACTGGGTAGGAAGTTGTCTTTCACAAAATAGGAGTCATCTCAGTTCTTCCTGCCTCGCATATTTTTCCTGGGATTGTGTAACAATTAATTCCTGAGAGGTTTAATTACAACAGGCAGTGGTGGAAAGTAATTAAGTACATTTACTCTGCTTGAGTATCTCTATTACTTCAAATTTCTATTTCTATTTCAGGGAAATATTTCATATTTAGTTTCATAGCTTTTAGTAGCTACACTGAAAAAATGTTTTGTTGAATTTATTCAATTTTAATGTTGAAAGTGATTGCGCGCAATACACTCATCTAAATCTAGACATATTTTTTAAGTTGACTTTACTTAATATTTTTACAAATAAATTATGTAACCAGTTTCAGCACAAAAATCTGAGTATTTATTACTCTGATTTCCTTAGTAATTCTAACTAAACCCATGTTTAATTTACTTAAATTCATTATGTAATTCATATATTGTGGTGAACTAATATGTCATTGTGCTTTAAATTAAATTGTTTTATTCTACATATGTAAAATATGTTAACTCAATTCACAATTTTATTTAAAACAATCAAAATGCATGTGTAGACGTGGGGGTGGCCGAGAAACCCAGGATACAATAATGAGTTGTGGCACTCTTACTTGACAAAATTAGAGTCTTGTTCAAAAAAAGAATCAAAATAATACACAACAAAAGAATTCACTCTAAACTGCCTTTCTTGCGATACTCTTAAAGTTTGGGCCCATGGCAGAGCTGCAATCTGGAGCTGTGTTCAGGAGCTGTGCTTCTCTCCTCTAGCCTCCGGCCACCACAGCCTCCTCACTTTTATGCTGGTGGACTGCACCTTCTCAAGAAATTGATATTATATATTAAAATTGAGTAAATTCAACAAAACTTTTTTTCAGTGTACTTTGCAGATCAGATTTTTTTTTCACACAACATGAAATAAGTTGGTTTCGGCCACATAAATGTGCATTTATTTTTTGGACCTTGGGTTAAGGTCTTGGCTCTTAGTGGGTCCCCCCCAGAAGCCCAGTGAGAGTCCAGAAGGCAGATTTTCTTTGTAGTCATTCTGTAGTAGATTTGTTTGATATTTTGGTTCATTGTCCTGCTGCATCACCCAACTCCTGCTGAGCTTCAGTCCTTGATAAACTTGGGAATTAATTTTCCCGTCAAAGATGTCAACCTGTCCAGAGCCCGAGGCAGCAAAGCAGCACCGTATCCCACTGCTCCTTCCACCATACTTCACCTTGGGATAATGATTCCTTTAAGCCTTTATCTGCTGCTCTGGGGTTATTTATTTATTTATTTTTTACCTCTGCATTGTCTCTGGATTGATCTCAGCGGGGCGCCCACTTATAGAGAAAGAGAGTAGCCACAGTTATAAACTGCCTCCATTTATAGACAGTTTGTCTGACTGTGGACTGATGAATATCTAAACTCTTCAGATTATTTTGTGACGCCCAGCTTTATGCTAATCAACAATTCTTCATCTTAAGTCTTCTAGAATCTCTTCACATCAGCATGTGCTTCTTGTGAATAGCAAATTAAATGTTTGAAGGTTTTTTTTTTTTTTTTATTTTTTTTTTTTATTTTAACAAGAAGTTCTCAGGTCAATCAGAGAGTACACCCACTTTACACAATTAATGCCCAGTTCAACTGACATTCAGATATTTGCGTTCACACATACAGCTCCTCCACGTAATGGCTGGAAAAGTTCAGGGTTGCAGTGCATGTGTGAAAGCAGATTTCAGGAAGTCAGCCACCAGCTTTGCAGAATGATGTCAGGACCACCCACTCACTTAACATAGTGACACAGAAGTACAGAAACAAATAAATGTAAAAGTGTAGAAATATATAAACACACAAAGATTTATTTATTTATTTATTCATGCTCATGTCATTTTTTTTTGTCCTTCATAGAGTACGTGTTGGAGTACACAGCCATAATAATGGAAACACATCACTGTCCTAATGCACTCTTAAAGCCAAGGAGCTATTGGTATGCTCAGTCTCGCTTTGGTTACCTAGAAATAAGTCAGCTGTCTCACTTTTCCCATCGTAGTTCCTCCTCACAACAAGTGTGTGTGTGTGTGTGTGTGCCAGAAGACTAATGTCTTTTGTCACTTCAGGTTTGTTTACTTTAGGAAAAATAATATGAAGTGAGCACACTGGGCTGCAGACAGCTCTGGAGGGATGAGAAGTAGCTTGTATATAATGCTGAAGTGTAATCTCGATGCTAATTGTCACATAGATGCTTCAGGGCTCTGATTACCAACCGGTCCTTCTGACGGAGCTGAGTACGTCTTCAGGCTGATTGCATCTCACAGGAGATTACTTTGTCCTGGGAGATCATGAGGCTGACGCTGACAATGCTTTGAAGGTTCTTTGTTGAGAGCATCAAGGGAATGCTGCGCATACCTAAGATCAAAAATTATTTTCACATGCTTTAAAATAGTTTCTGGCATTAAAGTCACTTTGTAGAGCCAGAGGGAAGAACATGGGCAGGTACGCTCTATATTTTAATTAGCTGCACAGGACATTTTGACTCTAAATACGTATTTATACAACACTGAAAATGCGCTTTCGTAGAGCATCAGAGTGTACGCTGAGCTGTGCCTCGTTCACATCTGATAGCAGCATCGTTTTACAGCCATTTGTAAATGTTTTGACCTAAAAGGACTGAATTTGCTGTATAATTTCCTAAGCTGTAAATATTTCTGACTGCTTAAAGAGTAACTCAACACAAAAGTCAAAAGTTTTCTTTCTTTCCTCTCAAGCCACACCCAGCAGTGATGTCACAGGGCTCTGGAGTACACATGTACTTCACAGCAACAAGGTGAAAAGGTGGCATCTTTAAGAATTTACAAATATTTATTATACTGTACATGTGAGAGTAAAAATAGTCTCTTAGGAATGACCTTGCTATCCTTGCTTCCTATCATACTATGTAGCATGATAGGAAGCATTCAAGTTATGTTACCTAAACCAAATGTTTTTAATATGTATTCCTGCAAGATTAGAAAGTAGTTTTGGGAACTTAAAAAGTGGTTCATTGAGTTTTTTTTTTTTTGTGCACGTTGGGGTTTGACCTCTTTGACTTTGGATCTTAAAAGTGTTTCTGATTTGAATTATTATTATTATTATTTTAATGCTTTGATTGGTAAAATCCTGCTCTGTGCACACGGTATGGCACAGAGATTCATTTTCAACACCATAAGAAAACATTGGGTTTACAGAGAAAAGTGAGGCAGGCGGCATAAACGCCAGCGTAACTTCTGAATAAATACACCTGTGAATGTACAGATAACATGCAGCCTCACCCTCACTACTAAACACTGTCTCTTTTTCCTCATACAGCCTATTATACAGTTGGTCTTAGACTAAAGCGAAGAAATAAACTATTTTGTTATTTTCCTGCACCATGTGTTCCCTGTGGACATGTTTAGCTGCTGTTTAGCTGAGGTGAAGGCTTGCAGTTGTGTCAGGACATTGAGGTAGAAAAACATTTGTTTATCTTTTACATTTACCATATTTTTCACACTTGAACCTGAACCACAACAGAATAATACACCTGCAACACTTCAACAGATATTTCTAAAGGTAAAATGATATTTTCACTGTGTTTTACTCTGGTCAGCACTTTCCTGTGTTCTGGACAAAGAAACCTGCTAACTTCTGGCTTTTGTCATCAACGGGAACGGGGACAATTAGCATTAATTCCCCGGTCAAATTATACTTTAGTCGTCACTGGTTGTCACATTATCTGCTCCAGCCCCAATCAGCACCTATTTTTTGTGTGCCCACATGCTTTTCCCCTTTTCCAGCGCGATGCTATGACGCTTGTCGAAGTTTTGGACGTTGATGCGTAAACAGCCGTGAAAATTTCCTATTTTTTTACAGTCTATGGGAACAATATGTAACAGTGGTTATATTCTTCACATGTAAGCCTACAAGATGCATGTATCAGTAACAGTAAACAAAAAAAGAAACAGAGAGGAAAACACTTGTCTATTGCCAACAGGAAAGGATTCCTTTGCCTATTCTCAGCAGGTTTACCTGTGTTTAAAAAAAAAAATCGGCATATCTGTGCTAATTTGGATGTAAAATGGGTATAAATATGTTCACATCGTGTAAGTTTAAACAATGAGAAAATCATGCAGTCATTACAGAGCAGTGCTCAAACAGCAGCCCATTGGTGTTAGTTCACTGAATGGCTAAACAAAAAGCTAATGTCAAATATTTAAGGTTTTAACAAATTGCAAATGAGAAGTGATAATTGATTGAATTTGCATTCATTACTGAAATTGCAAGATCACAGTTCCTGGAGGGATGGATTTGCCTTTTTGATGTCAGTTGCAAAAGTGTTTTGAAATGAAACCTCAGTAGATTATAACATCATGTTTCTAATATAATATCCTCATCCTGCTCGACATTTAGCTTCTCACCTGTCTACACGCTGTGACCTCAGGAGCGGATTTAAAAACACTAAGAGTGAAATCTATAAAATCTGAAACTCATCCGTCCAAATAGCTGTCAGATCTGATGGGCCAGATTGTCATTTAAGAGCTTTGATTTCCACCGAGTGATTGTTTGAATCACAGCTGCCTTTGCGGCGCTGACAAGGCCTCAGTGAAGAGTCACCACTGTTACAAAAATCTCTCTCATCAACTTTGACAACTGCCTTGATTTGAAGAATAAAAGTGTGAAGTAATCAGCACTGTGTGAAGTAATCAGCTGTGAGTCAGTTTTGCAACTGACTCACATGTAATTTAACAACCAGTATCACCCATTAAAGGTTTATTTATAGAAAACAAAGCGCATGAAATAATCACCTGGTCACCTGAGGACAAAACAGACATATTGTGGAAATTGAACTGAAAACATCAGCTCCTTCTGTTGCATTGTTATCACATCAGGAAAAAAAGAGAAGAGAAGAGTTTAAATCATATGGTATAGCAAGTTTTACCAATAAATAACAACTATATAACTAGGAATATGACATCAATATTGTTGCCATGGTTACCTGAAGTTTAACATAGCTTCATAGCTGATTTAGTACAATGGTTAAAGTGTTTACTGGTTTAGAAACAAATTTTAGAAAAACATGTTCTCTCCATTTCTTAATGAGAAATGGAATAGCATGTTACCTGTTTCACCATTTAAGATAATGAATCTATTAATTCAGCAGAAGCCCACGACTGCTTCTCACTGTTTGTCTGTGTGCGTGATTTCATTTTGATGACTTTACCACGGAGCCCATCCAATCTGCAAATGGAAGATGAGGCTGCACAAATTCTAAAATGGGGAAAAGAAAATAATGGGATGGTTTCCTTAACTTTTTTTTTTCTTTTTCTCATGAGTAAAAGCAAATTGATAACAGCCTCCATTTACACTTAGGCCACACGCTGCTTCGACTCCCCTTGAAGAAGAGGTTAACATAACCTGTCATTTGTGCTTTTTGTGGGGTTTCTCACTTTTGGTGATATTTGTCTTTGAGCAGAGTGCATGCATTATAACTGGGAGTAAAAGTTACATCTGTTTTAAGTCATTTTTGATTTAAGCTGTCATTATTCCAGGGTCATCTGTTGTTAATTTCTAAATACATCTTACACATATCTCTGCTAACCATTAAGAGCTTCTTACTTCTTAAATTTATGAAACAAGTATTCTTTTGAGTTATATATAGACCTTTATTCACTTTCCATATATCTGAGTTGCTATGACAAATAGGAAAATGACCATAGGGTTGAATAAAGCTGCAAATACAAATGCCTCTGATGTATTACAGCTGACCAACAAAAGGTAGAGCTAAAGGTGACTAACTACAGCTGAAACTGAAGAGCTGACAAACTGTAGAAGCTCTGTGAAGCTAATAAAAGTTGAAGCTGACTGACTGAAACCGGTTTTGAGAACCAGGCTGTTCCCTAGTCAGGTGCTGCACCTCCTTTCTGTGGGGCGAGTCATCATTTGTCAGTGATCGGCCCAGTTACTGTGGTGTCATTTGCAAACTGTACGACTGTGTTGGTGTTATATGCAGTTACACACTCAGGAGAGAGGACAAGAGGAGGCTCAGCATGGAGCGCTGTGGTGTTCCGGTGTTAATTTATATGCATGCAAGCAGGGTTTCTGTTAATAGCTGCTAAAGCTAAAGCAAGATTTACAGCATATAACATATATATGTACATCATTTAGATTTAAATAAAATAAAGACTGTTTAATGATATGACTATGTTATGCCTCTTCGTATTTAGGGCAACGCTGCGGTTTGTCATGTAATGAGTGAGCATGATCGTGCTCAGCGAATGTCACAGTAATCTGCCTGAGTGTGGTGCTGGAGGAACAGGCAAACTGGACAGCTAGTGTAAGGTGTTAGCCCCGCTAAGCGTGACTGGTTAAAGTCCCTTGTGCCATCCAGTGGCTGGAGAAATAGCTTCCCTTTTTCATTCAGGTCAGTTCTGAATAGATTTGACTTTTTTGGGTAGAGCAAAATAGCAAATTTGACAAATGAGGGTTGATTGGGTGGTTGTCGAGGTCACGCAGGTGTCAAAGCAAACTGCAGATTATTACACAATTGGCAGGAGAAAATCAGCAGCACAGACAGCACACTGAGGTTTGTGTGTCTCTGTGTGTGCAAGTGCATGCGTGCGTGCGTGTGCTGCACAACTTATTTAGAACTTGAGCAAAATGCGATAATAACCCCGAGGTATTTGATACAGTTAGAAAAAAATGTACTACTGCTGAGTTCCTGCATTTGCAGTTATCAGCTCCTAGCAAATGCCTGCTGGGTATTACTCAGCATACACACCAAGAATACATTTCTTTTTTTGATAATCATAGCTAAATCCATGCAGTGATTGTTTAGAAACACACTCATTGCAGTTACAATGTTTTTTAAAAACCCAGAAGCTGTTTTCAAGGGCACAGAAATCCATTTTCTTTGTGTTCGTGACAGAGAGGAAAACTCATGAAAAACTGTGCACGCAATAAAAAACAGAAATGCAGAGAAGAGAAAAGAAGAGACACAAGCCATGCAGCCCATGTCAGTGAGACAGCTTGAGCCTGAAACAGCTAAATGGTTTGGAGGTCTTATTAATATTATTAATTACAGTCATAACAGGAAAACCATAGGTCAAACTACCTGCTGTGAAAAAAAGACAATTAATCTTCTGTCTTAATTAGCTGCAGTTTTTTTTTTCTTCTCATGTGACATGCGCTATTAAAGTCTGTGCACACCCATGTTACACCCACACAGGTGATTTCAACCATGTGGCCTGATCAGACCTCTTCTCCCGGCTGTGTACAGGCTGTACTTGACTGACATCTCCCTCTCTGTCTTATTAGCTTTCTGCACCTGTGTGTGGGAAAAAAAAATTATACAGTAGCTTTATCATTCTTTTTGGTTCATGGAGCAAAGCCACGCCCCACTTCAACCTGACGTCTGATCAGCCTGAAAAAACTGAAAACACCAGTGTTGGTGTGCAGGGATTTTCAAGTGGTGAAGACATAATCTGTATGTGTGAACAGTAATAGAGGTTTTTTTTTTTTTTTTTTACAATGAGTGCAATTATATCCACACAGGTTGGATTGAGGCAGCCCCACTTACGGTATACTACCCTTTCAACATTGTTTATTCTATTTAATTTTATAACTGAACCTATCTGTTGGCACAATCTTTGCTATTGGCAGCATCTTTGCATCTTTGTGTATCCCTGTTTTAGGTAAATGCTCTTCAATTAATTTAATTACTATTATTATTACTATTACTATTACAACTAGTAGTAGTGGTAGTAGTTGTAGTGTAACAGATAAAAGAAGTACAGTGCATTCAGAAAGTATTTAGACCCCTTTACCTTTTCCACATTTTAACCTAGAGACATAATTTAAACTAGGTTTAGGTCTATTTGTTGGAGTCACAATGCTCAAGAAAGAAATAAGCCAATATTCAATGACTCATGCCCAGTGCATACTTTCTCTGGTGTTGATGAACTGGTGGAGGAAATGGACAGATCTACACTGTTCCTCAAAGGTGCTGAACTGGTGGTGTTATCTCTATGTTAGAGGCCTTGGGAGGGGGGAAAAAAAGCTGCCACAGCATCTGGTCTTGAGCTCAAAAATTCCCAGACACCAGTATTTTTCAACCCCCCCTCCACTTAGTTGTTTGGCCTGTCTGGAGGTCCTTCAACAAAACAAAAATACAGTGACTAATCTGCAATGGCTGCATCCGGGGAGTAAGATTTGTGTGAGACAGAAATATCAGCTCATTCAAAGAAATTACACAGTTTCACATTATCCATGTGAATTCACAAAGTTTTATTTTACATATCCTGCAGCATTTAGGCAAACACTAACAGTGTGGGTAAAGATTTTGTCCTTCAGCCACCACCTGTTTTCAGATGCGACACCAGGCGGGTCCCAGGGCAGGTTCACAGAGAGCCCCTTTGACGTTGGCTCCTCCTGGAGGGCCTCAGGTGATCGTAGAAATTCAGAATTTACTGAATTTATCAGTGGGGATCATATTATTGAAAGTCTTCTAACTATTGAAACCAAATGTTGCCATTGATACAACATACTGGCATGATACATGTGTTTGTGTATATGTGCAGACTGTGAATAACAATAATATACTACAAACATATAAAACTGCTTTCTCTGCTGGGAAGGAGAAGAGGGTGCTTAAAAAAATATTTAGACATTAAACACTAATCTGATGCAGAAATATCATAGATAAATAGGTACAAATCAAAGGGCTGCTGGTCCATGCAGCCATCAGTGTTTTTGGTTGCCGTCTCTGGTGCCCTCCAGACGGGGCATGGATAACTGCTCAGCTTAGACCATGTGAATGTGGGACATCATTTAAAAAACAGTGACCCATTATCCAGCCTGCTACTACAAAGAACTCTCCAGGAGTGCCTGGGAGGTGGATGGCACCAGGTGGTCCCGCTCACCCTCAAAGAGCAATGTCTTCACTTCTGAGAAGAAAGAGCTTTGATTTTTAATTGGCCAGGTCAGCTCCCCGCGATTGCAAATATTTCCACATAACCTTACTTCTTGCTTGATCTGGCATGAATCCATTTTTGTAGATGCTCCATCGCTATGCGCATACCTGGTGGCCCCCTCACCAATAGCATTAAAATCAGTCAGCATTGCAATATAGTTTGCAAAACTTGTGTAACTGAGACCTTTGCATATCAATGTGCATCTCAGTGGATCAGAGGATTGGCCCTGTTCCTTACCTCTGGTGAACTGTGGAGACTTAAGCCGAAGGTCATGTGGCCCCTGTCTTTGTGGGTCTCAATTGGCTGAACAGTTGCGCTGCCTTTATGGGTTTCAACTCTCTAAAGCAAACTTAACAAAAAGCCAATGTCAACATAAAGGATGTCAACATATGAGATATTGCAATATTGGTGACAGCTGCTGGCAGTAAACCTGAGTCGGGACATTAAATAGAGTGAGAAGTGTAATTTTGGCAACTTGATTTGTGATAGGCTTTAATAGGTGGAAAATGTATTATTTGTGTTATGAGCTGCTGTGGCCAGGAACACAAGGGAAGGACACCACTAGACCAAGAAAACTCAAAGGAGAACTAAGGGGTTCATACTGGGCAAATGAGGCAGCGAAGGCCCAAAGGATTAAACACAGAAGACAAAACCAGGTGGCAAACATGGGCAGGATCAGAGGTACAGACTGAAACAGGACAGCAGGTTCAAACTCTGACAGGTGAACAGGTACAGACATGACCACAGGACCAAACTCTGGGATGAGCACAGGTAGCAACACAGGCAAACCAACAAAGAGACAGGAGAGCAACAAGACTTATATACACCTGGGGTAATTAGCAACAGGTGATACAAATTAGGGCGGGGTAGACAATCAACAAGGCGGGGAACAAGACAAAGACAGGTAGTAGAATACAGAACAGCCCCAAAACAGGCCACTAAGAGTTCAACCAAAGCCCCAAACAGTCCAACAAGAGTCTGATCATTTGATTGATTATATTGTTTTAATGACAGGATGAAAGACTACTTGTTGTCCCATAAACAATTTGCTACTATGCGCTTTCACAGCCCACTCTTGGAAAGGGGTTTGGAGAAATATCTTGTCTTGGTGATCTGATGCTTGTGTTCTTTTAGGAGTGTCATAAAAGACGCTGTTTGTGTTCACCTTGACTCTTTCTAAGGTTTGCAAATTTGCCACTGGATAACTATCTTACTTAAGCAGCAGAGAGCCAGCCATGTGTTATTTTGTCTTTGTTGGGAGTTGAGACTTTTGACTCCTCTGAGTTATTGTTTCCTATATTGCAATATATGTATGTATTTTATCCTTCAACCCATCAGTGCTTTGTGTGTTATTTCCAGAGGGCTGAGTCTTCATCGAAGCAATATCCATGACAACGTGTCCAAAGTAGAAATTCTTCATTCATCTGTGAAAAGTGCAGAGCACAAACCCTGAGCTGAACCTGCGTCTTGGCTCTCCTCTTTTTTCTGTGCATATTTATTTATTTTCAAATTAACCTGCACAAGGACAACACGGGGCTTTTATTTCTGCATTTCTTTCTTTCTTTCTTTATTTCATTTACTTATTTATTGAGTAATTCTCTTTATCTATTATAATGGCAGCTTTAGTCCTCCATTCTCCCTGATGGAATTACGTGATGGATAAGGATCTAAACATCTAAAGTACATACTTTTTTTTTGTTTTTTTTTTAACAGTGCTGCATCTACACATTTGTAGTGGCAGTGAAGACATACTGCACAAGTCCTGTGGTCAACAACACATTCTACCTCTTGGTGTTGAGAGGTTTAACTGCCTTCGGTATGAAAGAGTACTTATTGTAATTTAGGTTACACTGAGGAGCCCTGAATCTCGTAGCAGATGGTAAAAGCTGGAATGGGAGCAGAGGATATGTGAGGAGGGTCGGACACTTTTTTCTGAGTCTGTCTGATAACAGACTGCTCATAAAGTGAGCGGAGAGATGAATATACTTTTAAGTTTCATGGCGGTTTGCGCCGGACGAGCGACTTGAGATTGTATTTGAACGGACAGATCACCCCAGGATGATATTTTAACATATTTTATTACACTCTCAAGGACTGCATGATAAGAGTAACATAAACTTCAGTATGACACCAAAATCCCAAGTTTGTAAAATGTGCACCTGCTGATACGGTGTGAAATAAGAGCTCCTTCCCCTCCTTCTGAAAACAGCTGGTCAAAATCGCTACAGAGCTATAACACTGAAGTCAGAAAGTGGTTACTTGAGTTCGTAAAAAATGACCCTTTTGTGTGCAGTCAGCAGAGACACAGCTGATTTTTTTTTTCTTTTGTTTAGTGAGGATTACACTGTGTGGATGCATCATTCTCACAGTGAATCCTGAGGTAATGAGCTGAGGCATCAAAGGAAATTTCTGGCATGTTTATGTTTCAGTTCTTTGTTTCTGAAATAATGATTCAGCAGTAATATGCGTGTGTTATTGCCCGACAACTGAACCACACTTACAGATAAGTCCAGTGTCACTTGTGGCCATTATTAATTAGGCCTAAAGGGAAGTGAAGGGAACTGCTTCATCCTACTGCCAAGCCACAGTCAAATCCTACATCCTGACTCAATCATTGCTGTTTCTGTGTCTCTGGACATCTACCTGCCATGTCACTTTTTGGACCCTATAGTCTCTTATTTCAGTCAGGTCATGTCTTTTCAGACTGCACCTTGACACCCTATGGTAATGTAATCACTAGCGCACTGCCACACTAGTGGTTCTGTGAGTCTGTAACTCCCATTGTGAAGAAAACCAACCAAAGTATCGGACAAGTAGAAAGGATAATCTGATGATGATGCTAGATGAAAAGTCAGGGGTTCACCACAGTTCACAGAACTGCCTGGTCATCCATCCACGAGACGGTGAGATGTTTCACCCAAAACTAAAAATGCCAAGCTCCTGGTGGAGCCAGCCACTGGGCGCCGTGAATGTCATCAGAAGCCATTCAGTAGTTGTTGAGAAAATTATGCCTGGACCAAAAGGGGTATACTAACCAATATCGAGCTATCTATCTGCTAGTATAGCTTAAAAACAAAACAAAACGAAAACCGTTAACTACAGAAGCCATTCACCCACTTTCAGGGTTAAACTGTTCATCAAGGGTTAATGGTCTTTGGCATCAAGTTGTCTTCCACATTTATAGCATTATCACAAATCTGGCAGCCTGAAGCATCTTTGATATGGAACTTGTCCTACTTTGAATTTTAAAGGTTTCTAGCTCCTACACAAACTTATAAAAAAAAAAAAAAAGACAAATGCCATAATACCTTTAAGACACTGATATAAATTATGAAAACAATAAATGTAAATATATGATTTTCACAAGTATTATGAACGTTTAAAATTTAATTTCATTAGTGCTTGTAAATATACTATGCAACACAATCCTATTAATCATTGTGGACTATGTGAAAATGAATTATGCTGTGTTGTCTCCCGGCTTGGCAGCAATCAAACCATGGGAGTTTCCTTGCCACCTGCATTACTACAGTTGAATGGCAAGCCTAGTGCCACCATCAATAACACAATAGTTTAGCCTCAGATAAAAATGATAAATGCACTGGCATTCCTTCAGACCCTGATTCAGCCACCATTTATTTTAATATTTCAGCAACTACCAGGCGCTATCGTTAATCACTGTTAGACTGCAGATAGGCAGGGAGGAATCACGGAGAGCAGGAGAGCGAAGGAGCCGAGACGGGGTGATGGACGAGGGAGAAGGCGGACGGAGGAGGAGGAATGGATTCAGGGAATGCCACTTCTCATTGGGGAAGCTGTTGCTCATCTGTCGTGGGCTCGTTGGGGCATGGCTAAAGGCTCCCGTTCAGTCAAACTCCTCTCCTGTACGCATGACATTTCAATTACACAGTGAGCTCTCATAGTTCTCTCTGCAGCCAGATAAGCGAAGACACCAAATGCCACACACTGGATGGACACACACACACACACACACACACACACAGAAGCACATGCCCTGTGGGGCTTGTTTGAGGTGACGTAGTTCTGGCTTGTGACAGGTGAGCGTATTGTATGGAAACAATACCACACACCTGCCTAGAATGGATGTTGAATAATGACTTAATTTATTTGAATCACTTGTTATGTGCAAAGGGCTGTATAGAATGTAAGTTGATAAGACAGTTAAACTAATAATAGGTATGAAAAATGAAATGTCTGAGGGAAAAGAATGGATTTCAACTTAATGAGGCTGTGGAAAAGACAGCACAGGAAAGTTAACATGGGATATATACATAAAATACAGATAATAGCCCTGTGAGAACATCCAGAATCAGGATGGTTACTGGGCAGAGTGAAGCCAGGTAATTACTAATTTACAGGTTTGAGCATTTGAATGATCTGAGAATATTTCTAAAGTGTACATGCAAAAAAGAAAACAAAAAAAGCTTTTATTTCAAAAATGCATAGTAATTTGAATTTGTGAATTTGTGCATCTTTAAACATCAAAAAAGTATTTTCATTATCCAAAGTAAGGTGAACAGTACCAAACATGAAACCAATAGATTTACAGTATGTAATATTTTGTATAATTAGAAAATACAGTGCCTGTCTCATTTTATTTATATAGCTGACAGACACATCGTCGGACAGTATGTGAGATCCTGTGTGTTCGTACTTCTTGGTATATCATAGTCTGAAATGACACAACCTCCACATGCTTCCTATTGAGGCTGAAGTTTTCTCAGCTACTGAAGAAATACCCTCCTGGGACGTTTTGTGCTATTCCGTCCTGTCCATCACAGTCCTGATCGCTTAGGCATCACATACATTTGTGTTTTTGTGTTTTGGAAAGTAAAACCCCATAGTGGTGGTGGTGTCAGTGAAGCAAACTTTGAATAGTTATGCACTGGGATATACAGACTCAATTTTCATTTGAGCAGTTTTTAGGTCAGTTGCTACCAAGTGAAGAAATCAACCCATTTTCCGAGGCTCCACCTGAAAAACAAAATCCAACCTGCGTGCATGGACTTGTACGCATCAGGCATAAATGGATACTGCATCACACTGTCACCCATATTTTGATGTATTCCTGGCTTGCCGGATACATACTGCACAATGCCGTCTGAACGGCCCTGTGGAAAGGAACCAGACGTTTGTCCACTGTTATTCGGGGCCGCTGTTATACAGTCATGGCAAGTGCTCCATCTGCTTATCCCATACATTCATAACATCAGCCAGTTTGTCTTTGTCACATCGCGTTTTAGCTCATGTCATGGTTGTCAAGACGATTTACCCTGGAGAAAATATGAAATGTTTGCAGTGACATGGTTGGACAAAAAAAAAACCAAAACAGTTCCTGCCACTTTCTGCTGCTAGCGGTGAATTTGTTTCTGGATCTGTGGACCTCTGCCACAGTCAATTAAAATCTGTATTAATTACTGATTAACTGTCAGTTAGCAAGTGTGCTAGCTTGGGTAGTAATGGGAAAATAAGTTGACAGTTTAAATGACGTACCATCAACTTCTGACTCATGACAATTAAAAAAAAAAAAAAAGTTCCTCAGATGAAAAGCTACAGTCACATGATAACAGGTGTTTCTCTGTGAGGGGGAGACAGTACCACCTGTCTCTGCTAACAGACAGTCTCTGGTGCCAGATGTGAATGTCCTCCGTGATTTTTCTCCAGTTTTCCAGCGACTCTTGGTCAATGAACTTTGACCTCTTCCATGTGGATGCTGCGAATATGTCTGTCATCCTCTGTGTCTGTTTATAGGTTGAAGACTCTGCCTATGTGTTCCAGCTGCCCGACCACAGATCCTACATTTTCAGATCCAGACAGTCTCTATGCATTAACATCCATCAACTCCCACAGAGAAACAAATCACAATTTACCTGAGCATACAAGCAGCTCCTGCACAGTAATTTGAGGGGAATCACTGCGTTCAATATCATCTATAAACTGTATAATTAACAGTCCCTCGAATGTTTAAACTGTCTCATTTAAAATATATTGTTTTGGATTTTTATTTTTAAACCAATTCAGTTTCTTTTTCCAGATAGATAATAATTATGTGTAAGATTTTTGTGTTATGAAAGAGGCATGTGTTCTGTTACACAACAGGGCAACATTAGAAACGTAATGTTTTACTCACCATTAGTAACCTGTAAGCCTAATAGTTTTCTGTCCATTATCTGGATAGCATCCCACCAGGATGTGAAGTAAAGATGTTTTATCCACACAAACAAAGCGTCTGCTCTTAATGAACAGATTTAATAGTCTGCTGGCTCTGTCTCTGTGCATCGGGTGCAAACACTGAACTGGTGATGCTTTTAAAAGGTACTAAAACATTTCAAGGAAATGTTTCACTGAAATGTTTTGGTCTGGAGCGCTAAGTTCATTTAGTTTGCCATTTAGATGTTTAAAGGCATGTGTAGCATTTCTCTTTCTTCATTTATAACACTACAATCATATGTCTTTAGTTTTTAAAGTCTTAATATAATTCTCATATACCACGACACGCTGTGTGGATATATTTTATTTTTCTCACATGGTAGCAGTATAATATTATGGGAACTGTTTGGCTTTGTCGTGGCTGACCTTCTGCACTAGTTAACAGGTCCTTGTCCTACATGCTTTAGCTCCGCCTGCCTTCACCCTGATTATCCTCATTGTTTGCGACAGTGTATTTATGGTTCCCTCTGAGATTTCCCAGTTATCTTTCAGAGATTCTTTGCTCTTCTCTTTCTTTTGTGTGTAATGTGTCCCATCTGTGGTTGAAAGGAGGTCCTGTGGATGCAGCACCACCTGTTTCAGTGGCACCTGGAAGCTGCTTGACATCCTCCCAGACTCATATTCTTTATTTCTGTTTACAGTCTATGTGTGTTTTCTATCTTTGTAATGCTGTTGTTTCATTTATTTATTTTTAAATTATGGTCAGCTACAACTAGCCTGTAGCCAGTGTTACTACCATCTCCAGCCCTTTATCATCTGTTCCCTTTGCCCCTTTCTTCCTGGTCCAATCCCAGTCCGCTGCTTCCCTCCACTTTAAAGGCTACCTTTGTTTTCCTGCTGATGTTTGTCTGCTAAAATTTCAGTCTGATAAAATGTCAGTTTTGCACAACAGGGGGAGCATGCAGTCACTTATTCACCATTCAGCTTGGTGCTCAAGTAACAGACCATCAAATGGTGGGGGGGGGGGGGGCATTTTGCAAAGTGTCTCATCTGTTGATTCACAGAATTTCTAGAAAAAAATTATTTTTCACAAACTAATCAAAAACTAATTGGGCTAGAGATATCATAGCTGTTTTTATTGCTCCCTCCCTCCTTCTCCTTCTGTTATTCCAGGAATAAACATATTCTAATTGTCTGTTGGTGTCAGTCACATTCTGTAATGACTGACACAGCTCAACCCTGTCTTATAGAAATTACACAATATATAAATATATATTTATAAACAGCATGTGCATGCTACTCTACAACAACAAATTATTTTATGAGGAATGCGGTTGTGACTGGAATAAATTTTCTCTTAATATAATGAGACTGTGTTGTTGATTTATTTATTTGGCAGCATATCAGCAAAAACACTCGCAGATAACATGTTTGTTTTCCACCAAAATGTCTTACAGTACAACATCCGCTACAACGTGACTACAGCATTATTAATGTTTGTGGTTATGTTTAGACACTCACAGCACTTGGTTAAGGTTGGGGAAAGAATGTGGTCTGGTTTGATGAGGATGCCCTGTTTGGTAAATACAACTCCACCGTCCTTGTGTCTCTTCCTTACATCGCACTCTCACATTCCTGCTGGGAGGAGCTACGACGTGAGGAGAAAATGCGAGTGAGGAAAACAAGGAGCCACGTTAGTGAAATGGAAAGCAGCCTAGATCTCATTAGATAACAGATACTCATTCAGCCTTCTTGTAGAGTACAGGCTGTGTTTTCTTTACACATTCTGTAAATCTCCCTGATGAAGGTCCTGTCTAAAATGTATTGGTGTAATAAAGAAAATTCTTCCTGTAGAGTAGAGTTTTACATGGCAGCAAATCCTTTAGAATTTTATTGCTGTTTGTTTTACCAAGTTAGTTTATGTGTTTTGTTTGTTTTTTGATTTTTTTTTCTTCAGCAGTTTGTTAAATATAAAGAAGAAGAGATGTGTTTGCCATAAGAGCCATAAGTCATGTTATTGTTACATTTGGTATATTCACGATTATTTATAAAGAGAAGACTAATTTTCACATGATGCCATCAGCAACACAACATCCAACTGTCCAGTATGTGGAACTAACAAGAGACCCTGTTACGACCTGGGGTATTATTGGCTGACTGTGCCAGTTTACAGTCAACAGCGTAGAGGTCTCTATGTGTTATAACACCGGTCACTGCCGATCTAGAAGACCCCGCTGTCTTTCTGATCACAGAGTGGGATCATGTCGTAACCCTGGTTTTCACAGGAGGATGAGAAGCATGTTACTGCAATATGTTTCCCTTCCAGCATTTCCTCGTCATCATGATGGGGACTGTATTCACTCTTGTCCTCTTTTTCTGAAATGTCCTTTCCTTCATGTCACCGGTGTTTTCACAGATCCGGTCACGAGCCTCAAGGGCTCTGAACCTTTTTGTCAACAGACTGAAATGTGATAGGGAATTGTGGGTATTGTGGGCATTGTGTGTTGGGAGACACTCTGGGGACAGATTGGCTTTCGGGGTCACAGGGACTGATGAAACTAGCCAAAGGCATCAGAACTCCTTGGGATTTTCTTTCCACTGAAAAACGATGTTCATACACGTTTTCAATTTGCACATAAAAAAAAAAAAAGTGAGTGCAAGTGCCAGCTTCTGCTTTTTCCACAAAGCATTTATGTCGTGCTGCCACTCAGTATTACACGCCTTCGCTCCACTTCATGCATCATCCATGAAAAATGAAAATATATCAGCTGTCCAGTCACAGCTTTGGGGCTTTGGGGCACAACCATGGGTGGAGCTCATCATCACTGACATGTAAGGATTTTAGGGATGTATTGGGCTGCAGAGGATGTGTTTCTTACTGGGTTTTTTTTGTTTGTTTGTTTCTACAGCTCAGCAGATAGAGCAGATACAGCACGTTGTCCACTATGGATGTGGTTGGTGGTTTAATATCCAGCTCCTCCTGTCCACATGTTGAAATGTTCTTGAGCAAGATGATGAATCACACATTGCTTATATCCATCAGGAGCAATTTGGTGTGTGTGTGTGTGTGTGTGTGTGTGTGTGTGTGTGTGTGTGTGTGTGTGTGTGTGTGTGTGTGTGTGTGTATGCGTGTGTGTGTGTGTGTGTGTGTGTGTGTGTAAGTAAATGAAAGGGAAAATGTAAAGCACTTTGAATAAAAGGAAAACAAAAATGCAGTCCATTTAGCAGTTCTCCTCATTAACTAGTTTAAACAATCGTACATACTTAGTAGGTCATTACTCTACAATAATCATTTGTGGTAATTTCAAGTATGAGCACTTAAAGTTACTGTATGTAGCTTTCTTGAAATGTGCTCTGAATCATTCCTTAATGTGGAGAAATGCAGCCAAAAGCTTCTGTGACCCAGTCTCAGATACTTCCTTCTAAAGTTTTTTGAGCAAGCCTTGCCCTTCCAGCCAATCAGAGAAGGTCAGGGGTGGGAGGTCATGGCTGTCAATCAATATGTGAATGCACATCTGGTACTCACACCGAGTCTTTAAGCTAATATTAGCTGCTATGCCTGATTCACAGGCCAACGAGCTTCTTACATATTTACATATTTGTTTTCCCTTTTCTGCCTGTGTGATGTTATATAATTGGTGACCATACAATACACCATATAATAATAAAACTGTCAGCAAATGATTTTCAAATTTACAGTGGCCTATTACACGTCCATAACTCTATGACAATCACAAAAAGAAACTTCAGCACTTAATACTCATCCATATTTATCAGTCCAGTTGCCCTTGTTTTTTCTTCATGGCTTTAAACCGATTTATTTGCTAGGAGAGAATATACAGTCTCTGTGTTTGAATTAGCTCGTGCTGGTTGCCAGGAGGTAAGTGGGTCTCACAGTGCTGATAGGGGTCAACATTGGGGTGTAAATTACACATGGACTGTTTAGACTTGTTTGGACTTGGCTATAAACCCTCAGCATCATGTCTTTGAGGGGAGCAGTCCAGGCATAAAACTAATTGTACTATGCTCCTTCCAGTCAGCTGATGAATTAATTCCTACCTGCTTATGCTCAGTCGCTGCAGCTAACACTTCAGCACCTCATTATGTTGCCATGTGTATCACCCTGGGGACAGGATCATTTTGCATCCTGTCAAAATAAAGCTAACATGATAAAATAAAAGGCAGACAAAGGAGGGGGAGTCCATGAAATGGTTTTACATTATACTTTACACCTATAAATCACTACAAACACAAAAAATGAAATGTAAAAGTTTATCCTGGTGTAGTTAGTTGAAAGGTCATGGGGTTATTAAACTCAAAAGGATTTATCATCTTGAAAGCGACAATTTGTTTAGTAAATTTTATGGCCATCTGCCTCCGTCATTGACATTTTGTGTGCAAAGTTGGCATTCTGGCTCGATGGTGGCATAGTACATTGCACAGTAATCTGTCAATTACAGAGTAATATTTCTTGTGTACAAAGGCAAATTCCGCCCTGTTGTTGCCACTATAGTGGGTGACTAAAATCATTAACAATCATTCTTTGTGTAACATTTAGTGAGACCATTCTGAATTATTTTGAGGCACTGGAAAAAATACCAAACTGAGTAAATGCAACGGTACGAGCACCATCTTATGAGTCTGTGCTCAGTGGATTGGAGGATGGAATTTCCTCATTTGTTTGTCTGTATAAGTGAAATCTAAGAAGTGCCTTTTTAGATTTCGAGCTAAGAACAATTGTGCCGTGTACCAATCGTTTCTTTACAATGAGTGACATGAATAAAAACTTAAATAACAATCATACTTTGAGCATTACAAACATCCATGACAACAGTCATGGCGGTTACAAAAACAGCTTTTTTTTTAAGCTTGACCCATTGTGGCAAAAAGTCTGAATACCTCGGCCTATGCAGCACTTTGTCTTTTACATCCCTTAGAAATCCCCAAAATATATGGAAGTGCAGTGTTAAGTTTCTGGAGTGCTGCTTTAATAGCACAAATTATATGTAGCCTTGCTAGAAAACTCATGGAGAAACAGAAGTGTTTGTTTAAAGCTGTCTTGCTGTGAATCGAGTCAGACATGATGTGTTATTGTTCTCTCAAGGCTGATCCTATGATGGCAGTTCAGCCACAAACCACAGGCATAATTTAACAAAATAAGTACTACCCCCTCTTCAAATAAGTGTGCATTTGCTGCTAAGCATCCCTCTGTGCACCCTGCTATATGTCTGACAACCCTCTTGCGAAGCCCACAGCTCCCACTTAGCCTGTCCACAAGAGTAGAATATCTATCAGTATTATGAAACCAAAACTTTGATCAAAGGATTTAGGATTATCAAGAACTTGCAATTTAGAGTTAAAAAGAGGCAGCTGATAGGTTGAACTGCTAAAACCGTTTCGGCTGACAAAGTAGATAAGGCTCAAGAGGAGTGCTGGGAAGAAATACACAATACTGATTCCATAGTATTAGTGTGTGTCTGTGTGGATGTGTGTGTGTGTGTGTGTGTCTGAATGCCTTGAGCAATTTCTGCAATAAGGCAGACTGTCTCTGCTTTTCCCCATTTAACACATCCCAATGTCTTCCAGCAAACAGAGAAAATGAATAATTTCCATGAAGATTTACTCCAACTGTAATTGGTAGGAAACTTTATCAAGATCCAGATGATGCGACTTTCTCTTTGGTTATTGCCCAAACACAACCTCTCGCTGAGCTTATAAATATCCACAGACATCAAAGAAACTGTTAAAAGACCTCAAAGAGATATAAGGAGCATGCTTACTTTTCTAAATGCCACATTTTAAGGCATAGAAAGAGAGGAGATCTCAACACCTGTTGCTGAGGGGTATGGAAGCATGAAAGAGCAGTCCTCTTGTTTATTGATTGTCTTAAACTGTTCAAACTGTGAAGAAGAAGGAGTCGAAGACTGTCAATATTTCTGGCTGAAATTACTATTGCTAGACACTTCTATAAATTGTAGATAGCTAGCATTAGAAAATTAATGGTAACTTTATGAGTTTGATTAAAAAAAGGGCTCCAACTAACCTTTAAGAAAGAGCCCCGTTTAAGGAGACCCTGTAAAAGAATGTTAAATATGCACATGATGGCTACATACTGTACATTATATCATGCTGAAACACAAAAGATTAATAATAAGGACTTGGAAGTAGGTGGTTCTAGGAGTGTCTTCCTTCATTCTGCATTCACATTTTACTTAAAGGGATATACTCAATGTTAATGAACATAGAAACACAGACTCTCCTGGATAATTGAATGACCTTATACGTTTATCCTATGACCACCAGTTTTAATCATTTCAACTTTGTTTCTGAAAAATCAGGCTTTGTCTGATGTAGGGCTCTAAATACTGCAGTACCCCATGAAAATAAGATGGTCAGCCAGTCCGATTTGATTTTTCTTGCTGAAATGCAATATGGCAGTTGTAGTTGACTCCTCATCTTGTGATTTTATGTGTGCAGGCTTGTTTTTTAGCCTTCATTCCTAGGGGCCATCCTGGGAAGCCTCTGGCTCAAACCTCCACAAGCATTGGCTGACACTAATGGAGCTTCCTCTCAAATGCCTCCTCCATGTTTTCTTCCCATGAGTTGGTCAGCTTCAATTTTATGCTGGGTTTGATGGCTCTTGATTAGCAGCTCTGAATAACAGCTGGAATAGGCACAGACGTTGGGCCAGAAGTTTCATTTTGCTCACCGGGGTGAGCACTGGAGACCTTCTCTCCACTCTTGACAAAGTGCATGTAATTTGCACCCCATGCTGGTATATCTAAGCTTTGTATTTCCCCAGTGGGCCAGTCTTGTCCACCATCCATGTCCAATCTTTAGCTTGGGCTAATGTCTTCCTGATGCCTGCTGTGTCCTTGAGGGAGTCATTAAACCACTTCTAATGCTTTTTACAGGATATCCTCAAAGTGATGTTATTTGCTCCCCACTGACTGTGAGCTGAGCATTGTTGTCTACTTTCCTTCTTTTTTGGACCAGGCTTCTGAACCCACTTGGCTTGAATGGCATTACTTGCCTGTGTAACCAGCCTCTGGAGGTCCTCCAGCACCCACTTACCTTCAATTTATGACCTTGTCGGCATTTTCATATCATCCATTAAGGCTTGTCTCTCCTCCAGCTGCTTGGTATGCTTCCCCCACATGACTTGGAGCAACCTCCAGAACCATGTTGTTAATCTGGGAATGCCGTTTGGTCCTGGGGCTGAGCCTGGTCTTGCCTGCCTAATGGTGTCTCTGTCTTCTGCTAGCCTTGGTTCTGACATGTAAAACTCTACTTTTAGCTCTGGGAGGGTGATGTGTCTTTCATTATTTCCTAGATCTTGTTCCCTTAATGGGTCACTATAAGTCCTCTTGAGGTGGTACTCTGTCTCTTGTTTTGAACACTGCAGCCTCCCACTGTTCTTGTCTCCCTCTAGACTGGTGGGGAACTTGTAGGGATTTGATGTAAACTCTGCCCTTTTCTTACCCTTTCCTGATCTTCTATTGGTTCTCTGCTCTCCTCAGGGTGGGAAGCTGTTTTCTCAGTGGTTCTCTAAGCTTTGCAAGATCTTGCTTTTCCTCTTCCCCAGCATTGCTCGGATGATGGCTGATGGGGCCTTCAGCACCTTCCCTGCCAGTTTGTTTTCCAGCACAGTATCAGGATCTATCTGGTTGGGTCAATTTCTGTTTCTCTGCAGCTTTGTTCCACTACACCCCTCTCTCCTCCCTTCTGTGCTATGGTGTTGTTGTGGCCCACCACTGTCTGAGACTGTGGCATTCTGGCTTGGGTTTTGATCCCCAATGCTTTCTGGTCCCTGTATGTTCAACTCAACCAGCTCCTGGAGGTTACAAGCTCTGTGCATCGTGTCCTGGCTCTTGTGAATGTAGCTGGCTGTTGTCTCCCCAAGAAACCCATCTTTGATTCAACTAGGAGAATCTGATCCCCACCTTTGTGACCTCTTTCACATTTTCTATGGGAAAAATGAATGTGACTTTTACTTCCCAAACCAGAGGGGCTAAAAAAGCTCCTCCCACTCCACATTTGGTCTAACACGACCTTGTTGGATACTTACTACAGAAAAAAATCTCTTGGGCAAATAATAAAGTTTGCACTTACGCTTTATTGTTCATATATTCAAGCAATGTTTTTCATTTTTCCAACAGAAAATGCTTGGAAGGTGGAAGCTAACAAGTGAGTTTGGGAAAGACTATTGGTTTACCAAATATCTCTCTTACTATAGCCATGTGCATGTCTTCAACATGTGAAGAATTTTAAAGCCTGGAAGGTTTGCAATTGCTAAGCCATGACTGGACAGTTGACTTTCAGTGGAATAGTTTAGAAAGTGGTTAATTGGCCAGAGGAGGCAGAAAAACATATTTCTTCAATTAGAGTGGAGTGGGTGGACCGAGGAACATTTATTTAGCTTGTGTCCCCAGATACATCACCTTGATCATCACGGCAATGTGAGAACATCCTCTCCTTCTCTGGCTCCCCAACTGGGGATGGTAATGAAAAGTATAATGCAGATCCTTAACATAAATGAACATGACAGTTGGACCTGGAAGAAATACATCTGCCTCCTGCTAAGATCTCTTTGCAAAATGTGTTGAGATACACTGATGATAAACTTGATAAAGGCTTTTCATCAAAACAGGCTGTATTTGAATGTGTATGTGATGACGCCTGTTTCAACATGGTGCATGGAATCCCTGTTGTCTTTTAGCCAGACTGCTGACGATATGGATTAGCTGTCCCCCACTCTGTGCCCAGCTTTCTCTCTCTTCCCATCTTTCTTGCTCACACACACAGACACAGACACACACACACACACACACACACGCACACACACTCACCTCTGTTTTCTGTCTACTTTCTTCCCAGCGTATGCGGTCCTTTGGCTCAGCTCGCCAGTGTGGATTATAGCTCTCTCACGGCTATCATGATCTTACACAAACAACATTTGCCAGCTCATTTATCACTGTTCCCCCCTGGTTGTCCACTCTCGTCTATTCATCTACGCTCTATTTCTGCATCCCTGCCTCCAGGGTGAAAATCCATGTTACCTCCACAACTGAAAATGACCCCCAAAAGTCCCCCTTGATATTTGCGCAAATCTGTAATTGATGCTTGACTGGTTTGCTAACACCCACTCAAGGAATGTGGGCAAGACAAATGATTGTCCAGACGTTTTGGTGTCAGAAAGGAATTTTGACCATGTAGAAAAAGCTAAAGGTGACCAAGAAGATTAGAGCAGGAAGAAGAAGACAAAATTTACCAATAGAGGAATGATGGCATAGTGTGACAGAAGGGACGTTCTGAAAACAGCCGGTTTTCCCATCATGTCTATTAGTGACATTTGCATTGCACTCACAAAGTTAACTGATGAGATCTGCAACGCCACTGAAAGGAAGTCTGACAGGGCAACAGACGTGAGCAGTTAGATGATCTTTATAGTTTGCAGACCCACCACCTCGTTCAACTTTGACCTACTATCGTCACAGGATGACTAAGACTGTACGTGTGTGCACACTTGCCGGAGCTAATTGACAACTGATAGACACTTGTGTGTGGGTGGTTAAGTCACAGGTGTGTGTGGTGGCGGGTGCTCTTCTTTATTTGTGGACACAGGCAGGGGAGACGGGGGGGCGGGGGGGTGTACTAGAGAAGCAGCTGAGCTGATGGCGAGAAGGAAGTAGCCGAGAAACGTGTGTTGGTCAGACGGTTTTCTTTTTTTTTCTTTTGTTTCTTTGTTGTTCTGATAACTTTGGACAAATTTGGGCATCCTACAAAATTCAGTAACCTTTGTGTATTGGGCTCTATTTTGTTTGTAGTGGATTTACTTTCAATGGATTAGTTGCTCAATTTTTTGAGTTGCTTAGTGTTGGACTCTCTGTTGTGTTTCTTTATCTATATATATGTTTTGTTAGTAATTACCTCAAACAAGATTTATTGATTTGTTTTCTGTAACTTGCAGAAACAAAGAGCGATAGGTAGCTGACCACCCTAACGGATGTCCTATTTTGTTTTCCTTTAAGCTATCAACTGACAGCCACACTGAGACCCACTGTCCAGGGATCACCTGAACTCCTTCTGGACGAGTGGATAGCCTGTTGGACTCTTTTAACTTGATCCTCCGCAGTAGTTTATATATATATATATATATATACACAATTTATTTTAATTTTTTTTTTTTAACCGAATCTTCTCTTGGTTTTGTTGTTTTGCTGTGGCTGTGTGTTATACACTATGTTATACACTGTCACGGTCACTCCACTTGGTGACACTATATTAACCATACTGAAATGTTGTGCATACATAATACCATTAATTCTTACATGAAAGTTGGCATTCAAATAAAAACCAGGTCTCAAATTGTAGCCATGTGTGTGGATGGAATTAGGGATATGAAAACTGACACTATTCTGAGTTAAACTAGATACCGAATAACATAGAGGAAGATTAGAAATGGCATTAACTGGGAAACAATAGAAATTAGAAATGAGACACCGGCCGCGACGTCAAACAACATGTTGACATTCCAACCCATGAGTACTCAGTAGCCTTTGCCACATTATGGATCAGACCACACCCATCTTCAACGTTTGTTGACTCATGTGTTGCACAGTTGTGACGCTATTTTGGTGACAAAATCTGTCCATAGACACATAAATACCTGTCAAATCACTCAAAACTGCCTCTGTAGTAGTTCCCACTAAGGTGGTTGTTTCCAGGACCACATTTTACCAGCCATACTGTCTCTGCTGATAATAAATGCCTGTTTCTAATATAAGCCTGTCCCAAATAAAGGCTGGGTTCTGTCTGCCACTGAGGTAAATAAAGGCCTCAGCCACTCTTTGAGAATCTAAGGTAATCTGGCTAAACTATTTATGTTTACAAGTGTCTGACCACTCCACTCTTGCCATTGACTTTAATCGATGAGATACAATCCAGAGCATCCAGTCTGGGTGATAGATCCATGACTTGGAAGCTTATCAGGTGCAAAAACATTGCATAGCCGTTCACAATATTACAGGACAGGTTTTTACAATACTGAAAAGTTATCCCAGACACTATTATTTTATCATGATGTTCTCAAAGCAAGGATCTACCAGGAAATTGGCCTTGCTTGTATGTGCTGTTGTACAGTGCATTACTGGATAACGACACATTGCTTTTTGGAAAACTTTTTTTTTTTTTGTCAGAGCTGTGGCACTGCAGCGTGAATGAAGTGGCTGCATTTTTTCACCCAGTGCTAATGTCAGTCTGACCATACAACACCACGGGTTTAAGGGGAATCAGTGTCACGTTTCACCTGTTATAACCACTATCTAGAGGGATGTACCTTATCTGATAAGGCCACATTGTGATAAGGCCAATTACATTTTCTACAGTAACTGTATGTTATGGATACTGAGCGGCAGCACCCATGAACAGACATATGTATCCTGAAGTACAGGAAAGGATGATGAGACATGGCCTGTCTTTGCTGAATTCTTCACACAACATAGTTAACATTTAGTTTTTACATCGTCCTTTTTGGTATCCTTTAGCATTCACCACTACTGTGCCTTTTCTGTCTCTCTAGACACATTTTCCATGTTCATAAAACACCTACAAAATGTCAAACCCAAAACGAACACATTTTGTCCCTGTAACATTTCATATCGCTGCATTCTACTTTCCAAATACGCTTTGGCTGTAACTGCATCATTAACGCACTGACACACAGATACTAACAAATATAACTATTTACCTACATATAACAGTAACAGTAAACAAACACAGTTTTTAACACAATTCAAAAATATTGTACGCTGTAATCATGACAGTTAATTTATCGAGGCAGTCGATAGGTAAATCTAGCCAAAACAGTGGCGATGTGAGGCCTAAGCTAACATTTTACCACCAGCATGTTAACGAGAGCGCCGGCAACGTCTCTTACTCTCAATGAAATAATTACATTCACACAAATGTGATCACAAATCACTGGTCATCACATGTGCTTACATAGTGCCATTCACAATGTGATGCAAGTGCCAGTGGGAAGATTTGCTTTGTATGAGTATGGGACTATTCTCACTGTATTTATGTCCTTTCATTCACTATGACAAAGAGTGGTGATCGTAGTGAGCAGAAGATTTGAAGTGGAGATGGATTTGCTAGATTTGTCACAGATAAGAAGATCACTGAGTCTTTCTTCAGTTTGCGTTATGTTGTCGTCACATGGTGTTATACATACATTATGGATGACAAATAATTTCCATCTCATTTATATGGATTGCTTGAAATCACTTCCTGAACAATCAGAATATGGACTGAACAGTACTTTTGCCTTTGAAATCACACTAAAATCACATATCCACTATCAAAGCATGGTGTGGTCGGTCTGTCAACTTCAGAGTAGTCCAAGAATCTTTATTTTTTTTTCCAAGTGGTCTCATTCCATTTGTTTCGTCCCCATCAAGGTTCGACTGACAGTTTTCACACTAACTCAAATGAAACACATTAAATGGGCAAATGCAGTAGAGTTGTTTTAATCAAACCAAACTGATTAGATGTGAAAGGATCCTAAGAGATTGGGGATCTGGCACTGATAGAGGAGAGTCAGACCAATCACAGCTCTTGCAGTTTCCATACATTAGCCACAGTTACATTCACACATCAGCTGCTGTGTAGCCTGCAACTGGCCATAGACTCCTTAGCTAAGATGTAACCCCAAAACACACAGGTATTAATGAGACTTGGCTGACCCACAACTTATTTGGTGAGAGAAAAAGGCTAAGTTTATGTCCAGCAGCTGTGCAAAAGAAGTCACTGTGTCCACTGTACGATTACTGTGTCTGTGACAGAGAAGCAGCATATCTTCTTCTATCAGCTTGATTGGGTAGCAAATGGAACAATCTGACCCTGACACTAAAATAAGTACAAAGTGTTTACCTTCAGTTTTAATTAGGTGATAGTACACTGTTACAAAATCAGGAAGAGGGGCAAAAACCTGAAGGACCCATGGTCTGTAAATACTGTACATCTGGGGAAGCAAGCGAAGAGACTACTAATGCATAAAGACTGCTGAAACAATCTCCTGAAAGGAGATAATAATATATCATTCACACATCATTGTGATGGAATAGTGTAGAGACAGACTTGCATCTCATTTGTCCTTCCCATCTGAGGTGATCGAACAGATATTACAGTTCCCTTTTGAGAACTTGTGTCCTTCACTATGAGACAGCTGCTAAGATAAGTGAAACCTCTTGATACCTCGATAAGAGAGATGAAACTTTATTGATCCCTGTGGGGAAATTGGATCATTGCAGCAGCAAAATGGGGATAAGGTACAGCATGGGAATAAGGTAAGTGGTCTACATGTACACAAAGAGAATATAGAGTAGGCGATACAAACAGTAGGAATGACACAAACAAACAAACAAAAAGAAATTTATGCTATCAAACATCCAAAACGAGTAAAAAGCAAGTAATTGAATGGAAGATATGAATATGGTAGACTTAGGAAGAGCAACAGAGAAATGTCTCTGCCAGAGAAGTGCAATATATGCCATATGTCCAAAGTAGACAGAAATAACCACAGTAAGATTACAATATGGAGAAACAGTCTACAACTATACTAGTGGTTCTGTGTGTCTACAGTAATTGTGATAAACACAAAGAAAAGCTGGGGCTGATGGGAACATCCTTAGTTTTTCAGCTATTTGATCATAAACCAAAGATCAGGACACATATATGGGACAAAAGTAGCTGAACATTTGTATAAAAGAGCCCTCCATCCAACAGCTGTTGAGAGATTTCACTCAAAATCACAAAAGTGAACCTGAGGTGGCACAAGACGAAAGGTCCTCTGGGGAACATCAGTATACAGTATATACACAGTTCAGTGTCAATCCATCCAGTAGCTGAGACTCTTCAGTCTGTACCAAAGTGGTGAACTTGACAGACCGTCAGACTGACATTGCCTCCCCTAGAGCTACACCTGCTGGTGGTGCTAAAAATACATATCAGAGAAGACATCAGTCAACTTCCAGGTGCTGCAAGGCACCAGTAAGACCTGAACCAGAAATCTTCTACTATACCACAAAGACCTGGAAAAAAAGGACAGATTAAGATACTAAAACATTTGGTTGTTTCTAGGTTAGTTTGTAATGTTATCTATTTACAAACAATAAATTTACAAATATCATCTGTAAGCTCTGAAGGAAAACAAAAGCAGGGTAGATATGATTCCCTGTGGTTGCACCAAACGACGTCCCCGGGACACAACTTATTACAATGTTCATTAGAATACAATGCAGTTTAATCAAGCAACCGAGCAATATAATAACTTCACACATTGTGACCCAAAATATTAGTATCAAATTTAATCAGTCCTTATCTGAGACAAATTATCATCCAATGTCTGAGCGTGTGTGTCCAGATAAGTAGCAAACTTTGAAATGGTTCCTAATCTTGACTGGTAACCTGAAAGTAAAATCAGAGTTCGACTCAAATACATTGTCAGAGGCATGTATAAAGAACAGAGATAAGGCACTAGCAGAATTTAAATGTGAGGAGATAAAGCATGCATAATACACCGTTTGGTTAGTGTCCTTACCAAAAGTCAAATGTATTATTAGGGGGGAAAAAAAATAAAATCAATATCTGATACAAGATTTTTGTCCAGTTGACCACATGGATCAAAAATGATCAACCGATGTATCAGTCTGTTTTTACAGTCATTTCCTCTCCTCTTCCCTGTGTCTACCTTCTTACTATTTCAGTCAGTGGTGTGTGGGTGGCAGGAGTCATCCCAGCACGCCCTGCTGTGCTGGTATTTTAAGATTTTAGGTTTTGCGGCAATCTGTAGAATGTCAGAGGATTAATACAGGAGGTAGATAGATGCTACGCGATGCATCCTAATCACTGGCCAAGCCTACTGGCAAGAGTACTTAGGTTTCAGAAGCTCCCCACCATATTAAGGAGTCACAGATGGAATAATTTCATTTGCAATGCCTGCTCCAAGTTTGGAACCTTGCTCATTACAGAGTGGGGGATGTGTTATTTGGGGGCAATTCATTTTCACACTGCCAAATTAATATGGAGTTCGAAGGGATACCAAGGTAAGGAATTCTATTATGTAAAAGCAGTCTGGTCAGTGCTATTAATTTTAGGAAAGTGAAAAGAAGAATTTTATTGTTGCCTTTATTTGTTTTGTCCACTTTTCCACTGATTGACTTCTTATGGTACAAGTTTTACAGTATCCTAACCTAAAATGGTTACAGATGCCCCCATTGGTGGTGTGACCCTCATCCTGCAGATTATAGCAGTCCCTTGAGAGATTACCCCCCGAAATCCTCAGAATGCTACCCAACATGATGTTTTCCCAAGCCCTATGTATTTCCACACATTTTTTTTTAATCATTTGTCACTGTCACTGCTCTGTTTCTCTCTGCTGTGCTTGAGAATGCTTAACACATACTGGCCAGTTTGCGCAGCATCGTGTTGTTTGATAGATACAGCACACCATACTGATAAAACCTTACAGACAAAAGAGGTCAACGTACAGCAGCAATCTGAGGAGAGGGAATGTGATAAAATTGCTAATGATGACACTGGGAAACAGAACAGGGGTGTATCTGTGGCTGTGCATCAGGCCAACGCTGGTCTTGAGGTTTGTATAGATACATTTGCAGTTAGTGTCCATACAGATTATTTTGTTAGGAGCAGTAACATTAAGTCAACCCTATAGTCTTCATGAGGTGTGGTGGTGGATACCTGTGCTCCTGCAGCCAGCTGGCCTGAGAGAGGAGACCTGAGAGGGGGGAAAAAGGAAGCTCTAACCACTGTACCCTAGCACCACATACAACCCCCCGCCCCTCCCAATGAACCCCAAATGTATGACACTAAACCTACCGGGGGGTACACGCACGTGGATCAGCACTACTTTCCCATGCCTCAGATAATGTCTGCAGCCAGGCACAACAGCTGCGGAACCAAAGGCATTTCCAAACATACCCAAACTCAGTACCTCAAAGTGCATCCCCCCAGAGCGCAACAAACTTACCATACAGCCTAAGGCTCACTACGTGACAGAGACAAGAGGGAATCCCTCACCAGGTGACAACAATTACATATGAGCGCCCTGCCTCCCTATCAAAGAGATTGTGCCAAACACAGTCAATCAAACAGGAATAGGAATATGGGCTCTTATGCAGAAAACAAAACTATATACATAAAATTTGGTCAGCTCTGTTTGTTATTACATCACTCAAATAACTATCAGAATTCCTGGCATTTGCTTTGAAATGAACAAGCCCCCAAATTTGGTGTGACTGGCTTGTGCGACCCACCAAACGAATCTCAAACTTAGAAATAGCAAAGTGAAATTTATTAAAGCAGGCCATAATAATGAAAGCAATGAGGTGTGAAAGCCAGTCGCACAGACAGATGGAAAGGTATGAATGCATTGGCTAATATGAGGTGGGTGCTTCCATGAGAAATGACTACTGTTGCATGTCGGTTTTTGTGTTTCCATGTGCCTTGCAACTGTCAGATAGAGTGAAGCAAACAGAGTCGACCAAATAAAGATTGTACTCTACATAAATGTCTGGTTTGTTTTTTAAATGAGCTCAGGTTCAGCTTGTGCCGCCGTTGGTTGCCACAACACTTCAAGGAAACTGAAGAATTTTTTAGAAATGTTTTGTGCAGAACATCAGCAATGTCGACTAAATAGTCTGTGCCCTGTGCACAGACCTTTTTAATGTTTACTTCTCAGACTGAAACTCTGTTGCAATATCCTGTATTATATTACACATAATACTGCAGACTGTCATTGTAAAAACTGGCTGTTACGCAGCATGAGACTGGATGTAATCATGAATATAGGTAGTCAAACTTTAAGTGTGTATTTGTAGTGATAACACATATACTACTAATTATCCATTTATTTTATATCAGTTTATTAAAATCTAGTGCAGTCCAATAGCCCTGTGAATCCTACGTTTTTTAAACTTACAATATTCAGTTCATGTTTTTGTAGAAACACATTTGTCCTCCACATTAGGCTACATACATGGAAGTGGAAGTAGCTGTTGTACCCACTTGTACCCACTTGTACATTTTGTGTGTTTGTCAGGCTGCTCAAGTGGACTTCACATCGATTCTCTCAGACCCTGCTGCTATCTTCACTGGTATAGGCCTGAAAACATTAAACATCCTTGTGTCAACACTGGAAAGATATGCTAGCAATGTATCTGCCATGCCTGTGCAAGATTACATTCTCATGACACTTGGCATGAGACACGAGCATGAGATATGTGCTCTGAGCAGACACCTTCATATATCACAGTACATGGCCAGCAAGATAATTTCGGTTTAACAAATTAGACGAAGTTTTGTGACCTCTCTCACAACTTCCAAAAGAAACTATTCATGCAACCATGTCTGAAGCTTTTAAGTAGAACTTTCCCAATACAATTTGTATTTTAGACTGCAGTGAGAGCTTTTTACAGAAACCCAAAAACCTTGATTCAAGAGGGAAATCATTGAGCCATTCCTATTCACAGAACACAGGAAATACCTGGTAGCTTTTGCCGCTTGTTTATCTCTGCAACTTATGTATGGTGAAGCCGTGATAAATTCATAACCATGGACTCTGGAATATTAGATGATTAATGCCCGGAGATAAGGTCATGGCAGATTTACTCTTTGGGAGCAAGGTTAAATTGGTAATGGCCTGTTTCATGGCTAACTGAGGAACAGGCAACATGCAGCAGATGCATTGTGCATGGGCTTGCTGAAAGGGCAGACATTTCAGAGTTTATAAAAAGTATAAAATACTGAAAAGATTATAAGAATATGTGCTAAGAGATAATTTAATTTGTGATTCAAACTAACTTAGCATCTGATCAACACAAGTAGATTATATTTACATAGCGTGAATACTTATGCATTTTATTTGCATAATATAAAGTTCATACATTTAGTGCCATCATCAGTTTCATCACTTTGAAGTCCTTGTCACTTGTTATGTTTACACTTATCAATTTAAACTTTTGCTGCTTGTTTTGTTTGGAATATCATCATCTTGAAGGATGGAGAAAAATGTGTAATCACATTTAAGGTCATCAGCTTTTTAAATATGGCATAGTGGTGTGTGAATGTTTTGTGCTTTGTGTTTCCAGCTTTCCAGCTTTCGTAGCCCAGACAGAAAATGCATCACTGGGTTTCGGCTCCAGCCTGGCTCTGGGGACGGTCAGCAACAACTGGTCAGCAGACCTCAGGGTGAGAACAGCAGTGTGTGGAGAGGGAAGGTCAACAATGTGGGCTGGGGTTGGACCTGCCTGTGACTTTAACACAAGCAGTGACACTTAGAGAACTGTTCTGCAGGACAGTGCAGGCAGGACAAAATGGGGTAATGCGATCACATTTTTTTTTTTGTTCCTGTGAGTGCCCCAGTGGCTTCAGTTTTTATCAGCTGGAGGCAGTCCAGTAATTTCTGGTCTTTTGGGTACGTAGGGAATTCTAGTATTCTAACTGACTGGAAAAGAGAGCACGGATAAAGGTTTGGTTACTGATGAAAAATAAATAAAAATAAATAATCAGAAAAAGATGTAACTAAAAAAAAAAAAAAAAAAAATAATCAGAGAAGAAGTTAATTAGTGTCTTTAAAATAAAAGCTTAAATGGCTTCATGTTTCAAATTCAGCAGGGAACATGCAAGACAGCAGCACGATGGTTATGATGAGGCCAGAACATAGACAAATTGTACAGTTTTATTAAAAAGAGATTTAGATGCAGTCACCTCTTAGTATTGAAAACAAAAAGAAAGGAAAAAAAATAGCTCATAAAACAGTGCCCTGAGAGTGAGTGTCCCATCTCATCCAATATTTTCAACCCTAACGCTGGCAGGGTTCACAGGGTAGCCATGCAGTCTTTTCTTTTTCTTTTTTTTTTTTTTTGACACCACCAAAAATGTGTCCACAAGTGCTGATCCACACTCTTACTGTCTGACCCTCTTATTTGGATTGCTGCTTAGGATTCACTCACTTTCTCCTAGCCAGTGAATTGTTAGAAGTACACTAACTTGAAGCCACACATCCTCAGAGAGTTTCATTCATTTTTTTCAGCTTTTTCGCCAACACTTTCTTAAATACATTTTCTTAAATTTGAATCATCCAGATGATACCATCATATAATCCTCAATACAGTCCCTTTATTGCGTCTCATGCTCAGTAATGCCCTGTGTACCTTGAGCACATGTATGGACATTTGGGTGTTTATTAATGTATTTGTAAATAACAACAACTTGTTCCTTTGAAACATAGTGTAAGTAACTGGTTGATTACAGCAAGTTATCAGTTATTTATTAACTCTTTATTGCATTTTTTTGGGTATATGATTACAAAAATATTACAAAATGGACTGTTTTTCATCAAACTATCCATTGTTGGTTAACATGGCTCTAGTATTCATCAGAGAAGGGTAACAAAAGCAGTTTTACGACTGAGCTTTCTGAGATTTATTCCTTAACCAGTGAACAAGCTGACAAACTTGGAAGAAAGCACGCTATTGCTTAAATGTCTGATCACAGACTAAAGACTTAACTGTATATGCATCATTCTAAAGTGTTTCTGCTTTCTTTGCAAATAATTATGCTTCTTTACTGTCTAAAACCCTTACAGTGATTTGTCAAAGCAGCTATAATCAATATTTTGACAGTGGACAGTGTTAAAGGGGTTGCTCATAGTTATGAACCTACAGAGAACTTTCCCTTGGCTTTACAGTGTTGTATAGTGAGGTCCAGTTCATTTATTTTTTTTCACCACTCTTGCAACCTTTTTTGGGGGGGGGCTGTAGCAGCTTCTTGCTGAGTGAGTTTTTTTCTTTTCTTTTCTTTTCTTTTCTCTGCATTTATCTATCGTCAACCAGGATCCATATTGTGACTAAATCCCTCCCCTCTGTCAAAAACCCATCTCACACAAAATTAACACAGTATTCCCTATTGGTATCACAATCAAATGCCAATTTTAATCAAGAATGGTGAATGATAAAAGAGTACTTACCATTACTCTGCCACAAAGAAACTACCAATTCTTAACTATACTAATTTAAGATTACCACTTCAGCTTCTGCACTAGGCATGATGGGTTTTGCTCTAAACAAAATACATGAGAGACTTTCCAGTCTGACCTGCAGTGAGACTCGCTGTGGTGACTGGGTGCTGGTGGGGGAGTGTTGGTAATAATTGCATCCATCTATCAAACCCCAGGTCAGTGTCACCATTTCAAATGACAACATCCTATGGTGCAGCTGCTGACTAGGGCATTGTCAGCAATGCTATCATGCAGTGTTCTTGGATCACTGTGTTGGAAATTGGCAGTGGGAAAGAATCAGGCCGGCAGCAGAGGTCTGAAGTTTGACCCAACACTGCCACAAAACCTAGAGACTGCAAGAGCAGCCATGAGTTTAAAGATAAGGCAATTTATATTGGGAGGTGGAAGGTACGAAAAAAAAAAAAAAAAGAAGTAGCATAGGATATGGCTATTTTTTTTTTTTTTTAATGGTGTTTCAAAATAAATGGAAAAAACAAAACAAAAAGAAAAACATAGGCCTGGAGAAGATTTCATATACTCATGTTATGAAATGCAAAAACTGCCCTGGAGCCTCAAAGTTAAAATGTGTTAAATACAACATACTGTATCTTAGCAAAGATAGTGCTACTGAAAAATATATTATAGCCACTGGTGATTTCCTGATGCTGCAGCCTTGGACTAGTTTTAGGTGGTGTTGATATCCCTGACCAGCTATATTCATATTCTCATAAAATGATAAAGCCTAGCCTGTCATAAACTGATGTGCACTCATTGTATATGTATTCAAAAAAAGTTCTCATCAAATACTATGTGATAATAATGTGATCTCATTTTTTTACTAAGACGAAAGACGTGAAAAACCACAATTCTTCCTGAGGCTTAAGAAGCTTAAATGTGTGTCAGTATAAAGATTGTGTATTGGGTGTGAATGATGTGCAAACGCATCAGTACTGCAGCTGCACACATGCAATAGACACAGACAGTTGTCTACGCCTTGCATGTGCAGACAAGGTTTTGCTGCTGCCTTGTGAGGCTGTATTTAGGCACAGCAATGCTTCCAGCTAACTGCTTAATTCAGCATACTAAAATGCTCAAAATAACAATGCCAAATTCTTGAAGTTTATCAGGTATAATGTTTCCTGATTAAGCATGTTAGCATGCTAACATTTGCCAATGAGCCCTAAACACAGGAACACTATTAGTTTTGCAGGTATTTGCTGAAAAACAAAAATTCTGGACCATCTACAAATTTGGACCTGATGATGGCACTAGATGAAGAGTTATGGGATCCCCAGAGTTGGTATATTTCATCCAGTGGTGGACATGGATGGAGCAATCCATCCAATGGTGACATTTCACTCAAAACCACAAATGTCACCCTGATGGTGTTGCAAGAGGAAAAGTCAGAGGATCAACAGAGTCAGTAGGATTCATCCTCTAGGCACCATGAGCATCTGAATCCCATTTGATGGCAAGTCAAACAGTAGATGTTGAAATATTTCAGTCTGGACCAAAGCAGTGGACCAAATGACTGGCTTTACCATCTGTAGAATCATATCACCAGAATGGTTAAAAAAACGTCACTCATTAAAAAAAACAACAACCCTATACTTCTATAAAACTTACAGAATCTCGCTGGTATGTGATCTTTTTAGTGGCATCAGTGCTTTAGTGGCATGTATTGAGTGAACACATGTTTCTTGTGATTTTCAGTTTTGACCACCACAATAGCAAGACAGGTTTTGGCTCTTCATCCATCAAACCTGCACATGTCACATTTCAAAGCAGTAATAGCAGTGTCGCAGTGCACTGGCCCCTTTTGACACCTATGGAGGGGGAAGGGGTCCTACTACCTGCTCAGTGAGCATATAGCACCAATCAGTCCTGTGTTCCACCCACACTGTTTTATTATTTTTCTCTAACAGTGCATAAAACTAAGAAAACAGCAGGAACAATATCATCATTTCCTTGGTGCTTAACCGCACAGTAATTGTATTCATGAGAGAGGGAGTACAATACATTACTTCACAGAAGCAATTAGTTTTTGTCTTAGACTTGATTATTACAAATGACCACGTTGAGACTAATCACGGGCACATATCATTCATAAGCACCGCTCACAACGTAACAAATATTACGTTCATATTCAAATCGAATTTTCTTTTCTTCCTCCGAATGTAATCTGTTTTGCTGAAATATGATTTGCTTGCAGTGTATTTAATAAGGTAGGGCCTAAACATATTCAGATACAGAAACTAAAACATTTTTATGTTGGCACTTCAATATTTTAAAAGCTTAAGCATATTCAGCATATTTAATCACAGGGCCTTGAGGACCTTTAGTACCTGTTTATTGCAGAGAGGCGTGTGTATGTGTGTGTGTGTGTGTTTGTGAGTATGTCTGCTTCAAACAGCTACAGCAACCTCAGTATCCTGCTCTCACTTTTTCTTCTCCTCGTGTTTGATTAATGGCAAAATAGATGCTCAACTGCAGCCACTATATGCTTCATCTCATTTATTTTAAAACTATACAACCTTCCTCTTTTTTTAATGCTTTACAATAAGGGTCACTATAACAATGATAGTGGGTGAGAAATTAGAAGAGCAAATGGACTCTTGGGTGCACTTCAAGTTGAACTGAGGCATGAGCAGAGCATTACCAATTCACACAACTGCTTGTTTCGAATTTTAATCGTTAGAATTTCTAAAGCAAAATTAAACTTGGAGGGGAATGATGGAATTTGAGCTATTCACTTGTTTTAACTAAGAGACTCAGAAGAAGGGAGTTGAAATAATTAAAACTGATGGCCATAATTTAAACCTGTAGTTTTGTTATATGATCCAGAAGAATAGAAATGAGACTTTAGAATGAAGAAAAAAAAATACTTCAGAACCAGCAGCTTCTCCCTCCTGGCAGTTCTGTTGTGCATATTGTCTCTATAGGCACAGTTTACCAGGAAACTTCAAGGACAAATCTGCTGATGTTCTTTATTTACCTTATTGTAAACAAATTCCATGTACAAACCCAATGAACTGGTCCTTGTAACAGGTATTGTGTGAGTATTCAAAGCCTCATATAGCTTATTCCTCTGTGTCATAGAGCGCCATTGTTGTCTATTAAACACATCAATTAGCAACACTGTTGCACTGGGTGACATGTTCCTTCATTAGCATAAGCACACACAGTGCAGTTTATTTTGACCAAATCCCACACAGACCTTCCTGCTGCACGAAATATCCACCAGAGGGAAAAAAAAAACAAAACTGTAGAATGACAGCATGACATTGCTATACCACTGTAATCCCTCTTAGGGAAGAGCTTTGGGAGGACGGTTGTGTTTACAAAAGTGTCTGACTTTGATACCCGAGAATTTTTCTACCCTAAACCAAGTAGTTTCAGTTCCCTAAACATTAAGCACACAAGTTTTAGCTCAGAAAATGCTCAAATGACTAATTGTTTAAATGTTCTGTGGGTCATTTGGAAAGGCAGTGACAAACTGCATATTATGTAATTGAGGTATGAGGATTTGTTGAACAAACTGGAGTTAAGAGAGGAGGAGGGAGGCAGGAGGGAAGAGAGGAAACCAGGCAAGGCAAGTTTATTTGTATGCCGTTTCAAAGTGCTTTGCATAATGCATTGGAACAATTAAATTAAAAAAAGAAATTAAAACTGCATGAAAGCAATAAAATGCTAATTAAAAATAATAGAGGCATTTTAAAGAAAATCTGAAAGTTAAGTACAGAGACATAAATATAGGACTGAATTTCAGTCAAAAGCAATTCAGAAGATGTAAGTTTTTTTTTACCTGGATTTAAAGGTGATCAATGTCGGAACAAGTCTAAATATTGTTGGAGCTCTGTAGCACACAGTAACTAAATACTGCATCTCCATCTTTATTTTGCACTCTCAGTACAGTTAACAGCCCTCTACCAGACCACCTGAGAGGCCGAGTGGGTCCATATGTTAAAACACAGTCAGACACATATTTTGATGCTAAGCACTGAGATATTTATAGACAAGCAGCAGTACTTTAAAGTGGAATTGACAACATGAACTAGTTTCTCTGAGTTCTGTCCGGACATGGATCCTCTGATTCCTTCTCTGATGTTGTTAAGATGGTAGAATCTAGACTTTGTATTTGATGTGATGAGGCTGTTTAAGTCCAGGGTTACAGCACAATGTCTGACTTCTCACTGATGGTTTTTTTTTTGGTTTTCTGAGACAATGTGTGAAGGTAAGCAGTAACTTTCAGCCTTCCTTTTATCACAGCAAAGATAATGTTCTCAGTTTCACCTGCATTCAGCTGAAGAAAGTTCAGGCACATTCTATCATTTCTCTGTTCAGTTCCTTTCTAGAAATAATCTATGTGAATATGATCACTTGGTGACAAAGCAAAGTAAATCGTTGATTTTATTCTTTAGTGTAATGTGGCCTTTAGAAGAGGACCAAGGATTGAGCCTTGGGGAACTCCATACTAGATCATGTTGATCTGCTCAAATGCATAATTACCAAATCAAGACAAAATAGTTCTTGACTTTTAGATAAGACTTGAACCACTTTAGCACTGTGCCTGAGGGCCTAATCCACTATTGAACTTTTAATGGCCAAGGTAGTACCTTTAATTATATTACAGAAGAAGTCAGTAAACCCATTGCGTTTTTAACGAAAATCAGTTCACATGCAGTTGGTGTGGGGAGATTGGTCAGGCTCTCAATAAGACGACGTACAGTATTAGCATTGTTGCTGATGTAAGAGATGAAGGATTGCCAACACCATCTATGTTCTAAACTGTAAATGTTGAGTTTCTCCTTGAATATGCAAAGGAGAATTACAAGTCCTCTTTTTCATTAACGGTTCTGAGCTTTTTGGGCATTCCTTCCTCTGGAGTATGGCAGGTATGACAAATCTTCATGGTGCTTTTTTTGTTTACCAGAGGATAATTCAACTATATTTAACTATATCAAGTGCTGGATAATCCATTTCCTATTCCTCCATTTCTATTATCAAATATTTCTCATATGATCAAAGAAATTAAGAACAATATAGCGTTTGCACAAAGATAAGTGCAGTCTAACTGACGTTTAAAAGGACAATGGTTATGTTAACTCCTCAGAGGGTCACAGGAAACTTTTCCATGCTGATTATCTTTAAAAAGGAGTCCAACCACTGCACCGTGTAACCCATCTAATAAATAGGGAGCTGTCTGTTCACCAGACCCTGAGCTCTGTTACATACTCCAATGGCAGTCAATTAGCCTTCTTCTCTCTGCTAGTGCTCCTACCCACAGACATGTCCGTAGGTGGCCTTCCAAAACACACACATCCCCAGGAATGTTGACATGACATAATCAGAAGGTTTTCATGCTAGAAATACAATTCAGCACTCATCATCACCTGATGGCTAGATAAGGTAAAAATAATCAAACAATCCCCTGTCAGCGGAGGCGGGGGGTGCATTTATAATTGACCCGTGTGATGAGACTAATAAGCTCCCCTGTGAACTCATCAAAGAACAAGGGAGGGATAATGAGACTGTTTCTCTTTTTATATAACTCATAATCAGTTTTCCTTTTTTCGTTTTTTTTCCTTTTGTGCCATGACCTTCAGCATCTCCCCTCGCTTGACTGCAGACCCTCTGAGATGTTATATACACTTGTTAATTGATGTGTTAAAGAATTATCTTTATTTTCAATATCAGTAAATGACCTTCACAGAGGTTCATACCTGCGGTTCTTTGATCTGGTTCCATGTCAGATTTCCTTATCTGTAGTGCTAAGAAAAAGAAGAACTAACAGGGAAATCAATGATAGAGTTGTTTTTTTCTCCACACTGTCAATTAAATGTCCTATTTTTACTTCATATATTTCTCTCTGATGACACAAAGATGAGATACATTGAACATTTACTCTACATTCATACTGTAAGCAGTGTGTGATTAATTAGTCTTTGGCTGTTGGCAGCGTCAGAGGGAAAGCCGTGTAAGACCCTGGCTGATAATTTGATTCTGGTGCCTGGGCCTTTTTTGTCTGCTCCAAAGGGTAATTAGTAAACCTACAAGCCATCCCAAAAGTGTCTCTGCTCCATTAAAACGAACTAGCATTGATCTTGTTGGGCCCAGTATATTACGGCGTGAGAGAGAACTGCTTTGATTTAGTCCGAATGTACTCAACTTGACATTCTACAATATATGAAACACCAAAATTCCCTCCTCTTTCATTTCATTGAGACAAGGGGCAAAATATTGCGATTCACCAGTGTCCAGCCTATTTAATCTGATGTTAAAGGAGCATTGTTCAGTGTTGAGGCTGAGGACAAAAAAGACAGTGTCTCTGGTTCTGCTGCATTTCCATCAGCCTCAGCTGTGTTTGTATTTAATGCTAAAGCTAACAAGCTAAATGGTGAACATAGTAAACATTATACCTGACATAAGTGTGTCAGCATCATCTCTGTGATGTCAGTGCCCTTGCTAGTGTGGTGGGGAATCCTCCTCTACTCTAGGTGGAGCTGCTGAGTACAGCCTTGAGCTAGTCCCTCCCAACTCCTCCTAATCAGGATCAAGTTATATAAGACACCTGTGATCTTTTGTCTCTCTCTTTGCCTCCTGCTCTGTGCCTGGTGTGGCTGTCCAGGGGCTGCATTGCTTGTGAGGGGTTGATACTAGTTTTAAACATTCTGTGGTGAGCTGGCCTGCGACTGTTCTTTTTTTAAATACTGTTCTTTTTTTAATACCTTTTAAATAAGCTGTGTGAACAAGGTTAATGGTGCCCCCCCGCTTCTTTTTAGATTCACCTGCACTTTTGTTGTTTTGCCTCTGGTCTTTTCTTTTAGATGTAACTTGCTCTTAGTTTGCTCCTTGTTTTGCTCTTGTTGGTCCTTAGTTTAACCTTTGTTCATTTGTTTATTTTTTACATTTAGTTTTGGTTTGTAGATTTAGTTTGATCTTCTGTCTTGATTTTTGCCTTGAGTTTAGGTTTCTGTTTCCTTAGTCATCTTTCTTTGATTTCTTTTGTTTGAATTTGCTTCTGGCCAATTGGGTTACACTGTATTTTTGCTTTGCTGATTATTGTTATTGTTTATTGGGTTACATTATATTTTTTGCTTTACCATCATTGTTTATTTGCTTGTGGTTTTATTTTGTTTTGAGATTCTTTTCTTTCTAGGTGGAGTGCTACTGTGGAGAGGCTAGGCACCTGTGGTGAGGGCCCTTCACTGAACTGCATGTGAGTTAACACACTGGGACACTGTAGGCTGCACCATTTGCTCTGAGGTTGCCGTGAGTTTGATTTGCTGCACTAAGGGTGAGTAGTGGTAGCACTCCTGGCACTCCTTTGTGTAGTCTGCCTCTCTGCATGCGGCCTCTGCCTAGTGTTTTAACTTGAATTTTAAAATCTTAAATATGTTGTCCTTTTAACTGAATGTTGAGACCTTCCTCCTTTTTAGTATATAACCTGTAATAAAGTACATTTTAACTACTTCATGCAGTTACAAGTATTCTTTTCATCTTTCCTTTCTTTTTCAGCAGTTTCAACCAGTTCCAGTCTTTGCTTGTTTTTTTTTGTGATTATTAAATACATTTAAAAAATCTCTTAACTCACTTCTCTGCCTCAGTAATGTATCTGTGTCTTGTACTTTTACTAAGTAAAACATGCAAAAAGATTTTTTTTTTTCTACTTGGCAAATCCTCCATTATAATACGAGTCCACCATCAGTGCACTCCGATTGCTGTATTGCATGTTACGCCAAAAACACACCCATGATTAACCCTTTTGAACCATTTACTTTATTAACATTTAACTATTTTTTCTGATCTTTCCCTAACCTTAACTAAACCAAACCCTTAAAAAAAAATTAAAAAAGAATTGATGATTGAGCTGTTTGATTGAGCCAAAGTAAACAAACTTGCACTGTATCTTAAAATCCATGTATAGACAGTATAGTCTTATTAAAGAATAAGAATCACACCAGCATTTAAACTGAAATAAGCGATGGTTGCAGATTGCTTTACATGCTCTTTAATACGGCTTTACTGCTTTATACAAAGATTTGATTGGCTATATCAAAATAAGGATCTGTGTAAATGCTGATCTGACTGAATTGCTAATTAAAACTAGGTGCCTTCAAACAAACAAAAAATAACAAAGAGCGCCTTGCTCTGTGACGGGCAGCTTGAAAAGGTTACAATAAGTTACAATAAGAGAAGCACAGTTAATCACCTAGCTATGAAACAGTTTTTGATCATTTAAGTGCAAATGTGTCTGTTATGGATTCAGCTCCTTGCTTGTGAAGCAGCAGACAAGTTTGACAGTAGATTTACACTTCCTCTGCCTACTTTTTAATGTGTTATAAATTTATAATTCTTCCAGGTTTAAAGATGAGGTCGGATGTTTAACGCTGGAGTTCGCCTTTACTTTATTTGTGCTGTCGAGCTAACTCTCTCTTTCTTTCTGCTCTCTCTGTGTCTTAATCTCTCTCTCTCTGGGGTTAGTCTGTTGGGTTTAGGCCTTTCTAGCCTGTTAAAATTGAATCATTTCCAAGGAGGCACTCAGCTCTCTGGCGAACCACAAATTTGCAGTGGAAAAAAGAATTAGGACTTCAAAATGTGTGTTGCATGCCACCAAAGACACATCTATAAACATGATGCAGTCTGATGGTGCTCAAATTTTCTCGCTTCAGTGTTTTCGGGAGTGATGCAAAAAAAAAAAAAGTGCTGCTTCTGTAGACTCAAGAGAAGTTTTTGTCCCATAGTGCAATGCAAGGCCAGAGAGAGTGTGTGACAGTTCTCAGACAGTGATGAATATGCAGTAGAGGCATCTACATTCACTCAAACTGTGGTGAAAAGAATGACAATTCCATGCCATTTGGAACGTTTCCTGATAAAGTATTATCTTCACCAATAATGAGAACTGAGCAAATTACTTTTTCCCCCAACTTCATTATACAAAATACCCCCCAAAAATAGTGACGTTCAAGAAGTCTCTCAGAAAGTCCTTGTGCAAATGCATGTTCCTCGGCCCGGTAAAGCAGTTCCATGTCAACCTGTTCCAGGACTCCCCTTCACCTCCCCTGCTGTCTGACCCGTGCTAACGTGGGCTAACGTGACAGTTTTCTGTTCTGACATCGTGTTGGTGAAACAAACTCCCAGGAAGGATCATGACTGCAGAATCTTTGCCATCTCCAAAAAAGACTCACTTCTTAAGACGTGATCAGGATGATCAATACCCTTTTGGTGCTATTTTTGGGTCTCACCTATGTGAAATATCTGATACGTGACCAAGTGGGTTGTGATGCATTCTAGACAGATGTTATGAAAGTGTTAATGTATAAATCGCTCCATGAAGCATACGTAATATTTACTCCGCCGAAGTGTAGCTGCGTCAGTAAGTACTCTGTGGAAGATGCTTCTCCTCTACAGGATCTGTCCCCCCGTGATAACAACCGCTGAAGTCGTAATGATGAGAGGTGAATGAACAGACACAAATACTGAGTTGCCAGTTTATTAAGTACACCTAGTAAAATTAATTCAGGCCAATGCAATAAATTCCACCTTCATGAAGGTTCGGATGTTCATATGAATCGTATCAGAAGGGTGATATGCAAAAGTAATCACCCTTGTTTTATTACATCAATCGCACCGATCAGCATTTATGTTATACAAATCTGTGTACCGTGTGGGAAGGAGGGATTGGTTACGAATCATTAGTTTGAGGGAATGAATTAGTAATGGATGTGCAGAACTGATCAGAAGTTTCGCCCCGCATACCTGCCAGGCTCCATCAGAGGCATTGGAATATATTATTTTATCTAACTCTGGTCGGACCGAACAGATAGGTAATGGCATGAAATCAAAGGCAGCGATCTCAGCCTCATAAATACAGTATAAGTGGTGGAGAATATACAATATATCAGCTGGAAACAAGAAGTTGAATCCAAAGTTTAAGAAGGACCACTGCACTCATCCCAAACTCTTCTCCTACCTCTTCGCTCTCCTTCATTCTCACTGCTATTCTTAGCTGTTCTCAGTTTCTGTGGGCCCCATCCTGCTGCTGTGCTCCGTCCAGCAGAATGAGCTCTGACTGTCCTCTCTCCCACCCTTTCCACTTGGGAGCAACACAAAAATATTGTTTTGGTTTGTTTGTTTTTTTTTGTTTGTTTTTTTTTTTGCTTTTTGCTTTTTGCTTTTTGTGATTTGCTATTGCTTATTTCAGTGCTCCAAATGTTTCATGTCAGCATTCCAACTGACCTTCATCACAGCATGCTTACTGTTCTGCAGGTGGTCAGGTAGACAGGTATTGGTGGTGATTTATCAAGCAATCGCTCACCAGTTTACAGTTGTCATTGTTTTGGGATGTGTTTTGTCAGCAGGAAGAGGTTTAAACTTTTTTTTTTTTTTTTTTTTCTGTGTACATGTGATGGTTGGTGTAGAAATTCTGAAACACTGCTACTTAAATTTGGTTAAAATTTAAATACTCAATTTCTTTATGATGACTTCTTTAAGCCAATGAGTTTAAATAGATTTACAATAGACATTTGAACTTATAGCAGGTTTAACTAATAACATTAAAGATAGCTTAGGTACATTTTGAGTGTGTCCATGAGTGATATCAGTGAGTTCACATGTATAATGATGGGGCCCTGGAACTGGAGTACTTAAATGGAATGCAGATATCATTAATGTTATTAGTTTTCAATGGCTAAACCTGTTTCCCTGCTGTGAAAAGTCTCTATTCTAATCCTGTTCAAAAACAAATAATACTAAAAGTTAGTAGTTAGAATCCACTTTTACTACTTTTAGAGCGACTACTTTTAGAGTGAAAATATATGCAAGAAAACCCCAAAAAACCAAAACAGAGCTATGGAAAAGGAGCATTAGAACAAATGAATCTTGTGGTTTTAACCTTGCTCAACACCCATCTACAACAAACTCAAACAAGCTGAGTGAATCTCAAACATTTGAACAGAGAATGTTCCTTCTGAGCCAACTAAAAATGTTGAACATCTCACAATAAAGATCCAATTACCAGAGTCCTTCTGACATCTCTCTCAGTGTTCCCGCTCCCACGCAGTGTGCTCACTGAAATCTTACATCATCCTGACAGTGACTGTGCTGTGAGACCTTGTCTATGTACTGTACAGGGCCTGTGTTTGATTACATGTTAAGCAATCAATTACATACAATGGTGGACTGGAATAATATATATATTTATAAAAAGAAAAAGAGAAATACTAGTCCTACTGATCTTTAGGTAAATACAATTTCTAAAACAAACATTAATGAATCATTTTGACATAATGTGTTGACAGTTTCCACTTGCCTCAAGACTTGATTTTTGGCAGCTTGAAAATAACAGAAAATATTGACTGTCACAGTAAATTGTCTACGAACAGTTAAAGTCACGCGCACACATCATGTAATTTTGACAGGAGCCTAAAGGCAGCATAATGGTCAAGTGTTAAATCAGCTCAGTTGCAAATAACGAACAACATAATGTGTCACTGCTGTCAATGGGTAGGATGACTCTATTAGCAATTAACTCAATTTATCAGCTCTGATTATCCATCGTACTGCAGTGTACAGCTCTGTCACCAGTAGCTAATTGTAAGGAAAATGAAAAGAAAAAAGAAAAACACTGTGCTTGAAATTTGGTGAAATATGTGGGCTGAGGAGTGTGTTTGATTGCACTTGCTCTCCTGCTGAGCAGATGGAAAGATCATATTCTACTAGAAGAAGCTTAGTCTCTGCTTCCCCTTATTTTCTAAAAATATAATAATGGCACTTTGCTATGTTGTGTATCTTATTATTAAGAGGGATAGATTTATGGCCCTTGAGAATTCAACCTTTACATCCTTAATAATGCGTGTCAGTATTACAGCTTGAACTATATGGGCACAGTGGCCCAGAATGGATGCTTTTATATTGTCAGGTGTGTTATGAAACAGGGAACATCCACTGAAAAAAGCTTGTTTTCTATTTTGGCATCAAAAGCTTTGCTTGAGTACAGCATTCGGGTGAACATGGTGTCAGTATCTTGGCTTTAAAGGTCATCCTGCAACAGAATCCAGACGACAAGCCCAGAATCACTGTTATTTATACAACCGTTTGTAGTGATGCTGTGATTTATGGAGCATTTTATCCCCTTTTCTTTCTGCTGTAGCCTGCTCTTAAAACTCATTTGCTCAAAGTTAATTGGTAACACTACTTTAGGTAAGCCCTATACAAACATTTAATTCATTGTTTATTACACACTACAATGTAGGGACATTTGAAAGTGTTTATTAATGTACAATATCCACCAACAATTATAGCTTCTTATATGAATACATGTTTAAATGATATCAACAGTATTTTATGAAGTTGCCATTCATTATCCACTTACAGGTTCCCACAGAGACAGTTATAGTTGTTAACAAATACATGTACATCTGCATACAACTACATTATTTTGTTTTGTTTTGCAAGACATTTATTAAATGTTTTATATTACTTATTAATGCTAAACAAAGGGACTTGTTGGTGTTACCAGTGACTTTTCATTTTTAAATGATATCACCCCCCTCACCACACAAAGTGTCCGGCCCAACAACCAGGTGGCTTAACATGGTCTTAACCAGCTATAATTATCCTGTTAATTCTCATTCTCATGCAGTTAGAGTCTGGTTAGTTAAGTTTGAATGAAGTTATCTCAAAAAACACTGCATTCTTATCAGGGCCACTCTTAAAAGCAAAACTTAAACTATGAGAATTACTCCAACGATTCAGCAAACTGTGCTTTACAACAACCTAAATAACAAAATATATTGTTTGTCTTCATCATGGTTAAACAAAAGCAGCGTTGAGTGTCAGTAGGTGGTCTAAGGTGTCCAAGGAAAATGCTTTTTGACCCGTCCATCCGCACAGACCTCCTCATGTCAAGGTTTTGCAATACTGAAACGAAAAATCACATCCACCCTATTGGAGAAGGGGCAACTTGAGTATCTCACAAACTGCTGATCTCAACAGAGAATGGTGCAAGAAGAAGAAAAAACATCCAGTGAGGATTTCTGTGGCAAAAGGGACTTGTGATTAGGAGACATCAGAGGAGAATGGCTAGACAGAGAGGGGACAGCAGTAACTCAAATAACAAAGCTTTACAACAATGCTCTGCAGAAGAGCACCTCTGAATGCATCCCTTCATGGGCACAGTCTACCCATCTTCTATTGACTACTTCCAGCAGGATAATGTGTCATGTCACAAATCACATGTCATCTCATACTGGTTCTACCAACATGACAGTGAGTTCTGTCGTGGCCTCAGCAGCCACCAGATCTCAATCCAATAGGACACCTTTGGAGTGCACTGGAACAAGAAATTCACAGCATGAACATGCACAAATCTGTAGCAACGTCATGGTTAGGAGTGTTTCCAGCATCTGGTTGAATACAAGCCATGAAGAATTCAGGTTGTTTTGGGGACAAGAGGGCTGTGGAGGGTTTTCGGGGGCAGTTTCACAAGTTTGTGAAAACCTCTATTTAAACTCCATCTGGGTTTGTTTGTGTAGTCAAGACGTTGACAGCAATCAACAATTTTTTTAAAGTCATGTGCTGCAATTTTGCGTTTTTACAGCTTCCATCTATACCAGAATCACATCTGTACCTTGTGTACAGGGAATTTATTAGGAGCTCTTGAGTAAACAATGGTCACTGCAGAATCCAGTTAACTAAAGCAAACACACTGCATCAGTTACCAGGGACAAGCTGTCTGTGCTAAGTCCACACTGTGTGAACTAGCATGTGCTCCACACGGAAGATGCTAAAAAGAGCAGTGTCTGACAACCACTCCATGCCCCAGAACCAATCACATGGGCTGGCTTCCCTTTGATGTTGACGCTGCTCACATGCAAAGCCTCCATGCAGGGGGAAAGAGAGAGAGAGAGAGAGCGGAGGAGGGATGGAGTTAAGGATGAGTTGATTTGGCAATCATTCCATTTACTTATAAACAGAAACTGTTTTTTGGACTTTGATGCATTTGATGTGATTCTCACGTGGCTTTCCAGGAGTTCATCTGAAATATGATTTGCTTGTAGAATTGGCGGTGCAGTCAGAGTAAACAAGACATTTACAAAGGTCATATTACTGTAATGTTTCCTGTTATTGCTCTTGTGGTGACTGTACTCAACGCTGAGGTAACCTTAGCTACACTGCTGTATCTACCACATCTATAAAATTAGTATGTGCTTTTAAGCTTCCTTTCAAGTGGCAAATTTCAGGGGTCGAAGGTGACTTTTTTCCCAGAATTCAATCTAATTACCTTTAAGATGTGTCTCTCACAGGAACTTCTGTGCCTAATAGCTGCTTTTATGGAACTCTCTATAGCTCACTCAGCATTTATTCTTTATCATAACATCCTTTATAAAATGATGTTTCCTGATGAAGACAAAAAAAGGGTGTCAGGACAAAGTGTGCTTCATTTACCACCTAACAAACATGTCAACAGTGAGATGCTCTTATTCCCTCTTGTTGAGCTGCTTCAGGATGGCAGCGCTGTCAGTTTACAGCCCAGGATGACCAGCCTGCTGCTGTTGTTGTGGACAGTGGCTTCAGGGTTTGTTAGAACACCTTATGCTTCATTATACGCTGCCTAGCAGGTGTCACTTCTCTGACATTTGTCTACTGGAGCTATGGTATAACAGTGCTCATTTTCACTAACTTCTCAAAAAGGCAACCATAAGTTTCACAAATAATATGGAGGTAAAGGAACGAAAGGCCATTAAACACCACAATTTTCAAGCAGTATTCACCGATTTTTTTTTCTTTTTCTTGTGGAAGCAGTGAAACAACCTGTAAATGCAACATTGACACATTGTATTATCAAACTATAAAGTTGTAATGGCAAAGTTGTTAGTGATCAGTGATCTAGTTATACATCCAGCAGACTCAGAGCAACATTAGCATTCATCTGGAGCTGATTTTCTGTTCAACCGACAAATTTAACAAGAGTACGTACTTCACAGTAAATGCAGCAGAACTAGAGATAATGGCTTTTTTACTCCACACTGTCTTCGTCCTTGTCAAACCTGGTGCTTACATCACCTATAATGCAACTCAACTGACAACAGAGATACGGGTGACAGAGGCCTGGGGAACTCACTTTTTTCTTGTATCTTTTTTTTAAGTGGTGTGTCCCTTTAAATCCAATATTCACTGTTCTTACTGCTCTGTTTTGTTCTCCACCAGCTCCCCTTTCTTGCTAGCTTTGTCTATCATTTCAGTGCTGTAGCAATAATGTTATGGGCTGTAAAACCAAAACAATAAGCTGAAAGACTCTAGAATTCCCCACAGAGAAGGGTTTTGTACTTGTTACCACTTACTTGTTACCACAAATACTTATTGTTGTTGCTAATAAGGCTTGAAAGGTGGCTCTGAAAAAACTTTTAGTTAGCTCCTTTGTGGTGGACATCAGTCACAGTCCAGTGGTGAGCCAGCGTCATTGCACAATAGCTGTAAAATGTGATATAAGACTTGTCAAACCACTCCTACAGTATAACCCATATGGATACATTCTAATTTAACTGCTCTCACGCAGCACAACCCATTGACAAATCTTTGCCAACATGTTTTAGATGGAAAATTAACTGCAGTTATAGTAAAATATTTTTTTCTGTGTGTTTATCTACCTTAGCAACTTACAAATTAGCCTATAATGAGTGATACAGTGGGCTTTTAATATAACATATACATGACTTAAATCAATGTTGACAGAATTGGGTAAAAGTAAGAAAGACAGAATAAAAAAAGAATATGTTCATTCTCTTATTGCTGTAACCATTACAGACTCACAGGGCTTTAGACTTTTATTCCCATTAATCCACTTTACATGTTACGCGTAGGTGGTCATTACATTTGATGCATTTTTAGCAGCAGAGTTGAAGCATTGTGTGCTGTTTATGTGCTCTGTGCACCTAACTCTATACCCCGCAGTACGCCTTGCATTGTGGAGGAGTGCTCTGAGCACATTAGGTGCTTTGTTTGTTTCTCATTCCTATTTTTGATTGAGTCTGAATCTATCTGCTGGTAAAAATGGCAGAGGTGGAAGAAATATTTAGATTCTTTTCCTTTTACTGTTTCAGCACCGAAAGCATTAATATTTTCAGTCTTACTCATTTAAAAGTACATAAGTATTATCAGCAGAAAGTACTTTGAGTATCAAAAGTAAAAGTGCTCATGCTATGGGAAAAGGGAGCACCAGTGAATAATGTAATCTATATCACATTTTTCATTTGATGAACATGAGGCATCAGCAGCATTTAACAGTGTTGCTGCTCAGGTGGAGCTTGCTTTAACTACTCTATGTACAGTTAACCAGTTGAGCCCAGTGGATCCACACCAGTGCTTGGGTTTCTTCAAAGGGTCACAAGATAAATGTGAGTGGACTTGAGATGATTTCTGGGAAAGAAAAGAAGAAAAAAGCCTGTTCACCCTTACAAATTTGTATTAAATGTTTGGACTTTTCTCTGATCTCGGCCGTATTTGGATAATTTGATGCAGTTATTTAAATGAAACCATTTAAGAAGTTTAGAGGATAAATGTCTCTTTGGTGAAAACTGCTAACACCTCTTAGACATCTGAAACATGACACGAGAGCCCAAATGGACACTGTTTTTTCATAAGGGGCCAATCTTGAAATGAAAAGTATAGTGGTGTATAAAATATGGAGTATAAAATACCATAAAACAGAGATACTCAAGTAGTGTGTAGGTACCTTAAAATTTTAGTACAGTACTTGGTTAAGTGTATTTGGTTATGTTATACCATTAAATAATGACTCGCAATATAGGTTTTTGGAATCATCATTCACCACCTTAGAGGGCAAAACACAAACCAATTTTTGGATTCTGACTCTCATAATCTTCCTTTTTCATGATGATTTTGTTTCATCAACAAAAAAACAAAAAAAACAACTGCATTTATATTAAGTGCAAAGAAAACAGTGACAAAGGGATTTTATTGAGTTTGTCCATCTGGACATGTATATCTCTTGTGTATCCCCTGTGTTCCCCTTCTTTCCCTTCAAAAACAACAGAACAGCCAACCCAGAGTTCACTTTAATTAGATTTAACATGTGTTCTGACAGGGAACAATACATCTCATAGCATTTGCATGACAATGCCCTCTAATTGTGCTTTTGCTTAATTCGTTTTTAATAGCTAAAGCAGCAGTGCCTGATTATATTAAAAATGGATCACTGTCACCGAGCACGCTCCTCTCTCTCTTTCTCCCTGCCCCTTTCTCAGTCTCTCTCTCTCTGAAAACTCACACCCAAATGGCCCACATGGAGAGTTATTCACAAGTATCATTAACCCTCCTGACTCTTCATTGTGTTGTTTTCCTTTGGGGAAATGGAATCCGCACTCATTTTGATGAAGAACTGCAGCGGTTCCTTTGTTTGAGCCCCAGATGGAAAGAAGCTGATACTTGATTGTGTGAATGTGGTTGCGCCCTGAACTCTAAAGTAAATAGGACTGGATAATGGTCACTTCTCTTGGGCTCTCCAAAGCCTCCCTCTCTCTCTCTCTCTCTCTCTCTCTCTCTCTCTTTCTCCCTGTGCCACTAAACCTAAATAAGGAGCAACAATTTCTACTGCAGCGAGGACTTTGATGCATGTACCTGAAAGGCCCATCTTCCCTCCACTCCACTATGCAGCAATTGGCCAGGTGTGCCGAGAAGTCAAAGTAGGCAGAATTTGAACTTCTTGCTCAAGCTTTCTTTTTTTTTCCTTTTTTTTTCCATTCTACACACAACATTTCTGTCAATTTTTGAGAGACAGCAGGTTCAGCAGCTCAGAGTGCAGCAGGTAGAGGTAGACACTGTGGGGGTACAGCTGATCCATCTCTAGAATACCAAGGTGAATGGAACGCACAGTCTAAACACCCCAAAAGAAAGACGATGGGTGCAGCTGCAGTAGAAGTGTTACAGTTCACTGACTGTCCGGTTTTCACCAAATCAAAACATGATAAACTTCTGTTAGCTGTGCTTTGAGCTAAATGCTAAATTCAGCATGCTTACATGCTGACAAATTAATGTTGATATCGATTTTATTCCTGTAAGTCATTTTACAAGAGTTTGTACAGCTGCGTCCATGCTTCTGTTGCTGTTTTTCAAATAACTAAACAGATCTGAGGAGGAGGACAGGTGGGCAGCCAATCATCTGATGTAGCACAGTGGGGTCAACGCTCCTCTCTCACCTCTCTCCATGTGGTCGCTGATACAGAGGCATTATGGGAACTTGGGTAGGAAGAAGGCGTCACTTTTAGGGAATAGGGTAACCTAACTCTGGTATATTTGAAATCCACATTTACTGTTTAATACATCTGTAGTCCTAATAAGTTTCCCATATCACTCTCCTGAACATCTGTACTAAACAGCTTTGACATTCTATTGTGTCTGCAGAACAAAACAGAGCCAAATGCAGGTGATGATAGGTAGAGATCTTCGGACATTTCATTATTACAAAAAGAAATAAGGAAAAAGCATGAATCGCTGTGGACAGAATTCGATCATGCCGATAATGCTGACAGAATAAATCTCTTCCTCCAAGGCTTCTTAACAATTCTCTCAGATCCAAGAAAGACCCAAGAAAAAGAGACAATTTCCAAACTGCCCTTTTCTTCTTATTTATTCTTTTTTTTTTTCAAGAGAGAACAATGCTGCAGGCAATAACTGGGTATTTGAAAGTTTAAAGGACTTCATTTCCTACAAATTATGTAAGGTGATGTGGGTAAACTGACTTAATAGACCGCCTCCTCCACCAGACTTTTTGACCCTTTGTCGAGACTGAATGTTCACGTCAACAGCACAAAATGATTCTATGAAACCTATTGCACTCTTCTGTCTCTGTTTCTCTTCCTTGCCTCTTCCTCTGTATTACCTACCGAGTGCATTTATTCTAAAATATGAAGTTAATGGGGCTATAAATGAAGATATTTCAATTAGTTTCTGGAGTCTTTCTTGAAAAGCAAAATGATACCACAGATGGTGATGATGCACATGTTACAGAGCTGGCATGAGTCTGTGTGCAGACAGCCCAGACAACAGTTGAAGGCAGAAAAAGAAGTAAAAAAAAAAAAAAACAGCTTCAACCATCATTGACTTAAGTAAAGAGCCAAAACTATTTAGTATTTAAGCCACACTAAAGGAAATGGCAACATGGCAGAAGTTCTTCACTCCATATTTAACAAACACCAAAAAACGTCCTTTACCTAACCCTGCTCTAATGCCAGTGGAGCTCAAGATAAGGATAAGCTAAACCCAGTTGCTAAATAACTTACGGTTGCTACCTATCCCCACGCCTCTTTCTTAGCCTCAATAGATGCACGGCTCTAAGCCAGCATTATGTCTTCATTTGATGGTGACACTACAGATACAGACGTGGGGAGAGAGTAAGAAAGGCGGCATTACATGTCACAAAGGTCCCTGGATCTCTGCACGCTGTGATCATAGGGTATACATCCAAAATGAATATGCATTTCCTGCCTCTGCTTTAGACAGGCGTGTGTGCAGCATAAGTGTCATCTGTTCATCTATTTATTTCAGCAGATAGATCTCTGACTATGTTCAACAGGTGGACACTAACTTTTTCTGCTGTTTGTACCATATACATGCACCATATTACAAAACACCAAAGAAAAAAAAAAACAATTTTGCTCATGATTATTATGGGTAACTGTAAATTGTTTCCCATTTAAGCAGACATGGAGAAACATTAATGGGCCCTTGGAGTTGTGTGTTTGGCCATTTGATGAATGTGAAGTTCAATATTCTGTTTCTTTTAGCTCTGGTTTGGTTTACACCAGCTCCTGAGGGAAACCATCTGGCTCTTTAGCTGCCAAACACCAAAACAATACACTAAAGCATTACATAGATCTGAAGGAAACTACAGAGTTAGATGATAACTTTATTTCATTTTATAACAACAAATGATGCCATTTACATTACATATGATAACATGGTCTGTTTCAAAAAAATTTATAGGTGTTGCTTTAACATCAAAAATATTGATTATTGAAAGTTTAATTTTTCCAGTGCACATCAATGCACTAAATACTTGCACAGAAATAAATTTTAGCTTTATGATCCATAAAGTCGAATAAGGCTTTAAAGATCACCAAGAGAGGTAATGATCATTGCAGCAGTCGTCACTCTGCCTCGCTCCTGACTCATTTCTCACTAATCAATTCTGTGAAGTTGCCAAGCAGCATGACATGATGCTGAACGTGGCTTTCTGTTACTGCAAATGAGTGTGTAACTAAATCACTGCTCGCTATTCTGCTCCAATACCAGAGCTGCATTGTTTTCTCAGCCATGGTTAATGTCTTTGACAGAGAGGCAAATAATTAGAGCGTCTACCTGTTGCCTCCCAATTTCCCATCCTCTAACTCTCTGTGTGGAAGAAGGGATGCAAAGAATGAACGCTGATTATCTTCACTCCAAGAACGTCAAAAATCACCCACTGAATGTGAGTATGTTCAGTCTGTCATGTTTGTTTTCTCTATGTATTTCTGTCTGTGAGACAATCTGTGCTATAGTGGAGAAAGATGGAAATCTGTGCTGTGCTGTCCAAGGCTGGAGTCCCAGAATGCCAAGCACGCTAAGGGTTAAATGAGTGAGTTTACAGAGGTGAGAACGACGACTGGCTGCGGTCTTTCTGCAACAATTAGCTGGAATAATGAAGCCTACAGAATGTGTGAATGCAACACACATACACAGCTGAGGCTGATCACGCATTTCAGCCCACACATGCAGGACAAGGAGAGACAGCCTGGAAGATAGGGCACCTGTTGTTGAGGCTGCACTTGCTCAAGGTCAAATCACTCAAGGGTGGAGAGGGGAGGGGAGGGGATGGCGAGGACAGCAAGCGAGAAAACTGTTTTACTGAGCAGGCAGTGAAAATAAAAAAATATCCATTTGTTTCAGACAAATTGCTTATGAAGTACACTTACAGTTTTAAAGAAAATATCTATAAAGCAGACCGTTTGGAACAGATTACTTTGTTTCTGTCTGTATTATATCATCTGCCTGGCGTGGCTGAAACTCTGTTCTCCAGTGATCTGACCTGCTGCAGGTCATGCTGCTCCATCAAGCAGACATGAGCTAAGATTATGCAGAGATGGACATTACAAGACATGCACGGACATTGTTCAGTTCTTCTTCTTAGGGGCTGAGAACACTACCTCCTACCTGTTATTGTCTTGTTGTCTGAGTAGCTTACGTCAGTTACAAGCTCAGGAAAACATCCACCAGGCCCCCTTTCAGCATTCTTCACCTGTTGCACTAAGTGGCAGAAAATGTTGTGATGCTGCCGCACAATAACCAACACAACACACTGGCAAACATCAGTAATAGCAAATAAAATGTGTCCTAAGCACAAATACTTCCATGTTTTGCACTGTGCAATCACTTTACTGTGTGTGTCTACACTGTATATAAAATGTTGAAAGTGCTGGTACCACACATTAAAGTTTCTGTAAAGTAACAAGTCAGCCTACAACAGAGGTCTTGTGAAAGAAATGAAGTATCAGAAACATGATTATTTTCGTGTCAAGGAGGATTTTCCCTCCACAAAAGAATCAGTGCTCCTGGTATGAGCGTCACCACACTGAACTTTACTTAAAAAAAACAAAAACAAACACAAACTTCACATTGCCAACACCCTAGTGGTATAGACAACCAGTATGTTAACGTAAACAGGTAAACAGCCAGCCAAACTCAGCTTTCATGAGCCAGGAAGCGAGCGCACTGCTCCTTTATTTACAATTTCCAAGCGTGACAGTTGAAAATCTGAGTGAAACGTAACATAAAGAAAATGAAGGAGGAGAAACGTCTCTTAATTAGCATAAAAAATGTTACTGACTAAAACACAGGTAGCATTAAGTGCTAACATTAGCCATCATCATCATTAGCCATTTGAGTAGTCACATTAAACGAATTATGAACTTTCTTTTTAATGATCTAAATTAATGGCAAATCAGATCTTTTAACCAGAGAGCAAAACAGCTACTTTCTAAAAGAAAGGTGATGACGGTGGTGAGACTCAGCCAAAACAAGCTGATAACATGATGATGAAAAACCAACAAAATGACCTGAAAGACTCTAAAAAATGCTCAATAGAGCAGAGAAGATCTGCAGATTTGATGATAATTGTGTGTGGGTTCATATTTGATCCATTTAACAAAAATGATTAGCAGCTTTTCCTGAGCTGAAGGAAGCTGTTAAGTCAGGTGACAATTTCATTTTCCCATTCATATAAGAATAGCCATTTGATTAATTTTTGACATTAAGATATTGATCATAGGTGCTTTAATAACTGGCCTGTACATAAAGTCATAAAATTGGTGCTGATGTGAGTAAAGAAATGGCCATTTGTGCCAATCAGGATTTTTACATCACAGCCTGTTGTATTTGACAGTCAACTTGTCTGAGACTTGGTCTTTGTATGGCTTTGGACTATTGAACTTTTCTGAAAAAAAAAAACAAAACAACAAAAAAACAAAAAACTACTTATATTTCCAAGAAATGCAGAAAGCAGCTTTGTCTTCTTAGGAAATTAAACAGTTTCAAGTGAGTCATTCAAACTTTGTAATTGTGCAAAAATCCCCAGCTGTAACTGTTTCAACATTCCTCTCGACTTCATGGTTTGGACACCTGAACTGCAGGCTTAGGAATAAGCTGACTAGGAGAGGTAGCGCTGGCAGCAAAATAATTGGGAAGCCCCTGATAAAGCTGAGTAAGCTGTATACTGCCAAGACAACAGATAACGCCGTAAGCATCCTGACAGACCGCTATCCTCTGTTTTCTCAGTTTGAGACTCTCAACTCTAGGAGACGCTATAGGGAGCCTTTTGGCAAAACAGAAAAAAAGAGAAAGTAAGTTGTTTTATTCCAAGTGTAAATAGGGTTTTAACCTCAAAGAAGTGGGCCATGCATCTTTAATGGATTTTAAGTAATTGTTACTTGTATGCTGTTGTGTTTTCTTGACCTTTGTCTTAGTCTGGTTGCCACATTTGTTCTATATGTTAATTGACTTACATGTTACCTGTTCTCGTGTTTCTTTTAATGTGCTCATGAGCCAAGGACAACTCTGGTGGACAATTAAGTTTTGTTCTATTCTATAGAACTCATTTATTCAGACATTAATATTCCCTAGGAGGCAAAGGTACATGAGGCAACTCAAATTAATTCAAGCAACTGTACAAAGAGTTGCATTTACAAGAGAGCTGTCATAACCTATAACTTCAACTACAGTCACTACATAGAAACCTGGAGTCAGGCCTGCAGGGTAAAGGGCATCTGAGAATAAGGGATGATTCTGCTCAAATAAAAGACCTAACTGAAATCAAATCCTGTTCTTTTTACAACACACAGACTACAACCACTGTTTACTGGGAATTTATCACATACACATATGAGAATGAGAATAGTAGAATTCAGTATACTCCTATTTGGAATCTTGGTTACTTACTTAACTTTTATTTTGAAAGAATAGTTTTTTCATTTGTTAAATGTCAAACCCAGAACCCTGTAGCATGCAATTAAATGAGAGTGAACCTTTGTTTAAAAATGAAACACAGTGAAGATAACCTATTATCGACCAATTTTGTTTGCATTCATCTACATAACAAATAAGTGCATTTTAGACTTTCTTCCATTTTTCTAGTTTATTCTAAAGGACACATTTAAAGCCTCATTCAGAAAGGCTTAACATTAAAGGTAGCCTGGAAACCAGACCAATCAGTGAGCTGGAGACAGAGGGCAGAGCACAGCAGACGGGACCACAAGCAGAGGAGAACAAGTTTAGTCAAGGAGTTACAGGCAATGAACAAAATATAGCTCTGAATGGCTTGAACACAGACTGATAAAGCAGGTACTATGATCTGGCAGGGTGGCTGGGTATTTGTAGAAGTCTTGATTGGGATTGCAGCTGGTGGAGCTCTGCTCTGACTAACTCCAGCACACCTGTCTCCACTCAGTCAGACACACAGGGAGAGAGAGAGAGAGAGAGAGAGAGAGAGAGAGAGAGAGAGAGAGAGAGAGAGACTGCAGGCCAGGCAGAGGTGGAGGGCGTGACAATCGGGAAATTACAGGATATTGTCTATAATAAGCATCAGCATTCCACAGGAGGAAGCCAAAAAGCTCCCCAAGCAGAGCGCAGGAGAGTTGTAGGTGAGGCTTACACGCAGCAAGTTACTCAAATAAGATTTTGTTACTCAAATCTTACCACACAAACATTAAACACATACTAATTTCATTCACTGTGATTGGATATTAGCAGTACCTACCCTCAGCTGACATTACAACAGTACATTTGATGACCTTTCACAGGGTCTTACTCTCCATCTGTCCGATTAGCAAAACCTTTTTTGACTTTAGTCTATTTTCACGAGCTCCACTTCAGATCCACTTTAAAATACAGGGATGTCTCTCCAGACAGGATTTAAATTACAGGGCGACCAGCCAGATCATAGAAAAACAGTAGGTAATTGTTGCTGTAATAATGTCTTTGGTGGGGGTGAAAAATAACCCACTTATGTCATCCGGACAAGATTAAAATCACTGGCAAGCGCAAATCATGTTTAAATCCCCTAGGTCCCCTAGAGAAATTCATCTAATCCAAATGCGGCTCTAGCTGCAGCAAAACAAACTGGTCCATTTCAGGCATTTAGGTGTAAAACATGTTTTATTACACACAAAAAAAATTATAACCAGAGGCTCAAGTGGAACAGCGAAGAAGCTTGGTGTAATCTGGAAAAGTGGCTGGAGCGGCAACACAACATAAGCAGGTGGGGTCGGGGCAGGGTGCAGTAATGGTCAATCAAATCAGCCCTTCTCATCTTCTTTAAAAGCAGTGACCATCCTCAACATGGTATGTTCATGTTATGACAGGGGAGTTACTGCCCACTGTTTCCTAATGGGGAAGGAGGAAGTTTAGAAGAACGGTTGAGAGAAAAAGGCAATTATTGCCCAAGGTGCTGCACTTCAGTTTATTATGTACAGCAATTCAAATATTCCTTTCCAATGTCCTTCTACTGTATTAGATAAATTTATATTTAAATGGTGTCCATCCTTTTTACACCACAGATAACATTTTGATTAACCAGAGAAAAAGATTTTTTTAGAGCTATACGTGAGAAAAATGTCTCCAAATCTTTAATAGAGTGTGATGCACCCTGAGACGTTTCACAGAATTTTCACTGTATAACCTTGTGGAGTGGTTCACCACTTTTATTTGAAGAAAAGAACAGATGACCATGTACTAATGATCACCAAGACAGTCAGCGTTTGCAGCAGCAGTGGCTGCAGCGCATAAAGGCAATTAGGGTATTTTAAAAACCCTTTGCTCCTGATTGCTCCCATTTGCATGAAAATCTTCCGACAGTTCTTCTTGGAGTCACAACTCAATCATATTTAGATTCACTGTGCATTGCACTTGCCAGGGAAATCACTATTTCTAATGTCCATCACAGATAAACGTCAATGAATCCCTTTAGAAATCATAGGGGAAAAAGTGCCTTATAACTCTGGAACTTTGATGGGTCTGTGTAATCTAGTGATACCATACTGTATATAGAAGTGGTTTTGCCAATATGTTAAGAAATCACAGGCTATAATATAAGGAGTCTTCCTTCAAATAAGTCTGAGGGAGGACCCACAGTGTCAGATTTTGAAAACTATGGGGTTAGAAGATAAGCATGGTGTGCGCTCAAGCCAACTAAAAAAAACATGGCATGTCACACTGTGTGAGATAGGTGTAATAAAGTCTTGGTCACAGTTCAATTGTGCAATGAACTCTTCCAGTTCTCATGTTGTGAAAATGTAAACATCAATCAGCTGCAAAGAGGAGGAGGAGTCGAAGATAGTGAAGCTGGTTTTGACCCGGGCAAAGAGACCAGCATGGAAGGATGATTTTGCAAAGTTTTGACACAGCATGTCTTTGGTGACAGAAGCTATCTGTATAGGCCGTCGGTGGACAAGTCTCACAGTGTAATCCAGGAGCACAGTTTTTGATTGATGACCAAAGCTTTCAACACATTTATTTCAAGATTGTCAACTTTCACCAAAGACAAAGGCAAAAATAAATAAATAAATAAATAAATAAATAAATAAATCACAAAGCAGTCACAGTAGTGCTCCGTACCGGCTTGTCTGCAGCAAAGACCTTACGATTTGTTAATCAGCCTGTGTTTGCACTTTGATTTCCACCAAGATGGAAACAAACAATTACCTTGAGGCAGCAATTTACATTATTGATGACACCAACGGTGCTGCATGTGTCCGTGTGCATCGTACAAGCTCTTGTTCTGTTTTGCCAATTTACAGTCTCACTTTTAATGATTTTGGCAGAGGGTCTGGTTTTTGAAAAGAAAAAAAAAAAGTTACTCTCTTTTTACTGTTAACTTAGCACCTTTTCACTGAGAATGAGAAGGTAAGAGTATCTTAAAAGAAATAAATCAACTATAGGTGAACTAAAAATCACCTATCGTTTGGGGAAAATTCAACATTCAGCAGTTAACATCTGCAAGGTTTGAAAAAAATAGTAGTAGAGTAGTGTCCAACTAGCTTGTTGAATTTTGTGTTTATGTGTGCGTTAATGTGTTATTTATAATGGGTTAATTAAGTAACATTTGTCTTGAGTATGAAGGTAAGAGTATGAATCAAACAGACTTTTAGTTGGATTCCTGAGGATATGCTATATTTGTGTTTCACATGATTTATGGGACTAACGCAAGCGTTAGTCCCATAAAACCAGCTTCTCCAACAGGCTAACATCAACTGCACTCTATGCAATGTAAAGCAGGTTTCATTTTTTTAGATCATTACCAGCATATTTCCTTCACAGCTAACACACTACAAGAACATATTTCATTTCATTTCTTTTTCTTTTTTTTCTTCTTTTTTTTTTTAAACTAGCAAAATAACATAACTGTAATACAAAAAAAAAAAAAAAAAAACAGTAATAATGCACCCCACTTCTGGGGACCTTACTCTCTTCCCTGTCACATCAGCCGTGAGATCTGCCTTCTTGTAGGTTTTAAGCATCTGTATTTGTCAACTCCAACTCCTACAATGCACCTAGAGACCTGGCACTGGTTCTCTTTCTTCATGCTTTTAATGCAACTTGACCACAGGCAGGTTATATATTTATGCACACACACACACACTATATATATATATATATGATATTTTTACAGCCACTCCAGAGCTCCATGCTGGAGGCAAGCAGTCAAAGTCTGTGCTCTGCACTGAAGCTGCATGAGGCAGGTCGGTGGAGGAAGACTGAGGGCCTTTGCCCACTTTGATCTAAGTGACAGGCCTGAGAAAAACATTTGGCTCTGACGGAAAACACTAACTCAGGGAAAAGTGCACCTCATCCCTCCCGCCCGGGCAGAGACGTACAGTGGCTGTCTGTACGCTTTAACACGGCCTGTTTCCATCACCAGCACTCAGAAACCACACGGTGAGCGAGGCAAAAGATTTCCTGTCAGAGAGAGGAAAGTCTGTGTGTGCAAGAATGTGTGTGTGTGTGTGTGTGTGTGTGTGTGTGTGTGTGTGTGTGTGCACCTTTTTCTCACCTCATGTCTCACACTCCTTCCACTCCAGCTTCTCAGGGATTTCTTAATGATATTCCACTTTAAGCTTTCCTGTGACCCGTCAATCATTAAAGTTAAAACAAAAGCACTAAACACTTGTCGTTTAACAGCGGGGCTCTTCAACTAATGTTTTTTTTTTTTTCCCCGCTTCCAGAAACACTTTACAAGCAGATAAATTCCTCTTTCAGCTGAGCAGATGCATCCTGCAGAAATCGCTTATCTATCATTCTTAAATGGTTATCCCAGTCTCACATAGAGCAGTTGGCATCCTCTTGTTAAACAGTCACGCAGTTCTTTTTTTTTTTCTTCCCTCTTTCACCCCCCCCCCCCCCCCCCCCTGTGGACCAGCGAACACTGCGACAAATGTCTTAATAGCTGCATTTGTTCACTTCTCCCCTCCACAGCGACATGAATTTTAAATGGCTCCTGTTTAATTTACTGCTGCAGAATGTCTGGTATTTTGCAGAAAACGCTGAGGGCGAGCAGTCTCTCTGTGGAAGGTGAAAGGCAGCGCTTCATTCGGAACTTGCTTCATCACTCACGCAAAAATCTCTGCTATTCAACAGGTAATCAGAGATGCTAAGAAAACCTGGGGCAAGAGGGAATATCTCAGAGGCAAAGTCACCTTGAGACCTCCATCTGGTGGAGCATATGCTCTGTGTGTACCTGTCTGCAAGGAAAATAAGCCTGATTTGCTGTTGCACTGTTATTCTTTTACTTCTTCATTCCATCTTCCACTTGTTCCTCTTCTACACCTGCTCTCTGGTCTCTTCTGGTACATCTTACAGTCTGATCATATCAAAGGTTTCTGGTCTCAGCAGTGATGGAAGAGTTTACTTTGTTGAGCTTATTTTGTTCATTTCGGCTCAATATGCTGATGTGGCTCTAAAGCCATGACAAAAGAGAGGGAGATGAGGGATAAATGCAAATAATGACTAATTTATTTGAAGAAAGAGCGTTACAATGAGCACAAAATAAATGAAAAACACAATGAGGTGGTAATCTCTGTGGTCAGTAGCGAAGGAGTGTGTGTGGATGAGTGAGATGTGTGTTAAACGAAATAAAACAAGAGACGGGTTCCACTAGAACTGAGGAAGGGTAGGGATTTGTATCAGGGAACACCTGGTCCAGGTGCCTGCTGCAATTACAGACACAGAACTCACAATTCAGGTAAATGAGCCTGAGGACCATCAAACCCTACCTCCGTATGGACAGGGTCCCAAAGGGAATCCAGGCACTAAAGTATAATAAATGCAAAGTGATAAGGAAAGAAAGAAAGGGTTATTAAACCTAATGTCGTGAGGCAGCTCTGCTGCCTCTGGGGTTTTTGTTGTTTTTGTTTTCTCTCTCTATCTCTCTTCTCTGTCTCTCTGTGTGCATGTGTCAGTATGTACGTATGGGTGTGTGTGTGTGTCTTCAGTGTGGGTGTGTTTTCAGGTAGTGGATTCCTGGGCGGCTCCTCCCTACTCCCTCCACCTGCTCGGGCCGATTGCGCACACCTGTGCGCAATCTAGGCGCAATCAGTCCTCTCACCAAGTATAAGAGGCTCAGCATTCCTGTCCACCCTCTCCAGTTCATTCTGTCATCTCCTGTGGTGACTAGATCTCTGTGCTCTTTCTTGTTGTGACTTTCTGTGGATTTACTCACCTGTTTTCTGGGCTTACTCCTCCTGACTCTAACTAACCATCGTGCTCTCTTCCTCTGCAGTCACTTCCAATTTCTTCCCACGTGTCTTGACCCTGCCACCCAGGAGGAGGAGTCCGTCCTCTTCCCTGTCTTTACTTTTGTTTTTGAACTTTGCATTAAAACTGTTGAAATCTATCCGCCACTTCTCCTGTCTGCATTTGGGTCCTGGCCCTCCTTATTGACTCTGCATTACACCTAAGCCAATTACAGGCCCCAAACTGTAGTAAACAGATCTGGATGATATATCAAGTTAATTCATTTATTTCAAACTTTTGTTTAAGCACAATGTGCACAATGTCTAAATTGTGCAAAATATTATCACAATGTGCTCAATGTTCATTTTCAGCAACACAGATAACAGCTACTTCATTCGCTGTCTTGTGAAAACTTTGAAATGACTGCACACACTGCAGTTTACAGGACTGTGTGGACTCCGGGGGTCTCGGGCCATGTCCGGGTGGCTGGCTCGGTCTGGCGAACAAGTGGAAAAAAAAGGACAATGCATTATCTCTGGTTACGAGTGGTGAAGTCATGGGAGTTGACTGATCAGTGTGTGAATTCTACTTTGATCAGTAGGTCTCTACTTGCTCTTTGCAGCTGACTGTGCAGATATCAGTCTTGAAGCACACACAGCGGGAAATTAATTGGCATACAGACTTTTCTGCTCTGTCTGGGATGAAACTGACTATTAGGGTGTATGTTTTCCACTGCTTAGTTGGAGCATGGTTCTGACAGTCCATAGCTGTGCAGGATAACTTGTATATTTTGAACATGAATAAAGAAGACAGCCTTGCAGATCGTGCCCAACCCTGTAAACAATGTATTGTGATTTTCAAGTAGCTCATTTACTGGATAGTGCTAAAATCTTCCATTCCAGCACATCTCCAGTCCCACCAAGTTCAGGTCCACATCTTGATCCCATTCTCTGCTACCACTGACCTTTTCTGGTGTCTGTACCAGGCAACAAGAAATCCCTGTGCTCAGTACGAGCATCAGTCCAGACCTGATTTTTGTCATGCTAGGCTTTCCAAGTGTGAGGGGTCTGTTGGCATTATGCTCAAACTCTTTGTGTGTTTGCCCCCATTTCCTGTATTTGGCCCAGATTTCATTCACACTCCATTTGGACCACAATAGAGTTCTCTTGGAGGAAGGTTGTCAGGCATATTGTTGTCAGTGTTATTTGGTGGCACTTGACTTTGAGTGTCTTTCATCTACTCAAAACTACCAAACAAGCATATAAAAATAAACTGATCCTTACGTGCCTGACCAACATTTTTGCTGAATGAACTGTCAGTAAATAGAACACCAAGCTGGAAGTTGCTGTGTATATACAAAAAACTAGTTCTTATTTCCAGACAAAATGTGAGACCCACCAGTCAGTATTCTATTACCAAACTTGTTTCCATCTAAAAAGCATCTGGGTCTGGCTGAATCCTATTTTCACCCTCTGATTTGGGAAAGACATGGAGGATCAGCCCTCTAGACTTCAGTCCTCTGATGGCCACACCATCATAGCTTGGTCCCTACTCAAGGGCCACTTCCCTCAAAGGACACCACTGCTGCTTATATCATTCAAGGAAAACTATCAAACACTTGCTGGTTCCAGCCTTTCAAAGATTTGCTGCTTTTCTCTGTTTTTATATCATACATTTTATCTTTGGATATAAATTTGGATACATAGTGTTTTAGGGAGTTGTGATGGGGCTCTTTCACTATTTTTGACATCTAAAAGACTTACCGTTTAATCCATTAATCAAAAAAAGATAAGGTTTACAAAGTAGCACCTTGTCTACACCAGCCACATAACAAAACCAGTGGCTGCAGTGTCTACACAGGAAGTGTGGACACTGAAGATACCTTGTCCTCTCTGAGAGGTTACCAGGCAACCAGCAGAGATTTGTAAAACTTGTTTTTACACTTTGGTATTTGTACGGCTTTAACCACACTAATGTTTCACAATGTGGTAATTAGTGAACCAGAAGTGTCCAGTCTTTATGCTAAGCTAAGCTAACTGTCTCCGTGCTCAAATTATATAAATCATATTAATGGACAGGTATGAGAGTTGTGTCAGTCTTTTTTTTTTTTTAAGTCACAAAAACAAAGTAAATAAATATATTTTCCAAAATGTAAAACTAACATTCCTCTGAAGCTTGAAAATACGCTTTAGGTCCCAGATGTGGGTGTAAAGCTTGAGCGAAGCATGCTTTATTACCCAGCTGGCCTAGACTAAAATCAACGCACATCTGTTCTGTCGATCGTGCACGAGGAGCACGACTGAAAAATGCGACTCAAATGTGTTTCATGCAGGCAAGTCCATACTTCCATCCACGACCTTTGACCTTTTATATTATTTTGAAAGGACATTTGCAGTACACGAGCTAGAGTTATTGGGTAACCATAAGTTGCAGAGGCGCCGAACATGGCTGTATTAACTGAGGTAGATATAGCGCCCACCACTCTTGCTGCCAGTTTGTCCCAGTGGTCAAAAAAGAATTTTCCCTACAGAAAAAAAAAAGGATTCTCCTCTACACGTACATCCCTGGGGCAAACCAGCTCTTGTAGAAGCACTTTGTCTGACTGTCCGACACTTCATATCAGATACATCTCTTTATACTATATATTATGTGTCACTGAGAGAATCAAAAATGCAGTGCACACAGATATACACATCTCTGTCTCACACTCACAGACTTTTCTCTCTGTATAGAGACACTTGATACAATAGTAATTGTTTTGTTATGCTGTAGTACACTGTTTGGAAGAGGTGATTGATTTTTCGTTTTCACACTTCTGAGAGCACAACTTGCTTGTCTCCACTTTCCCTGCCTTTTACAGAGGCTGTGCATAAAATAAAAATAAAAAAAATTCTTCAGCCATACTGCCAGTTAGGCTGAAAGAGAAAGTTTGGACCCTGCTTACATATTCTCCCAGCGTTTGTGGAGTTAGCTGTGATGAATGGCGCCTTAGATGTACCACCTATCTGTGTTCACCCTGCACAACAGGAGAGTATTATCACTCTGTTCCTAGCTGGTCGAACACACTCCCAGTCTGTTCGAGACATCATTTTGCAAGCTGAACACTCTCTGTTCCGTCACATTTTGTTGTGGCTATAAGATAATGGGCCCTATGTGTGAATCAGGTGTTCCCAAAATCCCACAGATGTGGGAAACACAGAGAATCCATTCTTGGTCACGCTTTATGCTAACGCTCACTAAACTCATTCATAAGCTATTTTGTTTTTTGTAGAAATTGGCTTTATTTTGCTCATGAGTCACATTTCCATCAAAATGCAGCACAAAATTTTAACCAAATTTCCAGAAAATTGTCAAAAGAAAATTGGAGTTCGTGCGTATTCCCATTCAGTATTGTTATGAGCGGCTGCCAAATAAGCACTGTCAACACCAGTCACAGATATAAAGGATGTGAAAAACCATTATGTTTAATCATGTATTTTATAGCCACAGTCTCTGAGACTCCAGAGGTAATGCATTATTTTCTTTAGCAAACTTCTGAAACACGTCGTCAGTTCGTGACGTAAGCAATTTTCATACAATTAGGAAGCCATGAAGTATAATGTTGCTAAAACAATTATAAGGCAGCTTTCTGAGCTGCTAAGGAAGGCCAAACACAACATTCACTTTAACACCCTTAGTTTTAAATGTCAGGGTTTCCTGGTGGCAAAGTTAAGATGCACCACAGCAGCATCTCCAGTTTGATTCCATCTGGGGACCTTTGTTGCTTTACTATCACGATCAATAAAGCATAAAATGTCAAAAATAGTTATCTTTAAGAAAGCGTAAATTGTCTTCCCATCGAACACAATACTTCTTGTCAATGCTGAGTACAATTTGTTTCTCTTTTCTTTGAAACTTAATAACAAGTTTTAACAAGACATTTGCCTCGCTGAATTTTTTTGGCACTGCAGGTCTATCAGTCCACTATGCGTAGGAATTATGTTCATAGTGGATGATTCCTCAGAGTACAATTTATGTTGAATGCCAACTTTCAGTGGGAATGTAAAAAGCAGTGTGCCCTTTAAAAAGGCATCAATTTTGGGGTGTGGATGGGCATCTGGCACTTCAGACTTTGATGCAAGAGACCAGATGTTGTGTGCTGTCACAGTCTAAAATATAAAACTTTGCCCAGCCATTACCAAGTGTTGTAGTTGACTACTCTTAATCATACCCTGCCCACGAGGACCCACAACAATTTTATTCATTTTATTTATTCATTCATATAGGTTGTAGATGTTTATACTGTCAGCAGTGCCAGTGCAGTCCATCTCTTGGTGGCATGGGAAGGTTTCTTATACTCAGACAAATCAAATTAAACTGACTCCACCTTATCTTTTTTATTTTTGAACATCAGCTTTTGATTTGTCTCTCACACTGTTGAGGCAGAGTCCACCCAATCTTTATCATCATATATCCTCGTAACAACTAAATGCCTTTTCCTTCAACAGCTTTAAGCAACACTTAAAGACTCAGAATACAGTATGCCATAGATAAATGTGTGTGACCAATGTCACAGCTGTTGCACCCTGTAACAGTCTGAATTTGCACCTCACATTTCAACTTTAATTTGTCCAGCAGACAAATGACTTCCTTCTGCCGACTGTGTGCCAAAGAGGTCCTCAGATCATAACAGACAGGGTGAAATATGATGAGTCTGTAACTAAAAAATTCATTGGTTTTGATGCATAATTTAATTTGTGGTGTGCCGATGGATCTTCAAAGTCCTGATGTACTCCATATTTCTGTGGAGGAGTTGGATGTGTCTTATTCCTGTTGAATGGCAAAGATAAAAAAAAAAATTAGATGAAATTGAGGGCACATAAAACATACACGTTGACACATGCAGTCTGAAAATAGGCAGGTGGTTTAACATCTGATGTCTAAAATCATAGAGTCTCCACTAGTTTGATTTCAAATCTCACCTCCTGTTGTAGTAGTAGAAAACCTGTTTGATTTTGACGACTCTAGCTAACATTAACTTAGAAATGTAGTCTGCTAATGTCAACGACCAACTCCCAGCAAAAAGCAAAACATCTGATATTCAGAACCGACTTGTGCTTTGTGACATGGTGCATTATCATGCTGGAAGTCATCATTAGAAGATGGTAAATAGTGGCCATAAAGGGATGAACATGAACACCTAGAAAGTACGCCCCACCATTACAGCACCACTGCCAAACTGGACTGTTGTCACAAGGCAGGTTGCATCCACAGGTTCATGCTGTTAGTACAATGTTGGGATAACATATGTTTTCTTTAAGGTTTCCCACCATTTTCAATTTTACTGGTGCACTTCTCATTACGTCATCACATTGTTCCCTCGTCCTCTGCAGTGGTTAAATGACACCCAAATTATTAGTATTAGCTCCACAGACCATTTATCTCAATGTGCCCAACTTTTAATATTCACATAATGGTAATGGATGGAAACATACATTAATTTTTCTGGAATTTCGGTTGAAATTTGCACACTCGAATGGAAACGTGTGTGTGTGTGTCTGTGACAGGAGTGAGGGGGAGGGAGGCAAACTGTGTGAGCAAAAGAGAGAGAGAGAGAGCACTCTCTCTGCTGGAAAGAGTTTTAATATCATACTGCAAAATTCTGTGTTATTCTCTGTTCGTGCAGGTAGAATATTTTTGAGATTTTAGAGGTATCTGTGACATTTATTTCTCTTCCCATTTCAAAATCTGCCAGGCCCAAAAATCCTGGCCCAGCCGTGATAACCCTTAGTTATCATCATCTACCATCATGACTGAGTCTACCTGCACATAAAAATGAAGTGAGTAGGAAACAAAAATAAGTTGTGGTGCATAATGATAATGAACTCCACTGTTTGCTTGTAGTGTAATAAATTAACTTTTCTGAACAAATTCTAAAGTCTAAATTTGAAGATGACTGATTAAAAGGATCTTATTTTACAATGTATTTCAATATGGACCAATGGACACATAATGGACACAGGAGGCACAAGGTAAACTGCCAATTACAGCTGCAGACTGCGAGTGTGATGTCTGCTATGTGGTTGATTAATAGTATAATACTGATAACATGGTATGAAACTGATTCTGACAGTCTGGGTAAGGAGTTAAATATTTGAAGACAGCTTGCAGTGAGTGCCAGTACGTATATGTTTGCTTGCAGAGGCAGCATATAACCTCGTAATGTCAACAGTTCCATTCAAGGCTTGATGTATTTCACAGAGAAAAAAAGGAGCCCTAGCATTGCCTCGCTCTGAGCCGTAAGAGCTGACACTTCCAGCGGAAGAGCATTGTAAAATTCTGTGTTCCTGCGACACAACGTTGAACTCTGTCCTCCAGATTTGCTCATTCCATAGTTTTGAACAAAGGTTGAACATTCACAGGCAAATCTTCACAGCGTGACCTTGCTCACAGCGACATCATATTGCTCACAGCCAAAGTGTGGGCAGTGCTGACGTCCCTGCCCCAACTTGTTCCTCTTTCACCCTGGAAAACACAGGGCGATAGGGCTTAGTGGTAAAGCCTATAGTTTTCATAGAGCTGTGCAGGAACTTCAACCCGGGTTTAAATTTTGTTCTGTATAGCCCATAAAGGGTCAGACAATCGTGCTCCGGGAAACAATTCAATAGATTAATTTTCATAACTTCTACATAACATTCAACAAGATTTGGACTGAAAAAATCTGGGTGATATGAAATCAATAATAGCTTTAAAGTGGTGTGGCCAAATGAGAATAAAATGTTTGAGATTACACAACAATCACGACCTGATGCTTTAGCCTTCTGATAACACAGACCCCCGTCATGTTTAGCTGAGTATCTGGAGTCCTGCATTGCCAGTTCATTCGACCCAGATAGCCAGGGTTATATTGGGATTTGTGAGAAAAGGGAGCCCTCATTCAAACTCTGTTGAAGAGGAAGAGCAGCTTCCAAAGCTTAGGTATTTACTTACATATTAAGTAGATCCTATATATTGTAAAAGCAGCAGAGAAGGAGTGTTTGGAGTTTGAATGAATAACCACACAGGACAGAGCTTGTCTTCCAGACTCCCTGGGTGTTTGTGTGTGTACGTGTCCCCAGTGGAGCGGCAGTGAAGCGAGTGTTATCAACGGCTCTGCTGAGCCTCAGCTCCTGATCCTCAGCAGGCTGATTATGTCTACTCTAAACAAAGCCCACAATTCTCTCTTCTGTCCTACCAAAAGCCCCTTGATAACAATACTGAGCCACTCAAAGCAATACGCTCACTTTTCACAAGGAACCGCAAGTGAACAGTAAAGATGCATGCAGTCTTGTTTTCTACATCCTTCCCTCCTGCTGAATCTTAATCTTTTCTTTCTTTTTTTTTTTTTTGCACTAACTGGCATAAAATTTGGCATGGATATTCACTTCCCTTTGAGAATGAATCCTATTGATTTTGGTGACCTCCTGACCTTTAATCTAGCATCACCATCAGTATAAACATTTTCTCTCAACCAAAAGATTCACACAAAATATCAAAATATCTGCCGATTTCTTTTAAATTATCAGCCAGTTATTCATCGTGTTCATGGAGCAATCGTCCTGTTTTGACAACGTTTTCTTTTGTGCCACCACAAGGCCGAGGTTTCTGTTTGCACATTAGATGTGATGCTATTTGGAAATGCTTTGTGTAATGTAAGCATCTTAGAAGCGGAAACCTGGAAGCAAAGTATGAAAAATGTTTTTTGTTGACTAGCGTTCCATAAGTATTTATAATGGGTATTGTACCCATCATTCAAAACAGCCAAATATCTACCACATTTTCCCATTGAATGAAAAGCTACAAAACATAAGTGGGCTATCCTTGAAGCTGCAATAACAAATGTTTCTATACTAAGAACGAAGAACAATGTGTAAAGTGGTCGCTCCTGTTAGCAAATCGAAATTCATCACAAACTTTACAATCCCCCTCAGCTCCACAGTCCTTTTTAGCATCTTTCAGATCAGTGTTTTTGCTGTTTTGGTTCAGTCTCATTGTCCTCATTTCCAGCAGCAGCAGGCAGTTCTTCTCATTGAAAAAGTTATGATAAGCCCCATTACCCCATTCCAAACAGCAGAAAGACAAAGTCAACAACTGGCTGGTGAACGTAGAGGAACATTTAGAAGCTAAAGAGCCAAATGTTTTTCTTAGGAGTCAGTGGAGACCAAGTGGTATGAACAGTGAAGACTGGACTCATTAGGTGATTAGATGCACACTCAAAGTGACAAAACTGTTTAGAATGAACATGTCCTTGTAGTGTTTTAAATTAACACATTTTTTTTTTCTACAGCCTACTCATTGGCTAAGAATGTGATGTGACCATATTGATGTTATAAGAGATCTGAGTCATCTTCTATTGAAAGTTTGTTTAAATTGTATTTTAGTCCACATCTGTACCAGTGTCCACTTACTGAGTCTGTAGCAAAACTCCCAAGGCTTTTCATTCTGTTCTGCGTTTTAGTTACCATATTAATATCTTTTCCTTTCTGTTATTCACGATGTTGGATTCACTGTGCAAGATCGTAAGTAAGTTTGAGAAATTTGAGACATATTGAGGCAGGAAAATACAGGGCTCTGCACTGACTCTGCAGTGAACTGTATCATTGTTACTCTCCAGTGTTATGGTAAATATTTTGAAGATTATCATAGAAGTGTTTTTTTAGTTATTTTCCCAGAAACTGCACATTTGATACGTTTTAGGGCAGCCACACATTGACCTTCCTAAACACCAAAAGATAACAAATAACTGGTGCTATCTACAGGTCCCAACTTTTCAAAACAAGGTAGCTGTTCTAAAGGTTAAAAGAGCATCTTACTAGTAGATGTACTTGAGTAATGGGAATACTGACATGGGGTGTTAGCCATGAAACAGCAACAAAGGTAATGAAAGAAAGCACATTCACTTTTTCTCAAGGCAGCACAAGTACTTGTAATATTTTAAAGTGATTACTGACGCAGTGTGGCCTGCTGTATGAGGCATTCACACTGTGGTGTCAAAAGCTGATTCAGTAGATTGGGATTTATGCTCACGCATCCCATGATCTGTAAAAAAATATCAGTTTCTTCATTTTGTGTCATATAAGTGTGAATTTGTATATATACTATACATACAACACCTATGTATATATAAATAAATGCATGTGTGTTATTCTTATAGGTATTCTGTACAAGTGAGTTGGCCGGGTTGCAGTGTTGATTAATTTACTTCTGCTGAAACAATCTAAATGTAAATTGGACCTCTCTATCTGTGTCTCCCAGACTATAATGAGAAGAGAATTTAAATGACCTGGTTGCTTTTCATCCGTTCTGACGCAAAGTTGAAATTTACAGAGAGACGACTTCTGTGTAAACAAAAAGAAATTATGTATAAGAAAGGGAAAACACCTCACAGGCTTTACTGGTGACCTATACAGTAGAAAGTTTTGTCGGGATGGTGGTACATAGCAAGCACTTGGTAATGGTTTGAGGAGAGCTATCATATGATCAGTTATGTCTTCAGTAAGCATATCTCAACACTGACTGCACATTAAATTTGCTGAGGATAGTCCTGGTTTTCAGATGATGAAGCCTGTCCATGTTTGGTTCTCTTTAAAGTGGCTTTATTCACTATTTCCTTTACAGTAACAAGGTATTATAATGACTGTGATAACAATGTGAAAGGGGGGGTCTGGCAGCGATGAACATTTAGGAGCTAAAGTTAGAGATATGTGCACAGGTCTAAGAAAAGTATAAAAAGCCAGGCATTTTGATAGTCAGGTGCGTCTTTGGCGATTACGGGGGAAAACTGTCTTTTTTTTGACTGCTATTTTTCTTTTCTCTTGATTTGACTTTTACTCTGAAACTTTTCTACCCACCGAATTTGCTCAAATGGTGCCTGGAGCCTTTATTTTCCCCCAGCTGCAGAAGGAAACAGGCCTTTATTTGAAGCAGGCTTATATTAGAGGCAGGCCTTTATATCTAATTCCCTCAGAAATATATGTTATGCTTAACTGGCATGCACATTATATGACAGGCACCAGGAGTCTCCTGGTCCCCAGCCTGTATTTAGGTGCCAGCCTTTATTCTTCTTTATTCTCTTTAAATCTTTTAATGAAACGATTTATTCTGTTTGCACATGCTGGGTGAGAGCTTTGTTTGTTTACTATGATTTGAACAACATAATTTAGTGACATTTAATGTGACATTTTACCTTTTCTTCTTAAATTCTCATTGACTCTTGATTGTTGATGTAAATCTCGATTCATTCTTTGATTATATTTTCATTAATTAGAAAGCCTTTATTGCTGTGTTGCGTTTTAAGCCTTTACTATTCCTGTTTATATTTTGGCTTTGATATTCTCAGTGGCTTATGATTGATTGCTTTGGTATTTTAGTTTAGTATACTTAGCCTGCTCTCTATTGATTGTTCATTTTGATGATTAATGCTAATTCCTCAACAGCTGGTTGATGATAATGACTTGCACATATTTGCACCTATTATTGCTTAGCTCTGATTTGGATTGAATGATTAATTGATTATTTCTGTGCTTAATTTATTATTGATTCAGTAATTAATTGGATTGATTGATCAATTGGTTGTTGATTTGTTTGTGATTTTGGCTGGATGATGTTTTATGAACACGTTTAAAATCTGCATTGGCATTTGAATATATGGTACGGTCACATGTTTGATATGAAGTTAAATCACTGTTGATTCTCTTAGTTGGCTGTTTTGGCTCATACATTTTTACATCACGCCCTCAGGTGGAACTTTCCATTTTGGGCCCATTGTTTGTAAGTTTCCGAAACAGTTTCCATTATGTTGTGCCATTACAACATAAAGTGAAAAATTGCTCTGAAGAAACATATTACCACTCTGTCCAGTGCTTCCTGGGTATACTGACATACCGCTTCACCTTTTGTTTCCTGGATTCACTTTGTTTGTAACACAACCAACTAGGAAATGGTTGTTTAAGTCATTCCAGCCTGCACATTACTTGGATCATCTAAAAAAATAAAAAAAAAACTGGGCCCAGTTCAGGTTATCCCCATTCAACACAATCTGAGGCCAAGTCAATAAACATTTTCAGTAGGAAACCATCAATATGTTGTTAGAGGGTGTGATGGAGTCAGCATGGGGCAAAGGATCTACTAAGCGCTGACTGGAACTCATTTGGATTTACTTTCCGTTTCCATATACATTGTCTGACACAAGACGCCAGACCGCTTTCCCTCTCTTCATCTTCTATATCCATTTGCATTTCACCCTGTGCTCTGTCTTCACCTCCTATTCCTCTTTTTCTTCTCAATCACACTTCTTCACCATCCTTCTCTCTGGGTGTTCTGTTCTGGAGCCTAAATTAGTTTCAATTAAGTTTTGCTCAATGCAGCAAGAGCTAACCTGGTTGTCTTTGATAGGGCTGATGTAGGGTTGGTGTAAGGTCAAGGTAAGCATCCAGAGAACATTGTGTGGTTATGTTTTTGTCTGCAAACCTGTGGTAAGCAGGTTCAGGACCCACCAGAACTGATTCTTTTTTAAAACTTTTTTTTTTTTTTTAACTGCGTAAAGATAGAAAGAAACAAGAAACAAGAAACAAGTCAAAAGTTTAGATCTTAGTACCCCCCTCAACAGAGCAGAGCATTGTGCTGAATTTTTTGGAGAAAAGTATTGGCATCACTGGCATTGCACTGCAGTGTGGTTAGGCTGATTGTCACATTCCTTCCTGTGGGACACCTCAAGGCTTAGTTCAAGTTCCATTACATATTCCCACTTGGCAATATCCTCTGTACTTTTCATAGTAAAATGTATAATGTCTTTATATTGATGACAACCACATTTACATTCAGTAATCTAGATTTTTATTTTATTTTATTTTTTAAACTAAACTCATAATATCTAAAGCTGGAATTGTTCTACATTTTTTCGTACTGTCAACAACAAAACCAACAATGCATTAGTCTGTCTGTTAATATCTCCTGGCTTCCCTTGTGTTTGGGTGCAAATTTCTATTTTTCAGTTTTCCCTCTTAAGGCTCAGTAATCTTAAGCATTTATAGTAGTTGGACAGTCTATGGGTAGCGGAATAAACTTAAGGGTAATATGGGGACACGTCATCCAGTGCAACAGTGTGGTACACTTGTTGTTAGGATCTATTCCGATTCGCAGAATTTGTTCATAAAGAATCACATCTTCAGATGGTAAAAGACAGAATATATTTACTAAACTCAGCAGGTATATCAGGTTATCCTGGTAGTTTTCTTCCATCTGCAAGACACTGCCCTATTTTTAAAACACTCACATGCAGAAGTTCTCATTAATGATTTTTTTTTTATCATGCAGGCTAACCTACTGAAATGTCTTCATCTGAGGTTTTCCAAATTGCTGTATTAAAATACCTACAGGCATACTGTGCTGCATGTTTGAAAATCTTGCTGTTGTGGTGAACATGATTTTAAATATACAGCTCAAATATCTTCAAACATTCATTTGAGGTCTATACAGTCTGCTCACTAAGCATTTGGCTGTATATGCCCCCTCTCTCTGTGGGAAGAGACTATGAATTCACTTCATTAAAATTCCACCAGGGAAGATGACACCTTTTATTTAAGGTCTCCTATTCTCTCCCTCTTGCTCTCTCTTTCCCTTTCTCTCTTGCTCCCTCTCTCTGCTCTTTTTCTTTTTACACAGGGGAGATTGATTTGAATTTTAATTTGCCAGCACAATGTCACAGCATCTGTTTGTGAAATGAGGTCAAGGAGCTCAAGTTGTTTTACAGGATCAATACTAGGGGATGTAATGTAATAAAGGAAAAATGCTGAACCTTGCCAATATTCACAAGGCTTCAAATCAAGTCCTCCTATGGAAGTATTAGTAAAGATATCATGCTGATATAACCAAGGTCTTTTCATCATTTTTCTCTTTTGTCAGTGGGAAGCCTCATGTCAACCTCCATATTTTATTCAGTGAATATGAGGGCAGCCTGTCTGAAAGACTGAAGCACAGACAGAGAGAATACAGAGGATGATTTCAAGGAACATAAGTGTGTCTACCAGCTTCATATCTACCTGCAGACGCCTAACCTGTGGGATGTGTCTGTTGTGTGAGTTGTTGATTGAAACAGACATGCTCGGCTAAGCTTCAGAGAGCATCTGGCGGATTCACTTATTACTGACTTCATGAGGCTTTCAACTCCCACTTGACCTCTGGTAATTCACACACACACACGCATGCACGCACGCGCGCACACACACACACACACACACACACACACACACACACACACACACACACTCATATACAGTTGTGATAGTCAGTAGGCAATACTCAGAGGCTTTGTCTCTGATTAAATCTGATCCCAGTTTACTCTTTTTTCTGCGCCTCGACAGTATAAAGTTGTTGACAGGATGTAATTACAAGAGACTCCATATTATGTATTTCTATTTTGTACAGCTGCACTTTATATTGTGTTTAATTGTGAAGTGGTCTTGAAAAGCTGACAGGTAGCTGCTGATTTGTCGTAATTCCGTAGTTAATAGGTGTAAGGTGTGCAAACCCCGAACTGATAGGATGAAAAAAATAAAATAAAATAAAATAAAATAAAATAAACATGCTCATAAATGCTAAGATGTTTTGGAAACAATTTAATTTTCTTCCACCTCTCTTCCATGTGCCATCACTGTCCACACTACTTTATATGTATTTCAGGTGCTGTTTTGATGGGAATACTGAGATGCTGAGATGAAGAAAACTTTTCATCTTCAGTTTTCCAGTGGAGTTCATCTCTCCAGGCTTGGATCTTAATCACTGAGTGATTGTCTGATAGCGATATGGTGTGAATAGAAAGCACCGGCCTGTACTTTTCATCATTGTTAACCACACTGGAGATTGACCTGGACAGAGATAGGCCAGAAAATATCTTCGGGGCTACTGTTTGATCTTCATAAGCAATAAACAAGACTCAAAGTCTGATTTCAGTCCTGCTAGCAGCTCCTAGAGGCTGCAATCATCATTACACCCCACAATACTGTGTTAGGCAGAGTGAACAAAATGCTTATTGTGTTCATACTGTTAGAACCTTAGTAAAGTTGAAAATGTAAATTGTGTCCTGGGGTCAGTAGTTTGGTCTGCACAGTACATTTAGTGGCAATGTGACAATTTAGAATGCAGGTGGAGCATGAGGAAAGCACACTGAACGCACAGGGTGGAACACATTCATGCTCTCTGGGTAACATGACGGTGCTCACCAATGTTCATATCAGTTTTCTTATTAGTTTAGATGTTTCTTGCATGGAGTATGAAATTCTAACGTAATATGGGAATGGATTTTGGAGTGTGCAGTCCATTGTGGTAGAAAGAAAATGGAGGAAGGCAAAAAAATTAATCTTTTGAAAAACACTTTTGCCTTCTCTTTGTAAAGTGGATTAATGTTCATGGATTTTAGCCTATAATTTCCCATTTTTATAAAATGATAAAGTACAATATGTTGATTTCTTGAATATTACCTTGGAAAAAAAATGCTGGTAGAATTAGAAAAAAGAATTCTCCTTCTTCTTTAAAAGTGATTTGAAGAAGTGATTTTAAAATATTCTACTGGAAAAAGGTCAGGGAGCCACCAAAGACATTAGGAATCATCCTCTCGGTACCTTGAACATCTAAATCAAGTTCATATTTATCTGATTCCAAATCCAAACTATGGAAAGGCTATGGTTAGAGAAAGATACTTGGTATAAATAACAACTTCACTAAGAATAAGGGAACCTTAGTAGAAAAAGGGAGACAAACATCTTCCAGAGTTTGATGCTTTGTTAACCATCCAAACTTTGAGAGTTTATAACAACATCAAGGTTCTTTCTGAGAGTCATTATTCACATGACCACTAAAGCTCCTCGCCCAGTTAAACATAAACATATGTTGTTTTCAGTCAGTTTCACAAATGATTGATGCTGTCATTTTTCTTGAGAAGACAGTGTCTGATCAGTAGAAAATCTTTGAGATGGCAAGTGATGGATGAGCATCACTTCTACAGTGCTACACAACACTGCAGATTCATCCTTTTAACTCAAAAGTGTTCTTCAGTCTTGCCTGCATGGGTCCAAACAGAGGAGTGAGAAACACAAAGGCAGACAGCAGGATAAACAAAAGGATAAATTAATGTTTTTTTTGGTTATTGCTCAGTATGTGCTTGTTCTTTTGAGGCCTAGACTGAAACCTGAAAGAAAATGTAAACCAGCAAACACATGGAGCTGACAAACGAAAGAATAGTGTCAACAATAAATATATGTTTCATGTGACTGAATCTAGTTATTGGTGATTTACATTCTAGTATTTATTTCCATTCATAACAAGATCTAATGAGCATGGGTGCAGAAGAAATATGAATCAGTCACTAATCCCTCTACAATTGATGTTTCAGACTTCTTCCCATACAGTTTCTGACCAGCGCTTCAACTGGCCAGTCATTTGTTCATCGTCCACTAATCCAACCATGCACTTTTGAATCCATTCATCTCCTAATCTATCTACTCCGAGTCTTCCCAGTGTCCTCCCTGCTGGCACTGGTGTCAGGAAGAGTTAACAGCATTCCCTTTGAATGCCCCATCTCGTGCCACAGCCACTGAAGATTATGAGGGCCCTCATTAAAAAATGATGTAAGACCACTGGAAGGCCAAAGTCTGAGTTCCCTCCCTCTATATTTCTCTGTCTTCCCTTCAGACACTCACTCAATCACACTTTTATGCCCATCCTTCCTTCTTTTTATGCTTCCTATAATCTGAAACCGGAGTATGCTAATGGCACATGGACAGTGTTGTATTTTCATTAGGTCTAATATGACTGTGATGGTAATTTCATGGGCAAGATGAAGTACTGAAATGGGAGTTACTGCCGGCAGTAGATCAGTTCAGACATTAGTGTCATGCTGAATTGGTTGGTTAGCACATTTCAATCAAAATTTCAAACTGTAACTGTCAGCTCGTGCTGCATTTCGTATCAGTTAAAATTAAGCCGACTCATAACACAAAATGAGCATTCAGGACAAAGAAAATAGTTGGTGGCTGACCTTGGCAGTTACTTCAGGGTTGCCATGGCGGCTCTCCAAAAATGGACCTAATCAGTCAGATCAGGCTTGCCAATTACCAGCATTCTTTGTTTATTCAGTCTTTGTTCAGCCATGCTGAAGCGCTGCTGTTGAGTTCACTCATTCCTGTTTTCATTTCGACGCCCATGTCATCTGGTTAAAGCAGCCACACAGCGCGTCTCACACATGTGGCTTGTGCTTTGCTGCAGCAGTGTGTCATCTAGAGTTGTAGTGTCTTCACGTGTGGCGTACGGCTTATCAGCAATAATAGACCGAGAAATGTCATAGTGACATCATACCAGCAACATTACATAAAACTGACACCTTTCATTAGCACATCAAACACCAGCCAGGGCTTTTCTGTGTGGAGTATGCGCAGTATGCTCCAGCTTCCTCCCACAGTCTAAAGACATGCAGATTAGGTTAATTGGTGACTCTAAATAATCTATAGGACAATTGCTGTTTGTCTCTATATGTCAGCCCTGTGATAGACTGACAGCCTGCTCAGGGTGTACCCTGTCTTTCGCCCAGTGTTGGCTGGGATTGGTTCCAGCCCACCCCATGACCTGTAAGAGGATAAGCAGTATGGATAATTGATGGATGGGCAGTATTTGTCCGGTGGGCTCTCTCTCTCTCTCTCTCTCTCTCTCTGTGTGTGTGTTACTTTGGAACAAGGTAAACAAAAATCATGTGACTCAGCACAGCTGAGCTCCACATGCAAGGCAGACATTGTGCCCTAAGCATAGGTGTGTGCATTTTTTTTTTCACTGAGATAACTTCTGTAATAATTTGGCGCTACATAAATAAAATTGACTTGACAGACAAGATTAAAATAAAGGAAGGATAATCTCCTGATTTGTTGCATTATCATTATTCTTCTGTGACTCTGTGCTGAACAGACTGAGAAACTGTATTTCATAAAATCCTTTAATATTGGCTAAGGAGTAAGGTAACACCAGTGACAAAAAGACAATACATACGGTCTTTAAATAAATGCACAAAAAAGATTCTATAAAGTATAATACACATGTATGTGTATTAATGAAGCCAAAGAGTTATGTAAGAATGTGGTCTAAGTTACTATGTTAGAAAAAAAAAATCTAAAACATCTTGACATTCCAAAAGTGGACATTTCTGCAGAATGACCCACTGAATTGCTTTTTCACTGATTGTGTTTATCCTGTTGCCCTGAGCCTGACCTCTGCTGTGGGTGGAAACAAAGGAGTGGCTCTGGCAGCCAGTATTGCACAGTCTTAAGTAACTGTGTTAACTAAACCTCACCACAAAAATATCCTCACCTGCTATCTTAAAAAAAAAAAAAAAAAGCAAATGCTGCTGAAGACACGAAGAGCTATTGTGGCATTTAAGTGACTTAATTGTTATTTTCTAACAGGCAGCAAGGGGTTATCTTTCTGAGTCAAACTCCGGTGAACCTCCAAAACAATGGGAAACAGCATGTGAAGAGGAATAATAATGATGATAATAAGAATAATCTTTTTTTTATAGAACACTTTTCTAAACCCATGTAAAAAAAACAAAAAACAAATAACATCAATTACAGTGTCGCCCACAAAAGCTCAGGCAAAAAAAAAAACTTAAAGATAAAAGAGGTCACTGATTCTGCTGACCTGATTTCCTCAGACAGCTCATTCCATAGCTTTGGGGACTCTGAAGCCAATTAATAGATCTTTTGGTTGAGGCAGGTAAAGAGACTGGAATAGTCAAGGTGTGAGGAGATGAGTGTGGTGGGGAATCCTCCCCTACTCTAGGTGGAGCTGCTGAGTGCAGCCTTGAGCTTGTCCCTTCCAACTCCTCCTAATCAGGATCAAGTTATATAAGACACCTGTGATCTTTTGTCTCTCTCTTTGCCTCCTGCTCTGTCCCTACTGTGGCTGTCCAGGTGCTGCATTGCTTGTGAGGGGTTTTGATACTAGTTTTTAACATCCTGTGGTTCACCTGCACTATTGCTGCTTTGCCCCAGCTCTTTTTAGATATAGTTTGCCCCTAGTTTTGCCCCTACTTGTTGAGATTTATCTTTTACTTTTATTTTTGGTTGGTAGATTTAGTTTGACCTTTTGTTTTTGGCTTTTGCCTTGAGTTTAGGTTTCTGTTCCTTTAGTCATCTTTCTTTGATTTCTTTTGTTTGAATTTGCTTCTGGCCAGTTGGGTTACTTTGTATTTTTGCTTTGCTGATTATTGTTATTGTTTATTGGGTTACATTATATTTTTTGCTTTACCATCATTGTAAATTTGCTTGTGATTTAATTTTGTTTTGAGATTCTTTTCTTTCTAGGCGGAGTGCTACTGTGGAGAGGCTAGGCACTTGTGGTGAGCGCCCTTCACAACTGAACTGCATGTGAGTTAACACACAGGGACACTGTAGACTGCACCATTTGCTGTGAGGTTGTCGTGAGTTTGATTTGCTGCACTAAGGGTGACTAGTGGTAGCACTCCTGGCACTCCTTTGTGTAGTCTGCCTCTCTGCATGCAGCCTCTGCCTAGTGTTTTAACTTGAATTTTAAAATCTTAAATATGTTGTCCTTTTAACTGAATGTTGAGGCCTTCCTCCTTTTTAGTATATAACCTGAAATAAAGTACATTGTAACTATCTCATGCAGTTACAAGTATTCTTTTCACCTTTTCTTCCTTCTTTTTCAGCAGTTTCAACCAGTTCCAGTCTTTGCTTGTTTTTTTTTTGTGATTATTAAATGCATTTAAAAATCTCTTAACTCACGTCTCTTTGTCAATAATGTACCTGTGTGTCTTGTACTTTTACTAAGTATTTATGCTAGGAATTTCCTGGGTTCAAGTCCCCAGGTGGCGTTGTCTGTGGTTTCAATCCTCCCCTTAGTGTCCCTCGCCACACAAGTAAAATGGTCACCGTGTGTGTGTCTGTCTGTGTCTGTGTGTGTATGTTACCTAACTCACTTACGCAAAGACTGACCTCGGTGTTACTAAAGGAGGAAGCTGTCTGGATCATGGATCAGGGTCATAAAGCGAGGCATGCCCGCATATATGAGATGGGCTAAGGTGACCAGCACAAAGCTATGGACAGACACATGGGTTCAGCTTGCTCTGATTGGTCTACCGAATTCGTAGGGCTGTTTTTCCACCTGTCTATAGAACGCTGATAAAGAGACGCAGGGTAGGTGTGATGGAGACATGTATTAGAGACTTATTGTGCACAGAACACAACCAGAACCAAGGTCGTAACAAGGCTGTAAGTAACCAACGTCCTGCAGGAGCCATGAATGAGGAAGAGGGAAAGCGACAGAGCTCAGACACGTGGCACGTTGCACCTACAGGCCAGTGAAGGATAAAGGGAGATGTTGTGTTGGAAGCAGAGGGGTGAATGTGCACTTCAATGAGACTCACTGTTAGTTACTATAGCTGGACTATTTCACCTTACATGAAATGAATTCTTGATGCAGTAGGAGACGGAGACAAATGAGTCTGTTTTCTTTCAACATCAGTATTTGGCAGTTGGACTTGCCATGAGGCAGCAAGGGACTTGGGGACCACCCATGTGCTGCAGCTAAAATCTATTCTTAACTTGTGTTTGTATCTTATAACAAATGCATTTGAGTTGAACCCAAATTACTGTCTGCCTGCTGTTTTGGGTCAGCACAACTCCTTAGTACAAATTATTGGATTTTACGCGAAACGTGTTGTTGCCGAAATGTTTGAAAGTTGGCTGATGATGGCAAGTGGACTAGCCACTAAGCAACCAGGTAGCATTATACTCACAATAATCTCTATTTATAGTAGAAGTTGTGTAACTGAACCAAACTGCAGCAGCCACTCTTTAAAAAGTCCACATGCAGCAGGAATCAGGAGATATCCTAATGAATGTCCTTCTTGTCTTGACAACTGTCTGACAAGGTAAAAGTAGTAAGTAAGGTTGACATGTTTGGATTATAACTTGTTCTGACAGATTAAGGCAAGGCTGCCTGGAAAGAAGTGCCTTTGGTGCAGAGGTTCCTGTCAGTAGGCCCTTAAGCAACAGGCGACATTAGCAACACATTGAAAAGATCCCCGCTAGGCCAGGAACATGGATTTAGACACTAAGGCTACAGCCTGGGTAGTGAGTAACGCCACAGGGTCAGACAAACAAGGAGAAGACATTTGGACACAAGAGACAATGGTCAAATGACAACTCATCCTCCTTGTTGGGAACTACAGAGTATTTCATTTGGGATTAGAGAAGTAAAGGTGTGTTTCTCCTCATTCCAAGCACAGTGATTTGATTGAGACACATAAAACCCCAAAGCCATCAATGCTTTCGGCAATCAAATCCTCCAGTGGGCTGATGGTATCTACAGACGTCTTTCTCCTGTGGTTGATGTCTGCTACCTGTTTGAGGCTAGGTTTTGTAAGGCACTTTGCCTGACATTAAATGTTTTATAAATTTGAGATTTAGTCTCAGTCCTGATATAAAGAGTCCATGTTAGTTTTAGACATATAGAGTCAACCTCATTCTTTTTATTTTCAGTCGCTTTCAGTCATCTAAAGGTTTAGACGACTGAAAGCGACTGAAAATAAAAAGAACACGTTAGCTTCATTTTAGTCAATGAAAACTATAAAGTCTAGTCAAGTCTAGTTTTAGTTGACAAAATTGTTAACATTTTATCCAAGAATGAATATTTGACTTCAAATAAGATTTCACACAACTCATTTTAAGCTAGGCAACCAATTAAAATTTACTTTGATTTAATTACAGGGTGTATGATTAAGAGTGGAGTGGGAGAGTGTCTGGTCTGATGTTATTAATTTGATCAATACATCCAGACATGAACGAGGATAAAACAATGAAGTCTGGAAAGATGCATTAGCAAATCAAATGCAGTCCAGCTCTGGGAATATTTTAATTCCATTTTAGTCACCTTTTTTCATCAAGAATAGTCACAGATCATCTCCTCTTTGTCATGGGAAACAGGGCCATAGACACAATTTTCGATAGAGAAATTAATTTCTAACTGGACAGCAGTTCTCGAGGAGCCAAAAGAAGAGGGAAGGGTTGAATTTTAGTAAGTTGGCATGTTTCCCAAGCTACTTTTATGTAATTGGCCCTTAGGCCTGCTATACTTGCTGCTTCATAAATGTGGTTGTGGTGACTTTGTACCTCGCAAACAAGCAAGATTCCCCTGATGTAAAACTTGGTCTGACAAAGCTGTTAATCCTCAGTTATGACAACCTTTACTATGTGCTCTCTGTCAGCACTTGTAAAAGGGATTAGAAGGAATGATGTGATTAGCTATTCCTCAAGTGTACCACGGTGTTGATACTGATTTATTCCCACCAATAATCTGAATTGTTGAATTATCGAAATGAAAATTTTCTGGTCCCAAAAACTGCAAAAAGGTTGTTTGTCACATTCTCTTGTTCAACTATTTTTTTTTTCTCTTGCACTTCTTGCAGATCAGTAAGAGCAGGCAATGAAAGACAGACAAAATTCTTCTCCTGTGACTGTAAAGCCTTTTTAATTCCAATATGAAGCATGTGAAATTTACTTAGTAGCAGCCACTGCAGCCACAACAGATATTTACAGGATAATGTTAAGTGCTAAAATGCAGAGTAACAGTAGCACAAAGAAGTCACGAAGTGGGAAAACTAACATGAAGGCATGAAGTGCTGCCTGTCACACGTTAGTTACATAATCGCAGCGATCTCATGTTAGCCAACATAAGCTACCTTAAGCTACTGGTCATACCAAAACAAGTGAGGCAAATTTAGCATGGGGTCCATTTTATTGCTTAGGAATGTAACTCCATCTGAAACAAGAAGAATGTGATGTTTTTCTATTTTAAAGTACCAGTCTCTCTTTGAGGAGTATGATTCCCAAAGTCCTTGAAGTTTATAGAAATGCTTTTTACTTTATAAAAATTTAAAATTATGTCATTCCTACATTTTACATTAGTGAAGTCTTATTGCCAATACATATTTCCTTATGTTTAACTGTATCTACCACTGTTGCTTTGATTTGCCCAGGTTTTGATTTTGCCAGGTTTTTTGAAGTCTCTTGAGACTTATATAAATCTGAAACATCAACATCATGTTTGTTGCACCTGTGTTTATACTTGATGTTGGGAATGTAAGGGTGGCCTGAACGTCATCCATGATGTCCAAGTACTTTATAGTTCTGAGGTTGCTTTCTCGAATTTTCTGTTCTTCCATAATCTTCCAAACTGGTGACCTTTTTAAGATTCATGTGCTGTCAGAGCAGGTAGGACCCCTGAAGTCATAAAATGGTCTGTTTTCCTTTTGAATAACTGCCTCTAAAAACTGAAAATATGGAACTATATGGAAATTAAGGAACACAATGAAGTTCACCTGAAGGTCTAATAATAATAACATATTGGATAAAGAATATGTATTCCTGCCTTTTTGTCCCTTTTTTTAAAAACTGTGTTATATTTTGCATCAGAGTGAAAAATTTGAACGAACAGAACTGCAGTGGAGAAAGATGGCTCAGGTATTTTTTACCATTATGAAATGGGGCTATTAGAGACCTCTGGCTATTAAAGCATCTAAATAACACCATTAAAAAATCTCTGACAAGGAGGGATGCTTTTTCATTCTTCAATTTATCTTTTCTAATTTTATTTATGATATACCATTGTCACTGACTTTCCTTTACCAAGCCATTATTCCTGAAGGGAGGATTCATTTTCTATAGAGTTTTTCATTAGATGAGTTACACAAAATTAGTCATGTCCTTATGAATTGTGTCTTTAAAAAATAACTTCAAACCAACTTCACCAAAGTCAGTAAATCACACTATCAGTTTTTACAATAGAAATTCCAGAGAAAATCAAGTAATTCAGTCCTAAATTCATTTATTACTTCTTGCCTTGTCTGCATTTTTAGAAATGTTTGCAGGTGGCATCATGGATGGCAATTTTGGTTTGTCTTTTTGTGGGTTTTCTAGATGAAAATTTTGTACAGACAAGTACAGTTATGATCCCTGAGGGATGAATCCCACTGATTTCTGTGATCCCCTGTCTTTTCCTATAGTTCCACCATGAGGTTGACAGTCACACTTAATTGAATTAATTGAAATGCCTCGACAAATGTTTGATTGCATGATATGTGGCAGGGCTGCATCAATTCATGTCCTCCTCAGGATAATTCTAATAACTTTCAAAATATTCATTTGTGACCAAATACTTGACCTTTCCATCAGCCTTTGCTGTACGTTGTGAAAGGCGCTAATTAGCACACTGTTCAAATCCTAATATTTCTAAACTAAGATGGTGAACACAGTAAAAAAAGTGATAGCATTGTCACTGGGAACATATTAGCATTTTGCTCAAAGCATATGTTAGTTCATATTTGCATATCTTAGAGTTTGAACTTGACAAGTTCAGCTCAGTTGTACAAACTCTCCAGAGGTAATTTAATCTCAGTCCAATTAAAACAAAAAAGAATATGATGTTTTCAAAGTTCCACTGTCTGTAGAGTTGTCTAAGAAGTACCTAAACTCACTATGTATATTGTTTTTTTATATGAAATTTAATGTAACATCTTTCAAATTATTATGAAGTGTTAGATCAGTGTTACACTGTTCAGGGGATGTGAAGCTAAACGAAAGTTGCTGTATATTTTCAACCACGAAGACTTGACTGCCAGTATAACCCAAAGTTGGATTGTCAACCCACAAAGATGCGGGTTTGCTACAAACCCAAATCCAGGCTTTAAAAGTAAAACATCTCAGATGCACCACTCATATTTGTCTTGAGTCTATTGCTCACAAATGTTCAACACAACCCTCATCTTCTGTCCAAATACATTATTCCAAGAAAAGACACAGTAAATAAACTTTTATTGATATTTATCATTGTGTAAAATCATTAAATCCAACGTTACTTGTTATTACTTGAAATCAGGAGGTAATTTCTGCAGGTGGGAGTGCTGTCTCACAGTGCAGCAGCAGTGTGTGCTGACACTGCAGTTAAAAAATAAGTGAAGACACCTGAGGAGACATTTGGACTGTGGCTTCATTGTTTTCTATCTATGAACTGAACAAAAAGATAATACCCGATACAGTCCTTCTCGTTCATAGCTCTGAAAACAAACCATGATGCTAACTTCAAAGGTGTATTTCATATTTTGCTTGAATGTGGTAGCTGCCTGCGCTGCACTGCCTCTTAGCTGCTTTTGTGTATCCCCTGTTGTATTTGTTTTGTTACTTGGGAATACATTACATATTCACATTTCTGCGGCAAGAGAATCCTTTGAATATTAGCTAGGCATGGAGCTGTCTGACTTGATCAAATATTGCCCTGCAGTGGTTTCTTTATACAAGCCTGGGTTTTATTTCTGATTCACTCTATGCTTTTTCAAGAAAGGAGCAGAAAGAGACTCTGTTCTGTATACGTGTGTGTGTGTATGAAAAAGTGGGTGTTTGCAAAGCATGAGTGTGCGCATGTTTGTACTTGAGCAGGGTGCAAATGGAGAGCTAGAAAATCTTTCATCTCACTAATACATAATTAATGTCCAGTGTCTTTGCTTTAAGTATGGTACTATGTATGTACCATTCTTGAGGAATGCCAATTTGTACCTCAGTCCAGAGTCTGCTTGCTAAAACATATGTGTGTTTTCCAAGCACTGCAGAAGGACCTTATTTTGAGAATTGTCACTCTATTACATTATCTGTCTGTATTAAGTCGCAAAATGTAACTGCTTAACTACCCAAAAAGCCTTTGGCCTGTGTGATTCTTTAAAAATATTTTGATTAGATGTTACCATCTGCTGGGGTAAGAATGTGGACTCTTCTTTATGCAGTTAGATTAGGGTTTGTTCCTTATTTTTTTCTAGAGAGACAGAAACAAAAAAGGAGCCTGAAACCAATGATTAATCAGAAACAGCTGAATCTCCTTGAAGATAATCAAGATCAAGCTGACATTCGCAAGCAGAACAATGATTGTTAAGAGTAAGTTAACACTAAATCCACTTTTTGAGTTAGTAAATTAAATGCACAGTCGATATATTATACTATTAATCGATTCTGGTCCTAACAGTGTTCATTGCAGTGGCAGTTCTTTGTCTTTTTTTTCAGAGAAAATTAAGTCATGCTGCCCTTTAGACCAATAAAAAAAAATCCTTCACTTTAGACCAGTGAAAAAAATCTATGAAGTTGCCTTGTACTTGAGGCCCCAGAAGAGCAAGACAAAAATCATGTTCATTCCAAATGTGAATTATGTGTGTAACTACAGCTCTCTGAATTCTGGATGATTTGTTATTTAAGCTATTACTGTGGCTGAAATGTGTTGGTGTGGTCAGGGAAAATATAGAGGGTTGCTGCAGAAACTGTAAGCTTTCCAGTGAAGTGGAAAGCTCCAGATTAACTGTGTCAACAGGTTTGTGCTAATTCATTAGAAAATTTACCCCCCCAAAAAAGAAAAAAAAATTAACATGTAATGCACAACAGTAAAAGACAATAATGGCTCATCATTTCTCCCTTAAACACGAAATACCATCAGGCTCAGGTGTGAACAGAAATGCAGCTCGGTTTTAATTCATCTGAAGAAGAAAAAAAAAAGAAAACTTTAAATATCACAGGACATTCTAGCCTGTATGTCTGAAATAGCCGTTGGAGAAGGGTCCTCCAGAATATTAACATCCCATATCCCCCCAGTGGTCACGGTGGCTGTTTCGTTTCACGGCAGCTCTTTTGTTTTATGTATCAGATTTGGCCCAACACAACCGGAGCTAAGTGCTCAGAATATCAACAGAGGGCTGTTGATAAGTGTACACACATGTACTTCCCCACAGCTTTGTGCAAATAAATGCATCCAGTTTTTACAGTGACTGAATAGCCTGCAGAGAAATGCCGAAGCAGGGCATAATCATCCTGGTTATCACTAATTGTACCTGTGTACTGTTGCATGTGGTCTCTGTGTTATTTATGTGATCTATAAAGAATTCCATTAGCAGCACATGACAGTTTCATCTTGAAGAACTCAGTTATTCCTGCAGATCTTCACCATGGCGCAGCAGTTACCCATTATTAAACACAGGACTACTGATTCTGACATTGACATTAAACACAAAGAACATGCTTTCAATAGGAAATTTTAACTTCTCTGCGTAATTTAAAGTCTTTTTCTATTACTTTTGCAAAAATATTCCTGTCAGATACAACACAGTTTTGGCAATGTTTAGAACTATATTGTCAGTTTCCACCCATTTACTGATAATGTGCAACTCAACATGTGGCTTCTCTGTTATTTGCAAAGATAAATGATAAGACCAGTTGTGCAGCAGAAGGACAAACTACTAGGACTCAAACAGGCCAACATACAAAAAAATTTCTTAGAATTAGAAGAAAAAAAAAAAAACACTTTGATTACCAGTACCACTGAGCTGTAACACTGGTGGCTGGACACCATGGTGGCAAGGTCAACTCTCAACCACAGTGACCAGCCTGCAGGGGATGTATTTTGAGAGGAAGGGGCAGGGGCTGAGCTGTGGTTCATTGCATCTGTCATGTGCTGATGTGGCAGATGACGTTTACCTGGAGAACTGCCACTTCTATCTGCAGCCTGTCCAAGCTGGAGCACTGGACATCCAAGAAACCTGGCTCGTCTCGCCCCCTGGTCAGACCATGACCACCCCTGCCCTTTAGTCTTGTGACAACATGTGACAAAGTTTCCCTCTGCTAACCAGCAAATCCTTTTCCTTTTCCTACCCAGGTTTGGGTTTTCCAGGAGCCCAACAAGAATATCTGGTTCCATGGTGAAAGATTTTTAAATTGAATTAATTGGAGCAATAACGCAAAGAAGATGCTTCTCCAGCAATACCAATGTCTGACACTTGCTTGTGAGATCCCCTTCCAACCTGCTGCTGGACCTTACCTGTCTCAGGTGAGATCATTCTCATTCACATTAGTGTTGTTGAATCTCTCCACTCCTGCATTGATTCTCAGGGTGATTCTCATTCCCATTTGGTCTACATGTGCTTTCTTTGGTCTTGAGAAGCAAGACCTTAGTGACCCACACTTTGCAAGTGTGGGTCACTAAGGAAATATTCCCTGGGCCTTTGCTTTCCATTGTTGTAACACAGCAAGAGCTATGTTTGTATTTTTCCAAGTGAGTCAATCATTCATTGTGGGTCAGTCTGTGCCCAGAACTTCGCCTTGTCACCAATTTTGATGGTAATTTTCATAGACAGAATTTCAGACCATGAGTATCCACTCCTTGGCACAGGAGTGAAGAGAGTCGGGATGAGTAGCCGCAGGATTATATATCTATTTTTTTGCCAATGACATAATTCTGCAGGCTTCATCAAACTGAGACCCCCCAGTGCGAGCAGGGCTAGTTTGCATGTGTGATATAGTTGGAAAATGAGTTTCCTTCACAGGGTGTTATGTCTTATCCTTAGAGACAGGGTGAAGAGCTTCATGGGGCTTGGAGTGGAGCTGCAGTATATAGAAGCTCTTTGAGGTGTTTAGGGCATTAGATCATAGGGCATAGAATAGCTGTAGATAATACCAACAATAATCAACACACATGAAGAAGGCTGAAAATAATTATTCCAACCCTGTCTCAGAGAAATTACACCGATATACAACTAATGGGCCCCAGCAAATACATTTTGAAGGAAACATAATTGCGACCACTTTACATTTCCTATTAACATAATGAGGAAATGTTGTTAATTAAGGTATCGATTCTGACCTGTGTGTGGAAGAATGGACCAACTCTTTACCCTTTGCAAGGTTACTTGAAGAGTTGTGTGAGTTTTTTCACCCAGTCTACTATGGGACTATGTTATATGGACTTGGAGAAGGCTTATAACCATGTCCCCAGGGGGTCCTTGTGTGGGGGAATTGCTGGATTATGGGGTACCTGGGTCATTACAACAAGCGATCCAGTACTTATATAACTGGACTGAGTGTTCATATTCTCAACAGGAACACTTTTCCAACTGGTGGTGTTCAGAAATCCTGTTTGCCATTTTTAAGGCCATGATCACAAGGCAGAGCCAGGGAGGGGGAGTGCAGGAGTGCATCTGGTTTAGGAACCTTAAAATCGCATCATCAGACCTTGACCTTCACCGGGACGGTTTGCAGCTGAGGGTGAAGCAGCTGGGATGAGAATCTTCACCTCCGAGGCTGTGGTCCCAAGGGTGGATTACTCTGTTCAGATTGGGGGTGAGCTGAGTTTAAGTCTCTGTGTCTTGTTCATGAGAGAGGGTAAAATGGATCGGATAAAATGGTCAAAAGGAAGCTGAGCCCTAAGGTAAAACTTTAGACATACCAGTCGATCTAGATGTTATCTTATGATCTTATGATCTTCTGGTCTTCTGGTCTAGATCGATCTAATGGCCATGAGATATAGATAATGACAAAGAATGACATCACAAATACAAGTGGTCAAAATGGGTTTTCTCCGTTAGGTGGCTGGTCTCGCCTTTACAGACAGGGCAAAAGTTCAAACATCCAAAGGGAGCTCGGATTAGAGCTGCTGCTGCACCTCTTTGTTGGAAGGAGCCACTTGAGGTGGCACATGCACCCGATCAGGATACGTCCGGAGCTCCTTCCATTGGAGGTTTTCCAGACACATCCAACTGGCAGGAGGCCCCAGGGTAGACTCAGAATATGCTGAGGAGACTACATATCTCATCTGGCCTGGAAGCTCCCCAGGACCAGGTGAACTAGAAAGAGATGTTGGAAGAAGAGCACCTGAACTGTCTTGCTTAACCTGCTGCCACTATGACCCAATTCTGGATGGACCCAGGTTGAATCCAGTCAGAGCATATGATCTGTTTTACTTGAAATTATAAACCTACACAGAATATTGTGTGAGCCGCTTCACTTTGTTTTCAGCCATTTTTTCTTTTCTCCATCTCATTTGTTCTCCCCATCTTCCTCTTGCCTCCCGTCTCTAACTGTAGGCCTCTAACACAGCCTATTTAAAATCAACTAAAATATTTCTATCCCACATTAGGCATTTGTGCCTCGGATGGGTGACCATGATGTGGAGTCTTGTTAGTGTCTGACCCTCAGGGAGTCTCGCACAGGTGGGAAGCCATCAACATGAATCTGCGGCAACAACAGCAAGCATATAGCTGCACGCTTGCTTTCAATTTACATCTGCTCCCTGTTACTCCCCAAGCCCGAGGAGCCCAAACAATTCAGAGGAAAATGAGATAAATGAGGGCTATAATTGTGTTTGAAATTGCAATTACTGTTATCACAGTCTTTTGTCGCAGGGATTTAGTGTATCCAGATGTGCAAATGGGAAAGACTGCCATTGTGTGAGTGGACTGGATCAACCCTACCCTACCGAGTTTCCAGTTCTATCGACTTCTAATTACTTCTTTTTATTGACCAACCACAGGTGGTGCCAAGGAATAACAAGCACAGTCAATCTTTGTGGTGGGATGACTCATTCCCATTATCTCCAGGTAAGTTCTCTGACCTCGAAACCACTAACCAAGACAATCTCACAGTGGGGATGAGTAACCATTTTTATATTTACCTCAATTAACCACAGTGATGTCCACTTAGATAAAAGTTTTGTTAGATAAAAGTACAAAAATATTCAAAATATACTTAAAGTACCAAAAGTAAAAAGTACATAATAGAAACTGGATTATAATTACTGATGTATTAATGTGTACATCATGTTAGAATAACCTAACCTTTACCAGCTTGGGGATTTTTTCCTAGGGATCAAAAGTCTTATCTTAATCAATAATACCTTGTAATTTATTTGTGGATAATATTTTTATTGTTAATCTGAAAATGCAAAGTAAGTAGTAACTAAATGTGTGTGTGGAGTAAAAGTACAATATTTCCCTTAAAATGTATTGAACTCAAAAGAAACTAAAAAGAAACATAACATGCAAAGAATTCAAGTAAAGTACAAGTACCTCAACCATGTAAATAAATACAATGATCCTTTGAGTAAATGTACTTTGTACCGGCTATGAAAATATCCATTTCTGAAGCTTGACCTAAAAACTAAACTAAACTAAAAGCAACTCAGAGGCAGGATCATTGTAAATACAAGAAGATCTATGCAGAGGACAGCAGTTTTTTTGGTCTTCTTGCAAACTGTTCCCACAACAGCACAGATCTGCAAACTGTTGACAGGACACCTCCAACTGGAAACAAGGCCAATTGTTATGTATCATGACTTTTTAAAGCGTGAAGATTTTATATTTCTAAAACTTTACTGGAACCTAGACAATATAGTTTCATTTGCATGATGTCAACCCACTCTACTGGCAAATCTACAAACTGGTTTCTGTCATCTTTCCTCTGTAAAACAACAACACTGAGACACAGTCAGCAGTGACAGAAGTCGGGCACTCGTTCAGCTTGAAGAGAGATCGGCAGTTATCTCTGAGCCCACACTCAGTGTGCCCGTTTTCTGAATATGGTTCTGCCCTCTGCAGAGATCACTGTCACTGTGTCACGCTGCCACTAAAAAGTAAAGTCTCTTCTCTTGCTGGTTCTCTCAGAACTATTACCAGAAGTTTTTTTTTTTTTAAATTGTTCTGTTTTTCTATTTTATACATTTTTATATATGTTGTAATGTTTATACTGTATTGCTGCATTGCCCTGCTATACTAACAATCTGAGGTGTAGTGGAGTCCACACAGTACATAAACACTGTTTACACACTTCTCACATCTGAAATAGAGTTTACTTACGTCTCCCGTGGTGTTTATAAATCCATAGGTCATTTCACAGGTTGCTTTCTTACACTGTCTTTTGTAAGTTTTGGGATTGCTTATTTTGTCTACCATATGTGAGCACAGAGCAGCCACCAGCCCACTACATTCCCTTCCTAGGAGGAAAAAAAAAATCGAAACTAAGCCTTCATGCAGCAAAAGCTCTGAATTTGCTGATCCTGAGGTACATATAGAGAAGACGGGATGGTCGTCTTTGAAACATGATACATATATAATCTGGTATGTCAAAGCCCACAAATAAGACGCTAATAAAAGTACAAATCAACCATTATACATCACTTACACTCTCTGATCCACATTGTTAGATGTTAAATGATGGTGTCAAAGAAATCCCACAGTAAAATTAGATATTCATAATGTAATCCTAAATCCCTCAGATTTATGGCATAATTTCACGTCATACACTTTTTATCTTATCTCTAAATAGGCTCAACTAATACTGATAAATTGCTAATAAATTAAATAGTGTGGCACCCAATAAGTTGCTAATAATGCTACTCCTCCGTAGGGCCCCATCATGGATGCCCATTCATTGATGAGGACATACTTGATAATATTCAATTTGAAAACAGCTAAATTACAAAATTTAGAAAACAAAGAAAATCAGGCTGCTCTTTTCTGCTTTGCTTTGTGAGCAAATTGCTCCATAATAGTCACTTTTTGTAGCAGTTTCAGGTGATGATGGAGAGACCATTTGGCCCTCCGCTTCCTCTTCAGATTTGTATGCTATGCAAATTATGTAAAATGCATCGAGGTATAAAAGATGAAAGGATTAAAACCACTCTCATGTAAATCTGTTCTGAAGCTACAGCCAGGAGACAATTAACTTAGTGTTAAGATTGGAAGCAGGGGGAAACGGCTAAGCCTGGCTCGCTTCATTCCTGACTGGCTTCATCCTTGAAATTTGTATTTATCATATATGTATTGTATCTATCTTCTAACTCTTAGCAGGAAAGGGACTAAGCATATTTCCCATGCTCCTTTGTGCCCCTTTGTGAACTATTTTAATCAGGTAGTTGCAGCTTCCTCAGGCCGACTCAGGCCAAGCGCCTTTGTTGTATACCAACTGCCATCACTTTCCCCTTCTTTCATGTTGCTCTCTGCTGTCCTCTCTCTGCCAAGTTTACATACAGCAACATTTTTTTTACTTTCACAAGGTGTCTTCTTGGAGTCATAGCTGGTAGCCTCACAACCTCACAGTGACAACAAGCCTTCAGGAAGTCAATGTCCTTGGAAACCTGTTATATATTGTTAAATACTAATTTACGGTAATTACAATACTTTACAAATTACTCATGGATAAGACGCTTCTGGATAAGAAGCATCCCTTCAAACCCACTGTATGGAATTACATTGAAACAGAAACATGTTTAATATCATCAAAATTTCTATGTATTAAAAAACAAAAACAAAAGTGCAACAAATGTGTGAGTTGCTGAGTAGAGTCCTCGTAACCAAAATACCCCCACACGCTGCCAAGAGTTGACCCATATCATTAAGGCGGCACCAGGAGGAAGGGGAATCTCCAGAGATCACAAACTCTCTCTGAAGCTGCCGGGAGGGTCGGCCATCCAACTCCACTAACAGCGTGCCAGAGAGGACCTTTCTGGGTTTTTAATAGAGAGGCCCCTTTACTACTACTACTACTACACACACACACACACACACACACACACACACACTTTGATACACACATGCACCTCCATGATGAAAGCTTTTTGGAGGAATGTTTCATCTCACTGCGCCTTCAGTGAGATAGGAAGAACAGGAGTACAAGTTTGAAGATTTCTTTATGTGTGTGGTCTGTATGAAGTGTGTGTGTGTGTGTGGGTCTGTACTTAAATGTGAGGTGTTAATATGTCGTGTATGTGTGTGTGCATGCGTGCATGCTCATGCGCCCGTCTGCCTGACGGCCCTGAGCTAGCTCCTCACCAGAGTATGAGTTTCACACGCATTTCATTTCCTGCAGTCAGCATCAATTCAAACCCTCCAAGGAATTAACTCTATCTACCTGCTTGTCGTTTTCTCCTGTCGCTTCAGGCGCACCTCACACACACACACACACACACACACTCGCACTTATGCACTCACACGCATTTTCCTTTGAAGGTTTTCAGTCTCCCCAGTCAGGGAAGATAAGACTGCACGCTGGAGAAAAGAGAAGTCACAGTGATGGATGGTGTGCAGAGCTGCCACACAACGCTATACTATTAATGCCTTATTGATTAATGTCTGCCGCTGGCCTCCCACTATATAAGTAGCCGCACACGATTCTGCCCAGCGCCACATCTCCATGCTATCATTAGCAACTGACACTAATTTGCCCCTGAAGGGTTACGTTAGCATGGTGTTAAAAATAGTTCCACCGATGTGGGAGTCTGCAGGCTGGTGTCACTATTTGTAAGTTGAAGCTGCTGATACAGCTGAAAATACTGCTGATATTTTGTATTATTTTCTGCATTTTTATATTTCCTGTAAATTTGTGAAGTGCAGTGTCTTTAAATTTTGGATTCAGCGTGGCTGTGACAGTCAGTTGGTCTCTGTCCAACAATGTCCAAAGAAAGATACTGTATCTCAACAACTACAGATCAGATTCTCATGAAGTTACCAAGAAGATGATTCTTAATAGAACTTTTCCACCTATCATTCTGAGCTTCTCATGACCTAAACTTTTTAAAACATGTAAGACTTTGATTCTTTATTCCCCCCATGCAGAACTTTTGGTATATTGATGAAATTAAAGCAATACTGTTTTGGATAAATCCTGTTAAAAAGGAGAAACACTGTCGTTTTTGAATACAGTTGAAGGACACACAACAATGAAATAAGTACATCTAATTTTCTTTCACTTTTGTATGTTATGCCTTTTAACCCTTGTGTGGTGTTCATATTTTTGTTACTCAGCCGGTGTCCGTGGGTCTGGTGGACCCGCTGCTTTTTTGGGTTTTTAATTCAACACAATCAAACCACCATCAACAGATGTTTACTTCATCTCAATTACAAGCAATATAAACAGCATATATGGTTAATTTTTGCCCTTTACCTTTGTTAGATCACATTTATGAATTAAAGTGCTACTCGTTTTTTGTTTGTTTTTTCATAAAATGTAATAAAAAAAAAGAAAGTCAATTACAATCAAGAGATGAGTGGAAAAAAATCAACAAATTTACAAATGAAACAAGGTTTTTCATAACTACTGATTTGTATTTATTTGAACTTCATTAGAAATTCAGTCCATTCAGGTCGATTTACACAACACAAGCTGAACACATACACTAACCATGTCAGTCTGGACAACACATCAGCCCAATTGAACACATCGTCTTTTCATAGCAGCCTATACAACACATGAGGGGCAGACACTTGATGCATGTATATTATGTTTTTCTGTCCATCTTGGGTCCACACACTTGCAGTTTGCTGCTGCTGGCCACAACCTAGAATAATGAAAAGATCTCCTGTTTTTGATGCTCCTGGCCACAGATTCTCCCATCCCTGTGCTGTGTACTCATGAGTACCACATTCTTGCCTTTCTTTGGCACACAGGATACCAGGGGTGTGTCAGCCGTGTACACAAACATGGAAGAATTGACAGGCCTGTTCTTTGTAGTCAGCAGTTGGGGTGGGAGCTCAGACTTGTCTTTCCGTATCGTTCCCACCATCCTCAGCTTCCTCTTTAGGAGCTCCGATCCCAGTTTGTGCGAGTTAAAACATTTTTGCATGTGATGTTGTGTCCACTGAGTCCCTGAGTCATGTCACGAAGATCCCGAAGATTGCAAATACATCCCAACTCTTGCAGTTTTCAAGTCTAAATTAAAAATGACTGTTCTCCTGTGCTTTTGATTGATTGGTGTCCTTCTGCACTCTTATTTACAACTTACTTAGTTTTCTTGAATCTCATTTCAGCCCATTACAATTGTTTTTATGCTTTTCTTTGCAGATGTAAAGCAGTGAATGGCCCCATGTTTGAAATGTGTTGTATAAATCAAGATGCTTATCTTCATTCCTCTCATCCTCATGGTTCACTTGCTGGATTTTTCTAGAGACTACAATCAGATTTTACTATCGTCATTAACAGATGGTGTTATGTTTCATCATGTGACCAACGTATGGAACTTCTGTCATGTGATAACAGGTGGGCCTAAAAGGGTGGAGTCAAGAAGGGTTTTGCTGACCTAACTAAACAAAAATTTACCTGTGTGCAGTACCAAATATTTAAAAAAAAAAAAAAATTAAATTAAAAAAAAAGAGTAAAAATATTAAAATGAAAAACAATTATACACCAACCGGTTCTAGACGTTATGTAACTTAACCAAACTGCAGCAGCAAGGTTCTCCAAAGTCCGCAGGCAGCAGGAATCAGGAGTAATGTCCACAGACTAACAAAAACTGAGTTTGCTGTTACTCTGGTACATAAATGAATCTGGGCAAGTTCTGAAGCTCTGAAGCACTGTTTCTTCAGCAATCTTTGGCAGACAGGCAGCAGTTTGGCATGTGCAGGAGAGAGAAACAATATGTACGAGAGCTGGTATCATTAGCGGTAGATTCGAGTTGAGTATACAGGTTTGTATGTGTTTGTAGTACTGAAAACGCTGTCTCAGCAGTGAGCTCACGCAGCGATCGTAAGCCCCCGGAGGGAAAACTTTCAGCCAGTCACTACCTGCACTGCTTAAATCAAGCTAAACTTTGTCACACACTGAGTTTGTAACACAGGTTAAGATCATAATGTTTTCTTTCATATGCCTGACAATTAGTTTGGTAATACTGTATATTATAAAAGGTGAGTAGGCAGGAGAAGGTGAAAGCTTTTGTCAGCGTCTGACTTCGTATGTGGGCGAATGGCTATTTCCTAAAGGCAGTGCCTACCAGTGTAAACTTGATCCCTACTGAACTTGCAAAAATACCAGTAGAAACTATTCTGCCATTTTGGTCCAGCACTAGTTATTAGTATGCGGTCTCACTGACCGATTCCCTATTACTGGCTGATGTTGTGTAATATGGTGAATGAACCAAACAGCATTATATTGAAATTCTTAAATACTTCAAATTTACAAATTTTCAAATTATCAGTTTTTCAGATTATCAATAATCTTTAATTGTGTGGAAGAACACAGATTCCGATCATTAACTTACTGCCACGTAGGATACATATGTGCAAATTCTGTGTGTGGGCTTCACTGTTGGCATCTACAAACCAATGGATGTGATTAAGTTATAAGTTTGTTTGTTAGCTAATGAAACTTTATTGTTCTGGTGTCATGACTAGCCCCTTAGGGGGCTGTTTTCTGAAAACTTTTATGTTTTGAACCCCTTTTTGGACTCTGGGACTCTTGTCTAGGTTGTTTAGTTTGTTAGTAGTTCCTGTTTTATTTTTAATTCACTGCCCGTGTGTATCTGGTCTTGTTTTACTTCCTGTCTTTGTCTTGTTTCCCACTTTTGTAATTGTTTTCCCCACCCTAATTGTTTCCACCTGTTTCCCCTTACCTGTTGTGTATATATAGTCTGCGTTTCCCCTTGTCCAGGGTCAGTTCGTTTTTGTCTCACGCCGTGTTTAATGGCGTGTCCCATGTTTTGTCTCATGCGGTTGTCACACGTTTTGTCTCTTGCCCTTGGCTCATGTCTTTTGCTTTTGTTTCTCGTCTTGCTTCTCGTCATCGTATCCCCAGTCATGTTGTGTATTTATTTGTTACTTTGTTTCTTGTTTGGTTTTAGCTCCTTGATCCGTGTTTCTCCTCGCTAAGAATGATTTTGCGTTTGCATTTTGTATTTTTGTTTCTGTGCCTTTTTCCCCTTTATGGGTGATCCTTGTTTTGCCACTTTGTTAGAATAAACACTATTATTTTTGATTACGTCTGTGGGGTCATGCATTTGGGTCCAAGTCCTTGCCTCCCATAGTCGTGACATCTGGAAACCTACCTTTGGCTTCACAACTCAGCAAAGTTCATGGAATGAACTCTTTTGATTTTAGGACACGGCCATACCCAGGATTAGATAAACGCTGAGGTTGCACCCCAACTGTGAAAAGCTATAATATACAGGATATTTATACTATACAAACCCATTGTGAGAGCAAAAAATAATCATTCTGCATAAGGAGAAAACATATTCAACCAGTCATCCTGCCTATTCAGCTATTGAGGAAAACCTTGTGAACACATAATGATACAGAAACCTCTGGGGGTTTCTGAGGATTGGAACCACTGACTTAGCAAAAAAATGTGAATGGTAAGAATGATCCAGGTCATGGAAAGATTACCAAATGGCCCCATAGGACACAGGCCCCTAAGCCATCAGCCTCTGCGTGAAGTGCCTGCTGTTGAAATTTCTGATTCAAAATGAAAAGCATAAAAGTCTGAGTGTGCGAGTGTTTATCCCTTCAGGTGTTCTGAGACACCTTAAGGTCAGGCCACAGGTACTGTGATATTTATTTTAATAAATAAAGATGTGCAGGCGACTTGTACATTAACAATGTTTTTGAATTACATTTTTTTTAAAGTGTCAAAAATGGGGGGAAAAACGCCCTTAGATATGTAATCATGTCCCAGCTGAAGCTGGTGATGGCAGTTCACGGTTGTCAGTTGTCATAGTAACGCCACATGTTTTCTGGCTAGGTTAGTTTTGTAGGTGTGCAGCAGTGAGGAACAGCGATGGAAAGACTTGTTACTGTAAAATAAAGACAAATCATAGAAATGTTGAATACAGTACTGTCAGTACTAATCTTTAATCATCTAATGGACAATCAGGGGTTGGTCAAAGCAAACAAAACCAGAGTAGAATAAACAAATATACTTTGAGTATGAGTTTCTATGCTTTACTGTAAGGTGCTGCTGAACTGCATTGCTTTGTACAAAGAAGTGTTTCTATTGTTTTGTCCATTTATATCAATGAGCGCAGCCTAAATAACAGAAATATCTCTGAATAAGATGTCCGTTTTGATAGAGGAGTCACTTGCTTCACTCAGCTTCCAGTATCTCATTAAGAGGAGAACTACTGGCGTAATTGTGAAAGACATGTGATTTGCTGCACCACGTTCTCTAGGATAATTACCTTGCTAAGACTTTAGTTCAATAGCCTGAATACACTACTGTCAATGCGAGGGGACACTTTAATGATAATCCTGCAATCAAGTAAATAATGTAACATCATGCAGTACGTAACACAGTTCTGACGTGGTCTCTCCATCCTTTATAAGTACAACAGTTTAGGGAGGCTGAGAGGAAAGATGTGGCGAACGGCTTCCAAAACAGATGGCGTTTCTTTCATTGTGTTGGTGCAATAAATGGGAAACATATCTCTGTCCCGCCGCCAAGCAACAGTGAGAGTACCATCAGGAATTATAAGTCTCATTTCTCTGTAGTCTCAATGGCTGTCACTATCGATTTCTGTATGCCCGTGTTAGCACTTTTCTTTGGGTCTTTCTTCTCCGCACACATTTAATGAAGCCATACCCTAACAGACATCTTGACCACAAGCAGCCCATCCACAACTACAGACTGTCTAGGGCAAGACATGCTGAAAAAAAAAAAAAAAAAAAGCTTTTGGCATACTTGCCAACAGATGGCGAGTCTTCCTCTCCATCATTCCCCTGGATCCAGAAACCAGTGTCTCAGATAACCCTGGCTGCTCTGGCCCTTCTGAACTATCTGCAGCTACAGGCAACAAACACATACATACCCCCTGCTCTCATAGATGCAGAGGATCAAGACCAACACATCATCCCTGAGAGCTGGCACGCTGATATCCTCCTTCAATCAGTGACTGCTGGCAGAGACAGAAATGCCAGAAGTGCAAAAGACCAGCAGGGAAAAAAAAGGCCTATTTTGTCTCACCAGCAGGTTCTATTCCTTGGCAGGAATATATGTTTAAATCATGCAAACTGAAACCTTCTATTCTGCCCCACATAAAAAAAAAAGAAAAAAAAAAAACTTTTGACAGTCTAACTGTATAATTCAGCAATTCAGAGCTTAGCCATGCTGTGCAGGTATTATTATCTTGTATCTTCTACATTAATGCAAGGATAGCAGATTTTCGAGACAGTTTCAATGACAATTTTTGTTACGTCCACATGTGGGATTAGCCGGGAAAGTGATGTAAATGTGTGGAAACCTTTGTTTGCTGAATGTCACCTGGATCTTCACCGCTGCTGAGGGCATTATTAGCTACTTTTTTTAGGATTTCAATTTTCTCCCGCTCAGGCTTTTGCTCATCCTTCTCCCTTGTTTTGGTTGTTTTGCTGTAGAAGCATAAAATAAAGATTAAAAGTAAAGTAAGAAAAGTTCAAATACAAGAAGTTCAAAACTGTAGGTGTAGTACTTGAGTAAAATACACTTTTATCTCTGCTTATAAGCAGGTAAATGTGATAAATAGCATTTTCTGTTAATGTTTTTAAATGATTACAAGTGTGTTTGTTGTCTGTAATACAAATTCTTCTCAGCTTGTGTTTCATCACATTGATTTTCCTGGTATTTCCGTGTACAATATCGTCATTATCATTTAAAATGCACATCATTCACACATGAGGTAATAAACAGATGGGTAATGAAAATCCACGTCACAGAAAACCAACCGGTACCAATGAGGAGTCTCGCTGCTGCACGTTGAACCAGCTGCAGACGAGATGAGGCTGATTCCTACATAGAGAGAACTGAGGAAGTTCAGATGTTTCAAAATCCAGTTTTGCTGAGGTGTAAAATCTTTTGTCCACTGCCACTCAGTTCTAGGTTCACCAGCCTCCCACACACCGGCACACACCAGGGGTTGTAACCTCTTCAGCTGTGTCTTCTTGTGATAAGATATATTTCAAGTCTGCACTGTGTCTACAGTGGCACATGTTTGTCTACTCCCCTAGAAACTGCAGTTCCTAGATGAGTAAGAGCTACATGTTATGGTCAGCCCCTGAGGGGGGCTGTTTGAAGGCCTTTTGGATTATACAGACTCCGGAAACTCATTATGGACTGTTTGGGACTTTTGTTGAACTGGGTGGGTTTGCTGTGAATTCCTGTTTAGTTTCTTGAGTTATTTTCTGGTTGAAATCATATGCTCTTGTTTCGGTTCTGGAGGTTTTCTCTGTATTTTCAGTACTGTTCAGGAAATTTTGTCACTCTTGTTTTGGTCTCTGGAGTTCAGTTTAGTATTTCTTGTTTTATTTTGAAGTCCTAGCCCATGTGTATCTTGTCTTAGTCTGCTTCCTGTCTTTGTCTAGGTTCCCTGCTTTTGTGATTGTCTGCCCCGCCCTAATTGGTTTCACCTGTTGCCTATTACCTCATGTATATAAGTCTTGTTGATGCCTTCTGTCCTGGTCAGTTTGTCTGTGTCTGTACCTGAGTCTGCCCATGTGTGTACCTGTGTTGGTTTCAGTGTGTGCTTCTGTCTTGCTTCCCTGAGTCAACTCCCTGTGTCTGTTCCAATACCTGAGCCTTGTGTTTTCCCCTCTGGACTTTCTTCTGTGCCTGGTTTGCCTCCCCTGAAAGGACTTTTTGAGTTTCCCTGTAAGTTTGTATTTTTTGCTCCCATGTGGATGAATTTTAGTTCTGAGCTTTTTTTTCCTGGTCACAAACTGTAAGCCAATGATTTTAAGTTAAGATAAAGGACACTCTTACTTATCTGTCCATCCTGGGTCTCTGCATTTGTGTTCCTGGCTAAACAGCACTGAACTCTAACACTACAGGGCTTTTACTGCCACAGCTCTGCAATGTTTTCAACAATGTAGAGTCCCACAAACTTCATTTTCATTTTGCCTCCATGGTGGTTTTGTTTTATTCCATTTTTTTTCTCCTAAACTTTATACAAAATTAATGCTTTTAAAAAGTCACAGTGTGTAGTGTATACATGGGTCTATGCAATGGCCATGGGATTCTATTAAAAATAAAAAATATTGTGTTCCAAATTCATACTATGTAGTCATTTTAAGTAGAAAGACAAGATCCAGTGTACTCAAAACAGTCTGTATGCACACTGAAAAAGACTTGGTTTTTAGCTGGGCGGTCGATGGACAGTGTTCTCACACAACGCTATGCACAAAGGAAGAGGAATAACACAAACTGTGGATGGTGGTGAAACCTCAGAAAACGGTTTAATTGACAGTCATATTCCAAAGTCCCAGTTTGACTGACGTGCATCAGTGCACTTCTTGTGCATTCCTGTTAGTATAAAACATTTAAGAATGGTGGTCCTTTCAGTACACTCCCAACAAAAACAGTATAATAAGACAATGTGTGTATATAGTATTCAGTTAGTCTGGCATATGGACACAATTTAAGTGTCTGCTGGCTGAAAAGTGTGGCTAAAAATGTAATGATACCAATGTGATAATGTGGCAGCACAGCTCATGAAGAACTAAAAGATAAATGCCAATCTTTCTCCTCAACAAAGTGCTGACATATGTGAAATGAATCTACAAGGTTTGGAGCCTCAGGGCAGAACTGGCTGCTGAACCTGATTTGAAATAAATTTTAAGCAGAAAAAAAAAGTGAGGACTGTGGTTATAACCTCCGCTCTCTCCACACTCACTTGTAAACAACTTCACAAATTGAGAGCTGTAAGAAACCCTGGACAACCTGGATCCCACTCTGGGAACCTCTGATATAGGCAGCATCATCAGCCATGATTTGGTGGCATGCACACCCATACACACTCTGTGTCTCTTCTCTCCTACTGCCACAAACACACCACAATTCCATTTGATTTCTCCCTTCAGGAGACGAGGGGTACATCAGCAGGCTTGAACGTGGCAGTGCCGGCCCTGGAGTTTCCCTCTTGTCCTTTTCTGCTTCCAGCTCACAGTCTGTTTTCATAATGGAAACTCAAGCTGGAATGTATTCTTTGTCTCTGCATGCTCACAGATCCAGTGCTGAATGTGGAAAATGAAATGTCACCAGTGAAGCAGCAAGCTCTATGAAAAATGGAGTTTCTTCAAACAGAACCTATAGCATGTTCTCAGCTGACCTTTGACTTGAGGCATCTTTTCACTCCTTTGATTGAACTGGCACTTTATTTTATATAGGCTGAAGAGAAGAAGTTCACAAAATCTGTGCCTGAAGAGCAATAGATAGTTTATCGACTAAATTATCACAGCAATACAATATCCAAACACTACTCTATATGTGAAACAAAAAGAAAAGTCTGAGGATAAGACAGCACATGTGTTTCATTCTGTACATGTCACTGCCACATGAGCACATGTGTTTAACCCTCATGTTGTTTCCGAAGACAATACGAGGGTTAAGTGATGTACATCTCCACCTTCCTAATCAAGTATTATTAAATTTCAGTGCTGCATTTGACACATTAGAAAATTGGGACTATATCGCATAACACTAAACTGGTTTTAATCCCATTTGTAGGACAGGGACTATTTTGTGTTGATGGGTCCCAGCATACAGTAGTGATGAGGTGTTCCCTAAGGTAGAAAAATATACTGATATTTCATTCCCAAAGCCAACATGCGTAAATTAATTTTCAAAAGTCCTTATCTCATTTGTATTTATTTCCAGTTTAAAGAAGAAATCTGATCCTCCTGATCTGTGCTGATACAACAGTGCTTGGGTCCATTTGGATCCACTTGGGTATTTGACATTATGACAAATGGACTGGAGACCAGCAGCAGTGAAGCAAAATCCTCCACGACCTGTTCAGAGTAAGAAGAATTTGGACCCTGTTTTCTTCTAAATGCTGAATACCAATACCCCAAGGCTCCATTTTTTGGCTCCTTCTTTTCAACATGCTCCCACAAGCTCACCACACTTACCAAAAATTAAGCAGACAACCAGCACATTTACATAACAGAGATCACCATGTGACTGTGAAGTGCTCGGATGTGCCAAATTCTCCAAATAAAAGAGAAATGATTGTTGTTGGTGCCAAAGAATAACAATTAAAAGTTAGTGCGCAGCTTGATTTGCTTGTGCTGAAGACCACAAACCAAGCCAGAAATCTTGGTGTAGTCATGGACCCAGACCTAAATTTGTCTGTTACAAAATCAGCCTGCTGTCATCTTAAGAATATATCAAGAATCAAAGAATAGTGTCTCAGCAGGATTTAGAAAAATGTGCCCCTGTATTTATCCTTAGTCAACTCAACTACTGTGATGACTGCCTTAAATTCGGGTTATTCATTCATATCCTTAACTGCACTGTAGCTCCACTGTAACTTTTGCTCTGTTCTGTTTTACTCCATTTTGTCCTAATGTTTATTTTACTCTTTCTAAATGCTATCTATATGCATTTTTTTATATCACTGCGTGTTTCTTTTACATCTTGTCTCAATTCCTTTTATGTTTTATGTAAAGCACTTTGAATTGCCTCGCTGCTGAAAGGTGCTATACAAATAAACTTGCCTTCATGTAAGACATTCCATGGCTTGCATGCAGGAGACAGACAGCTGATTCAGGTTTAGTTCACAATAAATCTCTTTATTTGCTTCTCTCCTTTGTACCCATTTCATCATCTCTTCCTCACAATCTAATATCACCTCCATCATTTGAACCTAGTGTGAGTTTATGGTGATTCTAATGCAGAGTCAATTGGAGTATATAACTCATCTGGCCTTAATGGATAGTATCAAGCTGATACTTCATCTTATGCAAGAACTTTTTTTTTCTTTCTTTCTAAAGCTTGTACTGATGGAAGCTCTGCCTCTGAGCATCGGGTTAAGTTGGACGTGGAGGTCCTCACTCAACGCAGAGCTTTCACCCCAGCCGTGTGCTGATGGTCTCAATGGGATTTTAGAGGCACTTTAGGCCAAGCTTCATATCCTTATAAAAACAGCAGAAGAGGGGCAGCGCTGAATACTTTCTTTTTCACACTAAATGGGGCATCATAATTTGTAACTAAAAATATTGGTCTAGTTAAGTGCTTCGCTTGCTCCTCAACATGTGGTTAAAAGGAGGTCAGAGCACTTTAATCAGAAGCAAATATACACTCTCTGAGCACTTTAATAGGAACACCAAACTAATACTGCGTAGGGTCTCCCCTCAGATCTAAAAAAAAAAGCCTCAATTCTTAATGGCATGGATTCAACAAACATTCCTTTAAGATTTTGGTCCATGTGGACCTGACTGCATCAAATCATTTCTGTAAATTTGTCAGATGCACATTCATGCCATCTAAATCCCATTTTACCACATCTCCAAAGGTATTCTGGATTCAGCAGTGGTGACTGGGATGGCGTCATGGTGCATTATCACATTGGAATTAGCCATTAGAAGATGGGAAATTGTGGCCATGGTCAGCAGCAAAACTCAAATAGGTTGTAGTATTCAAACCATGATTCACTGGTGTTAAGGGGCCCAGAGTTTGTCATAAAAATATTACATACATAAATATAGCGTGATTGCCATTTGAGCAACATACTGTATCTTCTCAAGAGCCTTGTTTATTCTTATTGATAGAGTATTTTTGAATAATATGATTTACTGTGAGTAAATGTGATGGCCAAGTGTTCATGTCCATTTGGATTGATGAGAGACTTATTAACTTTGCTCCACCACTTCTGTAAAAGCAAAAGCTCACAGCAACAAGGTATTACAGGGTAACATGGCGTCTACATTACCAACCCTGTGTCCTACAAAATATGTTTAAGTACTACTAATTAGATTATGATATAATTATTGATTATGCATTTGTTGCCAGGGGTGATTTGCTATTGAAAATTTGTTGCATATGAAGTCTGGACAGGTCGTCTGAGTCCAATGCCACTTGGTTTCATTTTCGGTCACCTCCTTATTCTTAAGCTGTCAGTGTTATGATGCAATTAATTTTTACTGCCTCACATTCCTATGAAAATACCTTGATATAAATAGCTTTTTTTTTTTTTTTCTCCACGGGGATATTGAACAGCAAGACATCAAAGGAGTGTGATGCGCTGAAGGTGAGCGTACTTCTCGCATTGAATAATACAGCCATAAAGATCAAAATTTAATGTATCTCCTACTCATCAAGGCTCATTTGTAATTTAAGGAACTTCTCCAGGAATAAAAACAGCCTAATTTGAGAATGAAGATCATTGCCTGAAAGAAGACTGAGAGTAGGTTTGAACTATTTTTTTCCCCCTTTTTTTGTAGAGAACAAAGGTAAGATATTCCAAGTCTGTTTTAATGTCCCTTTGAAATAAATTAAGCCCATCAGATGGAGGTTTATTGATGCAGAACTTTTTGCCCTCTAAATCAGTGCTTATTTGATCTTACATAAAGGCGTTATCTTCCCCCGTCCTGGCTCTGCTCACTTCTTATGGGGGGAATTTAACAAGTATATCAAACACATGAAGCTCATCATCTCCACAGTTTCAGCAATGCTAATGCTGTAATCCAATTAGCAAGGTCATATTTGTAGATTATGTGCACTCACTCCAGACTTTCAAAGCAAATGCACAAGACACACACAGAATGAAAGGAATGTAAAGATAATATCAGCATTCTCATAATGTGATATTTTGGCCCCGCTCGCGTGTCTCTACAAAAGATGTGTGAGACAAAGTTTTTGCCAACATGATTCTCCAGGATTGTAAAATCCAGTCTCTGAGAGTTATAAAGAGTAGATCACAGAAGCTACAACAGAAACAGACATGAAGGAATCACTGTTCTAGCCACATTAAAACGGCATTAACTGATGTTTTGGCTACTTGGGGGGCATTTCCTTATTTACACATCCAGCAGACACACAGAACAACACAAACATTCATTTAAAGTTTTGTTTCTGACCACCTAGTACAATATAAAGTCCAATATTAATGGGTCCAACCCATTGATTTGAAACTATCGTGTCATGAGCTCACTGTACTGCAGAGACCCGTTCTCGTTCCGTTCAAAGACGTTCTTTGAGTTTGCTGCTATAACCAAGACCTCTCACATTATACACAGTCATAATCCACTGTTTCTATAAAAAGAGATGGTGATTAGTGCAGCTTTAATGTTATCTCTCATCATACAACACAGGCTGCATGAAAAGTGTTTGTCTACATGGAAGCGTGTTACCAGTGTGTCACATTGTTAACAGCGTAGAGTTGACAGCAGTCGGCATTGGGCTGTTATTAACAAGTAAAGAACAGAACAGCAACAGAGAGACTTTCAAACTGATAATGAAAACAATGTAGCACGGAATTCAACACATTTATCGCTGTCATATTTAATCTGTTGTCAGAAGGATGCAAAGGAAAATGAATTTTTTTTCTGGCTCTACTCAGACTGCGACTTTCTTTGATTCAGTTTCAATATTTTTCACATCACAATAGCCCGACTGGCAAGCTTTTTGGTAAAGGCCGCCTTTGCTTTAAAGCGATTCTCTTCCAATTTTCTCAAAGATCAATACCAACACATGTCATAGGCACACATAGACGGTGTGAATTTCCATTCCCCTGTATACCATCCAAAGCTATGTAGGCATTTCAGATGTGTTGAAAGAGGGAGAAAGCCGTTTGATAATGGTGCACTGGAGAGCCGCGTGAGACAAATGAAATGAAATCAGTGAAAGGTATACAGTTCATTTCACTGTGTTTATTCAGAGGAGGCCGAGGTATATGCAGCATATCGAGACACCTGCTGAGTCAGTGCTGGAGGGTGGGGGGTCATAAATTATGGATTCAGACCTTGAAACACAGTGTGATACATTTAGAAACACCTAACGGCAGAGTATGAGGCAGGAGACGTGCATACTGATGACACGAAAACAGTGTCAGTGACATGTACAACAAGCTGATGATGACTTTGACTCCCTCCAACTTGACATCCCATCACCTCGGTAGTTTTTCTGTAAAACTACAGAAATGCATTTTGCAAAACAACGCATCACATTCAGTTAGATCCTCTCATGTGCCATTACACAATTACAGTCTGTCCAAGTGAAAACGCTGCTGCACTACAGAACACAGCACTTCTACTGCCTGAGTGACCGTGTTTATCAGAGAGCCTACATCTTTTCAAATTTATTAATTTACAACAAATCAATCCAATGTTTTTACTATGAGTCATTGAGTCTGACGCTACTTACGACACTGCATGTGCACTTCAGTGAATCCATTAAAATGTGAAGCATGTGGAAAGCCTTTATTTTGAAACCACTTTCCACCTGGGTGTAACATGTGATCCAAATCTGGAAACATTACCTGGATAATGGCATCTGATCCACAGGCCTTTGTACTGAGACCTGATATTATTAAGCATGCTCATTATTTTTATCTTATCGTATTGTGACGGAGTTGTTCTGGTTCCGATCTCATTGCATTACAATCACAAGGCATTCTTTATATTTAACATGCATTCTACTTTACCTCGATTCATTATCATGTTAATGCGTGTGCAAATGGGGTCCTGAGGAAGAGTGGAAAATTACCAAAAATAGCTTCAGGTGATTTTTGAGGACGTTAGTACCGAACAGTTGTTAGTACAAGACAAAGATGAGGTTGAAGTGCAGGGACACAGTATCAACAAACAACATGACTGAAAAAAAAAAAAATGAAAAGTGAGGTAGATTAAAATAAAATGGAAGGAAGGCTGGATCAAAGTAGGCTATGTATTCAGTATTCATATTGCAGCTGGTGAGAAAGACCAGCTGTGCACATTTTTGGTGGTACTTTTCTTGTTCCGACAAGATACCGGTATGTTAGCGGTGTTCACATTATGGCTGTGGGCTGCCATCGTGTTATTCTGTGTGCCTATGCATAATTATTGTGTGGATTTGGTGTCAGATTAAGTCAGTGCTTGTCATCAACCGGGCTGACATGTTGCACTGGTCCATGCAATGCTGACGCACCAAACCACAGATGTACCTTGACAATAACAAACATCTACCTAGGCTCCGTAGGTTATAAAAGTTATCTCACTGACTCACTGCCTCGTATTTTCTCTGCTGGGTTTCAGTACAGTTTGTTCATTTTCAGATTTTGGCACCATTCTTCACTCCCATTCTCACACATCCATGTGCCTGTATTGCTTTCTCTGCTGACTTTGCTAATTTCCACAATCTGTTCTTAATCTGTCTTTCATTTAGTTTAAATAGGAGACTTTTGTTTTGTTCCTTGCACAGACTTCATTTTGTCACACTAAGTGAGCCACTTTGTGACACTTCTGTGTGTACGCTAATGGAAAATATGCCTTTCTGTGAGTCAAAGAGGCAATTATCCCTCTATAACGAAGCATGCTGACTAACACAATTTTTCCTCCGTGCCAGACGTTTAAGTCTGTCCTACAGATGTAGAAAAACACATAAATTCCACTTCATCCAAAGATTCATTTAGTCCTGTTTTGTTGCTGTTCATCACAAGCCTGTTAAGAGGAATCTAAACTTTTTTTAAAAACAGATTTCAGTGAAATGTGGTGGAACTTTAGGCACTGACAGGAATACAAGAATGTTTTTTTGATGAAAAACAAACATCTTTCAAGGATTTTTTTTTTCATTGTTTTTTTTACCTTGTTTTTGAGTTGGCAGATTGCATCTAAAAGAAAAAAAAAATTCACAATCTAATCTGGCAACTTCACCTTTCTGTGAGCCAAACAGAGACACTGATCTAGTCATGTTGCCTTAATCAAGTTTCCAAAAGAGAAGCATCAAAATGGCACCAGTAAGTCAACCAGGATGTGACCTCTCTTTGTGGTCATTTGCCAAGAATGACTGGCAAACAGCTGAAAGTCAGCCTTTAAAAGATTATTGTTTCACAGGACTTCAGAGTGGGAACACAGCCAAAACAACTAAATACAGTTGCATCAGCTAGACCTACTATGTAAATCAGTACTAAACAGACAAATTACAATTAACTATCCTCCCATCACACTCTTGGCAAGTGCTGCTTCTTCTTTGTGTTTTGTTTTTGTTTTTTTGCAGTGAGCTGGCAAAGCAGCATGTACTCTATAGCATATAACAGCAGCGTGTAGACTGTAATGCATCAGATGTGGGTTTAAACTCAGGATGGGGTCACAGAGTCATTTCTTCTTCAAATACAAAGTTATATACTTGCTTTGGAAAGACTTTCTCACAAATAGAAAATAACTAATCTGACACCAGGACTTAGGCCAGCACGGGATATAACATAAGGACCCAACACCACAAAACGCCTTCTGCGTGGACCCGCCATTAGGCCCACCACTAATGGAGCAAATCAGATCATATCAGAATAAAGAACATAGTGTCAGTGTGCAGTGAAGACCATGCATCTCTAAATTTGATGATTTTAAATGTCTTGAGAAAATTCTCCTAGTTTATGTTACATGGGGATTTAATGAAAATCCATTCGACTGAAAAATACATTGTCACAAAGGAAAAAAAATAAATTTTATTATTTTTTTGTGTTTTACTGTAACTGTACATAGAAGATTCCTTGGCTTTGTTTACCAGTTTTTACCTACAAGACAATTCAGAAATTTCTCTGTACAGCTTTGCATAGCTCCAAGACTGTACACACACAGAACCATCTCCAAAAGGTGATCAAAACACTGGGCTTGTGTCACCCGGGTTAAGATGTGGAGCAAAATATTAGCTATAAGACATTAATAGCTAATGTACCACTTTTGATGTATTGAGCATTTATCTAGACAAAACTTTTCTGTTAAAGAGTGTAGAGCTACTGAAACAATTAAGCTGGAAATTTGGAGCGGAGATTGTACGCCATAAAATACTGCAAATCCAGTGAATTATGCTTTCCCAAAGACGTATTAAAGTCCCAGCCTACACTAAGAACCTAGTAAAAGATTTAAAGCCCAATTATTACCTTGATTTTGCCAAAATGATAGAGTGTCTGCATTGGTCTCTGTAAAATAGGGAATGATATCTTGTAGTGTTTAGGATTCAGTACTCTTACCTCCAACTGAGCTTCAGACCAGCCTGTAGTTTTAAAACTAGATAACCACAGACATTTTCACAGAGAGCGGTCGCCTTTGACTGGATGTGAAATATGTGATGTTCTAATTCAGTTTCTAAACATGCATTCCTGATTTGAAGGGAGAAAAAAAATACTGAAGGGAGGATAAGAACTGAGAAATGAAAGTCAAAGAGAAAGCATGTGAAACGCAGCAGGAGATGAGTCCATGGAAGGAGGAATAAATAGCAAAAATTACGAGAGAAGAGAAGGCAGAGCAAAATCAGTAGAGGAAAATAAGTTGATTGTTGGATGAACTGGGGGAGAGAGAGATGAGAGAAGTGAAGAATATGGAAGAGGGAAACTGGAGCAATGACAACTTTAGCAAGAACCTTTATCTTGTATCCAGATTTACGAATACCAGGAGGGTTCCACTCAAATTATCACAGTAGCAGATAACTGCTACAGGATTTCTTAGTTAATTGTTGAAACAAGTAAGCCTCATGTTTCCACTGTAATTAACATAGCCATCCAAAGTCAATTTTCACATCTGATAAACTAACTGCTGCTGCTATCCTTCTAAGAATCAGAATATACATAGGATACACACAAAAACTACGCATGCAAGAGACCATTCTCATCTTTTTACAGTGCGATCACTGTCTCAAGAGCATAACAAGGAAAGGAGTTGACGGAAAAAAGGCAAGCGAGATAAATAAAAAGGCAGCAGCAGGTAGAGGTGATGAGGAGAGAGGGGCATAAATAAGGTGAGAGGAAAGTGTGAGAGAGGAGGAGAGAGTGGATTGATTGTTGCCCTGCAGCTCAGGAAACAATCATGGAGCAGCAGCGTTCATGACCTCCCACAGAAGGCTTTATTACTCTGTGTTATCTGCTGTAGAGGACCTCCTCCTCCTGCTGCTGCTGCTGAGAACACCCTGTTCATTTCCACAGACTGTAGAACGACCACGAGCAAACCGACTCTTAAAGGACCAATTTGACTTACTTTAAGATACAGTTGCAAGTCATATCAATGGTACAGAAAGAGGGAATGTGTCTGCGATGTTAGTTGTGGTGCCTGTAGCTCAGGAATCAGGTGGGTAGCATTGAAAAGTCAGTAAAGAAATTGTAACACTGAGTATTTTTCCTTCCCCCCTGAGCTGAAGGTGGAATAAGGGATTCTGACTGTTGATATTTGAACTCAACAGTAAAAACAAATACACCCCTTCATTTCTGTGCTCCTTCGGAAGCTGACTGCTCCAACAGGGCAATGCACCTTATATATGTCTCACGTCTCGCGTCTAGCTTGGGTCATGCTTTTTTGTTTTTCTTATTCAGTTTGTAGCATTCCCAGTTTAATTTTGGTGTTGCTAACTTTTCCTCTACTTTCAGATTCCACTTCCCGCTCCTGTAATTGTCAGCCCCATCCTAATGCGTTGCACCTGTGTCTCACTGTCTGCCCTCTCTGAGGGTATTTAGTTTCTATTCTCCCCTCACTCTGTGCCACTTCGTCTTTGTTCTCTGTGACAAGAATTCCAACCGTCTTTCCTGACTTCTTGCTGTGTGTGTCAGGCATTACAGTATGATCCCATGTGTTAAAATCAGTGTCCGAATGAGAGGTTTCTTGCCCTAGTGGGCTACGTTTTATGTAGTAGGGTGGGCTGTGATAATTTGGTCTTCTTTTTGTACCATTTGGGCAGTTTCCAGCACCATTTTTTCTTCTTTTTTTGTAAAAGTTGAGCTACTTTGTCGGTCCAGTCTGGCAGCTCTGGGTGAGACTGCTGGAGATTTCTTTTTTTTTTTTTTTTAATATCAGATAGGATATGATGTTTTAGACTGAGCCTGTTACTTCAAATCTTTCAAACTAAAAATAAAAAATATATATATTGTAAAATTACCTATTGCAGCGTTTTCTGATCTGCAGTGTATTTTGACCTGTCACCACTAAAGTTAGAGTTTGGTTGGGTTTCTGTACAAGAACTACTTGATCAGGAGCAGTTGCTTAGCACAATAATCTGGTCCCTGCACATTTGCAGCCTCGATGAGCCCACTTACCCTTTTAGTACATTCATTGTCGTGCCGATTCGAATAATTAAATCAACAGGTGTAAAGTCATGCATGTGTAGTGGTTATTAGAGTAATCAGTAAGTGTTTTGAGGGAGTCCGCACAATCTGAAATGCCAGCATATTTCAGTCCCATTTTCCCAACATACTGCAACTGTGTGAAGCTTTTACTCTGAAGATTTACAACATTATTTTCATCACATCCAAGAAAAGCTGAATTGAAGGCACCTGGACTTGGTTGTAGACGTTTCACCTCTCATCCAAGAGCCTTCTTCAGCTGTGGCTGGCTGGTTTAACCCTACCCCACCTCAGGTTAAATACCTGGGACACCCCACCAGTCAACCAGAACATAAGAAGCATCTTGGATGAGAGGTGAAACATCTACACCTGTCTACAACCATGTCTGCAACCATGTCTACCTGCCCTCAATTCAACTTCTCTTGGATAACCACGACCTGGATTACTAAGAACCTTCATTTTCTCCTCCTTCAATTTTTTGAGCGTCAGTCAAAGGTGGAAGGCTGTCTTCCTCTGGCATCTAAGAAAGAAAATCAAATAAGAATTTATTGCAATTATATTTTATTTGCAGAATTAATGTAAATGAATTCTGCTGCAATAATTGCCAGCTTGGTCTGCTGCAAAATAGAGGGCACAATCGCAAGCTGTGTCTTCACAAGAACTGTCTGCTGTCCTCATCATTGATTCTTATTCTTCTCCATAGGTAGATTAATTTTACTTTAAAAAATATTCACCTGAAGTCCTCACCATTGGCATCTGACTCTTTTTTTTCCACCCTACTACAGGAGTGGACTAATGCAAGTATTTGAAATAGCCCATCAAACTATTTCTTAAGCCTTGTTGTGCTGTTGTGCTAATGATGCAAAATTTCTAAACCATGTTTTAATTCGAGGCTTTGTGACAGCTCTCCTCAATTTGAGGTCCTACTATTTACTGCTTAGTTCTACTACTCTCCTCACTGAAACACTCCTGATCAAGACAGTAGGAAATGAAATATAAACTTTTATGTTAAAGTCAGACAGTTTGTTGACTGTCCACCCTGACCTTCATCTGAAGAAGTTTTGCAGAACTACATCAAAGTAAAGCTACTTCAACTTTTGTTCCTAAAGGACAACAGTTATAATTCAAATGGCTTCGAGTGGCATTTTTTTTTCTGTTGAGGTCAAAGAGTTTTGCATTTTGGCTGAGAAGCAGCTTGGTTGGACATTGAATTTATCCCCAAGAAAGTCAGCCAAGTCAGCAAAGTTCACTATGGGCCTTTTTATGTTTACAGTATTTATGCAGCCTTTATGTAAACTGCTGCCTAAAAAAAATACATAAATAAGTCAAAAAAAGGTTAAATAACTCTTAAGTGGCCCAAACGTGGACAGCTAAACACAATATAAAAAGCCTTTTTTCCCCTCAGTCTGTTAAAAATAATTTTTACCTCACCCTGTTGTTCATTTATTTTGTCACAGATAAACTTTGCTGGTGACATTTGCTTTGATTGAGTTTCCACAATCTATGAGACTAATGTTGGCCTGTAATTTAAAATTGGAAATCCATTAGCAAGTGTTGTATATTGATGCACTGATGAAAAGAAGCTTTTTGATTGATTTTACGTACGGTAAAGTTAATGAATACTTCAGAGAATGTTTCAGAGAATATGCCACCCAGACACTTTTGGGAATTTCTGGCACGAAAACAGTCAAATACAAAGAAAAACATAAGCACAAAATATTGTTTTTCAGCATCTTCAGTCCAGAAATATCAGCATCTGTTTTAACTTTAAAAAAAAAAAAAAAAAATCCCTTATCAGTCAAAACAAAGTTATACCTCACAGTTGGAGTCTGATTCTAATTGAGAGTCTCTTCGGTCCTACAGTTCTTTCAGTTTAGGAGAAAAACAGTCTTTGTTTGGAGAGAGAGGGAGGGAGAGGTGGCAGTGAGGGGAAGTGAATGAAAGTGATGATTAATCAAAGCCAACATGTGTCCACTGATGTCACAGTGCGGCGTTATAATCCTTTTCAATGATCCACAGCTAATGAATGACATTCCTGCACTTGTCTTCAGAAGTGACAGCTAATGGCAGCTGAGTCTCTTCCCAGCAGTTAGACGGCAGCCTAGGATATGTCTTTTTCTCTCCTACATGTCACATTTTCTCTTTGTTTCCTTATTGTCTCCATCCGCTTTCATTTTGTCCCAGTTTTCCTTTTCGTCTTGCCCTGATTTCATCATGTGGGGAGGAGATGATTGGTGAGTTTTGGCTCAGTTTTTGAGGCTTTGCCAGGTTAAAATATTCTGGTTATGGCTGAGCTGAGATTACAGCTGTGCTAATCAATATTTCTTTCCAATATTTTTTCAATCAAATTACTATATGTCATCTGAAATGCTTTGTTTAGAGTCACAATACCTATCTGCAGTTACTTTCAGTTTTACAGAGCGTTTTAATGCCTTTCAGCTCATTGTTTTGGTTTTTACAGCCTGCAGGTTTAATGATTTTGATCAATCTCACATTGCCCTCACTTCCAGCAGCAGCAGGCAGCTGTTTTCAGTGAAAAAGCTTTGATACAGCATAAAACAGCAGACAGGCAGCATTTTTTAAACAGCTGCATGACTATGCAACACTGCCTTATTTCTTTCTTTTTTTATTGTTCGGAGATTTTAAAAGGTCAGAAGTTGGGGCTTGAATATTTTTTTTTATCTCAAGTCAAGTCGAAAGCACCTCAAGGGGACTCATGGGTGTTTCTTCAAAACCTCTAGGATTTGTCTGAATGTTTGTTTAGCCATGTTGCAGAGCTCCCAGAGCTCAACAACAGGAATAGGAAACCACTGAAATGATACCCATGTTTTGATAAAGGGTTTTTCAATGGTTTTTAGTAAATACAGTAATGTCCATATTTGATGATTCCACCACACCTCACAATTCACATCCAGTTCCAACTTCTTCAGTGCTAGTGTAGGAAGCACTGTGCCTGTGAATTCAGGGTGGTGCACAGACTTGTCCAGTATTCTTGGTCTTGTCTGGCAATAGGGTTGTGATGAAGTGATGGGATTTGCTTTTGTTTTTTCGTATGAGGACAAATTTCCCATGAGAATAGTTTTGTCATTTTGGTCTAGAAGGGCGTTGTGTCATTCACGAGACAAAATGTTTGCTCTTGTCTTCTTTCATTTCTGACATTTTCCTGCGCCTACGCCGCCTTCGCTGTCTGTCTCTCTGTGTAACCCCTGCCTCATTGCCCAGACTGTGATGTACGGGGCTTCATTAGATACTCTCCTTCGCTCCCAAATGTCTCAGCAGTGAGACATCAGGAGTAAAGAACCTATTTGTATCCATGCTAATGATGCTGAGTGAATCCATCCCTCCTGGTGAGCGTTCAAGCACATGCACACACAGACACACATAAACACACACAGCCCATGAACCATTCCCTTCCTGCAGTGAGTCTACAGACCAAGGGAATATAATATTCTCTTTTTTCTCTATATCATGAGGCTTTCCTTGCTGGTATTTACTTTAGTTGAGGCTTTTCAAATTGAGAGCATTATCTGCTGGTGATGGAGCTATAATTACAGGGTCTCAGCAGTCACTCCAGAGAGAGTCCCACACTGTTTCATCATGACTACAAGACCAGAAACTGGCAAAGTGCATCAGTGGAAGGAAACATAAAAGAAAGAAAGAAAGAAAGAAAGAAAGAAAGAAAGAGCCAATGGGAGTTTGGTCTATATCTGTGGTTAACAGCAGTGTTAATTTGTAATAAAGCCACAGCAGGTCTTTTGGCAACAAGGAGAAGCTGAAGCACCACTAGAACAGGGTCCTCAAACTACTAGCTCAGGTGCCAGATCTGGCCCTCAAGACAAATTCATAAGGGCCCTCAAACGTTTGTTGTGACTGGCCTACAAAATAGTTTTTTTTTGTTTTTTTTTTAATGACAGTTAACTGTGCAGCTTGTCAACAACACAAACCCATAAGAAGGACTAACCAGTGGTGGAAGAGGTACTCAGACCCTTTACTACTATAAAAGTACCAATATCATAATGTAAAATATAGGATATATAAAATATAGGAAAGAAGAAAAAACAAATATCTGACACGTGAATTTGTTTTCTTTGCCTTCTTGAGCTCTTTGAGTCTCAAGCAGTTGTTCAAATGAAACCATCTGAGAAGACTGGAAGGGAACTGCCTTTTTGGTGGAACGGCTAACAACTCAGACATCTGTAACATGACAAGGAGACACTGAGTTAATGTAAGAGGTCACAAGTCATGTTGTTGGCAAGGACCTTCTCACGCTCCCTTGATCTTCCCTATGTTCCCCTTCCTGGTGTGTTTTGCTCCACCTGGAATAGAGTGGAGGTACGTTAGACTCTATATGACGCAGTTTGTTCAAAATTGATGGACAAACATTGTTTTAGTTGTGGTTAACACTTTCCTGTCCTATTTTTTGCTCCGGAGTGCTCCGCCACAGATGCGTACAGCAATGTCATGACTAGCCCCTAAGGGGGCTGTTTTCTGAACCCTTTCTGTTATGTTTAGAACTCTTTTGTGGACATTGGGACCTTTTCAGTCTTGTTTAATTTAAGTTTTGTTTATAGTTCTTGTTTTATTTTGAAATCAGAGCCCTTGTGTATCTTGTCTTGTTTTACTTCCTGTCTTTGTCTTGTTTCCCGCCATTCGTGATTGTCTGCCCCCACCTAATTGGTGTCACCTGTTTCCCATTACCTTGAGTGTATATATTGTCTGCGTCTCCCTTTGTTCAGGGTCAGTTTGTCTTGTCTCTTGCCTTGTCTCATGTCTCTCGTCTTGTCTCTTGTTCAGCGAACTAGCGTCATCATCTCAAGTCAGGTCATGTATTATTTGTTACTTTGTTCCTAGTTTGGTTTTTGCTCCTTGTTCAATCATTTTCCTCACTAGAGTGATTTTGTGTTTAAGTTTTGTACTTTTGTTTTTCTTTTCCTCTTTATGGGTGATGCTTGTTTGCTACTTTGTTAAACTTAAATTATTACTTTTGATTTTCTCTGTGGGGTCGTACATTTGGGTACCAAGTCCTTGCCCTGTCGTGACAAGCAATAAGAATGTTCCGGGCGGGGTTAAGTGGCAGGATAGGAAAAGGGGGTGTTGAGAATTTGGTATATATGTATATTTATTGTGATTATATTTAAGGTGTTTATTTTGGGGTTATATCGCAGTAGGCAGGTTCTTTCAAATATTTTGTTTAGTTATATAAAGGATATATTTTCTATGGTCATTTAGCCATGTGACAATATACTTTAGAACACCTAATAATGGATACATCCAAGTGGGCCTACCAGGAACACAGTATAAAAGGCGCCAATTTCAAATCAGTCTGTGGTTGCTGGTCAGGACTTACCTGTTGTTCTGCTGCTGTACTTGTGCTGCTGTTTGTTGGGAGAATAAAAATCAGTTGGTACACATTACTATCGCCTTAGTATTTGTTTTCCTGTTAAATGTTTCTGACACCAAAAAGACCATTTTAAGAACCAGTTTCTCTCCCTCTACCTCGCAGACATTTTTGAGAAGTCCTGCTCCAGGATCACCAGCATCCCCCCCCCCCCCCCCCCCCCCCCCCCAGCCTAAGCCTCCACGTTGAACTCACCTGCTTCACTGGAACACCCCTCCCCACACACACCTTTTCCACCCTCCCTGTCTCCAACAAACCTGCTGAGACCAGTTCCCTCTCATGTCTGCCCACTCTCTCTGATCATAGACTCTTACCACTACAATGCCCAGCAATAAAACTCCCTTTGACTTTGACCTATGTCTCAGTGCTGACTTCTGCATCTGGGTCCTATCAGTGAAGTTTGAAGCCCCTTAACAATTACGGAGAAAAATGTCCAGTATTTCACTCTGAAAGGTAGTAGAGCACGAGCACCAAATAGCACAAAATAGAAATGCTAAAGTACAAGAACTTCACAAAATGGTACTTGAGTGGAGTGCTTTAATCACTGGGGCTACAACAGCTCTTATTTGCTGTGGTGCACCTGACACCAAAATGTCTTCTGAAACTACAAGAAAGCTTGATTTGGAGGACAGATGGATTGAAGATGTGGTGGGGAATCCTCCCCTACTCTAGGTGGAGCTGCTGAGTGCAGCCTTGAGCTAGTCCCTCCTAATAAGGAACAAGTTATTTAAGACACCTGTGATCTTCTGTCTTTCTCTTTGCCTCCTGCTCTGTCCCTGGTGTGGCTGTCCAGGTGCTGGGTTTTAATACTAGTTTTTAACATCCTGTGGTGAGTTGGCCTGTGACTGTTATTTTTACCTTTTAACCCTTTTTAACCTGCCATAGAACCAAATCCGCCAGAACATATTTTACACTTTTACCTGCTGTGGTGCCACATATTTTTCTAAATACAGCTGATGTCTTAGCTGTATCCCTCAAAATTAGAAATATAAAAAAGTTGCACAAAATAATTTTAAGCCACAATAAATTTGAGTGTTTTCATTGGCTAGTTTTTGAGATACACTCAAATTTATAAACTAAGACAAAAACAAAACGAACACCCACTATCTGGATTATACTAGTTTTATTGTGTGCGCTGTTTATGGATTTTTTGCGACTTTTTACTGGTTTTCTGCACACCCACTCGTGGAAGAGAACAGCTCTCTGAGACATGTTTAAAGTTTGATATGTGTTACTCCTCCGGTTTAATATGCAAAAAGAATTATTGCTCTATCTTATGTGGTTGCACTTTTACCGGCATTTAAACACTGATATATTTATATTTTATATTTATATTTATACTTATATTTTACTTTCACTTACTGGACTGTAATCTTGCTGTTGCTAAATGCAATTTCCCCACTGAGGGACAAATAAAGGATTTCTTATTCTTATTCTTATATGCAAAAGAGATCGCCGGCGCTCTCGTCGGTTTAACCCCCTTAAAGATCGCCGGCGCTCCCGTCGGTTTAACAGGGCTAAATAAGCAGTATGAACTCTGTTAATGGTGCCCCCATTCTTTTTAGGTTCACCTGCACTATTGCTGTTTTGCCCTTGTTTTGCCCCTGGTCTTTTAAGATGTAGCTTGCTATTAGTTTGCCCCTTGCTTTTTTTAGACATAGTTTGTCCTTAGTTTGGCCCTTAATTTGCCTTTGTTGGACCTTAGTTTAACCTTTGTCTACTTGTTTCGATTTCTTATTTTTTTTTTACATTTAGTTTTGGCTGTTAGATTTAGTTTGACCTTTTGTTTTTGGCTTTTGCCTTGAGTTTAGGTTTCTGTTCCTTTAGTCATCTTTCTTTGATTTCTTTTGTTTGAATTTGCTTCTGGCCAACTGGGTTACTTTGTATTTTTGCTTTGCTGATTATTGTTTATTGGGTTACATTATATTTTTTGCTTTACCATTATTGTTCATTTGCTTGTGATTTAATTTTGTGTTGAGATTCTTTTCTTTCCAGGCGGAGTGCTAGGCACCTGTGGTGAGAGCCCTTCACCTACACTCCTCCCCTTAGTGTCCCTCGCCACATTCTGGTATTGTCGGCAGGATTTCAATCCTCCCCTCAGTGTCCTTAGCCACAAAGAGAAGTAGCATATTATTTTCTCATAGCAAGGCTACTTTTTGTCTCAGAGAGAAAGCCAGAAATACAATCTCAAACAGCACTACTCTGCTAATGCACGGCAATCTGCTAGGCACGGGTTCCGTTTTGGCAGCTTCCCCCATTGAAAATGTAGGCCTTCCAATTATGATGGTTGGCTTTGAGTTCATTGGGCTTGAAACACAACAATGGATGATTGATGAATGAGAAAACCAAAGGGCATTTAAGTTTATTGCAAATAGGCTTTTGATGCTAGGCCACAGAACTAACAGGGAAACTTTGACAGCCGAATTCTTTCCCAGCACCATCGGGGAAACCCAATTCTGTCCATTGCTGTTAATCACAGTATGTTATATTGGCAATCAGGTAATGTTGGAGTGACAGTAAACCATCTGAAATAAAAATGGCTTACTTTTTATGATTTGGCTTTTGTGATGGCTATTTGATGTCAGTCAAATGTGACACTGCCCCCAGGAGTGAACAACAGGGCCAGTGTTATTTGAGTTTTAGATGCCTGCACTATAACTTTAGAGTCCACCTGCTTTTTCAAATCAAACATCCATTCAGTAAATATTCATGTGGTGCTTTTGGAGAATTTGTTTAATTTGTTTGAAATGTCAAAGCTTTTATAATCATATTTTGGACATTTTATTCCTTTACTGGACAGCAAGAGTAGAGACATGAAGAGAAAAAGTTTAAAAAAAAGCCAAATTTAGCCAAGTTCTTCCACAAATCATCAAATCAATGATTGCTGGGTTTGGTGAGATGAGCCTGCTTTTTATTTGACAGAGGCAATAAATTGATTCTGAGTGATTGACACCACAACAACACATTTTCTTTTAACGTAGTTAGCTGTGCAGCTGCAGTGGATACACCCCAGAATGACAAAGAGAGCCTAAAAATCCAGGGTGCATGAGAGCCTTTGTTTTGTTAACATGTCACATAGCGATGCCAATCCCATAAAAATCCTCCAAGGAAAGTAAGTACACAGAATGATCTATGTTTTACTGCTGCTTTTCTTCAACTTTGCTTTATGGGTTCTCAGATACTTAATCAACATGAAATATGGGTATCATGCTGAAAGCTCTTTATTGAAAACTGGCCAAACCATCCTCTATAAAAGTGACAGAAAACATTAACATCAGTGCCCCACTCTCATGTCTTTATGGGCTAAAAACATGAAGCGAAGGCCAGTAAAGTGATATCACCACTGGACACCAAAGCACAGTCGATATGCCACGGCCTGAACAATATTCCTCATGAGGAGACATTATGTGTATTAAAAGTTGTATAATATTCTACCAAAGTGAGCTTTGAGTCATCGCTCGGACATATTGCAGTAGCGGCAGTGACTCAGCCCTTCAGTGCATAAACAAGAGAATGAAACCTTATCAAAACAGTTCATTTAAGCTGGTAATTGCAGATTTCTGGCCAGTGAAAAAAAATGATAAAAATCGAGAGAAAGAGAAAGCTTTCAAGACATGCTCTGGGGCAGAAGAAAAATCAATTTTTATAGGCTTGGGTTTATAGATGGATCGTGCTTTGTGTGTGTAAATGGTGCTCTGAAGCTCATCATGGCATGGTTATCAGACATTTGAAAATAAAAAAATAAAAAAACCAAGTGAAAATCAAAAACACCAGCTGTCTGAAAAAGGATCCAGATTGCATCTGGTTCTAACATAAAAGCATGTTTCTTCAATCACTATTCACTCCTTCACACTCTTGAGCTTCCTCACTAGTTCAAATTACAATTATTTGTGAGGTAGCAATTTTCACTTTCACTGCACCTTGAACGCCACAGTCGCACTTTTATCCAAATCATCGACTGGGTACTTGAAAGGGTTGTTGCTCGGAGTTGTTGGATGGGATTCAGGTAGAGGCTTCAGAGACTCCTCTGTGCTCATAAATGCCAGGACAGAAACAAAGAAGAGAGGCAATGAAATATGGGAGCTTTATGTTTGAAACTGTACACCAATTCTAAATCACTTCTGTTCAGCAGCTTACAATTTTTCAAATGTGAATATTCTCTGCTTTTATATGTTTCTGAAGAGAATAACTGTGGATTTTGGATTTTCTGGTAGTAAAAACAAGAAATACAAAAATATCAAATTGGACTCTGGAAATTTTGATGACCATTTTCAATATTGTCAGACATATTACAGACTAAGGAATCACTCACAAAGAAAAATAATTACTGAGTTTAGGCCTTACTCATTCCAGACCTATTTAAAAAAAAAAACTATGAGCATTGCAATCGCAGTTAACATCTGCAAAATTACGTGAAGCCTTGCAAGAGCAGAAATGACAAAAACAGGATTAAGAGGCTGTAGCTTTGAGCTGCATGCTAAAGTCAGCATACTCGCTAGAATTTGGGATTTAGCACGAAACAAAAAGAAAAGTACAACTGTAGCTGAGGAAAGTTTCTACCACTGCTGTCAGATAATGGAATAAAATGACTGAAATTGCCAATCCATCACATAGGTGTTGAGATGTGTCACAGGATTAACGAAAACTTACTGTGGGGTTCATCTGCTGTGGACCATGAGTATCTGTATAAAATAACATGTCATCTGAGAGTTATTGAGAAATTTTAGCCAAGTTGGTGGACTGACTGCCAACACAGCAGATAGAGCAGCTAAAGCAACTACCGTGGCTAATAACACATAGATTTAATGTGTGTGTGTGTGTGTGTATCATGAAGGCTTTAGTGTTTTAAAGGTGTAGTGTGTATCATTTTTAAACATCAATATATCACTGTCAAATTATAGTGCTATCTTGGTGCATTTACTGTGAACAAATGGCACCACAGTGGAGAAGATTGGTGGCCTCTCTGTATCACACTGTATGGCATTGTTAATGCTACTGTTCCCACAAATTATCACCACATCTCCAATAAATCCTGTTTACAGGTTTGATACCAAGCCAAAAATTCAGAAATCACTACTGTGCTTCATTTAACAGCCAGAAAGCAATTACAATAACTACAATATCATTGTGACTGAGGTTAATACGTTTTTAACAAAAAAAAATCTAATTAATTATGTTAAGAGTCATTAAAGTGACAGCGCTTTTGAAGCATCCAGTTTTAGTTAGGGTTTTTGATATGCTGTAGACTGCATGTGGTTTTAAGCAATGCTATGTAATATATGTAATAATTCTGGATGCTTTAATATACTGGGACTGTCATGTTTGTCAGCTGTTCGCATGTATGCACGCACAGCCACACATACACACAGATAGAAAAGCTGTGTTACTCCATGGTTTAAGCTCATTGGGTGCAAATTGTCTGTCATTCTGACTGTACATGTGTTTTTCTCTGCACCTCTCTCCTGCCTCTGTGTGCCTGATATTCTGTATTGTATCAATAAATATCAAAAAGGCCAGTGCTCTTGTCTCAACTTTTCCTCGCTACATGCCCTGACATGTCTCTCCCTCTGCTCTGCTTCTCCAGCATGTAACATCTGCAAACTGTTAAGCACCCACCCTGTTGCATGTTTAAAAGGAAGACGAGAGTTTCTGGGGTCCCCCTTCCGGTGATGTATCTTCCGGGATGCGTCACAGGCTGGGTTGTACTGATTTGGAGGACAGTGTTATCGATGGAATGGAGTGAAATCCCAATCTTTTTGTTCCTTTGAAACAGCCTCCATCATCTCTGGTGAGACGCCACTTATTTACACAACTATTTACTGAATCATAAGACAGTGCAGAGCGCCTCAAAGAGTGTTCCCACTCTGTCAGACGCATCCGGCAGAGCCCCAGCCATCAGCTCCACGGACACGTAGTGGTAGGCTTTGTATATGTTTTATCAATATTTGTGTCAAGAGCTTTTCTTTTAGCAGGAAATGTAAATGTTTTTTGTCAATGTTTATCACAGAGGCAGTCTGGAGCTGCGGGACTCAGACCACTCACCCAGGAGTACTACCCAGCCAAGGACCAATAAATGGATCTGGTGAAGGAGCTCACTCCCACCGTCTAAGCACATGCAGGCTTGACGCATTCTTGAACCTTCTATCTCCTATGTCTAGCTTTTCTTCTGCCATTTTTGCCCTGTGTGAGAGGTTGTAAAGTAAGGTGTGGCATTTTAACATGGATAAAGAGTCGGTTTTAAGGTCTTTTTATTCTTCTGATACAGTTCTGGATGAATTACAGATAGCTGTAGAACCTTTCAAGATGGTGCTGCAGATGGCTGCCTTGGTGTGTTGGTGCGCTCTGTTTTGTCTTGTTTTGTTCATAAACACGGTGGCTTGCTCCTGTACCGGGAGCTCTTTCACCAGAGAAGAGCTCCTGAACATCAGAATTACAGCCTCTGTGGATTTATTTTCCACCTTTGTTGCCTCTTTGCCAACTTGGACTTCAAACTCCACTACCAGGAATATTTCTCTCTTCAGAGCAGATTGCCTCTCCGGCAAAACAAAAGGTGGAGGAATCTGTTTTTACACAAACAGTGACTGGTGTAACAATGTGACAGAGATCCTACAGCACTGCTCTCTGAACCTGGAGACATTTTTCTTGAACTGTAAACCGTTCTGTTCCCCCCGTGAGTTTTCTTCGTTCATCATAGTCCCCAAGCCACCATGCAAGAAGCACAGCACATACTCGCCGACCAGATACTGTGTGTGGAGCGGACTGATCTGGAACCCTTATTTAGTGCCCTCTGTGACTGTAACAAAGGAAATCTTACTCGCAAACTCCCCAAACACACAGTTTATTAACAAACTGGGACATTTTCAGGTCTGCCACCAACAGCCTGGATGAGTTCACAGAGGCTGTGACATCCTACATCAGCTTCTGTGAGGATAGCTGTGCAGCATCACACACAAGGGTGAGTTACAACAATGACAAACCCTAGTTCACAGCTAAACTCAGGCAGTTAAAATTGGTAAAGGAAGAGGCATTTAGAACTGGAGACAGACACTGTACTCTGAGAAACTGCAACATCAGTTCTCAGCCAATGACTCAGCTTCAGTCTGGGAGGGGCTCAGACAGATCACAAACTACAAACCTAAAGCCCCTCACTCCATGAATGACTCACTCTAACAACCTGAACAAGTTCTATTGTCGATTTGAAAGACAATGGAACAATCCTACCATTGACCCACGTTTCACCTTCCACCAGCTCCAGCGCACAAGCCCCAACTCCACCCACCACAGGGATGTCTCTATGCATCCTGGAGAGGGATGTTAACAAGCTATTCAGGAGGCAGAACCCCCGCAAAGCAGCCAGGCCAGACTCTGTCTCTCCCTCCACCCCGAAGCACTGTGCTGATCAACTGTCGCCAGTGAGCTGAGCTGAATCTTTTAACACGGAAATTCTGTAATTTTTCTCACCCATGTCAGGAACCATGTTGTGGTGAATGTCAGGCTTAGAAATAGACCTTTGTGCATGCATGGCTATTTTATTATCAGAAGTGTTATTCTTCAATATAACAGTTTACAACAAACCATTTGTTTTACTGTCTATACAAGTATGGAGACATTTCTGAATATTTATTATCTGGTCTTGCAACTTATTTTATTTGATTTTTTTCCGCAGGACTATTTTATTTTGAAAAATGCTCACATCTTTCCCCACAACCCACAAGTTTTTTTTTCCCCTCCGTTCATAAAAAATTAGATTAAAATTTTAATTAGATAAGAGATTAAAATTCACCTCAGTCGAGCTTTCTAACAGATGGACCAAAGCAGACTCCTCTGAAACTATTTATGTTGGACGACTGTTTCAAAGTTCAGGCAAATTATTAACCACTGAATGCCCAATTATTCTCATCGGACACGAGGCAGTGAAAGACTGAAATACACTGAGAGGGAAGTGGATGTGCGTCACTTCCAAATGCACCCACTGTTTCCAATTGCTGGTCTCATGCGGTCAGTGTTTTGTTGCATTTTTAACCACCTGTAGATTCTGAGAATGGATTGAATTTCTGAATGCATCATAGAGCAACCAGACTGAGCCAACTCCTCCTATCCAAGCTGCACAGAGTTGATCACAGACCAGATACACAGGGAAGCATTTAGAGTATCTTCTGATAAAAAAAAAAAAAAAAAAAAATCACAAGATGGTGTAGGGCCACATACACGTTTACATCTAAACAGTATTTTTGTCTGGTGTCCATATGTGCATCATGTATACTGTATATAAAAGGCTTTTTTGACATAGCGGCTATGAGTCTTCTACCTTTCCGCCTTTATGTGTTCTCAGTTGTTTGTAAACCAGAAACCTTTGTGTACACTTACCTGCATTGTAGCAGGAAGTAAACAAGCTGTCATTACTGTAGTGGCATCTCATTTGTACCCACCTTAATGTACGTATTGAAGTATTTAAGATCCTTTTCAAGCAGAAGCAGCAATTTATGTGCAAGGTCAGAATCGTTCAATACAAGTCCTGCATTCAAAAGTTTACTGATGGAAATGCACATAAACATCGTAATATTATCACAACTTGGTAACAATAGCACTAACTATAGTCAATAGTTAAGTGCTTTATAGAGCAATGGATCACAATGACACATGACAGCACTGGCTCTGTTACTTACTAACCCCAGTCTATAACAGCCAAGAGACCTTCGCCAGAGGAAATCAGCCAAATATACTTTAAGTATCCAAAGTAAACATACTCATAATACATTATGGCCCCTTTGAGTATGTAATATAACTATTAACGATGCATTAGCAAACAGTAAAAGCACATTTTAATGTTTCATCTGGTGAAGGTGGAAATAATGTTAACTCATTTATATACTGTGTTCCTGGAATGATATTCCTATGTGATGAGGATACCTGTTATGTTTTATTTTATTTATTTAGGCCTTAAACAAAGTATTCACATGTCAAACATCCTCACCATGAAATTCAAATGTGACGACTCTCTTGTTGCTCAGTATGACACTGAAAAGCAGAAACTACACAATCATTCACTTATTTCTGTGACGAGTTACTAAGCAACAGTGTCATCTGAACGCCAGCAGTATCAAACTTGAATGCCGATACTGAAGTCAGGAGTTCCTTTTTTATTTTTATTTTTTTTTAAGGTAGTGTGAGTTATGCTGAAAGAAATGGAGCTTCAGCTGTAACCTTGAAGCTGCACTTGTTGGAGATGTGACATTTACAGTGCATCGTTCATTGTCTCATGTACTGTACATTACACTGACTGCACACTGTATGCGTGTGGACTCTCAGTTAGCTGCACAGTTAGCCATGAAGAAATGGACTCTCATCTGGCCGTCACACAAATGGACTAAAATCCCACATACTCACACGTTAACACACTCTTGCTCACTGCTGTGCAGGTTCCTCGTGGAGAAGTCAAGTTTGTGCTTCATCATCTCAATTTCCCCTGGCTGCCTCTGCTCTCCAAATCTCTATGTTGGGGAAAATAACATAGATTTATGGGTGGGGCGCTAACAATATCCTCAGTTATTGCTAGAAGCAAATGAATAAATCACCATGCCAAGATGCTTCGGCTCCAGTGCCTGGACCCATAAGAATTGAGCGAGTGTGTTTGTGTGTGTGTTCATTCCTGTATGGCATTGTGTGTGCACACAAACTCATTTGTGCCTCCACACAGGCATGCATTTGTGTGCTTGTGCATTTCATTTTAAATGTGTTATGAACCAACCGCAGCCTCCTTAAACCGTTCCTGTTTGATTTATTCAGTTGATTGCTGTTGGTTTTCAGTGGCTTGATGAGGCCGGTGAAATGCAGTCACTTGTAAAACTCAATTGAAAAAACTAAATGTAATTCAGTTGAGGAAAATTTCCTTTCCTTCCTCATTCTCCTATTTATCAAGATAAGATTAGCTTTAGATTCTGCAGGACTGCTTGTACAAACATATGTTGTGGTTGTTCTTCCTACTGGATGTATTTAAAGACTGCTCTAAATTCCTAAAGGGGAAAAATGCATAATTTAAACTGGGAGCCTCACTGGTTGGCATAATTAGTGCAATATGAAAATTCACATTTAGCCAATCAAAAGATTAAAAGTTGCTTGTCTTCTGTCAAGAAAATTAAATATGTATAACAGGCCCTGGATGAGAGGCCTGCTGCCAGATTATATTTTGTGCTGTAAAATACAGGGAAATAATTCAACTGGCAACAGGTGGGGCTGTCACTTTTTATTCAAATTCTAAATGCTTGTTCAAATGTTGGAAAGAATTAAATTAAAACAGTAATGGCCTGTTTGAGTTCAACATTTAAAGTGTATTAGACCATTTGAAGTAGGCTGCCTTGTGGTCCAGCAGAGGGCGGCCTTAAATTCAGCTTAACGTCCTGCATGCCCCATAAATCAGTTTTTCCATTTTTTCCAATCCAGCATGTAGGTGCAGCAGTGGGGTACAAGACACGTTGCCATGTCATAGTAGCTTACATATGGATGTTTTCAGTATTTAGCAAGAGAGTTGGCTGCTAGCTTTATGTGTTTAAAATATATGTAAATGAGGCTGTGCGCAAAGTAGCACCACAGGCAGAGAGAAAGGGCCCTGTGTTTGTCCAAAAACACCAACGGACAGTGCAGGTTAAAAGCACAGAAGCCCCCCTCAAACAGTTAACATTTAAATAAATAAATAAATGTGCTGTTTGAGCACTGGTGCGCTCCTTCTGGTCATTACATTTGTGACATTAGCTTGTATGAAAATCCTGCTCTTTGCTCAAAATACAGCAAACGGCTATAATAAGCTTGACGTAAGCAGTGTAAACAGGCTGAGCTTCATTTCTGATAAGCATGAGAAGGACTTTGCCCGCCTGTTTGTTTGTTTGTTTATTTTGTGGAAAATTAGAAGCATAACAACAAAATACAGTTTCCATCCAAAGCCATCAGTCTGCTCCTCCATCAGCTGTCACTGATACCCACGCTGAAACTCTGAGAACATGTCAAACGCAGAGCCTAACAAATATCAAAACAGCCTTTAAACGCACAGTCATAATGCTGTCTAACTTTAAATGGGTATTTTATTCTTGCATTTTCAGTGCAAAACTATCTATGCCCTTATAAAATCCAGAGCTCTGACCAGTATGCTGGAGTTAAAGTTCTGCAATGTGAGATTAAAGACAGGTGTTCTTGTTGGAATAATGGACAATACTATACATCATTGCTTTTCAGATTTGAGTAGTTTTAAGCAGAAAAATAAAAATATAAACAACTTTTGAGGCTGATCTCCTCCTTAACTCAGTCAGTTTGGTGTCATTTTCTACCCCCGACCTGCAAAAGCATCTCACTGTTGACATCACTTGGACGTGTGCATTGCATTAGCTTCAGCATTCTGATTAGGTTACTTTACCATATTCAAAATAAACAAGCTGCACATTCTGACAACAACAAGAACAGCACAGGAAGGCAGTGATGTTTATGTTGTGCTGAAAAGATGTGGACCACATATGTGTCATTTCACCAGCTACTACCCTGTGAAGAACAAGAAAATAATGAGATGCAGTCTGAGGCTGTATGTTTCCCTAACCTGCTTCTCCCAGTCTGGAGATGAGAGCACCAGGTCGTCTCCCAGTGAGACGACTTGGTGTGGCCTACAGCCAGCTGAAAGTAACGGAGATGTATTGAAAATCCTAATTTAACTCGAAATAGGGATTAACACACAATGAAATAAATACTGATGTCATACAAAAATACACAAATGAAAACATAAATGCACATGAATCACAATGTGATCACACATTGATGTGCATCATATATGCCATGAAAAGTGTATGTGTGTGGGCAGATTTGTCCAGGTTTGAAAATATGTTTTTTCTCACATCAGTTCTGCCTCCAGTTGGAAGAAGCACAAAGAAGCTTTATGATGTGATTATGTTCTTTACACCTAAATGTAAAACAGTCTAGCTGTTTGTGAGTGTGTGTGTGTGTGTGTGTCTGTTGTGTCCACACAGTGCTCAAAACCGGGAGGGAGGGTAGAGCACCAATATACCTGGTATTTGGATTTTATATATATATCATCCCATGAGTGACCAAGCTGAGTTAACATGTCTCTTTACAAACTTTACATTCAAGTAAACAATGTTAGTAATAGTGGAATAAAATGCCAGGTTGAGAGAGAAAACAGAGAGATATTCTGATTAATTAATGCTAGGCTTCTTTTGGTTAGCCTGCCAGAAACAACAGTTCACTGATAACCCTGTGAGAAGTCACTATGTCACCAGGTGTCTGGCCCCATCCATTTCTTGTGAACACGCAAATACCACTTTATATCAGGGAGCAGAGGGCCCAGGTATAGTTGGCGCGTCCCATTTCATTACCCTGTGGGTTAGACACAGGAGACAGTGGGTAACTGCAGTTTTTGGTAATGCTTTATTTTTTTATAATTTCCAAGGAAGTTAGGAAAGAATTATATAATTTGGTCACAGTTGTGATAGTGAAGATGATGTTTTGAGTGCTTGCTTGATTATTAATTACAGTCACAAAGACAAATTTGACATGTTGGCAAGATCAGCTTCCCTGCTGTACCCTGGCCAAGGCTTGGTAAAATTTCAGTCTTGTCTGTGTTTAGCACAAAGTCTCTTCAGGACCCAAATTCAGGGAAAGTGAATGTGAGGGCACACGGCAGATTAGAATGCAACCACGGGCAGTTTATTGTAAAAGACGGTAAAGTCTTTGGTGATGGAGCAGTCAGGTTGCTGGCTCAGAGTGTGGTTGATGAGATGATTGGCAACAGGTGAGCAGGAGATCTGGCGGGAAGCAGAAACTAGGTCGACCACACCCGAGCCTACACACACACGCACACACACACACACACACACACTGTCTGCTCCTAACTGCGTGTCCCTGAAATATTTAAAATATTTCACTTAAAACCACAAATGTCCACTTCATGGTAGCGCTAGAGGAAAAGCTAGAGGATTACCAAAGTCATAAGGATTCATCCACTGGAGAACATGAACCCGAGTACCAAAATTCATGGCAGTCTGTCAAATAGTTTGTGAGATAATTTTGTTGGGAACAAAATGGCGGAAGTAATCTACCTGTGCCTGCACATGTTTGTTTAGCCAAATGAGATGAAGTTAAGGCTGGTTCATTAACAACCCAGCTTTTTTTTTTTTTTTTTTTGCTGGAGGCTTCTGCATTGGCTTCACTCATTGGACTGGTCTGATGGTTACTTTCACTTTATGTTTACTAAGTTTCAGTTAATGTGAATAAAATTCAGCAAACTAGAAGCAACTTAGGTTCTAAGCCGTGACATCCGCTGAGTGTTGGAATTGCTGTGGAGTTTCAGCCGTAATATTTCTTCATTCTGTCAGTTTACAGAGCTTTTTTTTTAATGAAATAACTTTTGTTTGTCTTGTCTTCAGTGCCTCTTTGTCTCCCAACCCTCGTCTCTTATTCAGTTTTAGTTGCAATACTTGAATAAACATGTTGAGAAAAAAAATCCATACGAGCTGCTGAGCTGAAGAAAAACAGAAAACACGTGTTCTCTTTCTTTCCTTCGAGGGATGGTTGATGATATATTGATTTAGCAGTATGTCTGAGGAAATACAATCCATGTGTCACGCTGTATTTTCTTATTCTTTACCATTTGCCTTTATTGGTTAGAGTGCATTGTGTCTCATTGCACATTTCTTAATTAAATTTTGATGAGCACTTCAACAATAGACTGTCCGTGTGTGTGTTTGTGTGTGGGTTGGGGGTTGTCAACTCCAGTGCTGTTATAAATGAGCAGAGTAATTTATCATGTGGTGCTGGACCAGCAGTCCAGACCTCAGAACACTAGAAGTAATGACCGGAGCTTCACGGGTAGTTTGGTTGCTCATTTCTAATTGATGTGCGTCTCCCCCTCTGACAGTATCACACACCTCCCTCAGTGATCTGTGCTCTGAGGTGTGATAGCATCTGGTTGACACCAGGTAAGAACATGTATTAGAGATCCACTTCTGTTAATGAAAGCCTCTAGCGTGGACTACAAATAATTCATTCACACTGGCAGCCTGTTCGTTTTAGAATGAAAAGTTTGCATCTAGCTTTTGAAGCACTTAATGGCTAGGTACCCAGCTACACTACAAAGTTCATACAAGCTTTAGCATAATCTGAAATCCCTCAGCAGTAGCTTCTTGATGAAGCCACACTGGAGCTATTTGCCTGAGAGGATCCGCTTAGCTGAGTCTATGTCCTTTTCAGTCACCCCTCAATTTATTCTTGTCATTACTCAGATTAAATCAATTAAGCTTTTATATTTCTTAATTTTTCTTTCATGTTATATTTGTCTGTTGTGACTTCTTGTTGTAAAGCATTTTGTAATTTTTGTATTTTGTTTCTTGACCCCAATCTGAGTTCTTTAATTTTGGGTTTCTGATATAATCAGATATGATATTGAATAATTATATTTCTGACTCTTTGAAATAACAGTTGCATCTTTCTTGGCTTATAAGTTTTATAAGCTTAAATTATTGACGTCAAACTTTTTTTTTCTCACTGCCAAGAAATATTGACTTTAATATTTAATGTTTTGATACTGAACCAGTGCACAGCAACTGGATACAGTCACCACTGTCATTTCAACATTTAGTGCATCCATGTTTACAGAGAAATATGAATCTATCATTTATAAACTTGTGTAAAAATGGGTTTTTTGAAAGTGCCCAGTAGTTTCTATGAATCTTTCCCTCTCACTCTGCTGCACACCTGTTTCTCATTTCCTCAATCAGCCACACCTTTTCCCTGTTCCCTCATTTAGACCCAGCTTATAAATACCAGCTGTTTTGCCACGGCCCAATCCTTCCACCTTTCATAGCATAGTAGCCTTTCCCCTGGCTGTCTTTCCCCTGGTCAAGAAAGTTTGTTTGTTTTCCGTTTTTTGTGTTTAAAACTGCTGTCTCTTCTCTGTTGTATTTGCCTGCTGTATTGCATGATTAAGTAGTTTAACCCACCTCCAGAGGAGATTTGGGATGGAACTTTAAGATGTAATTCTGACCTCCATTCAGTTCAAGCACTGGATCTGCATGGGTGAGGGAGCAGCAGGAGTTAGAGCCATGAAGATGACGAAAACTTTTTTCTCCTTACTTTGTAGTTCATAAAAACAATTCGTTCATGCATTAGGCATTGGTCATGTCTGAGAGACATGTATTAATTTAGCTACCAGCAGTACCTGGTATGAACACTGTTCTTATGACAGAATAAAGAACCTCAAATGAACTATATCCTGATTAACTACACTTGCACACAACAACCAACAAATGTGGTGGTTCCAAGCTTTGTCTTTAGTGCATATTACAGGAATGTATCAAAACCAATTTAAACTTGCAGCTAACTTTGGAGTTTGACAGTCTTTGAATGCCTGTGTCCTTCTTACCAGCACCTCAGGTGATTTTGGAAAGCAGTGTCTAGAGCAGCTAGCAGCTGCTCTGTCTCTTCTAAGAAACTTTGTGGCAAAAAAATAAATAAATAAAAGAAAAAAAGATATTTGACTCCCCTCAGGCCAACCGTCAGCAGCACATTCAACAATAAAAGAGCCAAATAATTACTGTGCCTGAGGAGGTGATGTGTCTGCAGCCCCCAGTGGTGCTCCACACACAGTTCTGACTGCCTACAGGCCTGTAGTACACGGAGATATGAGGGACTGATGAGAGGGAGAAAGTTGGTGATGAAAGTAGTGAAGAAAACAAGGATGTTGAAGGGTGGACTACTGGGGAGAGAGAGAGACAGAAAGAGAGGTTAATCTCAGGTGGTTGATGACACTTCTCTAATTTCATGGTGTGTGTGGCCCTGATTTAAATGTTATTTAATCTAACATATGCCATTGATTTCTCTTGTGATTGGTTGTAGAAAAAAAACTTGATGTGACTTTAAACATTATACATTACTATATGCTCTCCATTGTATTTCTGCCCAGTTAGACACAGTATAGCCAAGTAGCAAGGCACACGTTGCCTTCACAAACACTAATAACATCTCCCAGTTGCTTTTGGCTAGTGGAGCTAATTTCAGTTTTAAGTAATGAGCTGTTGCTTAGGCTATGACCTGCACAACACGCCTAATGCTACTCAGGACCAGTTTAACAAAAAAGGCGGAACACGGAGGTGATGCTCTAGAGCCACAGTCACCAGCCTCTCAACCGTGATCATGTCATCATTTGCCACTTATCTGGGTCCGGGCCCAGGTTGCGGGGGCTACTGTTGCCCAGTCCACAATGCACCAAAGTCCTACAGCACCTCCCACGGGTGGTGGGCCCATGGGAGGCGGTGCTCCCTGGAGGGGGGCTCAAACCCATGACCCTGAGAGATTAAGTCTTGTGCTCTATCAACTGAGCTAACCGGGCAGCTCAACTGTGATCAATCAGTTAATATTCAAGTCAGTTGCAAAATGCATTGTATTCATCATGGAGAGTAGTGCCAACTGTTATTGTGTGCTTTAACTTTAACAAGTTGTTTTTTTTGTTTGTTTTTTGAAGCGAGAAAGTGAATAAAAGGACAATGTTCTATGTTTGATAGTAAAGTGTTTGTTCAAACTGTAGCTACTGCAGTTTATGTTCACATCCTTATCCATACTATTTCCTTGTCGAGCAACTGAATTTTGTACAAGCTGAAGCTCCAAGATAATGTTTTTTTTTTTGGTTTGTTTGTTTATTTTTGTTTTGGCTCAACCCAGAATACAATAAATTACAAAAAAGCATATAGGCCATTCAGATCAGGTTGGCAGGGAAAAGCTCTGATCTTTGAGATGCTTCTCAGATAAAAACATGACTGAATGACTTTTGTAACTTGTTTTTCAAATGTGAGATCACTGTCAAATATTACCCACTGTGGGATTTTATATTTGTACACACTTAACCAAGATGTTTAGTAAAGTGTGTGTTTGTGGACTTTGGAGGACCAAAAATATTGATTTCAGATTCTTTTCATTTAGCTGGAGAAAGTTCCAACATTTTTTGTTTCAGACAGACAAGATAGTGTATTATGTATTGGCCTCTTCGCTAGTCTTTAATGTCTGGTTTTCTCTTAATGAGTAGCAGCGAGGGATTTTTCCAGACTGTTTTGCCACTCAGGCTACATACAGGCTACCCTACCTTTCCAGTGGAGGTTGTTGGGGCTGTATGCACCCTGCAGAGATCACCTGCAGACCTGCAGTGTTGGAGGGGGAGAAAAAGCACTTCAACTTCTCAAAATGAAAGTAAAAATGCAGATTTTTCTATCTTGTTTATAGTCTTCTGAAACAACAAAAACTTTGCCCTTGAATGAGGACGAGGTGAATAAAGTTCTTAACTTCAGGTTGTAACTGTGTGGGTTAGAACTAGCTCTGCAGTTCTTTTTGATTTTAATCAGCTCTGATGTGACATTTAACTGGTTACAAAGGTGTAAAGTGTCAAAATGAGCTGTGAAACTCCTCATGCTGAGAGGAGTCCTCCGGCTTTACAGCAGGCAGTAGTCGGTTCTCTGTGGACTCACACGGCACAAATGTCTTCCTAATGAAACTCACATTAATGTGGGCAACAACATTCATCTCAAAATAGATTTGTCTGAAAAATTGTCCAGCTGTCTCAAACCTATGTGCTGTGTGGCAGCCATATTTGTCTTTCTTACTGTCTTCTGAGTGCTCCTGCATCTGGCTGGAGTTCTTGCCAAAGGGCAGCAGAGCTTGTGTCTGTGTGCAGCATGTTTAATACCCACATTGTCCTGGATGGGCTGCCTTCACCTGACTACGTGACAGCTGGGGGCTTTGCAAGATGGAGCTGAGGTTCTGAACTGACTCAGTCAACATTAAGCTGAAAAGAAACCTAAAGCCTAAAAGAGTGCTTCATACAGGCAATCTGCCTCCCTTCCGACATCAGTTTTTTCCAGAGCCAGAGCTGCTCAATTGCTCTGTAGTGTTGCTGTACAGTAGTGCCCTGGCAGCGCTCAGGCATCCTTCCCACTCAGCTGTGTTCAGCTTGGTTTCCCAGTCTTAGAGGATGAAGCCTCTTTAACCCTAAGACATGAACTCCTGCCGAGCTTGAGTCAATGGATCCTCTACTTACACTGTTGCTGTCATAAAGCCCCTTATTTCCATTGTGTACTTGGAGGCATCCACTGAGATCGACACACTAGACAGAATATTTAATGCCAAATCTAAAAAAGTCGTTGTACAATATACAGATACGGTTTTCAGCCTGAAACAGAAAGAAAGCATCCTTTAACTGTTGGTCCAGTCTAACATTTGGTCATTTCATACATATTGAGCGTCCAGATTATGTCCAGATATCAGTTATCCACATAAAAGAGCAGAATAAATGTCCTTAATGTGGTTCAGAAGAAATGAAATATGACAATCTGAACCACTTTTACCCAATTATAATGCAAACGTGAACGCATCCCTTTCACTCAACCGCAACTCTTTCATCCAGGACATTGTTAAGCACATATGGACATACAGAATGGATATACATTAAATGAACAAACATTTTCTCTCCACAAGCTCCATCTGAGTACTTAACATCCACTTACTATGAATTGTCTACTGTTAATTAGAATCCCAATAGTTGTCGTCTTGGCAACTGCTATACTTCCTGGGATCCGTATTCAAAGGACATATAATACTATAATGTCTGCACTTACATTTCATCCAGAACAAACAGTATAGTTACATCATCATTGCATTCACCAATAAAATTGCATACAAAAATATTTCAGGCCTGTCTTCAAGAAGCCTATTGGTTAAAGGGCAATTAGACCCTTCAATCTGTTGGAACCAGTCCTCCCCAGCATATTTTCCAAAATATATTTTTTTAAAAAAGCACAGAAGTGGGGAAGCAATGACTGTAGGATGTGTGACACAGAGGGTCAGGAGACTGACTGAACAAAGCTAAGCAGAGCTGGAAAGTCAGTGAATCTGGCACTGCCTTGACATCCACTAGAATAACAGTTACAACCTTTTTGAGAGAGTTACTGGGTGAGTATCTGTGTTGTAGTTGGACCACCATGTGGTTCCATCTCTGGCCTATGGTCATCTTACATTCAGCTATTTATACTCGATTCAGCAGCTGACAATCAATCAGTGAGGGGCGAGAGAATTTCGCAAAACTTTCAAATCCAAGCCGACACAAACAAGCTAGTTTTATCAATTTGTTAAACAGAGGCAAAATTCCAAAAAGGCATCATTTGACAAAAGATTGTTAATCTATTTCTTGAGCATTAAGCTTCTGTATCCAGGGGGGTCAGTCCTTCTGCACCCAGCATCACAAACCTCACACCTTCAGGGATGATTGGTTGTTGAAACCTGTGCTCCTAGATGAATACGACAGTTAACTTTATGGATTGCTTGATATTACAGGTCACACAACTGGATGTCTAATGTGTTACCTTGTATGACATTGAGATAATGATGCCAATACAGCCAGAGGGCAAGGACAGCCAGGGTACTCGCCCACTCTACTCTACCAAATCACAGAGGCCTATTATTAATCCAGGATATGGATATTATTCTTGTGTTCTGATGTGTGTAAACACATTCACTCACCTGAAGAGCTGATAGGCGAGCCTCCATAGCAGCTTGAAGTAGGGTTAAATGGCCTCCCCCATATGGCTGCTAGTAGTCTCCTGCATACTAATCTAGGGCTGTAATTTGGAATGTGTGACCTATCAATAGTACCACATGCTGGGGCAAACTCCCTTGTCCTTTTATACAAGACATCAGTGTTCTGCGTTCTCTGGGGGTTTTCAGCACACAGAACACAGGGACCTGGGTCTTATTTTTCAGCATCGATAATGTGTTGCCTGTGTAACAGCATGGAGCATGACGCATTTGAATAACAGTAAGCCAGTCGCTCTTTGAGTCACTGAGAATTCAAACCACTAATCTATGGTATCTGATGTGTCTATCAGTAGTTTATCATCTACTCCTGCACATTGCCAAACATAAAAGCTCCTTTAACATATATGTGTGTGTGCGCGTGTGTGCGTGTGTGTGTGTGCGCGTGTGTGGTTTTGTGCTTCTGTCTTTTTCAGGTTTTTCTGCCGTTTGTTGTTTTACTTTCATGCTCCCTTTTTCTTATTTTCTGCTCCTCTAAAAATATTGAAAAAATAGCTGGTAAAAAAAAAGCTATTTAAAATATATTGCAAAAAGCCTCTAAGAATATAATTTTCCAAAACTTGGGTCTGTAACATTTTGAACTTTTTCTCTTTTTTTTTTTTTTTTTTGTGCCATCTAACCTTAGCCTAAATAATATGTTGCTGCATGAGGGTCATTTCAGAAATAACAGCTTCCATCAGAACACTTTGGTTTTATTTTGCAACAAAGCCTCTTGCTTATATGCATCATGCACACCGATGGATCGCTGGATTATCTGATAGATTTTATTTTAATGCACCTGGCACTTAAGCAATGGGCACTAACATGTAATTTGACCTCAGTTTTCTTTATGTAATTTAGTATTTTATTGTATCCTTTCATAATTCTTTGCTCTGTTCAGTTCCTGTGTAAATGTCTGGATTTTAGTGCTTTTCAGCTTTTTTTCAGTTAACATGGGGAAAACATGCAACATAGAGCACTCTAATCACTGGTATGTGTAGCTGTGTCGTCACGGATCATCACCTGTCACACTTTTCGGTAAAGCCAATAACTTATTTTGTTAAAATATATAGCTGACTTAAGAAAAATTGCAGTCTTGTCCTATCCAAATTTGAAATATTGTATTATGTCACGGATGAAGTCATTGCATTAAGCTATAATATTGATCTTGTGTAGGGAAATTTGACTAAAAATGGCAGTACATAGAGGAAAGTTTTTAAGAGTTGCATGAGTCAAGATCCAATTAATGATAATACAGTATGTTGCACAGGTCAGTAACCAAATGGTTCACAAAGTGGCCCTTAATCTCAAACAGTTACTTTAAAAGCTGCAGTCAGTGCCAAAGCACAGAGGTCATTTATCTTTGTTTCATTTGGGCTCTGTCTAATGGTAAAATTAATGCTTTCACTAGCTCCTTTCTGCCACTAATTATGACAGTCTATTGGTGTGCTGCAGTTGGAAATGAAACTTTTAAGCAGTTAGTTTTCTAACAATCTTAGGTTGAAAAAAAAAAAAAGCATTTTGCCATTTGTTCTCCAACTTTTGTTTTCTACTTCAGCCCCATGCTATTGTGAATAGAGTCATGAAGTTCAAGCGGGACGTTGCCTCAGTAGTATATTATTGTCCCAAAACATAGTTGACATAAAGTTTATAACATATGAAATCAAGCGTATACAGCTACGTTAAGCCCCAAAGGGAAAATATGGGTGTGTAACATTTATAACATTTATAAGCCAAGTAGGTGGGATAAAAAAAAAGAACTTTAGTCATTGTAGGACTTCAGAGCGGGAGAATACGGCTAGTTCCTGGAAGCAGTATGAACTAGTGCAGACCCATTCATTTCTTTGATTATAAATCAGTTGAGAATTTACTTTAATTGTCCTTTTGGACACCACCTCCTACAGATCTTCTGTACAAACAGCTCTCCGTTGCAGTGTTTCCATGTAATGTAAAATATTCACATTTGGCGTTTTAGGAAAAGAGACCTTTGATTCTTGTTGGCACTTTGTTCTCTTATTTTCTGTTTAGTGCCGGTTAGCTAATGAATGAATGAATATCACTGCTTAGACAGAGGTGTTACTATGGAAACTGCTACTCTTCTGTTAGTAAAACCCAACAGTGGATGGAATAAGTTGTGTGCATGCTTCATTATATCCCAGCTTCCCATTGTATTTGTGTTACTTATGGAACTTCTATTGAATTGTGCACAGTAAAATGTTGCTGATGTCGCAGAAACTCACAATGTGGGTTGTACTTATATACATACGTAAATTATAAATTTAATATGAACATAATTAAAAAAAAAAAAAAAAAAAAAGACAGACAGCATTGAAATGCACATTGGTTGTCATTAATAGTATTGATTATTTGATTTGTCACTTCATGAGATGAATTTAAAGCAAACTCTTTAAAGGAATAGATTCATATTTTGGGAGAAGTCATCAGAACATCAAACTTTTTCCCGCATTTCAGCACCAAAATTTTTCCACATCTTTAGTTGACTGAGGGCTGCACACAGATATCTCCAGCTGAGGCATGTAGAGCTTTGCTTTACAATTTCAACACACATCTCACAAGTTGAAATGTCCATAAAAATACAACTTTTAATGCAACTAAGACAGTTTGTAACAGGTTAGATTAATGCGAGAGTGAGTCATCATATCATTCAGCAGCAGGATCTGTACAAGCATCTCCATTTACACACGAGAGGGGGAAGTTCATTTATTATTTATAGTTATTAATTATCCCCAGCAGTTTGACAGGTCTCAGACTTATTGGGAAAATGACATTCTGCACTCTTCTGCTCTTCAGACCGTTGCTGGAACACACACAGACACCAAGTTAATAGAGTACAGTCAAATCACTTGTAACTTGGCCGCTGTCCTCAGAGCGTCTGATCCGTTCACACTGAAAAGTCAAAAATATTTTTTTCAACCCGTCAAGTGTGTTATTGCCAGATATTTTTCACTTTTGCTGCTTTCATTCAAAGTCTATCTGTATTTGCAGACATGATTGCATGTGTAAATTGCAAATGTAAATTTGACAACTCTTGTGTAATTATTAATCGTATTTGTAAAGATAATCAACTTTTAAATCAGTGGATAAAAACATGTATCAGTCCTAACAATGCAAATTCCTCCCAGTCTGAAACCTCTGCTTTGGTGTAATGTATGATGTTAGGCTATAAATGGGATTATACATAGCCAGACTATCTGCGCCTGTTAAATGCTGAATAGTAATGTTGCAATAAGCTCAGATGACAATCCAATCATCTGGTACAGCAGTATAATATTTATTATTGGCTTAGTGCTCATGAGCCAGGAATCCAAATAGAGCATGTGAAAAATATGAACACGTGCTTGGAACCCAGGACTTTGTTAGACCTCATGATGAAGCGATAACATTGCCATACAAACTGTGCACATCATGTTGAGGTGTGATTTTCTCAAAGTCACAAAAACATGGTTAAGTTGGGTTGTAGTGTTTGTTTTTGCTTCAGCAATGCAATGTTAATGTGCTCAGTGAGGTTTAAGCTTGAGACACTGGTTATCAATCTGACCTCGTATGAGATACTGGTTACCTGTCTGAGCTCATATGGCTTCTCAGACCTGCTACTGTTTTCAAAGCAAAGGTATAGAGTGAAAGAAAAACCACCATACAACTAATTATATTTAAAGCAGACTTGTTGAACAGAAAAAGTGTATCTTAGTGTATATTAGTGTATCTTACACTTCCATAAAGGGGCATGTTATAGTTACAACAGAAGAGATATAGATGCATAGAACTGTAGGACTCATTGACCTCCACCCACACTTGTCTCCACATAAGGAGGTGGAGGGAATTAAATGAGAAACATACATTTTGCCAGCTGAAAAATAAACTAAGTCACCCAAAGTCACATTTGACTGGATTACTTTATAATAGTAATAATTTATAATTTTAAAAAACTGTAGGAGTGCACAACAAGGAACTAAATAAATGTTAAAATAAATAAATAAACATAAATTGTTGAATAAAAATGCTGTGACATGCAGGTTGTGCAGGTAGAACCACTCTACTGGATTTCAGTCATTTATTTCCCCTTTTGTTTCCTCTTGTTCAGACTAACTGGATGGGACAGAGTCACTTTCACACCTCTCCAAAAACAAATAATAGAAACATTTCGCGCCAATTCAGTTTGAAAGAGCAAAGGCCGGAGGGGAAATTCCAGCCCTAGACCAGCTGACCAATGTCAGTGACAGACACTGGTCTTTACAGGGCTGTGGGGGATAAATTAATATAAGGCAAGAATTTTAAAATTAGGAGTAGTGAGCACAGTCACAGAGTTCGGATTGTATCATTTCACCTGTATCGACTGTCCAGTTTTCAGATTTACAGCCAGCGCCACTACTGCACTACATCAGCTCCCTCATCACTGTCAGTCAGTAATTTTTTTTAAAAATATTTTTTGAATTCTTCCACATGCAGATACACACGTTGATACACTTGTAGATACATCCTAAGTGTTTACTCCATAATAAACGGCTCGTGGCAAAAACAGAATGAGGTGTTCTGTGTGTTTTATAACCCACTGTAAAGGCCTCTGTCTTTACAGTTCTATGCAAGTTAGTCAAGTGGTAAACATGTAGTCTCCATATCCTATGAAATCACTCATTAGAAAGAACAGAATTTCAAGGTGGCTTCCATAAAACAGAAAAGCGAGAAAATGGGAATATGTACTTCAGTGAGTCAACAGTATGAGTGCCAAGACCTGAAATAAATTCAGGACAAACATAAAGTGTTTTTCCATTTCATTTTCAAGGAACACAAACGACAGAATGCCTGGAATTGATGCACTGCGAGTAATAGAGGAGAAGTGGAGGAGTAAGTCAACAGAAATTCATTTCGAAATCTTTTTTTTTTTTTTTTTTTCAGAGAAGATGATTCACCAGCGTGCAACCATGGACGGGCACATTCTGCTAAAACTGTTCTCATTATACAACTTGGCCTGGACAGAAGGTGACAATGTCATTGCTGACTCTGAATTTCTTTGTTATAGAATAAGTCATTGAACTGTTTCCATATCTTCCATAATGATTTAGAAACCTCAAAGGAGACAAGAAAAAATGTTGCCAGTATCTGTGAAAGCATGTGTTTGTGTTGTGTTCACCCTGAGTTTGGCAACAACAACTTACTACAGAAACCTGTAAGCTACATGAGACGTCCACCCTCCAAACTCTACAGTCCAATCTAATAGAGATAAAATGCTCTGTTAGCCTGGACTGAGGACCTCAACTGTTTAATTTACAATATGACCAAAGCCAGAAGCTTGCAGTCCATTGCAGTGTTTTCTTTCTTTTTTTTTTTTTTTTGCTTAACCATTTTCAATGGAATTCACATTTACAGAGACATGCGGACAAAGGAACTTCATCTTCCAAATGGAAGCTCCTCGCTTACTCCAGCATCATTATGAGAAGATGCAACTGCTCTGACGCTCAGCATCTGAACTGTCAAATGTGTAGAAATGTGTAACAGTGAGAGTTTAAAAGAAAAACACCTGATGTCCGATGCCTGCAGCTCTCCTAAGGATTATAGATACACTGAAACATCAGGACATCACAGTTATGTGACTGAAAACCACAAGTAGACAAAGTTTATTTCTGAAAGAACAGAGTGGACGTGAGCGGGCAACGATATAAGGACTGACGAATGCTCTAAATAATACCTATAATTAGTCTACAGGCATAGTACGTCTGCTGTCCTTCTCAGGCTCCAGATGAAATTATAGGACTAAAAATGATAGCTGTGATTGTGCAGCCATATGGGACTGTAGCTGTTTACATTTCTTGAATGAGCAAAGATGCACTTGAAAAGAAAAAAAAAGGAAAGAGGAAGAAAAGAAAAAAGTGTTAGGAAGGGAGGAAGTATAATTAGCAGAATGGGAATGATACACAGGAAGTCCACAGTTTTCTTCAGCATGCATCTTGTGACTGTATCATATTTTATCTCCCTTGTTGCTGTTTATAAGGTTAATAATAGCAGTTGGTTTTTTTTCCTGTCTTTAAGTAAACTTTTAACAAGGTTATAACATACTGTAAATCACAGTTGAGCTAACAAAGATGTTTTCAGTCACAAAGGGAACAGAATTCCAACACAAAAAGAAAAGTTCAGCTTCAGGAGTTGGTGTTAAAGATAGTTTATGATATCGAAGGCTTCAAAGGTTAAACCAATTTCCTCTCAAATCTGGGGGAAAGAATTTCTGCATTTCTCACATGTGATGCAGGTTTTGGAATCACACAGCCTTGTCGCCTTGTTCTGATTTATTTGGACTTGAATTGGGGGCTTCAAGGGAGGTGGTCACGAAATGGGACACAGAAAAGCAGTGGGAGTGATTGCTTTTCTTTCTACATGTTCACAGAGGGATGACTGCAGCACACACAAACAAATCTCTGCTATTCAGTGCTGGTGTGAGCCAAAGCAGTCTTTGTGATTTCCAGAACAGATAAAATCAAGCCACGTTGCATGAAGATCTTAGTGATGGGTACAGATTGTTATCTGCAGTGAAGTTCTTAAGGATGAAAAAAAAAAATGGTGTGTGTTACTGCAGAGCACTGAAATTAAGTCTTCACAGCTGAAATGTCCACAGAAATAAATATAAAATGAAATGCAATTGCATGAACTTTAATCGACAAGATGGAACTGAAACGTATCAAAACACTGTCAAACACAGAGATGGAATTAAAAATCTGTACAAATCGAAATAAGTTAGCCGTTATCTTGTTTCCACAGGATATCTTACCACTGAGCTAACTGATTTTAACAAGCAGATATGGCACAAGAAACAGAATCAGAAATAAAAAGCCAAAGTCTGATCCTTAGGGTTTTCTTACATAAGATGAAGAACTGAGGTGAACTGCAAACTTAAAAACTGCCTGTCAGTGTGTTCATAATCTATAATCAACTCATTCTACTTTCCCCACAGTGCTGTTGCTCTAATCAAAGTAAGCAAGAAAAATATCCGAATGTTTAAAAATTACCAGTACAAGGCAAAGAGACTGTTTTCTTTCTACCAACCAATATAAGGTGTTGGATCGAACAAAAAGCAGATAGATGTCAAACTTGTGGCTGTGGATAGTGCTGAAGGAGAGGTCATGCCACATCTTTTCCTTAGACCTCTTGACATTGTGTGTGTCCACAGCGACATGGAAAATGATTGTCAGTACACTCTAGAACTGAGTGAATTTATTTTCCACTGTAAAGACACAAAAACTGTTTATCGAACTCTTTCTTGACGATCTGGCCTCTGTGATTTCTTTTGTTTTAGTTGGTAATGGTTGGTCTGTCTTGTTTTGGCTCTTGAGTTTTATTCAGTAATTCTTGTTTTAGTTTGAAATCCTGATTCTTATGTACGTATTTCCTTTTTTTTATTTTGAAGTCTTGTCCTTAGTGTATCTGGTCTTGTTTTACTTCCTGTCCTACCTTTGTGATTGTCTGCCCCACCCTAATTGGATTCACCTGTTGCCCATCACTGCTGCATATATAAGTCTTGTTGTCCCCCTGTGTTCTTGTCAGTTCATCATGTGCAGTTACTTGTTTGCCTCTGGGTTTTCCTCTGTTCTTCCTCAGTTTGAGTTTTTCTTCCTGAGCCTTTTTCTCCATTGTGGATGATTTTTAGTTACTTGTGTTTTAGTTTTGTTTCCTGGCCCTTTGATTCCTGAACTTTACACCAGTGAGTTTGAGTTTAAACAAAAGGGCTTTTATTCACTCCTCTGTCCGTCTTGGGATTTCTGCATTTGGGTCTTCTCTCCTTCGTGTTCCTGACTGACCAGTGTTACAGTATCTACAGACACAACTTCTGTTTTTTTTTTTTTAACATTAAAGTGATAATTCATCCAAAATCTATCAAAATATTTGCTCAGGAATATTTTTCCACTTCTCCCTCAGTGGAAACATGATCCACTGAGGGAGAATGAGACCATCCACAGAAAAAAACAACAGCCTCAGTTATGTCAGCAAGTTCCCACAAATGACATGAAGGACCTCCAGAGGCCATAGTAAGCGTAATCAAGGAGGAGGAAGTCAGGTGACATTATTATCACCAAAACATTCGACTTGAACATGAAAGACAGTTGTTTCCTTAGTCTGCCTATTAGATTTGACCAAACTATTCCAATGTGAGACAGTGACTTCTGTTTTACACTGTTCTCAGCCGTAAAGTCAATATAATGATCACAAAATATTTCCTGTAAACTGTGGTTTCAAGTAGTAGATGACATTGATATTTAATATTATGCTGCTTTTATTATTTTAGCAATTTATATAAAATATGTCTTTAATATTACTTTTTAAAATCTTTCCCATTGTTGGAAGAGCTTGAATCCCAAAGTATTCAGCAATGACTGCAAGAGTTGTGCATTTGACAAATAAAGCCTTTGAACTCATCATTAAAGGGAAACTTCACCAGTTTTACACCTCAAAGTGTGTGTTTGGTTGGGGCTGAAAAATGGAGTTGGAAAAAGTCATGGGTTGTGGAATTGTGTTTGAAGCCAGCAGCATCACCTCCAGGCTACATTTGGAGCTACTAGCAAAACACTTGAATCTCCAACTGAACGGTAGAATTGCATTATGGGTAGTGTAGGTGGCAGATTTTGTCAAGGAAGAGGAATGTGCAAAATAAAAAGGGGTATCTCTGCTTCTGCTGCATCAATTTTGGTACTTTATGACGTTGTAGCTGTTTTATAACTGTCCATTGTGAGTTTGACAATATTATGGGAGTGCAGTGCTAAATTGTTGGAGACTCCAACAGCTGCTCTGGCTGGAGGTGGTGTCCAGCTTAGGCAGCACAGTGTTCAAAAGAAAATGTTTTGTCTGTTCGCACTGAACGGCCTTTAGTTTTACACGTTATCGCTTTAATGTGCTAAGAGCCATCACAGTTCACTTTGTGGCTGCTGCAATTGTCGGTGCGTCGCTGTTGCAAAGCTCCATTTTGCAAAAAAAAGTGAAAAGCTATGAGGACAGTGGTTTCCGCAGAGACAGCACATGTTCACCTCTGCATCTCTCACACAGTTTGTGAGTTTGGCCAGTTAGTAGTGATCTCCTACTCTGTGACACTTGATAAATACAGACTCAAAACTTTAAAGGAGACACAGCTATCACACGAATATTCACACATAAAACTAGAATGTACAACAACAACAGAAAATACTGTAAAAGTAATGCCAAAAGCAAAGGACTGTTGAGTTTCACAAACAGGAACAAATGAATGCTCTCTTTCTTCCTTTCTTTTTCTCTCTCATGTATTTTGTCACACATACACACACACACTGACACACACACACACAGAGTCAGCAGTCAGAAGAAGCACTAGTGCAGACCCTAAAGCCATGTTATAAGTCAAGACGGGGTGCAGGGTGCATGTAGCTCTAATCCTCCAATTAATTCTCATTCCCCACAAGTAGAGGACCCCTGAGAGCTTCTTGACACTTCCATTAAAAAGTAAAAATGAAACACAGCATGAAGGTGAAGCAAGAGAGATCTCTTTCTTCTGCCCATCTCCGTGGAGGGCAAAGTTTTACAGCATTATTGGCAAATAGTGAAATTTTCTTTCCTTTTTTTTTTCTTGTTCTCATGTGGGGGACGAGTTAGAGGCTGGTATTAACATAACACAATGCATTTTGTACAATACCAGGAGAATAACACAAAGGAAGGGAAGTTTATTTTGTGTGTGTCCTTGTCGTTGATGAATGCAACAATTTACTGCACACAGACTGATAATTCAGGAAACAAATGGCAAAATAAGCAGCTGAAAACAGTATTAGTCACCAGGTTTTAAGATCTTTCTCAGACAACATTAATCAGATTTAGTGTGTAGATGTTAGTTTAAAAAAAAAGTTTTACTGACAATGATGTTTAACCTTTGAAGGGGAACTCCACTGATTTTGAAAAACACTTGTTCACAGATCTGTTGCATCACTGCTGATTTTGGATTCTGATCTAATTTTACTTTTAGTCTTTTGGTGATGTAATGGAAAATACTAAGCATTTGCAATTATCCTTCGTAGGACCTTTTGGCTCTGTCCATGTTTTCTGCTGTGTCAGCAACCACAAACTGGTCTGAGCCAATTCTTCCTCCAGGTGCAATCCTGAGAGACCTTGAGATAACAACTGGTTTTGATACACTTTTGCATAGCTATCCCACGGTTACCACATAAAAACCCTGAGAACTAGCTCTCTCTTCTCTCTGCAGACTACTTGTTACTCTGTATTGGGCATGAGCCTCTTTGCAAAAATAAAGTCTTTGCAAGTAAATAAAGTCTTTATTCAGTCTCCTCATAGAATATACACTTTTTGCCCACAACAGTGAAAACATGTATTAGCTTTAGTCCAATTTAGTCTCGCGTTTGTCTTGCATGTTTAATTTTCACGTCTTCTAAGCATCTTGTGGCTACAGTTACCTCCAGCATTGTTGTGTGCAGTAACCATGGTTACAGGTGCTGTTCTCGTCTGCTGCAAGGTTAGTGGAAAAGGCTCTGTTTTCTTGTTCTCTCACACACACACACACACACACACACACAGTGTTCATGTCACTCTGCTCTGCAGTAATACAACAGACTCATTCTCCTCGGTAAATCTAGTTGTCATTTGCTGTTTGAACAGGACCCTTCTCACTCTCTGTCCCTCCTGCTCACCTAGCATTACCACAGCCAGGGTTCCCTGTTCTCTCTGCTGCAGAGCAGCAAGTAATTAGAAGCTGGATTCATCCGCTGTCTAGGTTTAGATTTTGAGAAGAAGCTTAATCGTTGGCCAACACCGATCCTGAAACTTGTTTCCTTTTGATAGCAACATGAAAGGTGGCCAACTGAAAGTAAAGCAAACGTTACATCTTCATGCACAGCAGTTAATGTAACATTTCCTCACCTTGTTATAGATGTTAGATGTTAGGGTGCTGGCCTGCATGTTTTTGTAGTTTGTCTCAGGATTGTAGATGAATTTAGCTTTTCTGCAAGAACCAGTAACATCACATAACATAACACTCAGAGACGGAACATTTCTGAATGTAAGGTTCTCCTTGTGGACAGTAGTGAAGCAGGTCGAACATCTAAATCAGCTTCTGAACAAAAGATATTTTGGGCAGTGGAAGAAACTGTTTTATTAATGAGGAGAGTTCACAGATGCAAACCGGTCACTGAATAAGACTTTGCTTCAAAATGGTAATTCGTTTTTTTTTTCTTTTTGTTTTTTCTTTTTTGTCCATTTAACCATTTTTCTTGTTCTTGTTCTGTTTTTAGTAAAAAAATGTTACTTAGTTTTAGTCTTGTCCTAAAAAATACAGCGGTAAGAGAAAGTATGTGAACCCTTGGAATTACCTGTATTTCTATATATATATTTAGTATGTACTGTATCTAAGTAACAGTTATAAGCAAGAACAATATATTTAAACAAATAACAGTCAAATCATTGTATTGTTTTTGTCCATACTGAATGCTTCACTCCATTGTCACGTCATCGTCATGGCAGTTCTTATGGTGATTTGAGTATATGTATAGTTATTTTCCAGAACTATATTTAAGACATTTTTTTTTCTTTTGTTTTTCACTGTGAGTACATTTCGTTGTGGTGCCTTTAACAGGCTAACATGACAACATGGGCGTGTTGTGTCACTGTGCTCCTTATCATTTAAAAAAGTTCCTTTACCTCCCCCAGCTTCTACAGAAATACTGTTGCACAATCCTCTGCTTCCTCTTTCCTCCCTACTGCAAAACATTTTTAATCTAAGAATCTTCAGTGCAATAATGTCAGACTCTTCTAACTTCTCCCTGGCCTTGACTCTGTTCACGGCATATCAGAGAAAAATGGATGGAAAGACCTCTTATCTGAAAGCATCACTTTCTGCTGAAGCCCCTTTTCATTCTTGACAGTTTGATTTTTTTTTCTTCCCTCTCTCCTCCAGCAGAAAGAATGGCAGAAATTTAAGTTTGGGTTACAATTTATCACTGAGGAGCATACAGGGTGGTATTTGACAGTGAGGGTAGTTTGACAGGTGATCTGCCAGAGCTTAAAAACAGAGCTCATGCTTGGGCCAAACTAAGACAATGTGATAAATAATGGTGTTTAGAACTGTGGCTGGTGAAATGATAAGCTAATTATTTTCAAGGCCATATCTCTAGTATACAGAAATATTTTCTAAGCAGAACTGTTTTAAAGGGTTAGTTCAACCGGTATTGATAGTTAAAAACAATCCATCCAATGTATGCTGTCCTCACTGACGGTAGTTGCAGGCAACGTTTCTTGCAGTATACAGCTAGCTAAACATAATATCTTCAACACTGCATCCTCCACGGAACAGGCCGTTTGTTGTATTTGGCAGGTTTTAATGCAGAAAACATGTATTTTCTTGTAAAACTACAAATAAGAACACAAAAATGCCGCCAGATAAATAAGTTGGCAAATAATGAGTAATATTCCTTATACAGCAATAAAGAAAATATACCTGGCATAAATCGATGGAACTGGTCCTTTAAATATGGAACTGCATATAAGAAACCAAGAAAAATACGTGAGCAAATATAACTCCTACAAACATAAATGACTCAACCAGCGAGTGCAATATATATACATGAAGCGGCAAACAAACCAAAACGATGTACTCAAACTACAGAAATGGACACATAAACGTGTCAATATAATTGGAATACGTATTTCACTTACAGATGAAGCCGCTTCAGCGACTGGATTACAAGGATAACACACACTGAGCTACTTCCTCTCTGAAGACTGAGAAAACATACTTCCTGTTTATGTCACTTCCTTTTTAACCTGCATTTTAACAGCCACCACTAGGTGGTACCAATATACATATAACCAAAATCATCAATTCCACTACACAATATTTGTTGAGTTGTTTCAGGCTTATGTTTTGGAACAACCGACTGACACAGCCATCACGTCCTTTTACAATGGATATTGCACAGAATCATCCCACTGTAAACACTCTTCATAGGGTGGAGGCAGGCATTTAAAGCTTACGCAAATACAACAAAAAATATCCGCCAGGTACTACTAGAAGTAAGTAAGGAAAAAAAATAGTTCTCTTTATGACAACATTTTTAGTTTGGTGGTATTGTGGGGAAATTGTCCAGATCAGTAATGCAATCATGTGGTTTTGTTGTCTTCTAAACATGAGTATGAACAACTTTTATTTGAACTTCTACTCAAATCCTCAACCAGTACAGTCTAAAATGAATGTTTTGGGGAACCAGGTAAAAAGGATAATTTGAAAAGGGATATTTATTGTGAAAATGTGCAGCATGTGATAACCAAAGCATGAGGAGACTGCAGATTGAAAGGGTTGATTTAATCGAGTTGCAGAAGCAAAGACAGGAGCCAAATCAAACAAAAATCATAATAATTGCATGAAGCTGTGCAGCTTTTTGCTCACAGCTCATTGTTTTCTTTCCATATAAAATGTGGTTCATACAAAACTTGTCAATAAATGAATCATTGCTTTGCATTGTCATACATAAATTAAGAGTAATTTTACAATGGCAATTTATTATAGACACAATTACAATAATAATAACTTTCATAAGTAACAACATAAGAAACAATATTAAGATTAAAACAGTCAGAACAAATGTAGTCATGAGCGGGTATTTGCAGGCTTGAGGCCATGTGGAAAATGACTGGACAATGAGTCTGCATGCTTGATTCATTACATGGTAAAAATACAGATACATACAAACCACTTTTTGAATATCATTCAAAGCCTTTAAAACATAAAGAGACTATGGATACATCCTTCCTAATTGGAAACTGTCCAACTTCAACTTTCTTTCACCCTGATGAATGTCACGCATTCATGAGGAGGTATGAGTTAGTGAGATTTGATGATTTACACAATCATCACCAGCAAAGTGCCAGATAAGACTTCTGGTTTCACAGTATTTGTGGGCAAATTTCATTTACTGAAGGGAGGTTCAAGAGTTTGGTTACCTTGGTGTATTCAAGTGGAGATAGTATTGGGTGTGCAATTTCCAGGGCACAAGATTGAAGGAGACAACTAATGCAAGCTCTGAGGAGAAGTAAATGAATGTGCTTCATTGTTCTCCCAAAATATGATCAAATATACAAACTACGTTGTTCAATTTGGGCAAATTTGTTCTTAATAATTTTCTAAACAGTCACAAATATTAATAGCACAGCTGCCAATGCTGTGCCATCAGAGCAATGCTGTGTACTGTGACAGAAATAAAGAGGGAATGGTTTAATATGGCATTAGATGCAAAAAAAAAAAAAGGTCTTTCTAAAGCAAAGTGGCCCACGACTGACATGAGAGGGTGTCAAAGGATATTAGATGAAAAAATATTATAAACTACAGAACTTTTCAACAAGTACTGAAGTGTAGAAGTGCTAAAATGTGCTCATAAAAGTGATTCAATCAAAAATACTCAGCAATGTGGTGAATAGAATTACTTGTTGATTGTTTTAGTTGTATATTTATCATATTTAAATGTCTAATTCGTTCAGTCAGTGTAATTAGTATCATTTGTTTTGTTCATACTGAAGATTCATTTCTAAATACGAAAAAACTGGTGAATGCCACAAATTTCTCTTAAATCACTTGCATGTTCTAGTTAAAAACAGATCTGTTCAAAATAAACACGATGCTGTGGAGAATGAGGTATGATCATGACATGTTCCACAGCTTGTGGAACATGTTCATTATTTATGGTTTATGACATGACCTTCCTCAAGATTTATCCAAGAGGTCTTTAATGCCTACATTTGTATAAACTGAGCCCAGTATGCCTAGGAATTATGTTTGTATTGAACAAATTTGCAGCACGTGCCTGGTGCAAAAAGTAATGTGCCTTTTATTCAGCAAAGTGGAAAGTCAGGGTTCACATCTTGTATGTCACTTCAATCAGGAGCATAGTAGGACACATTCCTGTAATTAAACTAAATAAACAAACTTAAATATGCCTCTTTGGTCTACATTAACCTGTGCCATGATGGCAAATAAAGAGGTAACAGGAGCTTCAATCGGGGCACCACTTGGCCAACTAACACAGTTTGAGCAGGTGAAATTAGCAGCATTGACTTCAATGCTCAGCAACTTGACAGTCACTAAAAGAACTGACTCGTCGCTTTCTTCAGGCGTTGGTAAAAGCACGGTTTGTTGAACACATGCCAGTGCTGAGAAATAAAGGGCTTCCCACTCCTAAAATCCATTTGGCGTAGTTTTTGTGGACATATTGCTTTTGCTGTTTTGGCTGACAGAAATGTGCGGCTTTAATCCTGGGAAGCGTGCCACCATTAACTGTCTAAAGTAGTTTTGGAACTTTTTCCCCACAAATGTGTAGAAGATGGGACTGATGCAAAAGTAAAGGTAGGCTAAGTTGCGAGTGATGTGGAGTGCGTAACCTCTTTTCTGCGCTTGCTCACAGCCTTTATCGTGCATCAACAAGGCAATGTTATATGGGGTCCAACAAATGAAAAATAACAGGACAATGATGAATATCAGCCTGACTGTCTTGAACTTGGTGACTATCCTGGATGACATGACAGTGATTGCGATCCTAACATAACAGTAGATAATAACAGCCAGAGGGAAGATTAAGAAAAGGAAAAGCTGAAGGTAAAATCCAGATACTCTCAGATGGTGCACATTAATATTATCCACGTCACCTGGAAACTCGTCACAGTAGGTTTTGTTCTCTATGTGATGAAAAAAAGTGGTCTGGAGAATCATCGGCTTGATGCACGCCAGGCCGCTGACCAACCATACCACAGCGCAGGAGACTGTCGCATATCTTCTATTCCTCACTCGCGATGCGCCCAATGAGTACACAACAGCAAGGTGTCGGTCGAAGGTCAGAAGAGTTAGAAAGAGGACAGAGCTGTAGAGGCCCAGATAGTAGACGCTGCCAACAATCTTGCATATGACCTTGCCGAAGATCCAGTTGGAGAGCTGCATGTAGACTCCCATGAAGGGAAGGCTGCTCATGAAGATTAGAGATGAGAACACCAGGTTCAGGAGCAAGATGTTGGTCACAGTGGTCAGCTTCTCAAACCTAGGAAATATTTTTTTTAAAATGTTATTAGAGTGAAAAAAAAAACTTGAATGTTTCAGAGGAATCCCTGATTCTGTGGTTTGGTTGGTGGCAGTGAAATCGTTTTGCAAATTTTAAGCTTCATAAAGTGTTACTTGAATTGGCTGTCCACAAAAGGCAGGCTTGCTTTGAAATAGCACACCTGTAGGGGTCAAACATTCAGGTTACAGAGTATATATATACATGTATATATATATGTATACATACATACAGACATACATACATACATACATATACATATACACATATATACATATACATATATACATATATAAATATATAAATATACACTAGGGATTTAGAAAGAGTTTGGAACCCTGAAGGGTTTTGTAAGATGGTGTTCATATATACTGTATATGACTGTCTCAAGACTTGTCCAGAATGTGAGGCTTTGTAGGACTGGGTGTAACACATCTGCACCAGTCTTCATTTTCAAATAAAAGTTTTACATCCAGTTAAAGAAAAAGTGAAATAATTAACTTATAATTTGACGACAAATTTGGCGTCAAAGTTGAAATTACATGAAATGAATCCACCTAAAACATGTGTGTAGGAAGCTCCGATTTCAACCTTACACTGAAAAAAATGTTTCATTGAATTTACTCAATTTTAATGTTGAAAGTGGTTGCACGCAATACATTCATCTAAATCTAGACATATTTTTTTTAAGTTGGTTGTACTAGTAATTTCAAATAAATTATATAAGCATTCATTATGTAATTCATATATTGTGGTTACATAATTTGTTATTGTGCTTTAAATTAAATTGTTTTATTCTACATTATGTAAAATATGTTAATTCAATTCACAATTTCATTTAAAACAATCAAAATACATATGTAGATGTGGGGGTTGCCGCGAAACCCGGTATACAACAATGAGTTGTGGCAGTCTGGAGCAATTTTGAACATTCTACATTTGTTCTCCCAACAACATGCAGTCTTGGATACTAAAGTATGATTGAGGTCTCTAGGGTTATGTTCAGGAGACTATAACCTTGTTAAAATTAAGGGAAAGAATAAATATTGAAAAAAATCAACGTTAACATGAGACAGGACATGTTTTCTTTTTTTTTTGGTATTTAATTTAAACCCCAATTCTTTCACCAACTTTAAAGGGATAGCTTGACACATAGGAAAATCTGCATTAGATGACAAGACTGATACCATATGAAGAAAAACTAAAGTAAAAAAGAGAAAATTACCCTACATAGAAAACCTTCACTCTCATTTCTGGCTCATACTATGACACTACTTGTTGTTACTATGGTTATTGGTCACTGTTATCATAACATTTTGCAAGCGGTTAACATCTCCAGCTTCAGCGAATCCCACTGTAGGCCCTTTCCTCTAACTTACAGTGGTTAATGCATACTGATGTAATTCATTCATCTGTAGGCACAGTTGAAAAGTAGAACTAAACAGTGTTGAATTGGTTTTAAAGGCCAGTGGTTCAAAGTGGTTCTTTCCCTTCTTTGAGCTGTCACCCTGTCAACATGCAGCTAACATAGCATCTTTCCAACCCTCCATAATATACTGCATTATAAACATTCCTTTCAATCCGAGACAGAGGGAGATTTTCACATTTTGTTTCTCACACAGGTAGAGAGCAGGGGTAGAGACAAGGGGGACGAGAGCTGGCATGGACAGTGACAGAGTAGAGGTAACTCTTATGGGGCTTAGAGAGAAGAACCTTACTTGCTGAATAGCTACTGTATTCCTCTCTCTCTCTCTCTCTCTCTCTCTCTCTCTCTCTCTCTCTCACTCCTCTCTGGACACAAGAAGAGATATCATCAGGTTCTGACAACCTGATGATATCTCCAGTCAAATCCACCAATGCCCCAAATGGTCAAGAACTGGAGCCTGTCATAGAACTGCTCCTCTTCAATGTCCCATGCCTCCCAAATGTCAGAGACTGAAACTGTTTTATGGAGATGCTGATTCAACTTCATGGAGCCTTCTCATATTTTGTCCACCCATTTATACATAATAAACATTTTAAGTTAATTATATTTACAATCCTAATACTTTTCCTTAAATTAAATCAAATTTGTTAGTCCACTCACCGATGGATGATGACCAGGACCAACCCATTGCCAAAGAGGCTGAAGAGGAACATAAAGTAGTAAAGAATGGATAGCTGAGCTCCCAGATTGTTGTCACTGTCCCTCTGACATGGTGGGATCGGCGTGTGTGGATCTTCACTATAGTCGTAATAACTGGTTGTCGATTCCATCTTGAATGTTAGCCGGAAAATCTGCCAGAGACACAAGTGCAGCCATCAAACAAAATATTCACCACACGATGCAGTCGGTATGAATTTGAAATTTTAAAATGATCCATTCTTTTAGAAATGTTTCAAGTTATAAAAGAGCTTTTAAATTCTGCATGTGTGCTCTTGCAAGCCATGCAAATATAAGCCAGAAAACAATATGCTTAGCTGAGAAGCTCTGAGAAGCCCAGTAAATAAAAGCAGATGTTTGTGTGAAGGAGGATCATGCTAAGCTGAGATGACTTACCGTCTGGCCAGCAGAGAAACTTCTGTTTGTCTGTTTCTGAAGGCCAGAGCTGTCTGACTCGCAATGAGTTCGAGTCACTCCGTGGTAACTCAGAGAGCCACAGTGAGGAAGTAGCCCAGAAGTGTGTGTGTGTGTGTGTGTGTGTGTGTGTGTGTGTGTGTGTGTGTGTGTGTGAGTGAGGTGTGTGTGTTCATACGGTGGAGTGACTGGTTGAAAGCATGACATAGTGACACACACACACACACACTTTGCAGTGGTCTGTGGAACTGTCTCACAGAAATGAACAAGGAAGCTGAATTTTTACATGTAAAGTCAGTCTTTAAACAACCTAACAGACTAAAATATATATTGAATGACACCTTTCATTTTTTTACTACTTAAATTTAAAATTCTCACAATTCTCTACAGAATCTGCACTTGGCAACTATGGTATGGTCAAGGTTAAGGAAGTTATGGTGAGTTTTTATATGATAAAAATATCTGTGAGAGGCAGCTCTTGTAAATCTTGACAGCACCATTGGTATGTTGAGGATAAACATTATGCTGGATGGAATTCTTACAACTATTTACAACTTCTAGAAAGAGAAAGTACAGCTTTGTCTAATACTGGTATCGCTTGCAGGTTATGTAGACTTACCTGACCTAAAGATATCCTAAATCCTTTCATTTATTTTACAATCTATTTTACCAGTGCTAGCAAAAAAATAAAACTATGATATGTGTAATTAAATTATACATGTAATAAATATTCCCATGCTATTTCTCCTTCACTTACTAACAAATGTATATCACTTCACTAGTGTCCAGCTTTAACATTGTTTCATCATAATATCTTTCCTCACTTTTAATAATCACACTGAATATGATTTATTTGTCATGTGACTAATAGACAGACAGACAGACAGACAGACAGAAAACTTTATTAATCCCCAAAGGGAAATTAGGTTGTTCCAGTAGACCGTGAAGAGTAGATAAAATAGGATAAAACAATATGAGATATACAAACAAGAACTCCAGTACTAAAAATATGTATAGATAAAAATAGAGATAAATAGAAATAACAAGAAATAAAAATGAAAAATAAAAATCTAATACAATAGAAATAACGAGGTGTTAGAACATATGGTATATACATAGGAAGGTGCTGTGAGTAAGGTGCAGTGGAAGGATGGTGTTTAAGGCTGATGGTAGTGTAATGTTACTGAAAATAGCACAATGTAATGACATAATAACAGTATATAGTGCAATAACATAATATAATAACATAATAACAGTATATAGTGCAAGTAGTATATATATAGTAGGATATAGAAGGAGCAGTAATAATAATAATAATAATATAATATACATTACGATAATTATTGTAATAATTATAGTATAGCATTCTATGTCTAGCACACATTGTGGCAATGGTATATTATAATTATGATAATAGATAATAAACACAGTAAGAGTAATAGCAACGATAATTATAATATGTGCATGAGTAGTGCAAACTGATACAAATATTGCATGGTGATACAAATATTTATGATATATAATATCAATATAAAGTGTAGGCACATATCACTCAGTGACAAACGACATTGAGTGAATGTTCCAGGGATAGTTGGTTAGTCTAGAAGTGTTATTGTGGCTCTGGCAGAGGTAGATGAGTTGTATAACCTGATGGCAGAAGGTAGGAATGATTTCCTGTATCGTTCCTTAGAGCAGCGTGGATGGATGAGTCTGTTGCTGAAGCTGCTCTTCAGCTTGTCCAGTGTGTTGTGGAGGGGGTGAGAGGGATTGTCTCTGATTGGGCCAACAGGAGTACATCTGTACTGAGTACAGATTACAGATTACAGGTACGGCGTCCCCCTGCTTCTATTGAGGTTTATTGTCTGTGTCTCTCTTAAGATAGAGATACATAAAGAAGCAGATGTTTGTCTCTCACAATGTCAGTGGAGATAAACTCGCATACTGTCTGCAGAATATTTATCATTCGTTCAAAACATGTGGATCAGTTTGCATCACATCCACGATATTGTGCAACACGGCACGCAAGTCGCAGCGTTTCCGGGAGTATTTGGATGACTCCGGTGTAAAACCCAGATAAAACACTGTTCATTCAAACACTGATCATTATTACCCCATGGGATCGTGATGCCATATCTTGTACGCTACACTGTATTACACAGCAGACAGCTTTCGTATGACAGTTTCTAAGATAAGGGAAGATGTAACTTTATTGATCCCCTGTAGGGGAACTTCAGTTTGACACAGTAGCACAAGCGTATGTAGTTAACATAATAGAAAGACATTTCCTAGAAATTACCTATAAATCAGAAATAATTCAAATAATAATGATAATAATAAGATAAAATATGAATAATGACTACAATAAAATAGCTTTGTGTGTCTGTATATATGGATAGATTAAAGGACAAATTAAAGAAAAAAACCAACAGGGTGTCTCTAGTAAGATGCTGGGCCACCACGTGCTGTCACAGCAGCTTCAGTGTGCCTTGGCATTGATTCCTCAAGTCTCTAGACTCTCCTGGAGGGAAACACCATTCTTCCCAAAGATATTCCCTCATTTGGTGTTTTGATGATGGTGGTGGAGAACGCTGTGCAACACAGAATGGGTTTTCAGCTGGGTTGAGATCTGCTCAGTAGATTCTGCAGATTACGGCTGCTTACAGACTACATATTACATAGCAATGTGTAGCAATGTGTAGTTTGAGCAACACACTGTCTGCTAGGTCTTCTCAGGTCCCATCAGTATATTGCGTATGCCATAAAAGTCTGTGCTCTTCAAAGGGAATATCTGTGCTCATTGGTTACCCCCTTTCTGATCTTAAGGTGCCTTCGCAACTAAACCTGAGTGGTCGTGAGTCTCAGTCAGTGGAGGTAGAAGGTAGTGGGCTCTGTGGTGTTGTGGAGTCTGATGGCTGAAGACAGAGCCCCCTAAACACTTTGCGGATCGTGGCTGGATGAGTCTGCGACTGAACATGCTCCTGAGCCGCCTCAACTCTGCACTGAGAGGATAAGAGTGGTTGTTCATGATAGTTTTCCCTCTCAGAAGTCAGAGGGAAAGAGGGTGAACAAAAGCGGTGACAATACAGTTCCTAAGGGTGCACTACTGTTGCTCATCACCACATTTGACAAGGAGCCATGAAGCCTGACAAACTGCAGCCTGTGGGTGAGGTCGTCTGTAAGCTAGGCCACTATGTCCTGGTCCGCCTGTATCACAGACAGCTTCTCAGCCAGCCGGAGCAGCCAGACGGTGTCGAAATCACCGGAGGAGTCAAAGAACATGATCCTCACAGTGTTTTGTGGATTCTCCAGGTGTGGGTAAGCTCTGTGAAGAAGGTAGATGATGGCCTCACTTGTTCACTGGCTCAAGTCAAGGGCGTGCCCGGTCCTCTTTCTATTTTACACACTGCAGTTGCTAAAGCAGTAACTGTAGGAAATCAGACACTTTATGCTGCAGTTGAATGTGCTGATGACTCAGTGACAGTCAGCTTATGCAAGGGAGGGGGAGGTGTGTCATGGGCCTGAACAGTCATTTTCTGGATGTTGGTAAAAGCAATAAACAGCTGTTGACCTGAGAAAATCAGCACAACCAACAGCGAAAGACTGAAATCGACCTGGAGACTGACACCGACAGCCAGCAGAGTTTGAAGAGAACACAAAAACGATTGAAAATTGGTCCCTTTGAAGTCAAGACATTTTTCTCTCTCTTTCTGGTGTTTGTTTTCCAACTGACAATGACAAGTGATGTAATTTCATTCCCAAGAAATCTGGTTCATTGCTACAAAATCTGAGTAGTCAGGCACCAAGACGTTTGTGACATCCCTTCTTAGAAATGGAGGCTCTCATTCGACCAGTGGGGAACTGATTAATGAAATTGAGGTTTTTCTTTTAACTACAACAGAATCAACAGATCTTTAGGTTGTTTCTCATGACCATCAGTTTTGTATTAGAATAAGTTTTTCATTACTCTACTGAGAGTTTTTAACAGCTCAATAGATGTGACAAAATAAAGCGGCTTTACTGCGTTTTTCTTTTCGTTCTTCTTTTCGTTCTTTTTTATACAACAAAAACACGTATAACAGCTGTAGTTTCATTCAGATTTCCTACAAAAGTTGAGGAGATTTCAAATTTCAGTTTCACTTTAAAGGTGTGAAACCTTTAAAAAGTCAAAGGATGTCATTTTTTGATGTTTTTGCATTTTCATTAAACACTGAATACAAACCACACACATCACACATCTGATTACAATCATTTTCACTGTGGGCCTGTGACCAGTTTTCAATGGGAAAAAAAAGACTAATTCAGCTTCCTTAAAAGCTTGCATAACACAGTTGCAGAGTATCTTGTGCAATGATAGAAAAAAAAATACTGAGTAGTTTGCAAGTGTATTTCCTGCGTGTCACAGATATGTTGAAATTACTACGGAACACCAAAAGTTTTTGGGGTTTTTTGTTTGTTTGTTTGTTTTTTTTATACTGCCACATTAAATCAGAGAAAACAAATTAAATGATCTCAACACTCACTTTCCACAGATGTTTCATACTAAGAAAGGAAGAGTGATTGTCCTCTGTATATGAAACCATCAGCAGAGACTGTGATCATTTCCAACCACAAAAGATAAGGCTGTCTTATTTTTTCTTATTCTTCCATGAAAAGAGCAAAAATCTACCATGTATTAGTTCATCTGTTGATACTTTCTGGGACTCAGTCAACATTAAGTCATGTGTTTATAGAGTTGAAAGAACAGTGTGGTTCACTGTGGCTCTATAACGCAGAGGAATAAGATATATCGGCATCGCCATGACCCTTCGCTAACGAACATGAAGACTGTGCCATTGTGTCAAGAAGTGGACAGAAATTATTTCCAAATGTACGACAGAACTTAGCTCTTCTGTCCATCTTTGGAAACGTGTAATCCACACTGTGAAAATCAGTTTTCTCATTATGACAGCTGAGTGCAAACGAGAGAGAGGTGACGAAGTGTCGTCGGAATGTCTGTGTGGGGAAGGACTTTGTAACCTGGGATTTTATGGAACAAACACTTTGATTAATACTGAAAACACAACTGGCAGTAGGCCTATATGGGGCACTTTTTGAAGGCAGACTTGTTGACGTCAATACACATGGTACAAAGTAGTTTCATTGGGAAAAAAAAGTGCTGTTTGAAGTCTTGAGGTCATGGGCATCCTGTCAGTTGTCTTGTTGATTTTATTTCCATATAACAGAAATGTAACTACCATCCCAGCATCTGGGACCCTTTAAGAAAAGTCCAAATAAATTTTTTATTTAACTGTTACTGCACAATATATCACATATATATATCATACGTTGATTTGTAAAAATACAATTCAATGTTTCTTGTTGCTTTATGAACGACGCCTGAGGGGATTTTTGGCAACTGTTTCCTGTAATGAAATCATAGGTGCATTTAGACAGGAAATCAATACACTATCTCTAAAGAGATAAAAGAACATGTAATCTAGCACATCACCAACACTCAGCGTAGCATGGTGAGATTCATGGTGTGAAACAGAGGTGTATGTCATTTTTGCAATCAGTAGATACTTGTTTCATCCTGCTTGTGTCTCGGCAGTGATGCTCTAAAACAATTTGAAGAGACAAATTGTTTACTAGTCAAACAGTCAAAGTTTACTAGTCAGAGTTTTTTCTGAAAGAGTGTGAGATTAGAATTCAGGCTGGACAGTACAGCATACTGCACCAGACATATATTAATTTTAGTGACTTTTCTTCCCTCATTGGATGTTTCTGTGATAAAATCCTGAACGTCTGAGTTAATCACACTGACCTTGAGCACTTTAATTAGCATATTAGAATTTCTGATGGATCCAGAGAGGAAAACATAGCTATACAACCTTATCTGGCTCAATAATCTCTAAGAGATTAAACAAGCTTCCTGGTCTGCTGCTCAGCTCAGCCTCACTGTTTTCTGCTGTTACTGCTGCTAGGTGCAACTACCTGCCACACCTTTATGTTTGAGTGTTTTTTTTTTTTAAAAAAACTTCCAGTGCCCACGAGGAAATACGTGATCTCTGCTTTGTGGAAAACTAAAAATGAGATAAAGCTGTTGAGTCAAGGCTTTCAAGTTCAAATGCTGGAAATTGGTCTGATTGGATGGATATTTGTCATTTTTACTTAGGACGGAAGATCAGAAAAGCTTTGCATACACAAAAACTAAGCTGAAACATCCGCAGTAAAAAATAAGGTGGATTTTTGAAAATCCAATAATGGGCGCTTTAGTAATTTAGTATTGCATTTCCATAAAATTGGATGACTTAAAGGAGACAATTTATTTAAAAAAAACAAAACAAAACAAAGCAGCGGAGGCCATTAAATACAGTTTTGGTGGGGTTAAGCTCCAAAATCTCTGGATCCTCCATTTCCCACAATTCAGCTCAATAGCATCGCTAATCATACCATACCTGTCAGGGAGATGTCCTTGTCTATCAAGCACCACAACCCTTGTAAGACAAATTTTTAAGTGTTTCGAGTAAATAGTGCCTTCACAGGGAGAAAAAATTGTTCCGTTTCCTGAGGGTAAGGTTCATCAGTGTTACTCATTCCTGTTGCAGTGGTTCATGATTTATAAAAAGGCTACTGCCTGTTCCAAAATGAATTGATGTGTGTCTGTGCTCAGCTTATTTCCTGTTGAAGGACATTAACTCAGTACACTGTCCTTGCTCCCTTTTGGTGGCCATGTTTAATGCTGAAAACCACATGGGGAATTATATTTATACAGTCATAGGTTGATGTTCATTGCAATATCAGTTGAAATTGTATTGCAGGCTTTTAAGTATTGTTAACAATAGAGTGCTGCAGTAATGAGTCCAAAAACCCAGAAACAAGTTTGCATTTTTGCACCTTTGCGCTTTCTTTTTTACTAGCGATTGTACGTAGGCTTCAAAAATCCCAAAAGTGTTTTTGTCTGAAGATTATCTTTCTGAACAAAACATGTATGGATCATGAACTTTTGTTTGTCACAGAGCACATTTTCTGCAATAATACAAAAGTTGATGCAAAACTCCCATTGACTTTGTATCAGAACCAGGGTAATGCTAACTTCCGGGCAGGCCTTCAAAAATGCATCATCCCTGCAGCACTCTATGAATTTGTATTTCATGCAAATACAATTCTGAATAGATAAATGGAAGGAAAAAAAATAAAAGGATTGCAAAGTAAATTAGTGAATGAAATCAATTGATCTCAAGGTCACTTTCACATTTGTGTTTCAGTTCATTTGTCCAGACCAAGCGAGGACACCGCAATTTTAACCAATTTTGACTGAAGAAAAAAATCCCAGCAGTTATCTGATGCACATGTCATGGTTGTCATAATCTGCATAAATATGTGCATTATTTATGCAGATTGCTTATTCCTTCCTGTACAGTTAACAGTCAGCAGATGGACTGAAAAGTAGTTTAGCTTTTGAAATCATCCACTAGCTACAGACAGGTGGCAAATTAAAGGGAAAACTTGAATAAATAAGTGTAGAAACATAGCAAATGCAGATGCTTCCACACAGGTGCACTGCATGGATGGCGCAATTAAGCAATGAGCATCCAGTCATGCTCTGTGACATGTATTAAAATGCTGAGCAAGCTCAGTTGATTCTGATTTTGTATCAAGATGGAAAGAGGAAAAGATCAAAGTGACTTTGAAAGGGGGTTCGTTGCTGGAGCACAGATGGCAGGAGCTTCAGTCACAAAGACTCAACAGGCCAGTGTTTGAATAGGAACAGTGGCTAAAGTGACATCTGCATTTAGATCTATGGGAAAGACGTCAGTAACTAGGGCCGGAAATCAACAGTGCTCATTTCATGAACGTGATTCTTGAGTTTTAGTGCAAAATGTAAGGAAAAACAGAAGAGCAGCTCATCCTCAGGTGACTGAGAATGTCAGTGCACAATGTGATCAGATCTGTCAACAGGCGTTTCCAACATTAAGAGAAATGATACAGTAATAATACAGCTACCGACACTGATCAAGGATACAACTTTTCAACAGAGACTTTCCCAGACCTTCTCTTCTTTAAGATCCAGAGTTTCCAAAAAGGCATATGAAAAACTGTATGGTTTATCATATGGGTGATTACATATTGATTGAGGTCAACGGGGTGCCTATGTCTGTGATGTCTCTTATAACAGACCCTGAATAAGATCGATGCAATGCTTCCATTTGATAAGTTATTCATGAAACATATTTGTATGTTCATTTATATAAATGCATATGGGAATAAAGGTTAATACAAAAAAAAATCTGTCAATAGTCCATTGACAATTACACAGAGGGAAATTATTGTAAGGCTACAGTGTATAAAGCCATTACACAAATGAATGCAAATTTGAGAGAATAGTGTTGCAAAAACCATGGACCCTGGTCTACAGAGATGTGTGGGGTGATATGGTCACATGAATCATCCTTCATCATATTGTCAACAAGTGGGCGAGTGCATGTGGGGTGAATCATATGCGTTGGCCTTTGCAGTTGGTAGATTTAAACCCAGTTGAGACTTTGGACCAACTATGTTAGACAAAGCTCTCTACCACCTGTATTTTGTCACCTGTCTGTATATAATCCAGTGGTTGGCCTGTGTCCTTTCACACAACAAACCAACTGCACTAAATGGGTCAAACAGGTTTAGTTGTGAAGGCACCTTAAGATCAGAAATGGAGTAACCAATCAGCACAGATATTTCCTTTGAAGTTTGAGAACACAGATATTTATGATGTACGCAATATACTGATGGGACCTGAGAAGACGTAGCAGTCAGTGTGTTGCTCAAACAATCAAAGCAATATGTAGTCTGTAAGCAGATGTAATCTGTGAGCAGACCCACATACATGAAAACAGGATGGACTTGTACAACAGTTCCTTTTGAGCAAGTTGCAGTCGTATGTTTAATCCAAAATCTATACTGGCTCAAATATAATTCATGAAACACTCAGTGAAGTCAGTGAAAAGTCAGTGTTACATCATTCAAGTTTATTTTAATATAAAATAATTTTACAACAAACATAATAATAAGACATATTTTCAAAAGCTGCTAATCATATGTACAAAAATATCATTGTAAACACTGCATTTTTTCCAGCATCTATGGATATTACAGATATTAACTTTTAAAATGATACAAATGGATGCTTCTTGAAATATATTTCAATTACAGAAAGACAGAAATGCAAGCAAATCCCACACAAGATCCTAGTTAACAAGTTTGTTTAACCCCTGTGGTCGGAAGTAATTAAATCATTACATCTAAACATTATATCAGTCAAAAGTCAACTCAAAATGGTAAATGTGACAAGTCACGTCACCATCTGCACTGGAAAGTTAACTTTCACACAGCATGGACTGTTTCTGTGGTGAAGATTGTTACTGATGATCTGACACCTTTTACAGTAGGTGTCAGTACTCAAGAAACACAGATCGCACATATATCTTTTTTAAAAAAAAAAAAAAAGAAAGAAAAAAGTTTTCATGATGACACTGTGTTAAACCCAGCTACAATGTTCAGACTCAGTCACAGCATTAAATGTAAGACTGTACTGAGCAGAAAAACAGGAGCTTAGTCAGTAGCAAAAGTGGAAGTAGCGTTAGGTAGGAGGCTGGAGTGGGTAGCTGGTTGGACAAAGCATGTGATTGTGACACCGGAGATGTTGTCCTGTCACCTATGAATATTAGTTTCAATATTGGTTTCTTTTAAATGACCGCAGACCTAACCTTTTGGTAGTTTGGTGTCTTCATCATAGGTATACATAAATATATATATATATATGTAGTTAGTCAATTTGCTTTGCCAAATATGTTTTGGAGGTTACATTTTGCCAAGATGGTGAATTTTCCTATCTGCTGTGCCACAGCAAGGTCATGAAGTGTGGAGGTAGGTGCGGTGGATGGTTTGTTGTACAAATCAAATTTAAACAAATTTAAACACTGAAGACCATGGTTCACGTCAGTGTGTCCCATGTATGAGAGTACATGGGACAAAAATAAATGACAAAAATGTTGACACATATGCTCACTATGAACCTCTCACCAACATGCTGATCCAAAAAAAAATTAGTTGCCAATACAGATTACAGGGTCTCTTGACATTTTTATCTGGCCAATATTTCCACTTGTACATGCAAAATGTCCAACAGGCAGATAGTCATGAAATTTACTGAGCACATTCATTCATGCTCCTCAGAGGATGAACCAGGTCCATGTTCAACATTCCATGAAGTGTCCGCTAGCACTACCCTCAGGGAAAATTTCAGCTTTGTGTATGCAAGATTTAATACTACAATTTAATTTCTTAAGCACATTCATGGTCCCCAGAGGATAAGCAATTATGCTTGTACTGACCCTGTGCATTTACTCTAATATGCAGGCCAGATTTTCACTACTCAAAAGACTCTACAAATAGCAAAAGCATTAATATGTTGTTGCTTCATTAAACCACATACTACTGCGGGATGGAGCCTCTAAGGGCCACCAGCCACAGTGTAGACTGTTATTGTTGATAAAACAAAAAATTAAATAACATAATAGTTGCAAACTAGGAAACGGAATGAAGTTCCAAGTAAGAATTAACAGCTTCATAGCAACAAACAACAGTTTGGAAACCGGTATCCTGAAGTCTGAACCCTAGAGTATCACTCACAAACTCACATATCTGGAAGGGTTCAAAGTCTATGACAGTTTGATAACATTTTTTTAATCATTCCTCACCATATATGGAAGCCTCTCTTCTCAGGAAACTGGGCAAGAGCCTTTCCCCATATAACAACCAAAAATGTCTGTAAAAGGCTATGAAAAGACAGTTGTGTGAAAAAAAAAAAAAATTTCTTGTCACAGTTTCCCTGCTTCTTCCTGTAGCTGAATACTTATTGCTTTTGTTACAGCTAATATGATGTCTGCGGCAGCTTATTGTTGCTAAATCCCTCTACCTGTAACTATGCTAATAACTAAAAATCCAGCCTTGGAACAAAGCCTTTCTCAACAGTACGTCAGTATGAATGGCTCACTTCACCTCTTCAGAAAAGGATGGCAGGTTTTTTGAAAAACAATCTCATGCTGAGGCTTATTCAATATTTCTGTTTTTTACTGGCCTTTATAGAACACCATTTCCCATATGCGCTAGACATTTATGGACTAAACATCACTGCTCAACAAAAAAGGTGAATCCATGGGTGAGTTGAGAGGTTGTTAGCTCAGACGTCTGTAGTTACAGTCACACAAAGAGGACTGAATTCTGTGGCTTTTAGACAGCAGAGATTGCAAAAGGGAAAAAAAAAGTTGTTTAAAATCACAAAGGTATCCATTTCTTCCTGCAACTGCTGAAGCTGAGCTGATTTGCCTCAGAATATTGAAAGTGAACCTGAGGAACATGCCTCAAGAAATGATGAATGAGAGATTTTATTGAGTTACAAAGGCTGGTTCAACGGAAGCTGGTTCAACAGAGGCTGGCCTGGACCTGACCATGACTATCTCTCTACAACTCTTCTTCTATTTGTTTGTCTGTACATGGCCATACTCCCACCTTGCATTTTATTCTGAGGAATTCTAAATCATTTCATTCAATACCATTGAAGAAGGAAATAAACAGTCCCGATGAGCTTTTGTACTGACAGTTTACAAGATAGCTAATGGGGAAATAAGTTAACACACATAAACTAACACACATACGTTTAATTAGAACAGGTTAAAGCAGGATAAATAAAAGAGAATGGTGATTCAATGATTTGGACTCTCCAGCTCCCTGTTTCCTCAAAGGTCAGCTCTGTCAAAAAATGTTATTACTGTAAATACCACAAAATTCATATGTCATGAGAGCTGATTGATACATAAGATTTGTGGAATCTTTGATTGCTGTAATTGCTCAACTTTACTGTTTTTACGACTGTGGTTAGTGTTAGTGAAACTCAACACTTCCTGCACATGTTCCAACTCAGAAGCCTACCAGGAATGGGGTGGCCTTTTAAGCCAGTGGGAGGCTTAATCTAGCACAACAAATGGAAAATGAAAGCAACTAGAAACGGTCAGTGAATGAAAACAGTATTTCAGTTTTCTGAAATTGAGTGCAACAGAGTGGTGAGTAGGACAAGACTTTGTTGTTGCACTGATGGAATTAGTCAAAATTTTATCAAGACAACAAGTAAACATGGAGGATGTTTTGAGTTGACAGAAAATAGTGTCAACAGCAAATTAAATTGTGAGCAAATCAGGACAGTGGAAGGCTTCTTTCTAAAATATGATTTATGATACGCTTAAAAAAAATGTGAGAAAGTAGAAATAAAAGGCCTGTCAATGATATAAGTTTGCATAAGTCTGCAGCTGAGGTAAATAAAGGCCACTTTTTGAGACTTTATGGTAATCCACGCACTCAGAAAAGCAATGGAAAATAAGTCTATATAATACTGATAAACAAAAAAACAAAGATAATGGGTAAAAATAGACAGTGAATGGATTCTTACAACCCTGTCAGTCACAGTGATGGATTAGCAACCCCTGGTGATAGAAATATATTTTTTCACCACAAGGGATTACATGTAGAATGCACTAAAAGCAGGCCGAGAGAGAGATAATGCACTGCTAACAAAGAATGCTGGGGTTGGAGTGATTTCATTTGTGAATTTTTCTTGTTTATTCATTAACATTAATTGACCAACCTAAATGTTTATTAACCTTTCACAAGATATTCATGTAAAATGCTGTGTCCCACAATTCAGCATCAAGGAATGTATTGTACTTTTCACATAAATTGTAGATATAATCATTTTCTCGGACACAGAGCTGCACTGAAGGTAGATTTAACCTCACTGGTTGATGTAAATCTCAACTGGTGAAGCTCAGCACAGCATTAGAGCAAATTCTTGCCTACTTCCCTTAATAATGTGCAGTTTAAGCACTATGAACTCATAATCTGGAATAAATTACAAATTATCATTTAATTAAGAAAGGCTCTACCTGAGTTTTGTTGAGTTGTCAGAAGATGTTTCTGTTTTTTTGTGCATGCATGTTGTGTTGAATTTCAACTGGACCGCTGGTGATGCTGGCCTATTAGCATCTTGTCATGTTAGCAAGCCTTCTGTATCTATAACTTAAAGAGTGACCCAGGTAAAAGAGGAGGTAGCTATTTTGTTATGTTCTCACAAATCCTATTTCACTTGCTAGTTGCACAAAAAACAGCAAACCTCAGTTACAACCATTTTGGTGCTCATCAGACATACTCAGGATTAGAAATCAACATTTAAACCTGCTGTCAAACTTTGCAAGTTTAAACTATGAAGTAGCCATGTTAGCCTGGTATCTCAGTAAGCTACTGCTAGCCTGCTGACCGTCTCGGATCATGAATAATCATGAATCAATGCCCTGCCCATTTCAGTCTACCTCAAATAATGAGGGTATGTCTGCCTCCAGTGCAGCTAATTTTCCACATACTCTGTCATAAAGGAGTCAACAGTCACACACATCTCTGTAAATGAGTAATACAGTAAATTGCTTCCTCAAAACACTTTGAGTGTTTAAATCAAAAGCAGCCTCCCACACTGCTATGTCATCAGACGTTAGGTCCTTTGCTGTAATGTTCCCTGAGGTTGTAAGTCTGATAACACATGGAAACATCACACATCCCTGGAAGTCCTGTGCTGCCCCGTTTACCAGGATGTCCCGGTGGTCCTGGTTTTCCAGGAATGCCCTGGTTGCCTGGATGACCGATTCCATCAAAGCCACGAGGGCCCTGAATTCCTACAGTGATATGGACACACAACATAGAAGAAAACATGTCCAGAAAAATAAACACAAATGTTACTGGTATTTCTGCCAAAGGTTCCATTAAGTTTAATTCAGAGTTCTCTTCATGTGAACTAAAAATAGCAGATGATGGATCATAAATCACATCTACTCATAGTGCATGTGATGACTTAATAGGCTATTATGGCTTCCGCAGAGAAATGCTGCACTTAATGTCTGGAACTTGCCCTCACATCTCCCTCACCCCACCTACCAAGCTGTCACTGAAAGTACTCATTGAAAATTAAGTACAAACAGGATCCACCCACATGTGCATTAAAAATGTAAGATTACAAACAGCCTAGATGCCTTTTTGTTCGAAGTGCACTCATGCAAGCTCAGATGTCAGAACACCGTGGTTGCTAAAATAGCTGCAATTCCACAAAATGGCATAATGGATGAAGACATTTCATAAAACATGCTGACAAGAGAGCTTTTTACATACCAGGATGTCCAGGTGGTCCTGGAGGTCCACGGTAACCTTCTCCCTTGCTGCCTTTGAGCCCTTTTGGTCCAATATCACCTGGGGACATAATATGTCTACTTTAAAAAAAATGATTAGACTATAAATGGGTCTGTCCGGTTCAAAGCTGCAGGAAAGTAAAGACCATGTTCTTATTTCTTCAATCATTCCAATGGCTCCATGCAGCTGTACTTAGATACAAGAGTGTTTTAAGCGAAATGCAAAAATGTTAGCAAGCCAACACCCTAAGAGTGACAATATGCTCAGGTTTAGCAGGTACAGTCATGTGTTAGCATGCTAACATTGGCTAATTACCACTAAACATAAAGTAGAACTGAGGCTGGTGGAAATATAATTAGGTTTGCAGGTCATAAACCAAAGTATTGGACAAATTGCTAGTGTGGCTATAGCTTCTGTATGCAGTTTGCCAGCAGGATGCTGTTAGCGAAGGGCCACTTTCTAGGATTTGAAGGATTCTCTTTGCGAAAAATCTATCTGTCTATCTGATTCCAAGACACACTGTGGGGTTAGGGTTAGGGTCTATTGCTGTGTTCATGTTATAGACATAACATCATTCACAACTCACAGAATAATTATATTACTTGTGATCTAGCATTGGACTTCCATAAACTTTGGGAACTTGGGAGAGACTGATTAAAAAGAAGGATCTATAGGGACTATAGGGACTACAAGTATCCCAACTACTTTTTCATGAATTGTGGGACAGTGTGTGTACATAAAATGTCATCCAGGACATGGCATACATACAGCATCATTCCTTTTCTCCATGCAGTCAGCTTTCAGTCTCTTCCCTCTGTGTTTTTGACCAAGCCTGACAGCTCTAAAGTTGCGGTTCCCCTGACCTAACAAGTTGAAATAGTACATAGCAGTGGAGTGGTACAGAATGGCATCTTTCACAGCTGATTAGCCATTCCCTGTCTTGAAGTAGTGATAAATCAAAGACAGCTCATTGAGATGCATTCAGTATTTGTTGTCTTTTGCTCTGCTGACTTTCACTGATGTTCACTTGTTTAATGATCTTGTTTTATGGGGTACAGTGAACATCAACACATCCAATTTGCTAGTCGTTGACACTGTTTTGATTTTAATCGTTAATGAAAGCAACAGTAAATTTTGTCCTCGCTCTTGTTCATGATGCCGTGTTATTTATTGTCTTGTTTTCATCAGGCTAAAGAGAATTTTTGTTACCGTTTCAGGCAGTGGATCAGACACCATCTTAAAACAGAGCATACAGATAGAACAAACCTAACCTAAGGTGTTGATGAATCCCTTAACAAGTTCATACATTATAGGTCATATCACCTTTGAGGCCTGCAGGACCCTGAATTCCAGGAGGTCCTGGGTATCCAGGAGCACCACTCCTCCCAGGGTAGCCTGGAGTTCCCATGGTGCCTTTGGGTCCCGGTAGTCCTGGCTCGCCCGGGGGTCCCTTCACACTTTGGCAGGGTTCACACTGAGCTGGGGGGGCCAGGGTCTGGAGCAGCGCAGGGAGTTGATCTGCAGGCCACAGCCAGAACGTGCTGAGTAATCCATTATACTAATGGAATCAAATATCCTCGGAAAACCACTTCATTTACAGAGTTTGACCATGTAATCCTCAGTTCTATTTAGTGTTTAAAGTCAGGAGTTCTGTGAAATGTACAGGATTTCAGCCTTCATAGGGTTTCTCCTGTTAGCTGCCACTACATTAGAACAGGTAGGAAATCACCTTACAGTCAACTCACTAATTATTTCTACATACGTGTGCCATTGGCCTCTTTACCCATACCTGGGTGTGAGGATTGCCTATTTGGTAGGTGTTATTCCTCCATTCTTGCATCTCTTGCATCTTTGTTGACACAAGCTGTGAGTTAACGAAGGTAGGAGGCATGATAGATAAATTTAAATCCCCTATAGTTATGCTTGATTTGCTTTCAGATAAAGGATAAAAATGGTAAAGACTCTGGGCATTTAGACAGTTATTGAGTGTTTGATTATTTACATTCACATTCATGGCAATAATGTAACTAATGGAGACTGTCCCTTATATTTTGGGTAATTTAACATTGTGCCACTCTTTTACAAAAGTAATCACTTAAATTGTCAGACAGATTAAGCTGTTTAACCCCCAGTTTGTTATAATCAATGGAAATTGATCAAAGGACTTATGTGAAATGTGCAACTGTTTCAGACAGAATTTCCGACCCTAGCTTTTCCTCTCTGGTTCTCACTAAAGTGACATAAAAACAGACCGATACTTACTGCGCAGAACATCAGTGCAGAGCTTTAGAAGATGTTCATCTGAGGGAGACTTGCCCTGCAACACACAATTACCCTTTTATTCAGCTAAATCCACTCTGGGACTGAGAAAACGGGCTCAACCTGTGATTGAGCATTCAGATTTACAGGATGTCAGAGCTCCACTCTTTGTCTTCAGAAAGCCTACACACACTGATACCCCCCATTATTCCCAAACATAACTCCTCCTGTCCAGACAGGACTGACTATATCTTTCAACCCATTTATTTTTCTCTTAATCTGACCAGGTGGACGTGGTCAATAGGAGGTTCACTCACAGGTTTCCCAGGATATCCTGGCTGCCCTGGTTGGCCCGGCAACCCATCCTGGCCAGGAAATCCCCTGGGACCAACAGTACCCATGTGGCCCATGTCCCCCTTCTTTCCTTCGGGCCCCCTGGGGCCCACATCACCTGTCACACCTTTCTGAAGAAGTAGGAGTAAGGACAGAAAATCTCACAATACAAGAGAAAAAAAAGGTGCAACCGGTGCCTGTTTTCAAGCATTTGACAAAATTTTGTTGCCTCATACATAAAGATCAATTGGCTGTTTGCTAAGCGCTGCCTCTAAACATCGTCCAAACATTGGGGATGGCTGACCTGTCAAGCTTTCCTTTAGTGAGATACTCAGTTTTAAGAGATTTTTTTTAACCTTTCCATATCCAAAACACATAGAAGCAAAAGGACTGGATTAAACAGTGTTTGTCTGCTCTAACATAAACTGCAATCATTAGCATGGCAGGTTAGCTGGACTACTACCTAAAGTAGTAAACTATTTATGTTAGGGCCAAGACCAGGAAGCACATCATTTACTAACTAGGTTATGTAAGTTTGTGGGTTTACAGGTTACAAAAAAAAAAAAAAAAAAAAAGGCCACAACTAGCACAAGCAGTGTGTCCCTACTGTGTGGAATCCAGTCTTGAATGCTAACAAAGTTAACCTTAGCAGCTCTGTCCTGCTCTTTATTGGATTTGGGAAAATCTACACTCCAGAAATCCCCGCCAAGATCAGATCAAACACATCAGTCAGCTCTCATCCTAAAACCCATTTCTTTTGTGACGTTAAAAGTGAAAATATATTAGATTAAAATATGAGAAAGTATATTATTGTATGTTGTATATTGTTTTGTCTACATGGACCAGCTGGTGAGGATGCTGACACTTTGCCTTGGATATACAATGTTAACACCATTCTCATTTGTAAACAAGTCAGCCGGAGACAGAATTTGCAACTAGCTCATAAACCAGCATTAGACTAATTAGTCAGCTGATAACTGAGCTGATGTTATCAGGTCCGGCTGATGATATCTGCCAGGAACAGTTACCACTACAGCGAACAAAATCAACAGTCTCTACCTACAAAGAATTTCAAGTGGTAAATCACTCAACCCCATATTATATCACATGAAAGACTGACAGGTAGAACAACAGTCACTGAGGGGATGTGGCGAACAGATAATTATAGCAATTAAATCTACACATAGCATTCCAGTGTTTTCTGCTTCTTCACTGGTTTTTCTCAGCGATCAAAAAGCATGTTAATAAAGTGTTGACTTGCAATAAATGGTATTCTCTAAACAGCACCGGCACAGCTACATCTCCCTAAATTGTGATTCTGCAGACAGTAAAGTAAGTGTTTGATATTTAAGATGTGTGCGCCTTTAGAAAGGAGCGCTTTTGTGATGTATATTTTTGCCCGGGGGGCCAGATTTCCCCAGGCCTGGAGGTATTGGCTCTGTAAGTCTTCTATAGCAGCCATGCAGGCTTGACAGGGCTTCTCACTGCGGTGCAGAATAAGACAGAATGGATTATATCTAATACCGCAAAGTCTAATTCGACAAACCTCTCCTTTCCTTCCCATGGGTCCCACTTCGCCCTGATGGAAGAAAGAAAAGAGAGCAGAAGGGTGGGGAGGAAAGAGAAGAGGGAGAAATAGAGAGAGACAGTTAGAAACTTCTGCTTACATATCAAAGGCTGAGACAGTATGTCAGAGGAGCTATGCTCGCTGCTCTGCATTGCTGATGCAGAACCGTTCTTTTTTCTGTCAAAACCAGCGACTTACAAAACATTTTAGATTGGTTATTGTAATGCATTCTCTCTGCAAGTTTTTTTTTTTTTTCGCTACTTGTTGTAATGGGCTGAGAAATCCATCTGCGTTGTGTTAGTCCTTAAAAAACACCATCCAGTGGTAACACCAATTTCAATTCTTCCAATTGAGGCATTTTTTTTCTTATAGAATTAGGTACTAGGACATATATCTGAGGCTGTTGGTGTGTTCTGTTTCCCTTAAAATCCTTCCTCTTTTCTCTCCTTATGTCCTCCTTTCCTTCGTGACCTGGTTGACTGATTTCAGCCATCCATAGTGCCGTAAGACACATGTAGCTTTGTTTGCTTTCAGGAAGCTTTGTCAGAGGCAACACCAAAACATCATATCAGAGCACATCCTCCCAGCTCGCATTCCCCAAAGCTGTATTTACATGTATTTACATACATGCACTCAAACACTGGAGACGTGCAACAGGTTGCCATTCACTGTGAACTGAACTTCAAAAAACATGCTGGCACCACCTACGGCCAAAAATTTAAAAGGCACCCAGTAGAGCAGTCCGGGGGAACTTTATGTGGATGACATGTTGGAGATCATGTTCATTTCAAGGATCAAGGATTTCAAATTCTTCATAATAGAATTTTATGCGGCTATTGGGACTTGAAAAAGAAAACCAATGCATGGCACCAACTTCAACTAAATTAAAAACTGTCATGTACTAGTAGTTTCAACACGAGAGAATAAGTGTCTAAAGCTGAATATCCACACGATTACCAACAGCAGCAAACGTTACCTGTTTTAGTGCCCATTTCCTTGTTATTGTGCTTTTCATCGCTCTTTCACATCAATGTATATTTAAATAGAAATGCAGAAATGGCAAGTTTCAGTTGTCAATCTTACATCTGACAGAGCGAGACTGCGCTGTCAAGAAGAACGAGTGCCTCAAGACGACATGTATTTACACTGACAGCGCCCTCCAGCAGCCGCAGTAATTATGACGTGAGGTCAGGAGGAGGTCAGGGGGAGGTCGGGGGTTAGTCATGACATTATTATAGACTAACAAAGTCTGGGAGGAGGTCATTTTTTTTCACAGTGTTTTGTTACCAGGGGTTTCAGAAACACTTCTATGTTGTAATGGACCCACACAAACCCCCACAACTTGCATGGATCCACATCACGCATGTGTTCTGACTTGTCTGACAGACCACATATGCTTCAATTTTAATTAATACATCAACACCAACCACATAACAGCCCACACTCCACTGCACTGGGTTGTCAGAGGTGTAGAGAATGCATTAGAAGGTGGAGAAAGGGTCACATTATCTGTGATGGAAGTGGACTTTTAGATTGATCTAAACAAACTGCCCACTTCTGTTCACTTCTCCTTCTCTTCCTTTCCTCCATGTTAAGTTGCCTTCACATATTACTAGAAAACTGATGTTGCAATTGCTTCCCCTATTATTATTTATTTGGTTATTTTTATTTCTGGCTGTTCTGAACCAACAAATCAAATTTGTTGAACTTGAGCTGCACAAGGGCCTATGTTTTTTTTTTTTTGCTCCACATTATTTAGAAGACTAGTGGTAGTGAGGAGGGAAATAATTTAAACAGAGCACAGCCTGTCTTCTCCTGAACTCCAGTAGGAATTAGGAAGTCTGTCTGAAGACAAAAATATGTCATATTCATTTCGGCGGTGACACACTTGTGATTCACCGCTGATGCTTTTAGCCTTAAGGGCGTGTCACACAGAAGTTGGGCTACTCTCAACACTGCGGAATTACAGAGTGTGATCATGAAGTTGCATACTGAGAAATACAATCGTTTTATCTGTCTCAAGTGTTACAGGCTAGACTACACAATTCTGTCTCCACAATAATGCAGTTTAGCTCCTACTGTATACACACAAACAAACACCTCTGACTGGATTCACTGTATAATCCTTATCTAGGGATGTGAAGATCGATGCCTCAGTAATTGATACTCAGTGATCGATGCTTAAACGCTACTCATTTGGTGTTGCTCTTGTTAAAAAGTGTCCATTAAAAAGCTTGACTTGAAAGCCGGCAATTGCAGATCACACAGCAATTTACATCATTATGTTTGTTCATTATTAGTGATGATTAGGATAATCTCATCATGGATGAACATGTTGAATCAGTTATGCTGTTCCTCTTTTCCCCTTATGAAACCGTGTTTTACCTTGCTGCCAAGATGAACTCATCTTGGAATGAGAAATGGAAAACATCTTCCATTTAGATTATTGGAATTCCATCTTTTCAGCATTAGTGAATACAGTTTCCTTTCCCTTTGAGCTGATGCACGCTGCGAGAACTTTAAGAACAGAGAATATATTGTATGACACTGACCTTCGCCTTATTCTGTTGGCTACAGGAGAATTTTACGATTGCATTGATTTCTTCTCAAGTGGATTTGGGCACATTTTTATTTATTTATAGCACCAGTGTCCTCATGACTCTTATAATAATTCTTTATGAAGATTTTTTTTTTTTTCGCAACTTACTAGTAGTAGCACCTCTTTGGTTTCCCACTCCTGTCACTCACCTGACTCAGCTCCTCCACATCTGTGTCTCATTCTATTAAAAAGGCCACACCTGTCACCTTGTTTCGTCATCAAAGGAATACTTTGACATTTTGGGAAATATTCTTATTCACTTCCTTGCTGAGAGTTTAATGAGAAGATCGATACCACCTTTTGTCTGTGCAGTAAATGTGAAGCTACAGCCTGCAGCAAGGTAGACTGGGTTAGCACAGACAGGGGAATACAGTTGGCCTGGCTCTGTCCAGAGGCAATGAAATCTGCCTTCCAGCACTTCTAAGGCTCAACACATTATAGTTTGTTTGTTTAATCTCTCTATTTAAATTAAAAAAAAAAAAAAGCTGTGATTTTACAGGGGATAGAGTCTTGTAATCACCATTAGGTGATCAGGAACACCACCCTCGCTAAAAAGTACAAAATAGTGAAATAGCTCATTATAAAAACTTGGTGATGTAGAGCTGTAGAGACCACTCGTAAGGCTAGTTGTTGAGCTCCTCAATGTGGTGAGCTAATAGCTAACATGCCAGCCAGCTGGGAATATGCCATATCAGTCACAATAGGCCTTTTTCACAGAAGACATTTTGACATTCTCAGTGTTTTGGTATTGTTCGTGCTGGCTATCTGTCACAGTCATAACTTACTGGGACACTTAAACAGAGCAAAGCCATCGTTAATGCAGGGCTGCAAACTCTCATGTCCTGACCACGAGACCCACGCAACTGACGCAGATCTCACGCCACAAATGCCTTTTCCCATGCTACTTTTTTTTTTTGTCTTGACTTCCTCCGATGTTGTTCAGGGAACAGCAACTAACCTGCTGAGCATGTGTAGAGCAAGGTTGGAGAGAGCCAGACCCATTATGCTGATTGACTGTATACTGTAAATATACGGTCATTTGACAATCAGACAATCGTCCCACTGAGTGACTGTGTCGATTCCTCTGTACTATTCCAAGAATCCAAACCGTGACACTATGATCCTTATATGGTCCTGAGGTTGAGCCTGAACACCAAAGCGGGTGCTGGCTTTGCCACAAGCAGCCTGAGACTCTGGAACAACTCTCCTAAACAGATTAGCTCAGTTAAGTCCCTTACCTCATCCCTGCTGAAAGTTTACTTTTTCATAACACATTTTATTTGATTCTGTGATTTTATATAACTCTCTGAAGCTTCCATGTCATTTTATTCTCTGATTTTTATTTTGTCTCTTCTCATTTAATGTGTTTTTTTTTTGTTTGTTTTATCCTGCTCTGTTCACTTGTACTGTTTTCTATTTAGCCTTTTATTGCATTTTTATGTGTTTTTCTTTTTTATGCTGTCTGATTTTAATCTTGCAAAGCATCTTGTAAAGTCACTTTCAGAGAGGTCTTATATTATTAGAGTTAATTATTCTCATATTTATCCCAGGATAAAGTTTTTATGGTATCTTGCACTAGGGGATTTATCTTATTAACTACAAACAGACAAAAAATTAAAAATCACGTTCAGGGCTTTAATTCAAAGCCTGTAGTATCATACATATATCATATTTATAATCCTAACACTACTCCTATCTTACCTTAACCTAACTGACATCTTAACCAGAAACTTCTGGTTGAGAAGGGGTTAAGAATTTACTCCTTGTACATGCAGACTGGCTAAGACATTGCTCCTCATCCTCATGCCCTTGTGGGGACATTTCATGTAACAGTTCACACGCACACAAACACACATTTAGAGCCCAGTGTCTCTGCTAAAGCTTTGCAAACATAAGCTTCGCTGCCCCCCAGTGGAAAGAGAAATGTTCTGCACTCACAGGCACACCGGGAGTCCCTGGATCTCCATCTCTGCCTCTCTCCCCCTGCAAAGACATACATCATGATTAACTGAGGCTTTGTGTGAGTTTGTTTACATACATGCCGATATGGCCTCCTCTGGTGTGTGTACGTGTGTGCAAGCGTGAGACTGAATATGTGCAACAACAGTGTGTCGGTGAAGATATGCCTATGTGCTGCTGTGTGCTGCTCCATGTCTTCATTCTGTGTGCGTGTGTGTGTGTGAGCAGAGAAAAGGTCATGATTACCACTAGCAGCCAATAAGAGAAACCCAGGGAGAGAGGGAATAGGAATTGGCTAACAGTGACCTTTAACAAACCTGACTTTTTATCTTGTGTGTGGCTTTCCAACTGCATCCTGCAGCACTGTAACACACTGCTCTTCTTTCTCTGCTCCTCTGTGCCTTCACACTGTTTTCCATTAGTGCGTGTACAGGGGAGCAACTGAATCAGAGCATTCATCACATGCTTTGATTGTTCATTTCGTGATTGATGCTGTGTTCACAGTGGCAGAAGTAGAGCGGCTGATGTACATCAGTGCCACCGTAACACATTTAAATTTGGCAGCAAAAGGAAAAAAAAAAAAAAACAACAATATTGCTGAATCACTTGAATAGCTGCTGCATGCATCTATAGTTGCCATGAGATTAGAGACAGATGTTTCACACTCCAATCAGTGGTTAGGAAAGATTGTTGCACCAGCTTTTTAAAAAAGAATCCATGAGGGAAGTCGCTACTGAGATCAGAAGAAGTAAAATCCCATAAACAATGTAATTAAATTAAATCAACTTTACCATTAAGACAGGTCAACTTACATTGTCTAGAAGCAGCTAGAAGCTGGAACCTAAACTCCAGTCCAGTTTTGGAACAACTGTGTTTACAAATGAACTGAATAACTGTTAGCTTGTTCATACAATGCAAACCATCCTACTGATAGAAAACAACTTCAATCAGTCATTTCCCAAAAACCTTTTGAAAGAAACTTTCACTACACATTTCATTGCTACGGATCCTCACTGAGCCTGGTTTCAATGTGGCAACTGCAGACGTACAGTTCAGCAAACACCTGTAATTGTTTTGACTGCACGCATGAAGAGTCACACTTCAAACTGTATTACAAGTGAAAAAATGGAGCTGGATATCAAGCACAACAAGCACTAGTCCAATCAGAGAGAAATTTAAGGAAAACAACAAAATAGCTAACATTATTATACAGCCTGATATTTGACAATTTCTGACTTAAGCTGCTTCTGGTAGCATCGAATGAGATAGTGGAGCTGACAGCAGTGCATCCTGCACAATTATTATATAGCTCTGGATGAAAAGGAAACTGTAAACAGTATAACAGGGGAGACAAATAAATTAGCTATTCATTGAATTTATCAGGTTAGTTTTTCGGTAATTAGTTTTTAATTAGTAATTAATAATTAATCCTTTATTTCTAGAGGGACATATAATCCACCTGTGGACTGTTCTCTAGGATCTCTGAGGGAGAGATTCACTGATCGCTCGGCATGATCTTGTCAACTGGTCAGTCTGCTTTACCAACAACGCTAAATCCTTTAAAGCCAAACTGATGTTTTCTGATTCTCAATAAAGTTTTAATTTTATCTTTAAACAGGAAAAAAACAGGAATCATGTGACAGAAGTGCTAACTCAAACACAGATTCTCACGAACCAGTGTGCATGAGGTAGAAGAGTGAAGAAAAAGTACAGTACCTGGTTTCCTTTAGAGCCACCCAGTCCTCTCTCCCCCTAAAAAAATATAATAATACGGAACGTTAGAGCGTGGCCAAGTTACAGCTTGTCTTAACACTGACAGCATGACATCAAAATCTAAATAATGCAGCCTGAGGAATTAATATTAGAAAAATAGCATCAATGTCCTGTTGACAGTATACTGTACAGAAAACAAAACACAGCATGTTAAGCAGACTGATCCGGATTAGGACTGTTTGTACTGTATTTGTGTGCCTGGGCGTACGGCTTTTGAAGTGTGAAGGACAACCTTCAGCATCATTAAAATTAATCATGTCATCTAAGCAAGGAATGAATAATACATCAACACGTATGTATAATATTAAGCTGCCAGCGTTTCTACAGTACAACATGTAAATCATGTAAGCTCCTGACAGCTAAAGCTATAAATCATTCATAGGGTGGCGACTTTGTAGCCAAATGTAGACTTCATTTAGTGAAAACAGAACGATGCAAATCATTTATTTCGCTTTGCACATCTACGTTGTCATCGGCATTGGTTCCTTGTGGGCTTCCTGACCTTGTGACCTTTAAACCCTGGCAGCCCCATGCCACCTGGCAGCCCTGGAAAACCTGGCTCCCCCGTTGAGCCCTGGAAAGGTGAAAGGTTATTGATCTTTGGGAATCAATAGATGCAAAGAAAACGTTTTTTAAAAAAAAAGATTAGTAGGAAGTAGTATTCCTCAGTTATTTCACACTGGATGGAAATGTGTAGTACCCAACATGTTTTTTGTGTGGGATCCAACAAGGGAGCATCTTCATCTAGCAGACAAAAGAAGAGTGCTAAAATAAAGTATTCAAAAAGTGGTCAAAAACATAAAACCTGAGCAGTTTTCAGGTGTGTGTGTGACTAGCAATTCAATCCCCTGTGATAACTTCCTGCTGCAGTGAAAAAGAAAATGTGCTTAGCCAGTAATCAAGGCTGAATAAATATGGCTTATAAAGACGCTTGAGTGAAAACTTTTCAAACACTCCATGAAATCGTCATTTCCAAAAAAAAAAAAAAAGCTAAAGTAACATCTGCTTTGAAGGATGGCACCTTCAAAATAACCAAGGTTACCTGTAATTAAGTAGCACAACAGAGACAACTCAGAGTCTTCTTTAACATCACAATGCTTGACATTTATGGGTGTAATTGCTCGGAAACATGTCACTTAACAAACAAGTGGCATTAAAAGTGTAGCTGTCACTCATCGGCAGGATTCGAACTGCAAGGCTGGTGAATTAAGAACCGGCTGTCAGGATGGTAGGAGAGAGACAGAGAATGAGGTTGGTTTAGAAAAGAGAAAAGGCAAAAGCTGTCACCACGATCGCACCCTGATCCCTCAGGGGGAATTAGTGGTGCCCCCACTAATCCCACCACCATGCTGAATACTCTCAGACTCACACTTTCATGTGGGCAGCAGTGCAGACTTGCTGGGAGTGGGAAATAAAGGTGCAAATAGTGTACATGCTATTGGCAAGTGAATGCTGAGGGGTGCACTCTCAATCATGGCAGAGACATACGACCACTCAAACTGTGAATCCAGTGTGCCAAACACCCTAATCCTCTTCTTGGACTTGATTTTGAGAGTAAGGGAAAAAAAAAAAAAAAAAAAAAAGACAAACAAGGGAGAACAGATGGAGAAGGTCAAGTGCAGGAGGGTACTTATACTGTAGAACAGTATTTGCTGTTCTACAGTTTGACAAGATTCATCATGTCTTTGTGTAGATAAATCAGAGAAATTAAAATTCATTCGGGCATCGTCTCTGAGTCCTTCTTGCCTGACAAAGACCTCTATTGGGCTAAAATGCAGCTAATAAAAGCTTAAAGGGGCAAATGACTTTTCTAGCCCACTGGGGAAGAAAATCAGTTATCATTGTGTTGTATTGTGTAGCATTGCATTTACTTGGTCGTTTCACAAAAATAGCCTAATCATCTATAGACCACAATATGTGATCTGTGTGTCATCTGTCCCAGCAACTGTGTTGGTGAAACAGAGAACATGTGAAATTCCATTAAAAGAAGGTTTAGTTGAATATTTAAATACAGAAAGGAACTGATATCTGATATAACTGTACTTTTGCACTGATTCAACTTACAAATAGGATATCTGCTTTTGGACACAGTAAAATATATCTGTGTCATCACCATCATCAATCAGTGTTTGACAAAATACACTATTTTGTCATTACTCCATTCTGATTTTTGTGTAACACAACAAATGACAGTAATTTTGTTCTGGCTGATGAACATTAGTCCTGCTCTTGTTATGAGCCTATCAGAGAATATGACTTTGACACTGCATATCTACCAGAAGACTGCACCTGAAACTCTCTGAGAATATCTATTGTATATGAATAAATAAAAGGCACTAAGGCAGAGGGATTAGAAAAAGGCAAAGCAGAAAACACAGACAAAAAAAAAAAAAAGAGGAAGGTGAAGTGAGGACAGGGGTTGTAGGAAACAGTGTAATCTGCTCGATAATCGCCTCCTCCACTCACCTTCTGACCTGATGGACCAGGAGAACCAACAACCCCTGGATCTCCACACATTCCCTGAATAAAACACACACACACCACATTAGTATGGCAATACTTGTGAGGGCCTCGTGTTGACAATATGCATTTCCGAATCTAGTCTTTAACAGCTCTTAGGGCAATATTTAGCAATCAGAGAGCAGCACACAGGTCATCGAGGGCATATCAGAGTGTAGCGGCTATTTGCATTCATATAGGGGTGTCACGCCAAGCACAAAGAGGTGGAGTGAAGAGGGACATAAATCACAGTATGCAATGATTAGTCATTATCCTCTCAGCCAATCACATTACTGGTCTCTTGCCTGTTAAACAGCCGTGCCAATCACAGCAGCAGCACATCACAAAAATGGCTCAAAGATGAGTCGTGCTGTATTTTCAGAATATGATCCAGGCTACAATAAAATTAATTTAAGAAGAGGGGAAGTGTGTTTTTGTCGCTGGTTGAATAACTACTAAGATCCTTAACTACAAGTAGCAGTACCACAGTGTAAAAATACTGTTACATGTACTGCTTTCAAAAATCTACATAAGTAAAAGCACATCCGTAAATATTATCAGCAAAATGTTCTAAATCATATTATTACATGATTTGCATTGTTGGATTATTATTACTGACACATTAACTTGAGTATTTGATTGTTACAGCAGCAGAAAAAAGGAGGCGTTGGCCCCTGTGCTCCAGTGTTTGTGGATGTGTAGAAAGAGTGAATGAGAACTGAGTGAACTGCGTGCTAAATGTCTAAGGATGTCTTGCGTAAACAGGCTTCCAAGTCCTCACCAAACAGCCTGATGTGCGCAGAGGCACAGAGGTTTGTGTGGTTATTTTGCAGCTGCCTGATATTTGTTACGCATAATTTAATCAAGGTAGCCACAGTGGATCATTGTGTGTAACAATACATGTTGTGTGTTCCATCTGCAGTTAGTGGCTGCAGATGGAACACACAACCTTCAGACTTCTGTGGGAATTTAGTCACCTGACAGGAACGTTTTCATCCAGGTGTAAAAGCAGGTGTGGATACAACCGATTGAGTCTTTAGCTCAGTACAGAATGCTTCACTGGCATTTAAGTCACATTTGAAATGATAAATTTGAAATTCAATTAAATTCCTTTTTAATTTAAAATGTTTGAATTCAGTAAATTCATTTACTAGTTTACCACACTGCTGAAAACAGGCCTGGCCCTCAGTCTCAGCAAAGCGTTCAAAGAGACAATTTTCATTTTCATATGCATGAGACTCCCATCTTCCACTCCTTGCCTCTCTTTCCATCTTTGTGCTGTGCGTGCTGCGCTGAGTATACAAAGTCCAGAGGGACAGGAAATGTGCATTTCAAGGTCAGGGAAATAAGTGCATGTCCTTGTGGCCCTTGTACTAGTCTTTGGGAAGAGAAAAGCAGAACCCCCTTAAGGGGGACGTCCACTGATTCTACACTTAAAGGTCAGTTTAATGTCATTTTTGTCTATCACTGTCTTTGTTGCATTGATTTTGACCAATCTTGCTTTGAAGTGTCTCTTGCAAATTGTCCAACTTTACAGAAGTCCAAGTACCAAATCAGTGGAGTGCCCCTTCAATCTGTAACCAGCTCCCTAATTTTTAAATACTGTAAAACCTCAGTTTGCATAAATGTCTAAAATGAGTGAAATTTCAACCAATTCTTTGAAGCAGAGAAAATGCACGCATACATGCGCACAACAGTCCAAATGAAGCGTCCTTGGCAGGTTGGCATTTATCACATATTCAGAAACACCTACAGTTTGACTCCAAACAAGCTGACTCCCTCTCAGAATGCAGTTTTCTCCACGGGAACATCAAGAGAACAGGGAGGGAGGGTACAACATTAGAACAGGCTGAGAATAGCCGAGTGGTTGGGGAGAAGCAGGCCATTAGCATAATAACTAATTATAACGTTCAACGCACAGACCTTGGGACCATCTTGGCCGATCTCTCCGGGCGGCCCCCGGGGCCCCTCGATTCCCTGGACGGAGAAAGATATTGGAGGAGAGAAGGAAAAAAGGAGAGGGAGGGGATGGAAGGGATGAGAGAGGAAGAGAATGAGAGGGAGAGAGAGAATGAGATGAAAGAGACAGACACAGTGCTTTGGGCTGAATATGACAGGGTGCGTGACGGCTTAGTCAGGAGGCACTGAGGAAGAAATGAGATGGCTCAGGTCCACAAGCACACACACACTCACGCATACACATACACACACTCACACACAAACACATTCACGGAACAAACTCATGCAGGTCCACATTTGCACACTTGGGCATGTAAACACACACTGAGTTTGCATATTCAACAAAGCATTGCTCTATCAAGAACCCAGCTTGAAGCCGTGTGTTAGCTGATCTATCTCCCCACTTGTCTTCACCACAGAAGAAAAACACACACAAATTAATCTACTGTCTTGTAAACTGATTGACTGCAAGGGTCAAGACAAGTGACATGAGCCTTTTTCAATAAAATACCAAAGCATAAAGAAATTTTAAAATAATTAACAATCATCATGACTTTAATATTGTTGTACAAATCGGAGTATTTGTTGACATATGGTCCAAAAAGTTCCTAATATTAGTACGAACCAATCCCAATTCTAAATATTCAGTATTGCAAATATGTTACTATAATTCCAGTAGAGTATGAAGATCCCAATATCTAACTCTGTTAGTTGTTGTTTCCCGCCTGTTTGATTACCTGGCCCCGCCCTAATGTGTTGCACCTGTTTCCCATTGTCTCTCTCCGCCCCCTCATGTATTTTAGTTGTGTCTTCCCCTTTGTTCTGTTTCAGTTTGTCTTTGTCCTTTGAGTCAAGCATTCCAGCCTGTTCTCTCTGTGTGTTTCCAGTGTTAATATAGACCTTGCTTCTCCCTTGTGATTTCCAGAGTTAGCCTTTCGATTTGGCTACCTCTGCCTGTTCCTACTGGTTTACCGTGTACCCACCCTTGCCTGTTAATAAGCCTGCCTTTACTTTCCACCCTTTGAGTTGTCGTCTTCGAATTGTCCTGTTGAGTCCTTGGTCTGAGCCCTGCCTGATAAATGGAGCTTTTTTTAGCATGACCTGTGACCTCAAAAACTAATGTAGTTCATTAATGATATGTTCCTGAGCCTTGAAAGTAACCCTGCATAAAAGTTACAGCACAACTGCACAACTGCAAATGTTTGTTGGGACTCAAGTAGCTGTTTGTACGTGAAATCTTTTTTTTCATTGACTTTTAGTTAATGAAAGTATTACATGTTGGTAGAATCAAATACAAAATTTGATCGTTTGTTGTGGGAACACAGCGATCGTGACAGCACAGGGATATGAAGCACATCATGTCAATCAACAGGAAACAAACCGTTGCATGTCTATTGATAAACAAGGAGCTGAACCGGGAGTGGGAACATTTGAAATGCCAAATTTGATTGGTGTCGGTTGGGTCATCGAACATTTAGTTTGACTTCTATGCATATTTGTCATCACAAAATTGTATGTGGTTGCCTAGATACCAGGGGTGGCTCATGCTACCTCCTCCTCCTCCCGACTATGTGTGGATGTGTGTGTCTGTATCAGTGTGTCACATAAGTCAGAGGCCCACTGCAGGCATAATGTCATAGCAGTTCTCCTTTCTGCTGATAAAAATAGAAAGAGTAGGATGAAGACTAAAAGAAGAAGCTTGTGGTTGTGGAAAGGTGACCTCTGTGCTCTTGGTTGTGTGCAGCAGACCAACAGCTTTTAGTCTTTATGTTTCATACATTGGATCAGATTACAGAAGAGGTACTGAAACATTTTTGGTTTGATATGTTGATCCATGATCATCCACCAATAGATTTTAACAGGTTTATGAAATGCAAATGTGTCCTTGTCCTCAATGTGTGAGACACGATCAATGTCCCTCCATGATTCACTGAACCTATTCTTTACTCCATGTGTCTGTACTGCTTCTTTTTACCACAAGAGGGCTGCAGAGCCCATGAACACAGCACCCAATCATCACCATAGAGGAGTGTGTGCTCACAATGCTCTGCTGTAATTCCATCTGTCCCTGTGTAATCTTGTTTACCAGAGGGGGGGTGCCCTTACTGTGTGTACAGCCATAACCCCACACGCACTCATCTGACTTTGACTCTAAATTAACAACCACTCACCACCTTAATGGCATTGCTAAATAAATCAAATGGACTCATATGGCGCCCGGCCCAAATTAATGATCTCATTATAAGCCCACTGCAGAGACGGTAATGTGAGCAGGTTTGTGTGTGGAGTACTAGTCCAGGAGATTAGACCACATTGCTCAAAGACGGACGTGAAAGCAGATAGAGCCTGTCACCCACTTGTTACAGTACATAGGTAACCGCTGGGGATACGCTTTAGATTTGTGGATCCCATGAGGCTTAAATGAGGGCTAAGTAGACATGGACATGGACTTGGATCAGAAATGTGGTCCCTTGTGGAAAGCCAGTGTGGACTAACTGTGTTGGACCCTACAGGGCTTCTTGGGGATATGGTTTTTTTTTTTCTTTGGGCAGGGGGAGATTTTTTTTTTCTCCCAGTTTTGAATGCCAGATTCCCTCTGCAGTCCTTATCACTGCTGATGGCCTACGGAGGCTGTACAGAGACGTGTGCCATCTCCGTGTTGCTTCCCTTTACCTGCCAGCAAAGAGCTTCACGGTGAGGGAATAAAGGCCTCAGTATGCTTTAAACAAACTAGACTGTAGGACGTCGGAGTAAGGGGAAAACTGTCTGCAGCTGTAGCAAATGGTCACACTTTTGTGAGACAAAAAGTCTGTCAATGTAGTCTTCGTCTTCTGACTGCATCCCACCGCATCCCCAAACTCTCTCCAAGAATTCAGTTTCTTGTGCATGTGTTTTTAGTCTGAACTAAAATAAGAAACAAGTATCCAGCTGAGCTCCACTAAGTACGTTCAAGCCCCATATGTGCAGGCTCACTGACATAGTTATGGTCCCATGTGACACTAAATGCCTTCATACTGTGTTGAAAAGACCCCATGTGAGGATACATCCTCTCTTATGCAAGGTCATTTTGTTGATTATTGTAGATGAGTGTTCTCATGCAGAATGTTGAGACTTGAGAAGAATCATTTCAGCATCTTGAAGTAAATTGAAAGAGAGTTGCTTTTAAAGCCAGTGTTACCTTTATTCCAGGTAGTCCCTGTGGCCCAGGCAACCCTGGCTCTCCCTAAAAAGACATCCAAGAACACAGAAAATAAACGGATGAGGGTGACTTCAAGTCCCCAACAACACCGACAAGTTACTTTCAGGTTAGATTTTACCTTTGGACCCACTTCGCCAGGAGGTCCTACGACACCCTGTGGACAACGCAAAGAAAGAAAGAAAGACAAGATTACACAATGTTGCATCAGGTTTTCAGTCCAGTTCCAGTGAGATGTCTTGGATATATTTTTTGTTTTACTCTGATCTTTTGAATACACTGTAATTCAGTTTACTTTATTTCACCAGAATAATCCCCTCAGTATTAACAGTACCTTCCAGGACAAAAACAAGACACATTTGAAAGCCTGTGGACCAGTTTGTTCCTGGCCTAGCGGACCTGTCTAGCTAATTTTACATTGTGCCGCCATGATACTGCAATATTGCTTTTGAATGCTGCATTTTGGACTGCAGGGAGTTTCAGGATTCCTCCTCCTTAAATGCACTGGGGATGCAGTATGATATACAGATTTACAGACCACTGTCAGTACGGTTACTTTAAAGAAAAGTTTGACAGTTTGGGAAGTATGTGTATTCACTCTTTTGCCAAGAGTGAGATGAGAAGATCGACCCCATTTAACATGTACACACAAAATATGAAGCTACAGCTTCAGTTGTAGTAGCCTAGTATAAAGACAGGAAACTGGACGTAGAAGTTGAATTTTACCATAAAGCAGACCTGCTCACTAATCTGCTGTGCTACTCACAATAGCCTAAAACACCAGAAATGTTGCAAAATCTCTTACCAGTCTTACAGTATTCATTTCTAAACTCTTTTGTACAATTGCTCATTTTCAAAAATCTTGATAGATAACATTTTTCTTCAGTACAACTCACAACCAGTCTTTCAAACAATCTGCTGATTCACCATATCTTTTCATTCTCTTCTCACAACCAGGAGCACAAACTACACAAGGAGGCTGAGAAGCAGCTGGGAGTGAAAAAGAGAAAATGAGAGGCTCCACTCATGTATGGAGAGAATTCAATATTCAATTACCCCATATTGTCTACCACAAACAAGCAGCTGGCATTGTATACCCAACCATCAAAACATCTTAAAACATCATGAGAAATACTAATAACAGACAGCCTGTGTAGACGTGTGATGGTTGGGTATGAACTGGTATTTTCCTGCAGCGTAGTTATTTCCTCAGTTGTGCCAGTTTGGTATGTTGGACTGAATCCAAATGTTCACCTTGTGGAATTGCCGACTGCGCCTTCGCCAACTTTTGTCACACATACAGTGACGTGCTCACCGTCATCACGTCAAGACTTTGCAAAACCAGCACGACATGAAGCATTTAGCAAAGCAGTGAGATTGTAATGATGGATCCTGGATTAAAATCAAACCAAAATCTGAGTTTCAGCTACAGGCAACACTACTTGGTTCGACATGCCATGCTTCAACACTGTTTTTGGACATTTTTGTAGGAAATCCAGGTCCAATACATGACTTTGCCGCTTTCCAAACTATGCTATGCCTGGCTATTTCCTTGTAAGTGATGGGAGCTATCTGTATCTCAAGCAACCAATTTCCATCATAACACCTTTGAGGCAGCCGCTAGGGGATAGAATCAAACAGTGTTTCAACAGGCACTGTGCTGAGGCTCCGTCAGTGACTGAGCAGGCCTTTGGAGTGATGAAAACAAGATGCAGAGTGTCTGTTTAAAACCCTGCAAGTGGAAACACTTTTGCTCTGAGGTCACTCTTGTATTACCTGTGTGTCGTGGTAAGAGACCATTGAGGAGGACCTTCTGCCAGAGGATTCTGGTCCTCCAGAAAGTTTTTGTGTAAGTGCACAAAATCATAAAATACTCAAATGTTTGTAAATACTGATAAATGAACAATTCTTACCAGCTCTGCGCCCCACAGTAGTTATTTAAAAATATGATAAATTTATTAGCTCTGAAACAACAGACACAGTGTTCTCTGTAAGCTCAGTTTCAGCACGGTCCTCTGATGTATACTGACCTCAGAGTCCGCTGCACTCTGCACTGTGGTCTGTTAAGATGCTGCTAACGCTATTTGAAAGTCATATTCTGACAGTGGAAGAAGGAAAAAAGGATGGAGGAGGCCAAGGATGTTTTTCATTATTCTGCTATGAAACGTCATGAGGGGGCACGGCTGCAGCAGGAATACACAGAGCCAGCAGACCTGGTTTCAGCAAACCACCATGCATAAGATAATAAATAAAAGAGCACAATGAATGTATCCAGACAGAGTCAATGAAATGATTTTTCTAAAACTCTTTTCAAGTAAGTGTAAGTAAAAGTAAGTACATGTAATTGATTAAATGTAAATTATTACTACTGTGGAGACCCTGTGTGTGTCTGTGTGTGTGTTTGAGCTTTTCACCCTGGTCTCCTTCCGGAAGGAGTGGGAGTTGTTACACCGCGTTCTGATGAGGAAATGAGCTCCACTGTTCTGATAATGAGCAGGAGAGCAACAGCAGGAGAACAGAGCGGGCCAGGCTGCTGGCTCTGACACAGCCTGGCTCTCAAAACTCAAAACTCATTGTCTGATTGTTGGACTTTACTTTTTTTTTCTTTTTTTAAAATTTAATTAGTCTGTCTTTCTGCCCATCAGCAATGCAGAGATTTTCATTTTCACCTTTTAATCAGGAGCATTAGAACATGAAATTTTGGCACAGACTATTAAGTGATATGATTACTATGTCATGAATGTACTACATCAGATTCAGGCGCTGGCTGCATAAACAGTATGGCCATCATTAATTATATAAGTACTCTTTAACAAGGTGTCTGCACCACAGCTGTGTAATGGAACAGAAATGATTCCAGCCTCCGCTCAAGGTTACTTGCTTGTTCTGAGGCTTTTGACCACATCCCACTGACTTCATGACCGAGTTTGCTCCGTTGTCATGTAAACGTAGATGTTAAAATTTTCCAATATTGTGAGCACTTCTTAGTCTTTTTATCAAAGTTGACTTAGCCAGCACAGGTGTCCACATGAGCGACAACTGCTCAAGCTTCAGCACACATTTACACATTACTGTGACCTTTTCACACATGGTGGTGAAAGAATTACACTAATGTACCTTTCATGATTATCTTTTCAACTTTGGCATATAGCAGAAAACTGCCATCCCTGCCACCCTGTCCCCTAGAAATCATGTTTCTATACAACTAAACTGAAACGGCAAACCCATTTTGTTGGAACCATAACTGCAACCAGATAGATACTGAACAGGTAGATACTGAACTTATCAGTAAAATGTTCAAAGACATAATTTCTAGGAAACAGGGAAACATCGTGTGACAAAATAATTTTTTTTCAGTGGTGGTTTGAATAAATGTTTCTCCTTCAAAGAACTCAACACTCATCCCTCAGTTTGATTGATTAAAGCAGCTCTAATCAATAATGTTATGTTAATAGTGAGGAAATGAACAGGTGGAATGACACAGGTCATTATCACCTTATCCTCACACAGAAGTATCCCTGGACTCTGCAGCTACTCTCGCACAAATTCAAAATCTACATAAAAATGGTGGAAGTCTTATTAAATGTATATCACTGTAACACAAAGATGTCTGGTTGTTACGACTTTCGCATCTTGTACAGTAAAACCCCACAGTCTGGAAACTGTCGTGTGAACCTAAGAGATAGTGCTGATATAAGGTTTTTGAGTAAATATGAATAGGGGTTACATTATGCGGTGTCTTGTCATGTCATGCACCACCTGTCAGATGTACATGATTTATGATGGTTAAAGGCTTTGGAAAGGCGTCTGTGTGACTCTCCACCTGTTATGCAAACACAAATGGATCATACAGGAGGATCAAAGTGATTTGGATTCAGACTATGTGAACCTGCACTGATTATTCCACTACAGACAAGTGTGCTGCGTGTGTATGTGTGATAAAGTAAACTAAGTGTGGTCCCTGGGGTTTAAAGTAAGTCTGATGGATCCCGGTATCAGCAGGTGTCTGACATGGTGGCTTTACTTTGGGAACAACAGTGAGGATGTTTAGCATCAAAGAGACATCCTGTGTGCTTTCGGTTGTCTTCTCCTAATCTTTCTGTCTGTAAAAGATTTAGTCAATGTCATATTCCAGTGTCAGATCAAACAAACAGATTTGAATTTAATTAAAATGATTTGTCAGATTGTGGAGGCAGGAAATGTGGATTTAAATGTGAGATGAAATATGAGAAGCATCAATTTTTCCTGGTAAAAACATGAGCGCAGATGTGGGTGATAGCAAATATTTTACCTAGAAAAAAACTCACAAACACATTAGAAAGAAGCGGGTCCTGCATCGTAACATTCGTCTTACTCATCCATCTCTCAGCAGCGTACCCGCAAGTGTATGGATGAGGATATATGAGCTGTCTTTAGCAGATCCTGGCTATCGACACATCATCATACCTTGAACCTGAGGTGAGCAGAGGGCAGAACAGTGAAGGGTAGGACGACAGATGAACTGGGAGGCCAGAGGAGGCATGGAGAGGAGACAATGACAAAGAAGACCAAACACTTTAACTGACTTATTCTAAATATTCTGGACCAAACAACAGCTGTGAATCAGTTGGGGACTGTCAGAACAGATCAAAATAAGGAAAAAACTCCCTTTATGCTAAAACTTGTTACTCAGAAAAGTAGTTCTGCTGCTCTTGTTTCTTTAAAAAAAGTATTGGGTTCCACCAGTTTTGTTCGGCAGCAATACTATGATGAGTATCATCAACAGGCAGCATGGTATAGTACAATCAAATAGAGGAGGCCTATTTTTGTTATGGTGGCCTCAGCTTGTGGTGATGAGAACCAATGCCAAACCTGTGCTATAGCCTTGCCTTGAATGTTATAACATCATTAAATGAACACCAATGTCATTTACATATGAATTGACTGTGAAATCTGGAAGAAACAACACAGCTCTGAAAGTTGTTTTTTTCCATCTTTGGTGTACAAGAAGCAAATTAGATTTAAAGAAAAAATCCTGTTTATAGCTGTTCCAGGTCTGTTTATCTTCAGTCAGACTCAGAAACAAGCATTTGAAATCTTAGCTTTTTGGAAAGCTGTAGGAGGCCCACACATCTGCCCTGCTATATATTGTTGTGAATGAGTCCTTGTTTCCCGAAATCTCTACAGTGGAGGTGGCGGGTGCAAATTTAGCACGACCCATTGAGTCACAATAGCTACACTTATGGGAAATACACCAGGGTGAAATGAACTGGAATAATCCTTTAAGTACCTAATTAAGTATAAAGATTTAATGATCTGTTTGGCTCTGTATGAATATCTTTCATGTAAATTAAATACTTTTTGTCCAGCATTTTGGGAAATATGACTATTTACCATTTTCCCTTGAGTGAGATGAGAGGATCCGTGCTTAAAGAGTGGACGTAGAGAATGGCAACCATCTCTCCCTAATCTTAACCTTAGAACCTTACAAATGGACAACCACCAATCAGACCTTTATGGCAGAGCCACCAGATGGAAGGCATCCCTCACTAAAAGGCACATGACAGCCCACCAGGAGTTTTCCAAAAGGCACTTAAATGACTGTCACACCATGAGGAAGACTGAACTGTATGGAGTAAACCACTGGTCCTCACCTTATGAATGCCGTCCCTAAGGTCAAACACGATGGTGGCAGCATTATGCAGCGAGGATGTTTTTTCTACGACAGGGACTGAGAGACTAGTCAGGATAGAAGGGCAGATGGATGCAGAAAAATACAGAAGAAGCAGATCAGTGGGAAAACTCCTGTGAAAGTCCTGAAGTGGTCAAGCTACCAACTGAGCATCTCTGGAGAGGCCTGAAAATGGCTGCGCACAGATGTTCCCCATTCAACCTCGCTGAGCTTGAATAATTCTTCCAAGAAGAATGGTAGAAACTTTCTAAAGAAAGGTGTGCCAAGCTGGCACGATTATTCCCAAGAAGACTCGATGCTAGCACTGCTGCCAAGTGCGCTTTCAACAAGTACGACTGCAATGTGTGTGTAGACTGAGCCTGAGAAAAACAATAATAAATCAGTCCATTTTAGTCTGAACCAGAACAAAATATAGAAAACTTGAATGGGTCTGAAAACTTTCCAGATGCACTGTACATTAACAAAATATTCAGTCAAAAAGAAACTGCAAACTGTTCTGCAGACACCTTCACTGGCAGAGCTGCTTGCTGCAAGTCTAGATCCATTTAATGTAATACATGTAAGAGTTGTTTGCCTGTTTGTGTCTCACTTTGTGTGATAATCAAACACCCTGAAATGAACATGGAGACAGTTTTATGCAGCCTCAGTTACAAGGCAATTACAACTGGGACAACGTAGTATAGTAAAACTATTTACAATAATAAAACCTGTGTTCATTGTTTGTGTTTCGCAGCTTTCCATGTAAACATCAGCTTGATTAAGAAGGGAGGGGATTTGTTTTGGGATGCAGTGGGGAGCTGCTCTGCACGCAATGCTGTCTGCTACAGTGAAACTGACCAAGACAGATATCCACCACACAGCAAGATGTGTGGTGTGTGTGTGTGTGTGTGTGTGTGTGTGTGTGTGTGTGTGTGTGTGTGTGTGTGTGTGTGTGTGTGTGTGTGCTTGTTTGTTTGTGCACACATGTAATACATGTGTACCTCTGTGTGTGTGCTGTGCTTTAGATGGGTGTGCTGTTATGGGGTGTGACAGTGATGAGTTTACCAGTCCGACTCTTGCAGACATGGGATGTAAAAGTGTGAACCATTTAAAGTACATAAACATAACACTCAATAGTTGTGTTGTTCCAAAGAGCCTTTTAGCCGGAGGCCTTTAAGTAATAAATGTTGACTTATAAATAAACCTGTGTTTTATTTTTATTCCAGTCTTTTCACTGCCTGATATAAAAGGCTATTAAAAAAAACAGAATGGCCCAAAAAAAAAAAAATCATGTTTGTATTATCAAAGTTTATTTATATCTAATTTTACATCCCTGCACCTGCAGTATGATGTCTCCTGTGAGTTGCATAGATATGGTCGAGTGCACATAATGCTGCCTGGTTTAACGGTTTTTTCAACAGACCAGATGTTAAGTATGACTACTGGCATGAGAGCGGCAGTGAACCAGGAAACCTAATGTTAAAAGCACATGGGTTCAACCTTACGCAATTTTAAAAATGAGGAATGATCAAAGTCAAAGCAGCAGAAGCCAAGACATTCCGACAGTTAGTCACTAATATAGGTCAAGTTAAAAAAAAAAAAAAAAAACATCCTACCAGTACTTCCTCAAATACAACTCAGCCCTGCTTTTCATTAGACCCTGCCTGACCGCTAAGTGCCCGCATATTTCACACGCCACACCTGCTGTGTAATGCATGTTTTTCTGTTACAAATGTGTTGTCTCCAAGGCCAAACTGAGATAAACCTGAGGACACAGTCAAGGTTATTTTCTCAGGTACAAAGAATCAACTTTGGCATTTAAAACTGGCACAGTGTCCCCGTTCACTGAATTAACAGCAAGACTAATGTGGTTTTAAAAACAATATCAGGTTTATTTTACTGTTTTTTGCAAAGCATTCTCCACAGATGGTTCCAGGAGAAATGCTGCCTTCCTAGAAATCAGCTATTTGACAGGTGAAAAAAAAAAAATCTTACTGTTTTAAAAAAGCGGTTGTTGCCACCGAAGTAACCGCCCCAGGAGACTGCATCATTAGTTTTATTATTAGTTATCATAAAATTGCAAATTACAAATCACAGATCTCATGTGTCTTTTAGTAGAGTGCAAGCTTGAAACAGATATTTTATGTAAGTCATTCAGCTTTTTGTTTTCTGCTTTGTATTAGTGCAATACTGTTACCCAACTGATATTGTTTCATTACAACAACCTGAACCCGTCTGCTGATACTCACTGTCCGTGTGTGTGTGTGTGTGTGTGTGTTCAGTGAGTTTACTAGCACACAGCAGTGTGTAAAAGCGGCAATGAATCTGAGCTCTCATGTTTATGTCCTGATTATTCTTCCCTTCAAATCTTTATGGGACCACTTAAAAACTAGCTGCTTGTTATATCCACAGAATGCTGAGTTAACAGGAATTATGTTTTCTAAGCAGTCTCTGCATTCATCAGCAGCTGTAACACTGAGCACTTAGTCATTAATTATGGTTTAATAATTTGCATGAATACATTTATCTCTTTTTTCTGACCACTGTAGTTGTTGTATTTTCACTGTAGTAGTGTTTTAGCTTTAATATCAAGCAAACGGGCAAATAACTGATGGATATGACATGTTTACCCTGTAAAATCACTTCATGCAGGCTAAGATGTAAGCCAAGTATATATGATCAGTGTCAACTTACCGGGGCACCTGGAGCTCCAGCAGCACCAACCAACCCTGAATCTCCGTTCTCTCCCTGAGGACACAACAGAAATGTCAGCGGTTTTATGAATAAGTTCCGTCATTTCCAGAGGGTAGCATTAGTTATATAGTATCTGTCATCTGATCATCGTCACAGTACACAGTTCAGCAGTACTATAGAGCAAAGGGGAATCAGTGCTTCTGGCTTTGTGAGCAAGTGAGTGAAAGAACACATGAGTAAATGAGTGGTTTTGTGCATGAGCTTCTTTCTGCATCCATGTAACAGTAATAAAACAGTCTGGAATAAATAATGTAATCATACTTGCCAAATTTTGAAAACAAACCCATGCTCAACACTTGAAAAGCAAGGCCTTTCAATTTTAATGAGTAAACCTTATTATAACATTATTAAAAATTATTATAAATCTCATTAATTTGCACAAACAAATGTAAAGGCACTGGGTTGATTAAAGATCACATGACAAGCCCCTTTCTAGCCATCAACAGACTTTCACTGTCCGTGAAAGTCTGTTGAATTTGTGCATTTTGAATTTAAAGGGAAACTTTGGATTTGGTGGTGGTACAGTACTGACGCAGGGGCAGCTTGTGGTGTGGCGAGTCCTGTGGCCAGAGATCTTGCCGCAAGCCAGCAGCTTGTTAAAATAAAAATGAACGGCAACAAACAAAACACATTTTAACCCTGTGAGCCCGTACGTATCATATATGATACCCACATTTCTGGGACTCATTGCATCACCATCAAGCATAAACTTTGCATTTAACCCTTTTAGATGAACTCTTATGCTCGTATACTGACTCCTGGTAGACACTCCTCACTTTTCTAAATGTTTTGACATGTGTGATACAAACAAAAAATATACTTAGAATTTTTTTTTTTTAATTTTTTTTTTTTACATTTTGTCAAAGGGACAAATAAAGAGTTCATATTTGAAAAATTAGAATTTTCTGACCATTCTTTCATAGTTCAGGTCTCACAGGGTTAAACCACAACACAACATGCAAATAAAGTGGAAACCATTCCTTACTGTTTAACTATATTTGTTGAATGTATTACGATGCAAGTGGTATGTGAACATGTTCCAGTGTGTGCCACTGTAATGCACCAGCACTGGCAATGACCATGTGAAACAAACTGTAAAACATATATTATATGGTGCTGCAGACCATTCATTTGTCAAGTTACATGGTTTTCTCTGCAGAACTCTGACAGTTCTGCTCACTCTTTAAGTACATGAGATTCACATAACAGACACGTCAACGTTGTTATCGTCCCAACATACACACTTCATATTTTCTCTGGTTTTTGGAGCATCAAACGTCATCACACCAGTTTAATCTGAAAGTTTACGTCTGGATCTGTACAAATCTGTTTTTGCATTAATTATTTTACATGTGATCATGTTCGAAATAACTGATCTCACTCTAATATAACATCTCTTAGATTCAGTATGTGTTGTGGCTTCATAAATAAATCAAATCAAACAATAGTCACCAAAAAACTAAAGTCCTGGGGTGTCTGGTGGTGAAAGACAACACTGGCAAATTTTTTTTTTTTTTTAATTTTTGTGAACAAACCTCATGACAACACCGAAACCGACAATATGTCTGTTTCTCAATTGTTTTTTCTTTTCCTACATTGTCTGTAGCACTCAGTTCCACTTCCACTGGTTCCTACTGAATCCATACATTTTTTAAATGGGTTACAAACATACACATATACTTTAAAAAATTCTCAGTAATTTCATAAAACAGCTGGTCACTGTAGTCTTTATGAAAAATTAGTCAAACAAGAGGAAATAGGACTGCCAAAATAAAAGGGATTATAACAATTCAGCCAGCAAATTCTAGCATGAATCATGTTTTCAGGATCTTAAATTTAGAAAAAGATGAATTAATTTCAGCAGTCTGTCTCAGCTGCAGCTCAGTTGAGGAGTGAAAGAAACTGGATGGAAATTGAACATTACACCTAGATTACAGGCTAATCCAGACTAAAAATTAAAAGACAGACTCGACTGAAGATACATTATTTAATGTGGACTGACGCTAACTGTAGTCATCATCCCCACAGCAGTCTCACACGTTAGGTTTCATTCAGGGTTGTAAAGGCTCAGCTTTGCAGTATAAAATGTAATCAGATGTGACCTGACCTCTTGACTGAATGCTGAACGAGGGGGTATGCTGAACATGTTCCACGCATGTTCCATTTTAAAGAGCACCTGAGTTAAATCCTTCTTTCAACATGTTCCCTCTTATGGTTCACAGCACGCCTAAAGGTCTAACGGCTGGTGTCAGACACTCTTCTGTCTTAACCACTACAGGTGTTAACGTGCTTAAACGTGATGACAGATTTGTTTTCTCTACATGGCCCGCTGCTGTGTGTAGCCATGCTGCTGCTGTTCAGGAGATGACAGCATTGGTTGTTTTATTTGTGGGTCCAAACATTTGGACCAGATTTTGCAAATTTGTACAACTGTTAGATGAACTGGCATGAAATTTGTCTGCGATGATGTGAGGTGATTTAAGTTGACTGGTTCTTCATTTGATTAACCTTGACTCACTCCATGGTCTAACTTTAGTCCTTGTTCAGTGCAGCACTTGAAGTGTGCTATGACACCATGGGGTATAAAGCCCTTTCCCTCTTGTTTGAGTTCTCTGCAGACACCGAGGTTACCAGGTCTCTCCAACATGTATTTTTAAGTGCCAAGCTCTGCATGTTGGCAGTGAGGAAACAACTGAATTAGCTCTCCACTGCATCTGTTTTCTTTTGAAGTGTCTCGCCACACTACGCACACAAACCCATAAGAGCAGCAGACCTCATAATTACACAGCCAAGACGCCCACAACGGCCCAATAAATGACAAGATGGCATAAATCTCTGGATGTCTAGAACAAGAGAAAATAGACAAGTGCTCTGACACCGTCCTTTCATGTAAGCAGACTAATCTGCCACTTCACCCTGCCACATATTGTTAAAGGCTGAGAAGACTGACTGCTTGACGTCTTTAAGCTCAACTATACTTGGATGATTTTAAGCTGAAGATCTGAAAGAGAAGTCCATAAAAGAAACAGACACAAAGCAGAGAAACACAAGAACACACAGTAGACTCTATCTCTGACCACATCCTTTTATAAGAGTGGATCAAACTAAACAGTGGTTTGCTCGCTCGATTTGCTTTACCAGTCAATCTATGTTCCATCGCTCACCAATGGTCGCGAGTTTTGGGAAGTGACCCGATCAATGAAAGATCAGATACAAGCAGCCGAATTGAGTTTGCTTTGCAGGATGGCTGTGGATAGAGTGCGCTCGGAGTAGATCTACTGCTCCTTTGTGTCAAAAGGATCTTGTTGAAGTGGTTTAGGCATCTGATAAGGATTGCTCCTGGCCTCCCTTTAGTGGTTTTCTGGTCACAACCAAATGGGAGGAGAAGAGACCCAGAACATGCTGGAGGGATTACGCATCCCATCGGGCCTGGGAACGCCTTGGGATCCCCCAGGAAGGAGCTAGAAGATGTGGCTTGGGAGATGTTTCTGGGAAGTCTTTGATGCTGTATCAGATGTCTCCCTCTTCATACACAGGGATACTGTATTTTCTCAACATATCTGCTAATACAGGTTGTTTGCACATTGAGATAAAATGTCTCAATCACTTGTCGGCCACTGTGCACTGACTTTAACCAGCCTATCATAATCAGGAAAAACATCTGCTGCTGTATCAGGCTCTTTACTAAACTCCAGTTGCTCCAATATAACACAGAAAGGTCAACATGTCCCAGACGGTTAAATGGTTGGTTCAGTCAAATGTCTCACTTTGCTACTGTCCACCTGAGAAATAGTCCCTACAACAACCGTTGACAGCGCGTTCAGTGTTCAGAGTTACAGAGACATCTTTCTGAAAAGAAATGCTGCTGTACGAGTACGAACTACAGGGGAGCCGCGGGGAGCGGAGCATGGCTCCTCTTAATCAGACATAAGCTCCCCTGAAAACAAGATTAATGAAATTTGTTTTTATATATCTTCATCATCATGAATCATGCGGAAAATGAAGCTATAATTATTATGATCTATGATTCGTGCATGTGGGTGATTCATAACTAATTCGCTTTAACAAAGATACCGGCAGACTTGCTATTTCTCGCCATCACCATTGAAGTGTGGTGGTGCAGTATCATAAACTCTACTCACTTTGACTCAAAGATCAGATTAAAAAAAAAAAAACTGTGCCCTGCTTTAGTTGGCTGTAGTGTTCATACGATGTTTGATGTTTCGATACTCGTGTGGAGGTTTGATGTGCTCATTAGCTGATCACGACATATCAGATGTGCTGACACTGGCCAATATGCTTGCAGCTTTGAGAGTCACAGTCAGTTCTCTTTTTGAGGCACGTGCAAGCAGCTTGGTTTTCCTTCTCACCTTTGAAAAACTGAAAATAAAATAGGCCAGCTAATGTATGAACCATGACACTTTGGAGTATGAAGGTGTACCTAATCCACACAGGACAGTGGACTGGTAAAATGGTCCTTTTCTCCCTCTGTCCACAATAAAGTTTAGAACTGTTCTGACTGAAATGAGCAGCATCTCTCTCTCTCTCTCTATGTGCTTCTGTAGTGCTGAAAGATGCAGAGCAGTCATATTCTTAACACGTTTTCTCTTTAACATTGGTTGAAAAAATGCTCAGTTTTCCACCAAATCTGTGGAAAACTATTGAACCATAAATGGTTAATTTCTTGACATAAGTGTCTCTGACTAAACTTGAAATTCAAGCATATGTCAACAGACTTTGTAAACCACATTTTTTTTTTTTTTTACTCCACGTTATACCATGCCCCTTTCCTCCTCTATAGAATCTTTAGAAAACCTGCCAACTGCCACAGGCCCGCCTGTCCACCCTCCACGACAAAAATAGATGGAAAAAAAAAAGAGGACCGTCAGCAAGTACGGGGTTGGCTGATTAATTCTAACCTCAAATGATGTCACTTTACTCCAGAAAGCATGTCTGTGCACTCTACCATTATAAATAGTATGTCCTGTGTGTGTGTGTGTGTTTCAGGGTGGGGGTCAGTATGTGATTTTTCATATTTATTCAACAAACAGATATTTGAGAAAGACTATAGTGTGTACCCCAAATACTTCAAATAAGAGAGGCCAAAATACTGAAACTAGCCTATTTTTGAATACAATGAATTATCTTGAATTTTCTGCAGCCTGACTGGATTGTCTTCCATGTGACAATAATAACAAAAATACATACATATCGTGACATTGTCCAGAGAATCTGCAGGTTGAGAAAATCACCAGATTTTGTGCAAAAAAATTCAACCACAACATCCAGATTCTAATGTACTGGGTGCAACAAACTCACAACCTAATTTAAAGGCCCTTGATTTTTATGTGAGCAACTTATTTTGCAAGCATAAGAGCTCCCAAAACTTTTACAATATTTCTATTTGAAATGCAATTGAGAAATTATCAGCTAATCTATTTTAATTCGTTCATTGACTAAGTTTCTTCCAGATAAATATTTTTTTTGGTTTGTTTTTTTTTATCCTTACACTTTTCTTATCTGTTCTGTTCAGTTTAAACATTCAGTTTACCACTTCAGTATTTTCTCCTTCAAGCACGTGACCCCTGGGGCGGCCTCTGTACATCTGTACTTGTGGTGAACAGCTGACATTTTGAAGGTCTAACAGCCTGAAGGATAGAGAAGCTGTAACTTACACATGTAGTTAAGAGGTCTCTGAACTTGCTAAACTAAATTACAAGCACAAGGGTTAAAAATAAACCCAACTTAAACCCACAGTGGCCTCTTTAAAGTTTGTATACAAAAACTATTGTCATGTATTTGCTCATTTAAGAAACATACAGTAATCTAAAGCAGCCGGTCGTCTCCTTACATGTGAAAACACATTTCTGTCAATGCTGTTCATCCTTTTAGTTTGTCCTGGTTTTTTAAAAGAACCTATGAGAGAGAATTTTGATGGTCTTCCCATTCTCTGTGTTCTTACAGGTAACAATTCCACTATTACTAATTACAGGGAAAGTGTTTGTGATATATCTTTATCTCTCTGTGACATGAAAACCTCACACAGCTGCATCTGAAAATCCATAATTTTGGGTGTAGAAAACTCAATGCCTGATAATAAGAGACCTATGTCAACCATAAAGCTGATAATTTTAACTTCCTTCACTTGAGTGTGAAACATCAAATCCAAAAGCGCTTACAAGTTTATATATGTTGCTGAAAGACAGCAGCTTTCTGTGTATGTGTGCTTGGGATTGTGTGTGTGTGATTAAAGACCACACTGCCAGCCTGAAGCCTTATACAGTACATCTAAGTTTAGGCCTCATTAACATTCAATGGAGCTGTCATGGATGGGTAGACAGAAATTCTTTACAGTCGATGGGAGATGTTTCCTCAGGCGGTGACCACACTGGGAGCTAATTTGGTTCTGCACAGATCACATCCGTTGTTTTTTTGTTTTTGTTTTTTTTCACAACTTTACTATCACTGGGTGTTCTCTCTTTGGAGGCTGTGTGGGAATTGTAATTGTAATTTCAGGTGTATTTACAGGCCCTACTCTGACCATTTTCACAGCATCTGTAATATTAAAAATGTACCAATACCAAGGACCAATACCAAGGGCCAACATCCATGTACAGATAAGCTTTATGTACAGTATTTATACCTTAGGCTACTAATAACAGCTTTTTAAGCCAATCAAACAAACAAACTAAACTTTCCTATAGCACAATCACTGCTGCTTTGACACACTGAGCCCAGTAGTCAATTTTGGAGACTGAGGTTATGTTTCCAGTATTGCCCTTATGAAATAACAAATACTTGATTTTCATTTGGCTGATTCCAGTATTTCAAAACTCCAAATTTAAATCCATTTAAATTCCTTCAACAAAATTGATAAAGACTATAATTATATTCCTGGCTGTGGAGGGGCCGCTTTGAAACAGCACTTTCTCCTTAATGTAGTGAAATAATATGGGAAAAGTGAGTCACATCTGTTTCACGCCAACCAAGCCCAGTCAACCACATCGTGATCATGAAATCATCATGAAATTACTAATGTTATTAATAACATTCTCAGTACACCCCATGCTTTTGCAGCCGGTGTCTGTTGTATATAAAAACTACTCGCACAGTCAACACTGAGATTGGTCAAAGAAGTCCTTGTAGAGCCCAGAGTCTGATCACCACCAGACACCAGAACAAAAAAAACACACACACATTCACAAAGACAGCTGAGGAAGTCTTTAACACGGCTAATTGTCAGCGAAATCAGCCTTAAGTGCTCCAGACTCGCCTCACTGTGGCTTGAGAAAGATGTAATGGCTTCACTCTATTGACTTCTTGTGCTAGAGCTGAACTGAAACCTTGTTAGACCTGCGATGCTTTCAGCTCGCCCGTGGTCTATTTATCTTTGGACCAAGGTAAATGTCAGTAAATACTGGAGAAAAAACTATCATATGTACCCAAAATACTTCAAAATAAGTGAGGCCAAAATACTTCATGTGTTTGCTGCAGCTTTTCATAACTGGCCAGTTATGAATCGGGTCAAAGCAAGTTAGATTCATGGCAAACATATTGCATCTGATACCATATGATTTCCAGAACATGAAAAGCGTGAGATAGAGAGGGAGATATCAGATTGAGAAAAAAATATCTCAGGGGTTTAAATGTCACATCCAACATGCTTGGAAGTGTCACATAATCAAATAATAATGCACGTGGACATATAAACCCAGTATTCACCAAAAGCACTGTGCCCTTTCAACCCCTACAATACACTCAATAAGCATTAGTCCTAAGAGCACACATTGCTGTGTTCTGATAACGTCAGACTGTTTTCTGTTAATCATTAAGACGCTCAATGTTCCCTGACATTGTTGCAGGAGGAAAGTCAGGTTGTTTGTTGGTCTTGCGGCATCTGTGAAGCAAATCAGGTCTGGTCAACACCAGCTTGTTCCAGGAATCTGTGATAAGTTAACAATCTGGTAAGTACCTGCCAGTCTTAACAGACGTTTGTGTTTTGAAACGTGCTGCTACCATTACTGTTAAGACGTAATATGCCAAATTAATCTTACAAAATACCCTCAAAGTGTTTCTTTTATCAAAGTGCACAACACTGCACACCTGAACACAATATGAAAAATACTCCTTTACAATTAAAGGCCCATCATTCGGTTGCTATCCATACTACTATCGTTGGTGCAGTACCATGTAAGTTGCATTTTAATGTTGCAGCTGAATGAGATGGAGTGCATTTCCATCCAGCAGTACATCTACATGATGTACTGCTTTTTTACTGATATTATTAAGATACTGTCAGATACTATAGTGGGGTAAGAACTAGGTCTGTAAATTGTACTGATGTTACTTTCCACCAACAACTGGTTTCATTAGCAGTTGATGTCGGGAAAGCAGGAGAAAAGCCGAGGTAAATGATAGCATCCGCGGCAATTAGTAACCTCCATAAAGCCAACAACCTTCTTAATCCTTAAATTACTATCTAACAACCCTGTCTTCAGTGTTTATACACAACTGATTTCCAACAGCGATTTATGTAATTCCAGTGGTAACATACCACACTAGTGCAGGAAGTAGTGTGATTTTCATACAGCACAGGGAGGTCAGGGTGGGGAGGTTAGGGCAGAGGATGGGCGTACAAAGCACTTTAACACTGGAGGGTTGAGCTCATGTCCCATCTTATCCTTGATACCAGCTTTGATCAGCTTTGATTTATGACAAAGATCTTTCCTTTAGCCAGAGGCTTTCAGTTTGCAGTTTTAGTTTATATATTCTGCATTCACATACAGTCTAAACATTCTGCAGGCTATTGGGTGCCAGTTTTTACTGGCATCTCATCTAACTCTCCAGCAGGAGAGGTACCACTCCCAACATGTTAATCAGTGAGCTTTAGAGTTGCTGGCAGGTGGATTGTGTTACCACTGGACATTGTTTCCCCCCTTTTCCAGCCTTTGTGTTCAGCTAAACTAACTGGCTACTGACATTAGCCTTATATTTAATGTAAATTAAAGAGACTGGCATCAACCTTCTCATCCAGTTTTCTCATTTCCCAAACGAACAAATGCAAAATAATGAAAACAATTCTTAAAAGGACTGGTTGAACTAGTTAAAATCAGGAAACAGTCTGGTTCAGAGTTGGTTGGCAGTTGGTTGGTGTTTGTGTCTTTCAAAAGTTTCAAAAGTAACCCGACAGTTTGCTGCTTACTGTCTTTCCTAAACACATTTACCACACATCCTCTGCACCTTCCTGCCCCCCTCCCCGTGCATGTCCACACATGGACGCCAACTGTGTGCTGTTTCAGCTCACTGTGCACCACCACCCTCCACTTGGTGTAGAACACTTCCAGATTCTTGGGGAAAGTAGTTTATTATGATAACAGGAAGAGTCCTAAATTACTGAGCAGTGTGGCTGCGAGTCAAACTGGTAGAGCACTCAAAGGAGTTCAGAGAAGGCTCAAAATAGCATCACAAACTTGTAGCTGGTGGGCGTGCTCGCCTGCTTGCAGATGTGAGCATGTGCTCTTTCATTTAGCCACTTGTTCTTTTCAAGTTACCACAGCGGGAACGTCCCACTGTACGCACACGGCCGACAATCCAGCAGAGGTGTTAATTTCATTAACTGACAGAAGCAGAAAGTGTTTTCAGATTTACTGTGTGACATTGTGTAACACTGATGCATGCGAGGCTGTATGTTGGTCTTCCTGATACTTCTATGCCTAACACAGGAAAAGATTCTGCTTGTTTATATATCTTGTTATGAGACTCAATGTTCCACAGTTTGTGTTTGACGCCCTCAGAGCTTTAAATCCCAACAGTGTGGCTACATTATGCAGCACAGTCAGGCAATGAAATTTTGCTGTTTTAAGACAAGAACTTAATTTTCTGGCTTTTAATTATTTCATTATTCTGCATGCACATGTTCAGATTCTTGCAAATATCTCATATGGCAAAGACCCACACTGAGGTTTTTGCATGTTGCAGTCCATTTACTGCAAATCATGTTTGCTTTGCATTTATTGTTCATATTTTTTTATGAAAAGAGTTTAGAACAGTGATTGGCTATAATTCTAAACAGCCATTGGTTATACTGTTTTTCATAGAATGAAAATGAATTTCTAGCAGATAAAACTTTCTTTGATTAAATGGTAAGAAGTAAGTAATCATACCTGCTTTGAATTTTAAATTGTTATTTTAGTGAGGATACTTGAACACTGACTGCAAATCAGGCCCTGTCAAATACACCAAGGATGGAGCTCACTAATGCTCTTGTGGCTGAATGGGACCAAATCCCTGCAGCCAGGAAAGCTTTTCCAGAAGAGTGGAGGCTGTTATAGCAGTGTATTAATGCCTGTGGTTTTGGCATGAGATGTTCAACAGTCAAGGAGTGTAATGTTTGCATGTCCACACTGACCTTTGGTCCTGGTGGACCAACTAGTCCACCGGTGCCCGGTAGTCCTGGCTCCCCCTGCATTGGACAACAAACACACTCTGTGGGCCAAATCCAACACTATTACAGTATTTATCTGTCTTACCACAAACACTGCACTGCTAAGACTGCGGCTAACACACACGCTCTGAGCATTAGAATGCCAAACCACTAGAATAAGGGTTCTGTTCTCTTTACTTCTATTCATAGTAGAATTATTTACTGTACATCTGGCTTCGTGTGGTTAGGTTGTCCAGCATGCTGGTTAATTTTTATAAACTAGTAGCTCAGATTTCAAGCTTTTACACCCTATAAATGTCAGTTAGCCAAGCTTAATAGATATTGTAGACAAGTGACTGTTAAACAGAACAAGATCTTACCACTGATCCAGCCTCTCCCGGAGGTCCCGGTTCACCTCTATCACCAGGTAGACCCTGTATAAAAAAAAACAACATGTACTTAATTAAAATAGAATGAAAATTTCTTTATCATTGGATCCAGATTACTACTATGAGATCTTTGAATGTTGGTGGTAAAATTACTCTGCCATATCTAGTAGTCGTGGTGGGGAGGACAGGTCAGTGTGGTAGCCAGGCACGGCTGATTCTCGCCATCCAAATACATGTAAATACTTGATTCAATCAATTAAAATTGATGATTTTTGGCATTATTTTCTTATCCAGAGAGAATTACAGGTGAATAATATCCTCAATTCATCATCAAAAAACCATCAGAACAAATAACGATACCTGACTGGCAAAGAGTCAGGTCATATGGCTGTGCAAGAGGAGCTCCAGGATGTAGTTAGACTTTATGTTGGATTAAGAGACTTCAACTAATTTTCAGCTTCCATTTTAAAAGTACACAAGAGCTAATTATGTACTATACCATATAAACAATACAGGATACACTTTACATGCTCTGTATAGATCTTTAATAACCACTTTTTTTGAACATTTAAGCCAAATCTGGGCTTGAGTGCAATGGGAAACTACAGTAAAAGAAGCAGCTGCAGATCTGAAGACCTGAAGTTTACATCACACCCTCTCACAGCTGCAACACTGATGGAAATTTTTTTTAAAAACAAAAAAAAAAAAAAATAACACTTTGGTTGTAACTGTGGTTCATATGTGTACTCAACAGAATAGTTGAGTATTCAATTAAGTATTCAATGATTCATTCAAGCCCTGAATGATGTCAGTTGATTTAAGTATTTAGTCACATTATTTACAATTCATTTAAGTTGTGTAAGTTTTAGGCACATAATCTAATTAATAAACAGAGCTTGATAATAATGTCGGACAATAGCAAATGTAAGACAGGTGGCCAGCAATTGGAGACCAATCCCATTAAAAAAAAAAACAAAACAGTGAAGCTCACTTTATTATGAATGGACCAGTAGCACTGATTGAGCTGCTCACTATGTTGCTTGAAGCTGCATTGTACCATGAGGGCAGGAGTGTTGGAGGGTGGGAGGTCCCTAATGTGGCACCTTAACTATTAGACTACAATGGGGACCCCCAACAAATAACAACACATAACAACTTTAGTTTGAAGTTGTTAGATCTTTGCCTGGTAGACGTCTTTATAGTGAGATGAACAAAAGTCGTCTCACCTTAGGTCCAGGGGGTCCTGGTTCTCCTGGTAAGCCTGGTTCCCCCATGTCTCCCTGAGCAGCATCAGTAGAATAAGGTAACTGTCAGTACTGGCAGCAGATTAGAAAAGCCACAGTACAGATACAACTGCTGCTTCAAGGACTTACCTTGCTTCCTTGTAGACCAGGATCCCCACTCAGTCCTGAAGGGCCACTTTCACCCTGCACAGCCAGGAGAAGACAGTAGTTAAGAGCTCATAATCATGAGTCAGAAGTGCATTCACCAAACTGAACAAGCAATGTTACCACATTAAAAATCCATTATGTGGTTTGTAAATCATGATAATGGAAATTTTGAAGCAGTACCATCCAAACGGCTGAGCTGAGATGGCTCTATAGTTTACGATATTCCAATACTAAACAAACCACTCAGTGAGTATGATCATGCCCAGAATGTCTACCCTGCTACAAGGACAGAAATGTTTGATGAAAACAATCAATATTTAAGAGGAGCACAACCAAGAAACCTTGCTCTAATGGCCTGAGAGGCCCGGTGGACGAGAGGATGAGAAACATACTGATATATTGTGGAGCCAAGTTGAGTAAAGCCTTAAAACCACTTAAAAGATATTGATCTAATGGAGCTAAATTTACCAGGCACCCAGTGTGATAGAAGCCATCACTTGGGTAATATAGGAACCCTGTGAAGTCTCAGTAGTGCAGCAGAATTTTGACCTAAATGCAATGATGCTACAGAAATTTGGCTTAAGCAGTGCATTTCAATAGTCAAGACATGAAGAGACAAAGCAACTTATGTTTGATTGTTTCTCAAGTAAAAATAGCAAAACTGAATAAATGACTTGATGTCTTTGCCTGGGAATCAAAAACCCTGATCCTGGTTCTGCAGACCAGAGGTGAGGGGGTCTTCTCACACAGGCCACTAGGAAGATGAGATGTAGCAATTAAGGTAAAGGTAAATTAATTTTATAAGTTATTCTTCTCTTTAGTGTAGCTGTAATGCAGTAAAGCCGTGTCAGTAATGCACAGATTTTTTTATTTTTATTTTTTTTACCTTGATCCCTGGTAATCCGGGAGGGCCGGGTTGCCCAGGATTCCCATCTTTGCCCTGGGGACAGAGACAACTTACTTACACTGATTCCATCATGTGCAAACAGCATGTATCCTTCATACTGTTGGCAACAGTACGAAGAGCTGAAAAAGGTTCAGTAGAAGGAACTGATCAGCACTTACAGGCTTACCATCAGGTCCTGGTGGGCCTTCCCTTCCTTTCTCCCCTCGGAAACCCTGCAGAATTCATGGAAACATATTATTTTGACATTCATAGATTGAACTGCTGGATAGTTTTTTTTTCTGTTTGTTTTTTTAACACAAAGACTTCAATAAATACATGGCCCATAAGCTATATAACATGCTGAATAAGAGCAACAGAGGTTTGGAATCCATATAAGGCAAAACTACTCTTGTGTCAGTATTTTTTTTTTTTTTATTTTAAATATTCATCAGTGGCTTTGGTCAGTGTGGCCTTCTGAAAAAGATGAAAGAGCATTAAAAATCTACCCATTTTTTTTTTTTTACAAGTTCTGTATTTTCTGGCAGCTCTCCAAGAAGAACACTTGGAGATTCCAAAACCCTCCTTGGGTAAACAAATGCTGCTTACTGTGACTCATTAAAAGCGAGTCACTGCAACTAGAAGTCGTTAGAGGTCATTAGTAGAGAACAGAAGAAACATAAATTTTTGGTAAACTGCACCAATTTCACGTAAAATCCCACAAAATAGTAGTTTTCCAGTTTTCAGTTTTCATGTTGAGGATGTTGTGGTCTCTCCTCACTTCCCTCCCTTCCCATAAAGCACCACTCTGATAAATTGTGTGTATAGTGTATAAATAATAATTTGTGTAACAACCTCTGTGGACTAAAACGCAGAAGCAAACAACAAACAAAAATGTGTATACAGTGTATATATATATATATATATATATATATATATATATATATATATATATATATATATATATATATATATATATATATATATATATATATATAAAGCTGGGACTAGGAAACTGTATGTGTCTGGTACCATTCGTCCTGGTGGGCCACGCTGCCCTGGTGGTCCGACTACGCAATTGCAGTCCTCCTCCTCCACTGTGGCTGTTCGATTCAGAGGACACTGAGCAAACAGCAAGCATTAGAAAACATATTGTTTTATATTCAGGTGATAGCAGCCACAGTAAGGTTTAGGCATTTAAAAGCTTCATTTTTATATTAAGGGTTTGTTTGTAGTTTGCGGTCAAAATTCAGTCCCTTCAGAAGACAACGTCTTAGCATGAGTTATAAACATGGTCAGTGATAGGTGTGATTCCGTTACCTTCACCTTTACCTTTCCGTGACTAGATACTTTTAAGCAAAGTCAGATTAAAAATGTGTGAGAAACAGGTTAGAAATTCCACTCACCCGTTCATCATCCTGTACACAATAAGAAAGACAAGGCAAAATAATGGTTATTATCAATGTAGCTTCATACATCCAAAATTTTAAGTGTCCGATTTGGTGAAAGTGGCGATCTTACCACGGAGTAGATCTCACAAGCTGTTTCTCTCTCACTCTGATGAGGATCGCAGTACAGACGCAGCTTCTGAATCTCCACCTGTATCAAAGGAATATGGAAAGGCAGATGTTCATAAAAATGGTTCCCATTTTGTTGATAAAAATGTAATTCAGGTGACATTATGTTTACGTTCATATTTATTGTACTATGTTCTTTGTATGTTTTGCAAATTAGCAGTATAAAAGTCATCTCCAGGTGACACCACTGTCCTTTCACATCAGCTCAGCATATTAAATTTGTCTACAAGTAAATTGTTTGGATATGAATGGGCTGTCACTGGAAATGGTCACTTCATTCTGTATTCAGAGTATCGTGCGCTGTCTTTAGCAACAGCATAGTCCCACTCTTCAAATATGTTACATTCACACATTTAGTGTTTGAATGTACTGAACCAAATGTCAACAACTTATGCCAATAACATTTTGAGTTTTGCTTCAGCTTTTTCGACTAGCTTTTAGTGCTTTAAGCTTGACAATCACAGCTTGTGGCTACTATTATAACCCATTTAAATGTCCTCTCTCAAATCATCCATTATTTCAAGCAGGTAATCACCTGCACTTGGTGTCTAAACAAATGCAGGGCATTTAGGGGGATGATTTGTACTCACGGGCACAGTGATGTCGGTTCCTCTCCTCTTAGCCACCTGTGTCTCACCATTGATGTAAATGGGCTCCACCGGTTCCAGCACGACTTCCCGGATGAGTTGATCGTCAAGGAAACCGGTGATCTGGCGTGGCCTCACTAGAAGTTTGAGCTGATGCCATTTTCCATCATACAGAGTCTGAGAAAAAGGCACAAATGTGGTTGTGTCAAATGTGTAAAGATACAGTAACTGAGAGTTTGTTCATTTATGAGACAAACACATCTGTGTTCAAGCTTCCATTCGTGAGCAAAGTTGGATGTGAAAACATTTATTAACTTGTCAAATCTTCTTTCACTCAGCCTTCCATTACTGTTGGCAGTGTTATGTATCCATATGTTTCATCAAATCTAATTTTGTCACTGAGGCCAAAAATGTATGTTCCCTAAATGCTCCACAAATAGTTATGAACAGTGAGTTATTATGACCAAAAACTCCTTCCTTTTTCCATCACAGTTTTTTTTTTGTAAAGGCTCAAACCACTCAGAGTGAGAGAGGAACAGAGCAGTTATTGTTTCATTGGGGACTGCTCCACAGCCATCATTACCAAACGACAAATCACAGGCTTCTACCTTGTGCCACATCAAACCAAATCAAATCAAACGTGCAAACACAAATTGAACATAATTACAACTTTCTCTTCACTACGGTCTAGGTGTGTGTTAGGATGGAGGGTGGTGGGCGCCGTTCGGAAAAAAAACAACCTGACATGTCCAACAGGATGTATTATTACCTCGTGCTGCCATGGAAACAGAGGCCTGCTCTCCAAGAGATACACATCCACCAACTAGTTTCCACAGGGGAAATTCAGTGGTTTAGAGCAGGAAACATTTTCTTTGAGCCTCCTCCTGGCTTCCATCACTTTACATCTTCACCGGTTTGACTGTGTATCGAACTGAACAGGGGATGATGTTTGAACAACTGCTAGCGTGGTTCTCTGCAGTCAGGTTCACTCACAGTAACCAACATGAAGGGAAACCCAAGATTGGTAGAGACACACTTACATTCTTTCAGTGGCACTGCAGGGAAATAATAAATGGTAGCACAGCACAATGCACTCTTTGTATTTAATTTAAGTTTTCTTCATATTAATTTACCTAACAAATTAAGTATGAGGTGCCTTCCATTTCTAGGGATCTCATTAACAGTGCAAGTTTGAGTAGCTGCCTTTATTAAGTTTTTTAAAAGACACCGTGGAATGAAAATTGCTTTTTCGAAGTTCTAATCCAGCGTCCCTGTGTAAACTGTTCATGTATCTCTTATCATATGCTAAATACTGTATTGGAAACTGTTGCTTTTTTTTGTTATTGACATTTCCAGAGAATGTGTTAGAGGATTAATTTATTCATGTTTCACACCACACCACTGATGCTAAAGCTGTTCTAACCTGATGTCCATCTCGCTTTGACTTCAAAGCTGCATTTAGTCATTTTTGACCACTAGAGGGCAGGACAAAAGGATTTTTAATGTACCTGTGCTTGTTATAAAGTTACTGACAAGCAGAGGCATGATACTGTAACATGTTAGCTAATATATTAGTACACTTAGCTTTACTTACACATCCAATGGAAACATGACAACACCAATTAATAAATGAGTCGTGCCTGGTCTCAGCTTGATATGAATAGACTTTTGTTTTTTCTTTCTCCAAAATGAATTAATGAATTAATGAAGTTGTTATCACTGTGCCATACACACATCTATGCACAGCCTGCATGGTCTTAAAAGTATATGAATCAGGGTAATACTTTTGTTTAACATTAACTTATGTTGTTGTTATAGTTTAGTTTAGTTGAGTTGAAACTAAATCCTAACACAAACCTGAAAGCCAGCTTTAAAGGTGACTCTTTGCTCCTTGTGTGTCATACTAGTGGTGGTGAAGGTGACAGTTTTTTCTTTCCCGCTTAGTGTCACTGCAGCCTGGATCTCCTTATCCTTTGACAGCACCCTCCAAAGGTCAAAGGTCAGCTTGCTAGAAGACTCCTTTAGACGCAGGGTGGCTACAAACACATAGGATGGAGGGAGGCCTTCTGGGAAAATCTCCCTAGCATAAGAATTAAGTAAGAAAATATGAACAACAATTGATAAAATAAAATGCACAAAAAGCAAAAAAATATGAAAGGTGACAGATTTTTAAAAGCCTCATGACACTCTTCTGACAGTATGCTACCTGGTATTCTCAGTAATGTCTGTGGAGGCAGTCAGGGCATATGCTGTCTCAGAAACCAGAGAGCCAGGTATCTTCTTGGCCTTCATCTGAATGTTCATGCCCACCATCAGCTCAAAGCCTTTCTCATCACGAGATGCAACCGGGATTCGTGTAGGACATACAGACTCTGGAAAGAAAAGGGTAATTTATTCAGACAGATGAGCACTAATTAAACATTCATTCATTCATTCATCTTCTATACCGCTTGATTAGTCAGGGTTGCTAGGAGCTGGAGCCTATCCCAGCTGACTATGGGCGAGGCTTGTTGTGGGGAACCCTAGACTGGTCGCCAGTCTAATTAAACATTCAAAAGAATAATTTAATTTCTGGCTCAACTGTTAAGTCTAATATTGTGTTCAAGCGGTGCAACATGCACTTACACTGGGAGATGTGTTTCTGCCAACTAAGCTCCAACTGTTGCCTTAGAACTGTTGGAGATCAGCTTCCCTCCAGGAGAACTGAGGAAAGCTACCAACACATGCAGATAAATCTCAGTATTCTTACCTTCACACAGCTTCTGCTCCATAGAGTCTCGGATACGGTCAATGGTGGTGTAATCTTCAGCATACAGGACATAGGTAGATGACGGTTTATTGGCGATGGACACCAGCTCCGAGGTGGTGATCTCACTGCCAACTCCAACCGCAAACACTGTAATGCCCTGAGCTCGTGCCTCCATACTGGCATCCACCTAAAGAAGCACAGGCTGTCTGTGGTGAAAATGAGCCTACGATGACTAAGAAAGTGGCTTTTCATTTGGGGCAAACAGGTAGATTGACTGAAGGTATCAGTATCACAAAGCGCAATACACATCATTGCAGGGAAGAGCTTTCATTTACACTGGGATGTGACATTTACCACATCATCCTGAGATTTGCCATCAGTGACCACCACAGCAATGCGGTTCTTAACTTGGCTGGCCCGCTGGGATGAGGGGAAAACGTGGTCCACAGCAAACTTGATGGCCCTTCCAGTCTGCAAAACAGTCAGAAAACAGTAAAAAAAAAAACACCATGATGCTGTGAGGGATCACATGTGTGAACTGGTCTGTTCACCAATTCTCAGCCACTGACCACTGCATCACAGGGCACAAATTAAATTATATAAACACATAAAAAGTTTTTTTTTAAATCTCCTCTGGAAAATTGAGCGCTACAGCAGCAGATAACAACAGGATTCAGCAGACAAGTTTTTGACCAAAATGCAGAATGTATAATTCAGAAAGAGGGATAAATTATAATATTTTTCAAAGAGCATGTGTTATAAAGCAAATTTAGCATGCCTGCATGTTTATTGACCTTTTTGTGCTTGGTGGTGTTGCTGTGTGGTCATATTGCTGCAGATGCACCTGTGGTGAGTAAATGCTGGCACTCGGGGACCATGCCTAAGTGTAGTCTGCCTCTCCATAACCAGCCGCAGCCTGTTCCACTTTATTAGTTTCTTGTTTTTGGAAGGAGTACTGGAAGTAGTGAAGATTTTTATTGGCCATTTTATAGTAAAGCCTGTTTTATTCTTCCACCATCCTTGCAGGCATGCAGGTGCCCCAGTCAACCAGTAGGAGTCACAAGAGTAGCAACAAGGTCACAAGCCCTCATACAACAGGTTTCAGAACTGCTGTGCAAAATCAGTACAATCCAACATTCTCCAATCAGTGGATCTGTTTAAATCAGCATCAAAAAATATTTATTTATTGATTGGGAGCATACAGTATGGTAAGAACACAAAGTGGTGTTATATATTCTCATATATACCTACCTGTGTGTTTCCTCCTAGATAGGTGATGCCCCTTATGGCCTGGATGAGCTCTGTTCCGCTCTGGTGTCTCCCCAGATGAATCTCCAGACGAGGTGTGTCACTGTACTGGATCACAGCCACCTACAGCGACAACAACAGGACAAAATGCAACAATAAAATGATATACTGGAGCAAATGTCTTTGATTTAACTGGAGGAAAATTTTAGATGATAATCAAGAGACTAGTCATAATCCTAGTAAAGTCAGAAACAGTAGAGTTTAATAAAAACTTGCAGAATCTGCCTCAGTAAAGGTAAAATGCTCTTCAGGTTTAAAGGGAAAATGCAACTAAATCTGATATGAAATGGAAAGTACAGGCCCACATCATGGGAAGATTTGAAGATGCAAAAAAACTTGTGCACAGGAATAGTACTTGCATATACTTACATAAAGTACAATACATTTTACAGTACCTGTGTATAATGGGAGCTGATGTCAAACTGGCTGGTGATGTTGATAAGCCACTGCTTGGCCGTGTCAAAGTCAGAGAACCCAACACTCCACGAGCCATCGACTATATACACCAGGTCATTTACAGCTGTGCTGCAGCCTATATACACATGGATACACATACACACACAATGAACAAGGAGAAGTGTCTTAAAATTTTGAAACTGATACTGAGACTCTGAAGTAAGTATTCAAATGATGCTGTAATCTAATTTATGTAAATATTTCATCCGTAATCAACTCAGGCATAGGGCCTACATAATAATGTACATAATACATGACCACTTGTTTGTGTTTTCACAAGTTTCAGTTTGTTGGGTTTTAACTGTGTCATCCCCACCTGCCCGGACGTCATCGTCCTCCTCTGCAGCCTCCAGCGGCGTCAGTAGCAATATTGCACTCCATACCGACCAAAGCAACATGGCTCTGTTGGAGAGCTGTCCAGCTCTGTCCACTCCAACCTGGCTAAATCAGAGTTGAAAAGCTCTTCAGTCCAGGCAAAGATACGGTCGAGACATTTGAATAATCACACACTTTTTGTTGTTCAGGCTCAGTGCTTCAGCACATTCGGAAATAAACTAATTGATACTCAGCTTTAATATGAATAGTTTGACATCAAGGGGGAAATTTAGCCCTATTAACACTTAGTGCCCAAAGTTTAGGGGTTCAAAAGTAATTGGACAGATAAGCATGACATCAAATCAAATCATAATATTTAATATTTAGTGGAAAATTCCTTTGCAATCCGTGACTGCCTGAAGTCTTCGACTCATAGAAACCAAACGGTTTATACCTTCCCTGATGATGTTCTCCCAGGCCTTCGCTGCAACCTCCTTGGATCTTGCTTGTTGTGGGGACTCTTTGCCTTTAGCCTGGTCTTCAGTAAATGGAACGCAGTCCAGTATGATTAAGATCAGGTGACCGACACGGCCGGGAGATGTTAATTCATCTCTTGACCCTGAAAACTTGAATTATTGTCCTGCTGAAGAATGAAATATCATTCAGTGAGTTTTGCTTTGGCTGAATCTGAGCACAGAAGGCTCCTGTATACCTCTGAATTCATCCTGTGGCTTCCATCCGCAGTGAAATCATCAATAAATGAGAGTGTGCCAACAGAACCACCATGTTTGACGGGTGAGGTGGTGGTGAGCTTTTTTCCAGAATTCTGCTGGCTCCTTGCTGTATATTTTTGTGAACTGCAGCCTGGCCTTTCTGTTTTCGAGATTTTCCAGGGATTTAGCATCTTGTGGTGAGTCTTCTGAGGTTATGGTCACAAAGTCTTCTCTTGATCGCTGACAAGGAAACATGTACAGCTACATCCCAGAGAGCATTCTTGACTTGTGCAGACATAAAGCCTTTTTTTTCTTCATCACCATGCAAATGATTTTCTAGCCATTCTCCAAACCACCATGTCATTTGCCATTTTTTAGTTTTCCTGTGCACATCTGCACATTTTTAGAAAGCACCCAGCTGTTAATTTTGGCATATCAACTACCTCTGACATCCCTCTGATAGATTTTTGCTTTTTTTTGAGCCTCATTATTATCTTCTTAATTTGCATGGTCACCCACTTTCACCTCAATCCCACAGGCAACTTCCAGCTCTAAATCAACTGTGAGCCACGTGTGACACACAGCTGCAAGAAAGAAGAAACATTTAGCAGCCCAGTGTCCAATTACTTTTGAACCCTTGTCATTTTGGCACCATGTGCTAAAATGGCTTTAATTTCCCAATTTAAAGTTCAAACTTGGAACTTTAATGTAGTGTCCATTTTTTTTCTTTCCAAGAGCAAAACACCTGAAGAACAAAAATTGTGTAACTGTCCCAATACCTATAATTTGGACTGTAATTTGGCATCTATGGGCCAGATTGCTGCAAATTGTGGAATTATGTATGTATATTTACCCTCCCCAGAGAATGGCCCCTGTTCTGATGACCACCTGACCTTTTCTCCAATCACCATCAGGCTAAAATTAACTCATAGCTAACACTTTGTCATGTCATAACTGAAACTTGCTCTGGAAATTCTTTGCAAGCAAAGGATCTGTCTCAGTGTGTTTGGTGACCTTTACACTAGCACCGCTATCATTATAATATGCACTTGTACAGAAGAAATGTCACAATGCAATCAGCAGATTGCTCTGAAATGTATAAAGTACATCTACACCACACAGGATGAACTTTTGCTTCTATACCTTTTTGCTTTTCAAGGTAGGGAACACGGGTCTCAATTCTAAATTCTTCTTATTTCCTCAGGCATAGTTCCTAAAAATGTCCCTACTGTGGGGTCATTGACTCCAATGACCCAAGAATTACTGGGGTGGAATTTGCAGTGTAGAACAATACAGATTTATCAAACACAAACCACACAGATGCTACAAAACAAGAAAGCAGTGTTTGTTATCAGAATCAATATTTTTGACTGGGGTGAATATCTCTTGTAATGTTTACTGATGTTTAAAAAAAAAAAAAAAACAGCTGACTGTAGTTTGACTTCCTGACGAGTCTAAAAACAGCGACATAATAAAAGAGAGAAAGTGCCAGAACGAGAGAGAACGTGAGCCAGCAAGTGAGAGGCAACCATTGTGAGAGCTATGGAGTGAAGAAGAGAAACATTCAGTGCTTTGATTCTATGTAGTTATGTACTAAAGCTGAAATGAATACCTATAAATCACTCAGCCAAGTGTTGCTACACTGAAGACAAGCCCTCTGTTTTTGTCAGTCTCCTATCCACCTCTGTATGTCTGATTTACAAACTCACACATGAGAGTGTTGCAACAGTGAATACAAAGAACAGCACAATGACTCTCACCCTAACTGTGTTGTTGGTTCTTTGGGTGTGAAAATAAAGTCTCAAACTTAAATGAGGGACTCTAAGAGGGACTTTAGACTTTTTAGCTCCTATAGTTCCCGAGTTTTTAGTTAAGTTTCTTTCTTCTGCTGCTCTGTCGCTTCTGGAAAGTTTAATATACATTTAAAGAGCAACTTTACACCAAGCTGAGCATTATAGTTCCACTGACTTTCACCAGTTAATGTTTTAAGCGTGTTACACCTGATGATCTAAACTGTGCTCTCTTCTTCTGCATTTGCCTCTTACAGTTATGTTGGTGTGTAGTTTAGACAGGGCACTTCAACATAAGTGCAACAAGGTCGAAACTACAACAAACCATGTGTCAGCCCAAAACACAATTTTCCTCTGGTGTCAAGTGCATCTTTAAGTTAGGTTTTGTTGCAATAGAGATGTGTCTACTTTAGTGTGTATATTAAGCCATATCACTTCCAAACAATTAAATACTTGTGCTAAAGCTTGTTTAAAAAAGACTTGTCAGAGGTCTTCAGACTTTGTATTCTGTATTTTAAACATATACACACTTCATAATGCATACAGTACAATTGTGCATGTACGAATTAGAGGGACCTCAGTTCATAAAAGTCAAATGAATAGACTGTATTGTAATGTTGAGTGGGCGCATATATGATATACGGCTTGAGAATGAGATTTGACTGCCTTGTGAAATCACCACATCTCTCTCTTTTCCTCTCCACTGTTCTTCTTTTGTCCTCCTCTTCCCTGTAAAATGCTTTTGCGAGTTTTCATGTTGTGCCATGCAGCATATGGTCTAGTAGTGTGTTTTCTGTGGAGCTCTCCCTGTGTTCATTTTGCAGAGCAAACACGGTTCCACCGACCACAAAGCTGGGCTGGAGAAAATAACAACGTGAGCACTATGCTGGGATGGGAAAACAGAAATATAAACATGGCAGAGAGGGCTACAGTGTGCTGGCACAGGCTTTAAAGACAGGGGAGGATCAGTGAGCTGAAGAGAGTACAGCCACCACAACCTTTCTTTTACAAAAACTCCTCCCAGCTCCCGTAATCCTCATTATTTTTCTGCTTTAGGCTTGTCGCTGTGGAATCATATTTTAACAATGTACTTCCACCTGTGACTTTAATGGGGTTTTTTTTTCAACTCAAAATAATTGGTTAACAGTTCACAACAAACATTGCAATGTGCAAAGAGTAAGTTAAAAATGACTGAAAATCAAAGTAAAATCCGTTCAGTACATTTTCCTGCTTTTAGAAAGTATATTAACCAGTATTACAGAATGGACTTCGCTAATAGTTATTTTTCCATTACAGCCCTCATATAAGGAATTAATCGGCGATGCTAACTAATTAAGTTACTGAATAAAGACATCACACTGTCTCAATGCCCAGTCAACATGCACATGTGCACCCCATATGGATTAAATGTGGGCAACATGGGTAACAAGTGGGCCATGCACTTAAAATGGGTAAATTCTAAGGACCCCACAAGGGCTAAATGTGGACTGAGTATACGAGATCCACGTGTGTTCAATAACATGGACACATATGTGCCCATGGAACTGGTTTCCATGAGGTGAAAGTGACATTTCTACAGGGTCCCTTTTAATAACAGCTGCTTTAAACTGGGCAAACAGTCGCTTTAACAGCGAAACTTTATTTATCCCTGGTGAGTTTATTCTGGTTAATGAATAAGGCCAATTCCACCAAGACACACACAAGATCAATTACTGCAATAGAGATCCAGAAGGGACCTGGGGACCCTCTGCAGTAGCTAACAGCTTGAGGCAGTGGGGTGTGATTATTGACAATGTCTTTGAATTGAGTGGCATTTAGCTTGCCCTTTAAATTTATCCAAAACCAGCTTACTACAAACTCATTTGTCAATGTCTTGTGCTGTTACCTTCTAGTTTGTCTGAAACAGAAGTTAATGTGTATTTTCTTTGCTGTTGTGGTCTTGAATTGTGGCCTCCTCTTTGTTTTACCTTCTTCTCTCTCTTTTTCCTGTTATAGGCCCTGGCTTCACCCATACAGTTTTTTTTTTCACTTATGATATCTGATTAGACATCTTCTGAGGACTGTGTGGGTGTGTGAAGACTGTGTGTGGTTCACAGATATATTTCTGACCCTCCTATGAGTTTTGTTGGACACTTTTGTCATTATTATTATTTATAATAAGATAAGTTTGTTGGCTTCACATAATTCCATCCTCTCTCTGCCCAACTTCAACCTGAGCAGAAGTTTAATCAGCAAGAACAGGAAAAAAAGGGATGTGTGTGCAGGGTCTTTAATGTAACAAGTCGTTTAATTTTCTAACTGAATAAAAGTGCTTTTAAACCTCTTCTTGTCCAATATTGGCAAATTGCCTTCGACTAAGTGAGCGCTAATGCTAATAGAGAAATGCTATTTAATCTGCAAATAGGCTACTTTAACTAACTTCAGGGAACATTGAGAAAGCTGTAAGCTGTCACAGTGCAGTTTAAGGTAGAATCAATGTGCTCTGGCAGCTACTGTACGCAGGATATCGTCTAAGAAGAAGTTAAGAAGTGTTATCGTTAATCAGATGATAAGAGATGATGTGCTGTTTTAACAGAGAGAACAAATATAACATAGCAAAGCAAATACTTATAATTAATAAAATACTTATAGTTTTTTTAAAACCTAAAACTAGGTAACAGTGGACACTGAGAATTAAATAGCTCAAAGCAATTAACTTTTTTTTTGTCACAGTAACCCTTTCTCTCAGCAGACACTTTTTTCAAACATAGGTGTAACTACTGACATTTTTAATGGCTTCAAGGTTAATTTATTGTCTTCCTCTCTGTATTCTAGATGCAGTATGAAACTGCCTTCCTGTTGTCTGACTGGCATGGTTTAATGGCCTAAATGGAACATTGTTATTAGAAGTAGTCTCACACCTGTGCTTTTCCTGCTATGACAAGTCAAAATGTCTGCTGTGAAAAAAAATGGTCTGTTAGAATCTCATACAGGCAGTATGTCACTGAAAATCATCATCAAAGTCAGCTGCTGTAAAATAGAAATTCAATAATAAATTCAATTCTAGATTCCAAATGTCCAGATTACATCCTGTCATCCACCCCCGACTCCCCAACACAAAAGAAAAAAAAAATCACAATCCAAAAAAACTGCCATTCATTTTAACTTGTGGGAAAGATGGTTTATCCCTTCTGTGTCAGTCATTGTTTAAATTCCTAAATATGACCTACATTTCCATTTAATGGACAAGAACCAAGTGTAATCTAGTGTGAACAAAACCCCATCAAGAGGAGGACGTGGCGGGGGGCTGGCTCAACAAAGTGTGACTTTGACGAGGGAGACTGTTGTTCATCTCCTGTTTCTTACCAACAGACAGTTTTGGTTTCTTATTTTACCATGACCGGGTTCTTTCCCTAACCCTAAACAAGTAGTTTTTGTGTATAAACCTCACAGAACATTAACCATAGTGGTGACAGATCAGGAAACATTCGCATGATTGTGAATCTTAACAGTTTTGGAAACATTCCTGGTGTTGTCCTGCTAACAGGGATGCCAGATCAGATAAATAAAATGGGCTGTTTTTTTTAAAAGGCAATTATGTGTTTAATTGTTTGGATTGGAGGACTTGTTGCAATAGAAGAGAACAAGCACAGCTCTAAGGAAGCTCTTTATTTAATAGCAGTTCTAGTTCAGTGCTCTGTTAATAGCCATGCCCTGTCTAGCATTTTTTGCTTCATGTCACTGTTGTTTTTTCTGCACATTATGTAAAAATGTATGTGTGTCCAAGAGTGTGTGTGTGTATGACAGTGGGCATGTGTGTGCAAGAAATGTGCGATGATTGTGTGTGTGTGTGCGCAATGTGTGTGTGTGTATGTGCTTCGAAATAGTGTGTGTGCACTATACTGTATCTGTCTTGTCTCTACTGTGTTTTAACAGTTGTGTATCTCACCAATTGTTCCCGGAGAAACGTTATTTCGTCTCACTGTATACTATGTACATGGATGAAACGATAATATAACCTGCTTGACCTGCTTGACTTGACTTGATTCACGGAGGAGACCAGATAAGAAAACTTTTTCTAGACAACTATCTGTCTCCAGTGTTCAGCTTTACAACAGCTCCAAACATTGCAGCTTTCTATAAGATACTGTATACTGACACATGTTCTCTGAAAAGCAGCTAATCCTGTTCAGCATTATCAGGATGCAACAGCAGATGCAGGTGAAGAGCTTTGTAATAAGTACAGTTTTGTTTTTAAATGGTCAAAATCAGTGAAAACAGGTGCTTATTTGGGACAGATTTATCAGTCTCATTAGAAGAAAAAACACAGGAGAAAACTGGGGGGAATGTTCAACACAGGAAGGATCATGAGTTGAAAGTAATGACTGTGAGGCTGCAGTGCACAACACAGACAGCATGTCACTGGAGAATGGTGCATGTGTTTCACTATTTCTAAAAGTGTCTTTACAAGGATCCTCAAAAAACTGCATGGACACTTCATTTTTTTTCCCCTCCTCAGATCCATCTATACGTCCTTTCCTCTCCGCCTCACTCTTTCATTTTAAAGCACATTAGTCATTACAGATACCGAGTGTGGATAGGTGGCTACTGAACCTGAATTCCTACAAACCTCACTCTGCATTTGGCAAACTGGAAGTGCAGTGTAGCAACCACATCAACCGCCTCCACTGGCTTCAGCATCACAGAACATTCCTTGTGCACAGATGCTGGGATTGCTCAGCGCCTTTACTTGGTTTAAGAAACAAAGATGACTCTGGAGCGAAATTCCACTGCTGTCATTTATCCCTAACATGTTCATATCTGCTACATTTCTGACTGATGGCCGAGAACATTATTTGGTCATTGCAATAAATTCTGAGATTCAGGGTCAGGAAATTGGTTTGTCAGCGTGGTTTAGTGCTTTAATTAATTTTAATTAGATACCTTCTTTAAAAGACCAGTGTTTTTGTACGTTGAAGCCTGTTTACTGTTGTAAGGGATCCATCTTAAGTAAAGTTATGAAGTCAGAACTAACTCAATAATGTCAGTTGCATAGCAATATCTATCTCAAATTTACTCATATTATCAAACATCAGCCAACAAGAAAGGTTTTTGCTAATGAACTGAACTTTGTATCAAGAAGATTGTGCTATTTCTTCTTTCTTTCACTTGCTTTAAGTTATGTAATGAATGGAATGAATAAGTTAAAGCAAAAATAACTACAGTAACCAAAGTATTTTAGTTGTCATGTAAAGCCTGTTGACAACAGATAATTAGCGTCTGGGTCTCAAGTCTATACTTCTCTGATATTCAGCGATGAAATGATCTGTTTCTACATGACTACATGCCTCATCGTTTGCCCATGTTGAAAACCATCCCACACACCTTCTCCATCGTTTCCAATCCATTTTGTAGTTGCACATACAGTAATTAGAATGGAAGAAACTGTTATTTCAGGCTACATACTCAGCTAACAGCATAACTTTGAAATGCCAAGAGACACAGAGAGACAGAGAGAGAGAGAGACTGGTGCCTTGCACTAAAGCAGAGGACCTCGCTGACCCATAATCACAGAGGTTGATGTATGCAGTTATACTGTATATTTAGCTTGTCTTCTCATTGTCCTGATGGTTGGTCACTTGTGGCCAAACCAAACCCATGCCATGGCAACATCAAGTTTAGAAAAGACTGCTAAAAAAACACATGATACATGATGCATGCATTGATACCAAACATATAGCTGCAGATTAAGTAGCAAGTGAAACTACGACCACCAGACTAACAAACAACAACCAACACGAACAAATCACTTCCAGTCTCTAAAAAATAACTAATGAAACTAATGAATGCTTTTTTAATGCTGTCTCCATTCAACTAAAACCAACTTGCTATTAATTAGTATAACATATACATCACAAAATATGATCTCAGCCTGACACCTGACACATCAGACACTGAGTCCTCAGATTAGGCAGGTTTACCCTCCACATGACAACACATGCCATAAAGATGATGACAGGGCCTTACCTTTCTCTTTCAGCTGCAAGAAGCCAATGATGAACCCCACTTTGAGAGGAGAGAAAGTGAAGAGAATGAAGTTCTGACTTGGTAGTGACAGTCCTCCCTCTGGTTGGCAGAGGGAGTGGTGGGAGTGTCAGGGCAGCCTTTATAAATCGTGGCTAGCTTCACCACAGAATATGACACTACAGAGACTAATGTGGATCCGGCATGGATTTATAAACACACACACACACACACACACACACACTCATTTTGGATGTGTGGACCAACCACAGTGTGAAAATGCATTAGTGTTTTGGGTGTTCAGGCATCTAAGTTTCAGTCTTTATTATATTAAGTCACTGACAACATCTGCTGTTCATTCAGCATTAAACATGTAATGAAAAAGACACAGAAACAGTTTCAGAGGATTTTCAATCACATGATGGTTTATGAAGAGACAGTAATATCCTTGGCTGGAGTACCAGGCTTACAACTTAAAGGCTGTCAACTTCAGCCTCCAGCTAATCCAGCTAATCCAACAGGGTGCTCTTATTTTGAAATGAAGGACTTGTGTGAAAAGTTGAAACGGTAATCTGTAGTTGTAACATAAATCATGACAAAGCTGTGGTCAGCATGTTTTTACTGCAGGTGTTCAGGAGTTTAATTAAGTTGCAGGTTAAAGGAAAAGCAATTAAAGCAATTAAAATCTACTGAACAGATTTACATGTTGTTGTGTATGTTTTACCATTTCGTTTACTTTGACAGTAGATCGTAAAAATAAAAATCATATGACTTTGCTGTCGGGATGAATTTTATGTACCCGAATTGTGGTAGCCTTAAATTCAAAGGATTATTATTTGGTTATTGTTCCTTCGAGAATCAGATTCATTCAACTTCAACTTTTGAGTCCAAGTATAGTTCAGGTCTTTTTATGGGGTTTATGTGAGAACAGAGAAAATATAGAATGATGGCACCCTTAGATAATCCCATCAACAGCCCCCAAAACACATTAAGCCAGATTTGAATATCAAAACAATTATGTCTCATGGTTTATAAGAGGCTTACATCAAATTATCAACAATCAAAACAAGCTAACTCACATACAATTGCACAAAGAGCTGAGGCCAAGGACACACAGCAGCTTATGGTCAGAGAGCACAGCTGTGCTGAGATTCTCCTATTGTGAATATATGTAGCCATATGACCACGAAGAAAAGAAAATAACTAAGAAAACAACAGAAATGTAACACTGATCTGGTATCTTTTAACCCAGGCACACTGAGACCCACAGCTGCTTTTAGCACTGTGTTTGTACAAGGACGAGGATCTCTGAACTGTCGTTGCCCCCTGTTGGAGCCACACAGTGATGTTGTTCCCAGAGACCCTTGTGATGAGGGTTTCTGCTCCCTCAGTAGAGTTTAGTGAAGAGCTTTACTGTTGCCAGGGCTTTCTGAGGTCAGATAGTAAAAAAAAAAAAAAAAAAAAAAAAAAAAAAAACATTGCAAAAACATGGCACTAAAAAATATATTTTTTAAAAAGTTAAGTTGTGCCTTTACTTCCTGTCCAGCTAGACCACAAGGGGCTGGACAGCACAGAGGACTATGATAAGTTCCAAGTCTCAGTTTAATGCAGAGGAAGGCAGGAGGGGAGAGGAGGGAAGTGTCAATTCAGTTCACCTTCACATTGACTACTCTACTGAATATACCTGCTGTATGTATCTATTTTAAAAGAACAGGAAAGGGAGGAATTCCTGGACTTTATCTCTGCATGTTAAATATACTACAGTAGCATGCAGGCTGACGTTCCCTATTTTCATTCTCAGTGTTAGGAATGTCACAGGAGGCCAAGGGGTGTGTCGGAAAAGTCTCTCAAGAACACTGGAGCATACTTTGTGAAAAAAGGAAGCAGAATGTGGGGAAAATGGTGCAGAACCAACAAAACATTTCCTTTTTAGCTCTATGATCTCATACACTGGGCTTCTGCGATGTGTTCAAGAAAGTACGGGATTATAAAAATGTTAGATGAGAAGAAGAAGGTTAAAACTTTTGGTACAATTTCTCAAACTCGTAGTTTGTTGTTTAAAAATCTGCCTCCATCCCAGCAGAATCATTAAAATTCATGAAAGACAAAAGGAAATAACCAAACAACTTTTAGTGTATATTGTTCTGTTTTGACCACTGTGTATTTATTACACACAGGTTTGGTTCAGTGGGATCCTCTGATCATCCTTGCTGCCTTTTCCTGTCCCTATGCATCTGACCTCCTGACCTAATGTCCTTTGGCAAACTGGGGTAAATGTAGTCCAAAAAGGGAGACAGTTGTTTTGACTATGCAGATTCAGTCCAGACAGACACTTCAGAAGCTACTTTTACAGAATGACACATCTTCAAACACAAAGGAAGTCAGTAAAGCTGTGCCAAGCAACCACATATACCTGCTCTGCACTTTTTATTTGTAATTATCACCCTTTGTCTCTAGAGGGCAGTATTGTCTCACAGTCAGTGAAACACCATCACCATTCACTTTAACCAAGTCAATTTAATCTATTAAGTACATGTGAGCTACTTTACTTGATTTGTTTACTTTATAGTTCTAATCTTCAACATTTTTAGATAAATATTGTACTTTTTAACATTACTACATTTATTTGCTAACTTTAGTGACTAGTTATTTTGGAAATTCAAATTACATCCATGATCAGAATCCAGAGGTATGATGTGCATTATTCTGAAATGGGACCTTCTGCACCTGAGTACTTTTACTTCCTGTGCATATTTTCAGGCTAATACTTATTAATTGTAACAGAGGATTTCTATATTGTGGCGTCGACACCAACAACCAACAAGATCCTTGATGCACTTATTTAATCTGATACATTCATGACCTCAGGGATGTTCAACGTGGGGATAAATTGCTATTTTTGAAAAATGTTATTCAAAAACAGCAGTATCTTAGCTGAGCAGCTTCAGATGTAGACAACAAGAATATATGATAATTGATTTTTATGAATTTATTTGAGAATTTATCTGAAATTCTACATGCTCCAATGTAAAGTCAGCCAAGGAGAAAGTTGATTTTAATTTTTTTTCAAACAGATATTATAAAATTTAAAAAAAAAAAGTATCCTTTAACACAGTACAAACAAATCCAGTCAAACATGTGTTGAAGAGATTTAAATTTTTAGCATGCTGAGCCAAAGATGGATTACGAGCTGGGCAAAGTGTGCCCCTTGTTCACGAGTTTTATTTATAAAACCAACTGTTGGTTGGAGAAAATCCACCAACGTTCTCATGGTGGCAGCAGAACGCCGACTGTGCATAGCGACGCTGCCGGAAATGAGGAGTAGAGGAAGAGCGTAACGTAGGAGAAAAAAAAGCTACAGTACTATCGCCGCGTCAGATGATTAGCTAATAGTAAAAACACTGTCAAAAGATAGATAGTTCGCCTCTCTTTTCAGCATTACGGAAGGGTGTAAGTTGTTTATAATGTCTATTGGTCCGTTATTTACACCTTGAAGACTCTCTCGCAGCCCTGATAATGCTGAAAATGAAACTACCGATGAAGACAGGCGAGGAAGGAGGCGACGAAACGGCCGAGGACGATTCATTGGATCAGTCGGAGCACCAACATATTCCCAGGGCGGTATCTCCCTCCTCGGTGTCCGACAGGCTGGAGGAGTCGCCCAGACCCCATGTGCATCCATCCCAGCTGGACAAGGAGACTGTTTTCGAGTGGTTCGGCCTACATCTAAACCCCGCTAAGCGGATCGAGTTCATGTGCGGGCTCCTACATATGTGCCAACCCCTGGAGCTCCGCTTTTTGGGATCTTATTTAGAGGACCTCGCTAGGAAAGACTATCATGTTTTACGGGACTTCGAGTTTCGGGCGAATAGTCCGAGCGATTTGGGCGTTTTAACGGACGTGATTGACCCGGTGGTTAGGTCCAAACTCCTAGTCTGCCTGTCCCTCCTCGGGTCTGACAGCAGGGAATGTGCTGGAATACTCTTTCGGATACTGAGCCATGTAGACCCGGCCTTGTTCTACAAAAATTATGACTACTCCCTTCTCCCAATCAGGGGTCCTCACCACCACCCGTACCATCCACCGTGTCATGACGGGAATGTGTACGGGCGGCCAGAGCAGACCTGCGGCTTCTCCACTAACGAAACTGCGGCTGGACCTCTTGAGCAGTTGGCGCTGCTTTTTACCATGGCCTCTCTACACCCAGCTTTCCATTTCCACCAACGGGAGACAGTCCGAGGGCAGCTTGACAAAATAGAGCTTGCTATAGAGGAGAGACGTCAAAGTCAGCTTAGAATAAACGCCCAGACAACGGTAACTTAATACTCAATAAGCCAACATTGTACTTTTAAACACTAAGCTAGCTCTTCGGGGGGGAGTTTAAGTTTCTTGCATAGCTGGGTATAAGTAAAATTATGAGTAAATGTACATGTGTAGCTAATTAAACAATAATATTTAATGTTACATTACATAGTGGAGTATGCTAAGTACTGTGGCAGGAAACGTCCTTTTGAGCTGTCGTCCATGCTAACCGAGTTAGCTAACGTGTAACCTAGCTGGTGAACCTGCTAACCTGCCATATATCTTCACATGTATGGAAAATTGCTAGGACTTGCCTTAGTCCCAGTATATGCCCTCTTATTTGTCGGGGCCATGGATCTATACTGGCTACCGTTATCTGTCTAAATGCCCTATATAGTGAAAGTCATTAACAAGCTTACAGGATGCTAAGCGGTGCCCTTATTAAAGCTATATCCAGATGAAATGCCAAGCACTGTTCTGATAATGTTGTCCAATTATCCAACATCCTTGTAGTCCAGACTGCCTATACCAGCTGGTCTGTGCTGTAACTGTGCAGCAGCAGGTGTTTTACAAAATACAGTTTCACTTGTAGCTTTTTTCATTCTATGTCCAAACAGGGCAGCAGCTGATTTTAATGAGATTGTCCTTATTTACGGTAGAAGTTTTGTCGAATGAATTAGCTGATTTTGTGCTTGGAAAACTGGAGCGAGAACTTGCACCTGTTACTTTTCAGTTTCGTTTTCGACGAACCGTAACAGCGTTAGCTGCCAAGGTTATCTGAGACTGAGCTGTTGCCTACTTTTTACATAGCTGTTTCCCATTTTATCACTTAATGTACAGGGTACAATTACTCTGAAAAGATCAGACAGCATAATGAAAGACATGCCTGAGCCCTGGAGCATATGTGTGATTTTATTTACATAACAGGGTTAGTTGTGCTTTTGATATTTGGCTGGGAAACATTTTTCATCACCTTGCAGTTCAGCTACCTAGTTCAGTTCAAATCAGTTTTATTGTTTTGGCTGAGAGGAGAGAAATGGGGGAGAGAGAAGAGAAGAGCAGAGAGAGAGAGAGAGAGAGAGAGAGAGAGCAGCAACATCTGTTTTATTCAAGCATTGTCAAACTTATTGCTGTAATCATATTAATAATCATATTAATAATAGTGATTGGTATAGGTATAATATTTAATATATAATATTTATAACAACAGCAATGATAGCAGCACTAATTATTATTATTAACAATAATAAGAAGAAGAAGAACAGAATTTATAATGATGATGAGCACTGTGTTAGTGTTGGGTAAGGTTTTTCAGTAAGACTTAATAGCAAGTGCTGATGAAATGGTGCACCTACTATTGCACAAGAACAGTGTGTTCAGATAAATGATAATGTTGTCATCATTTACCTGTTGCCACCCCATATAGAGCAATTATGGAATCACAATTGGTCCTTATATAAACTAGTAGGGAAATAGCATAGATATATGGACAAACATGGGTGCAGCATCTGTTGAGAGATGGAGGGGTTGGATTCTACACAGCATAAATCATCAGTCAAGCACTTATCTTGTCTTTGTATCTATGAGTCAATCTCTGCATCTATCTATCAGTCTTTAACCAAAATCCATGAAGTTTTGCCAATCAGCAGGTTTTATATTCTGCCTTGTTCCAAACAAATTTAAACAGCTGATTAGACCTGTTTTCTCCCCTCCCTTCAGGTCAGGGTTATTTAACTGTGAAAAGAATCTCCAGGCTGTTGAAACATTTAGTAGGGTGAAATCATAAAGTCAAAGCTGCTGTATGTCTTGGAGACAAGGATGGATTATTGACTGAGCCAGTGATGCCTCTGATCACAGAGAGCCAAGGGTTCTTCCAGAAAACTGTTTAACAAAGGTGGTAAAAGTTTTGTATTGGTTGACGGGTTGTTTCAGCAACAGTGAAATGTATAGTCATGAAAAAAATTACCCAATCACCCAATGGAAACTGTTTTTTAACTGCTGCCCAATTTAACGTCTTTTTCAATATATTTGAACAATAAAACATTTGATCCTCTTTGAAACAGTGCTTACAAATAACATGTCAAATTGACATTTTGTTGTCATATTCATAAAGAAAAAAAGCAGATCATTCACATGGAAAAATTAACTACGCCTTTACATTTAAACATTTATCACACCTTCAGATCCATAAAATTAGAATCAGGTGTTCCAGAGAAGGTATCAAAGATTCAAACCACCTTCAGGGAGTGGAGGTAGAACCTGTCTTATTTAGATATCTGTGTATTGTGTCATCATGCCTAAAAAGCTCTCTAAGGCTTTCAGAAAAAATGTTGAAGAATGCCTGTAAACCTGGCAAGGGCTTTTAAAAGATCACCAAATTATTTGAAATAAATCATTCCAATGTAAGAAAGATCATCTATTCAATTCAGTTTTTTTTTATATATAGCACCTTCCACAATCAAAGCGCTTTACAGAGACCCAGAGCCTGCCCCTGGGTCAGGCATAGGCATAGATTTGAAATGACTACCAGTTTGTCAAAGATTGGCTGCTCCGGCAAATTCAGCCCAAGGGCAGACTGGTTGAGGCGAAAAGAAGTCTCCAAGAACCCCAATATTTCACCACAGGATCTGCAGCTAAGTCTTGCATCTGTTGGGTGTCAAAGTGCATGTGTCTACAATCAGAAAGAGATTGCACAAATTTGACCTGCATGGAAGATGTGCCAGGAAAAAGCCTTTGCTGTCCAAAAAGAACATTAGAGTAAGACTGCAGTTTGCCAGTGAATATACAGGCAAAGACCAGGCCTTTTGGAATAATGTGGTCTGGACAGACAAATCAGAGACAGAGTTGTTTGGCCAAAGTAACAGTAAACATGTTTGGCGCAAACCAAAGACATGCAGCTTTTCAGGCGAAGAACCAGTTGTGAAGCATGGTGATGGAAATGTTATGGTTTGGGGTTGCTTCACTTCCTCAAGGGCTAGGCAGCTTGCAGTTACTGATTCAGCTATGGATTCAGCATCACTTAAAAGAATGTTTGAAGATAATGTCTGTCCAAAAGTTGAAGTTGAACTGGAAGTGGACCTTTAAACAGGACGATGATCCTAATCACTCCATTAAATCCACCAAGGAATGGCTCAAAAATAAGAATTGGTGATTTGAAATGTTGGGGGGATTTGAAACTGGCAGTACAGGCGAGAAAACCCTCAAATATCTTGCAGTGGAAGGATTTTTAATTGGGAGAGTGGTCAAAATTTCAGTAAGCTGATGTCAGAGACTGGTGAACAATTGTGCAAAATGCCAACAAGAAATTATTTCTGCTTATAATTACTGAATAAATGATTGAAAAAGCTTTTCCTTGTGATTTTTATTCCAGTGTAACACTTTTATCTGTAGGCACTGTATCAAAGAGGATCAAATATTTGCTTATTCGATTGCGTTGAAAAAGTCAATATTTTCCATGGAATTTTTTCAAATGACTGTATGTATATGTGTTAATGGAAAAATCACTTCCCTGTTCTGAACTCATGTTAGGAATGCAAAACTGTTCTGAGGTGTCAGTTTCCCATCAGCACATGAAAAAGCCCAACTACTTTTACCTTTTTGTTTAATGTGACTTGCAGGGGAACCCCACCAGTCTGTTTTCAGGCGTTGGGGAGTACTACTGCATATGTTGTTGCTGAAGACACAAGGCTCTAGACCTACATATGCGCTGCTAGTATAACATAACACACCAGAATCTCTGACAAAACTGTCTGCCGTTGAGTTGCACTGTGGGTAATGGGGGGTAATGCAGGTGCTGGAATGAAAACGGCTTCATTGATCTTTAGGTTTTTTATTTTTTCAACTGTCCATCTGTAGTCCATTGATGGACTACATCTGTAGTCCATCAATGTTACAGGAGTGCAGTGCTAAATCAGAGGAGTGCTCTTTTAACCCAGTGAGCTTACCTTTAAACAACTCTGTGACACTGTAGGGACCGTCTGTGTTCTAGACATATCCATGAGGTTGACATCATTGTGAGTCAGGGCCTGGCCTGGTGAAGATGCACATCTCTTAATAAAATCACACTTTCCATTTTTAGAGTGCTGTACTGCATCTGGACTGTGGCACTGTCAGATTTCATAAAAGACGAGGGGAGAGGGGGACAGTGAATGAGAGGAAGGTTAGAAACAAACAGTGGTAACGGGTGTTTCTTTGTGCTTACATAATGTCTGCGTCTTCCCTTTTGATTGTCAGACAGTTATGCTTTAGTAGCCTTTTTGAAATCCCACAGGCTGTGTTTACATGGATGGTGTATCTTGGCTGTTATCACTTCTGAATATTTCCTCTGGTATTTGCATTACACTCTTGTATTTGCTGTTCACTGTCTTCAGCTATTCAACATTTAAACTAGGTTTGTGTAGACATAATTATACATTTTTCTGCTGGATTGGAATTTGGCAGAGATTAGTGGGCTTACTTTAGTTTAGGCTGTTCAATCGTAGTCACTGGATTTCCTCAAAACAGATTCTAGGAAACCCAAACAAGCTACTGGTGACCGTACCCTATTTTTATCTGTCATGATTTCACTGGTCATATCATCACATATTGGATTTGGACTTAGAGAAATTATCTCACTTTACTCTGTGCTTCAGCATTAGGAATTTGCACAGACTCACCTATATATTGTTATTAAACATCAAATTATTTAACTTTAACATGGTATTTAAATCCCACTGGTACTGTTATGTAAAACAATAAATGCACAATGCACTGTGGCACCATTTTTCATGATTAGCTAAATATGAAACGTAGAATATAAGTTATAATGATCTTATAATAGTTGTGCTATAACGAAATATGAAGCTCTGAACAAACCAGTATGAGACAGTAACTAACTTTGTGTGTGTGTTTTTTGGGGGGGTTTCTAGGAGCTAACAGGTCAGAAGGTGGATTACCTGCCTTCCCCAGCACTTGGTTTGGGAGAGTGTACAGCTTCCCATCCCCCTTGCCAGAACCGACGTTCCAGCCGCTGGGCTACACAAAGAGAAGGTGAAGGGAAATACTGCATATACTGTACATAGTAATTTAATTTTTACAACAGCTAAAAATCTTTTTTTTTCTGTGTATCCTCATTTACTTGACCCTGGAATGTTTTTAAGCTTTTTTTTGTTGGCAGTTTGCTCAGTGACAGTAGAGCCCCTCATACCACTCCATTTTTCCGTATTTTCCCTAATGAATTTTTAAGCGGTAAATTGTGGTGACGCATACAGTAGAAAGTACTGATTGATTCATAGAAGGTGCTATGATAACCCAGATAACTGTATGGGCCTAAATATTTGAATAGTCTTTCAGTAGACACATACTAGTGTTTGTGAAGTCAATATTTGTCTAGTCCCAGTAGCTATGTTGCTCTCTTGCTACAAAATGTGTCACAGAGTCATAATAGTTAATTACTGGTGTGTGTTGCAGCGGTGCATATAGAGGGAATTGTGCTCAGGGGCATCTCTCGGACCAGAATAGACAAGGAATATAACTTTGAGGTAGGTACAGTACCACCAACACACACACATACACACACTGCTCAGCTTCAGGTTAAAATGTCTGGTCTTAGTGTGATTTGACATGTTTATCCATGTAATCTCAAGTTCAGTAAGACAGCTAAAACCAAGTGCCGATTATTGTAGTTATGTCTAGTGTTTCCTGTTGTGTACCTGGGGGACACAGCACGCACACACACACGTTCTTGCTTTCTGCTCTGCTGCTAACACCCTCCTGCATGTGTGCTCTCAGCTCTGGTAGGTGGCCAAGTCACTGCATTCAAAAGATGAAACAAACAGTTAGCTTTATAGTGGAGTGTAACAATAGCTAGATGAAAAACCACAGTATTTAAGCTAATGAAATTTAATAGAATGAACTTTCAAATGACCTGTCTTAGGGCTACATCCATGGCTGTCTTTCTGTAGGGTTCTCTGGTCCAGACACACAGGGAGACAGTTCTATTTACATACTGTGTCTTCCAGTCCAAAAGCATGTTCAGCCTTACACTGGTCAAAATGTATGTAGAAATACATTTCTTTACAACAAGCATACAAGTAGATGAACAGTGTGCTAAATATCCAAGTACCATACTTTCTCTTGCTCATGCCATATTTTAGAATTAGTGATAGTGGTTGACTGCTGTCTGCTCCTCTCATTCTTTGGCATCACTTTCTCTTTCCTTTGGTGTATTGTGCTGGTTACACCAGTGCCAGCCTGGAAGTAAGGCTTGTCTCCAGTGTGGTAACATTTGTGGCCAGGTCCAGCAGGATTTGAACAAGGTGGCTGCTCTGTGTGTTGTAGCAGCCAAATTACACTGGACCACGCAGGAAAAATGCACATGTCCGTGCTGTTACAGGCCTAATTTTAGTCTGAGTGTTAGTTGTGGTAGGCAAATCTGGGGCCATTTTTCTTTTATTCCTTTATTCATTTTAACCCCAGTTGGCCATTGCACTCAGCTAATCCGAGCTTCCAATTTGACAGTCAGTGTAGTGCCAAGCTAGTGGCAGGTCATCACTACTGATGACCTTGTCCCTTCAAAAATGAATGTTATCCCAACACAGATTCTCAGTGACAAACAGGAGTATTTAGTGCTCGTTTATAGAAAGAAAATTTCAGCAAGACAGATGGAGAAGAGACACTAACAGTCCTGTTGGCTTGACTGAGCTTTGATAGTGAAGCCAACAGCACTCACAACAGTGAGCTGCTCTCACTCTCCATCTGTTTATACTGGACACAAACCACTGATGCACATACGCAATGACTCAACACGCATTCTTACATGTGTTCATACTGTACCCATGAGCTAAACAGTTGTGTGACGTTTTCATCATGCTTTGTTTCAGGTGAAGTGGTCAGACTCTTCTTCTAGCAGTGTGACCAAAACCCATCTGGAACTGGAGAACTTCCTTCTTAAGGTATCCACCTTTGTTGAAGATATTATTGATTTTTCATATATTCGGCACTATGACAAAATTGCCTAAATTATGGGTCCCCCAACTCGTCACACAGGCAAGAAAAATCACAGTTCCTTGCCAGCCACACCACTCCATCTAGGATTTATGTTGCATTCCCCGAACGTTGTCAGATTGAGAAGAACAGGAAAAACACTTTTTCCGAACTTGGGAATATTCACCCTGTGGTGAGTGTTAGCACCATGGACAGTGTCAGAAAGTGACAGACCTATTGAGCCTTTTTCACATAAGATATTTTGTCACAGTAGAGAAAGCATAAATAGTAAAATGAATAATGGCTGAATTCCATTTAGGTGCGTCAGTTTCAGGCTCCTGGTATTGTGCAAGCAGGCACACAGTCACGGCTTACTGGGAAGCTTGAATATAATGGAGCCACCATTAATGTTGAAATGTTGCCAATAACACTCTTGATTTTCCAAGTCAATGTCTGTGTGAAAAGCCCATTTGACTTTTTTACTGCTTTACTAAGACCAAATAATAGAGTCAGAAGACTTTTAAATGAAAAATATCAACCTGTTTCTTCTGTCTGTGTGGTGTGATTGCCAAGAAATGGTGGGCGATGTCAACATTTAAAATGTTTTGGCAGCGAATAACGAGATAAAGGACTTTAAATAGATAAGATAAATTCCATCCTCAAGGGTTTCTCGACTTTATTTCTCCCTCTGCAGTGCAGTGATTTATGTACAACACCCTTTTACTACTGTCATTTTAAAACACTCTGTCTTGTTTTAATAATGGTTTTCTCTAATAATCCAACCACACAAGAGTCAAAAGAAGTCTTTTCCATCATCACCTCAAAGATTTTGAGGTACAGTGTGCAAGACAGTGTAAAATGTACAAACTCCAATGACAGTGTTTGGCTAAGTCTGGAAGACATTTTCTCAGCTGTATACCCTTTATTTGCACAAACCTGTTTTTCAGTGAATCCTGCCATTTGTTTACTTATCCTCCTTTTCTGTGCAGCTTCCTAAGGATCATTGTGCTGAATCTTTTGAGAAGAGCATCCTGAGGCTTCTGAACCAGGGGGACCAGAATGAGAGCAGGGAGATGGAGAAGAACCTCAGGTACATAACATTCATCACAGATATACAGCTGTTGTGTTAAATAACGGGGGTATTGTGAGAATTATAGCACACTAATTTCCCATTACTGATCAGTATTTACATAATTTGCTTTAGTGTTTGAGTGGCCAATCATCCTGCTATGTTGGAAATTTGCATGGCTAGATAGAGTTAACATAAAATTTCACTTCTGTCAGCTAAACGTGATGGACTTGTCTGGACACTATGCTGTTGTTTTCTGTTCTCTGGCGTTCACACCATATAAGATAATATGAAAACATTACAAACTGCGGCCTTGACCGAGGACAAACCGCTGGCCAGACTGTGGCTGTGTCATTTTGTTATTCTGAGTCTTCCCAGGAGAAGAGGTCAGCGGGTCATTTCCCGTATGTAATAAATCTTGAGAACAATTTTTACTCCTTACAGCTCTGCAGTACACTTAGAAGAGAACTAACACCCGTGCTTTCAGTAGAATTTGAATGGCATCATTCTCACCTAGAGAAATCCAAATTAAAGCGGTTAAATCCCCCTAGGTATTTAATAACCCACTCATGTGAATGAGCTATTGTTGTCACACAACATAACTTACTGTAACTGTAGAATATCTACAGCCAGTGAGTATTAATCACTCTAATGTAATAAAACAGTGCCAAGAAAACACTAGATGAGAATCAAAACAGAGTGAAGACAGCTGTGCCCCTCACCCCCCACTCACATAACCCAGATTCGCATCCTCCCCGGCCGCAATTTTTCATTAGTTTATTTGCTTGTCAACAGATTTTCAACACAAGGGAAATAGCTTTATATGAATGGATAGATGGCATGTTAGTGTTCCAGGAATGTAGGAGCCATTACTGAGGCTCATTATTTTGAGCCTTAGTCACAATGTCAAATAATTTGAGTGAATCATGCAGAACTGTTAATAGTAATGGTTTTTGTCACGCCTATTATCATTTTTTGTCTTACTTCTGTTTAGGGAATAATAATGCACAGAGTTTGGAAACTACAGTTCCCATAACACTTTTGTGGATACAAACAGAAAACATCATTTTGGAATCAGGGATTTAGCTGCTGCCTACAACTTGAGTCCTGTTTTTTTTAAGCCTATATTTGTTTACATTTCAGCAAACTGGCGCTGTTAAAAGCCGAACAGCCAAATTGCCTGTTTGCGTTTCCTGTTTGCACTGTACCCACAGATGTACAGACAAGTACAATTTTTGACACAAATTGCACCAATTGGGTGCTAATGGTTTTGAAGTACCTTTATTTCCTCAATAGGCTGTGTGTGACAGCCACTGCTGCAGCTCCGGCTGCTGACAGTGTTTAAGTGGGCCAAATCACTAGAACAAACTGCAATCGCTAAGTTCAAGTTGCATTCAGAACATAGGCATGCCCTTTTCCCTTTCATCTCTTGCAGTATCTTTACCTCACTACTCCTCCGCTCTCTCTCCTCAGCCCCCCGGGGATGCACCCCTCAAATTTAGAAAACCTTTGATCTAGAGAGTATAGCTTCACTGAAGTTACATAACTATCTTTTTTCAATAAGTCCCAAATGTTACGCGCAGCTTTTTGCAGTTGTCCCCATAACACACAGCCAGGCACGTTACAGAGTGGACCTTATATTTTGTGTATGTATCATGGTTTGATGGGTAGTCAACCACTAAGAAGAGGTGAGGCTGATTTTCAGAGCCACCTATGCCCCTTTCTGAGCTGCTCTCTCTCTCACACACACACACACACACGATGGTGTCCCACGGTTTCTTTTTGTGGAAAATGAAACTTATCTCCCTGTGCTCAAGCTTTTCATCAGTAGCCCAGCCCACAACCCAGCTGCATTGCAATCATCGTTGCTGCTTGCATTTGCGAGTCTCTCGCCTTTTATGGGTCTTGGCTTTACTGGTGTCAGGGGAAGTTTTTTTTTTTTTATTATTTTAATTGCAATATGTTAGTATGAGTACAGTATCTTGACATTACAAGAGGGTCCTAGAGATGGCTGAAAAATTAGTTGTTTAAATAATTAACCACTGATTTGCATGTTCAGGACCAGTGTGGTTTGATCATAGTCACTCAAAGCCTAGTACTGTGAAAAACATGTATGGGCCCATTGTCCTACTTCTATAATTGAAGAGGGGTTTGTGTGTGTGTGTCTGTCTGTGTAACTGCTCCATCTAGGAAGCAGCTAGGGGCACAAGATTTTGCAGGAAGCAGTTTCTTAATGAGGCCTTTCAAACAACACAAGTTTTCCCGGTTCAGTTGTTCTTGGTTCCGGTTTGGTCGTTCCCGGTTTAGCAGTAAATAAATGTCATCATAAATGTAGACATTTGTAACTTCCTTCTTATAGATATGTGAACAAATACAAAAGAAAATAACTCAACATATATTTTCAGGGAAAGGTTCCTGTCTGCTCCTCCAGTCTTCAGACAGACCAGAAAGGTCTGCAGCTTCTTCAATTGTGACTCCAGTTACTCTGCTAAACCTACGTCTTGCAGATGTGAGTATCAGACTAAGAATGAACATCCATGAAGTCCTGCTGGCTCCTGAAGAAGTCTCAATGAAACCACATCACCACTTTCATCATGATCTGAATAGTTCTTGACATGTGCCTAGACAGTGCTGTGTTAGATAGTTCATTGTTGAGGAGATAAAATTTAGTTTTACAGTCAGAATACACATGGTAGTTATCAAGCCTTTGTCTAGATATGACCATGAAACAGACTGGTGTGGTCTGGTAGCATGTAATTCATAGATGATCACCCCTTTTATACTCGTAACATGAAACACGTGTACATGTGCACGTGTGCAGCACAGACAACAGGTAAAACGAAAATGTTGACATATTGCTTTTCAATTCCACTGTGGTTCCACAGATATAGAGGAAATTTGTTTTTTTTTGGTGGCAGTGAAGAAAAATATCAGCTGCTCTGTTTTTTAATATCAAAGTTTTTAGGGTATTGTGCTTTGACGAAATTGATGCTTTTATACCTTTACCAAAATCTATAGTAATCAGAGGACATATGGCATTGTTCCTCATTATTCACTATTTATCCTTATACAAAGTTGTTGCAACTCATAATCCAACATAAGCATACCTCTAGATATCAAACTACATGTCAGTCAATGAAGCAGTCAGAGGTCATAAATCTAAAGCAACAATTGTCACTGAGATGTGTGACCACAATCTGATTACTGTCCTTTCAGAAACCAAGTGATCTTTTTCTTTACAGGCAACTGCCAGCTGGGAAAGGCCTATCAAGGAGACTGCTCCGATGCCTCCAGTCAGGAGGAAGGTGAGAAGAAGAGAAATTCTTTTACAGCTAATTTCCTCTGTGTTTTCCTGTGTGTAGAGTAGTAGTGGCAGGGAGAGAGCGACAAAGAGGACAAAAGAAAGGCACGGGAGCATGTATAATCAGTGAATGAGGCCTGACTGTGTGAACAGACAAAGCAAAGGAACAGCCCAGTAACTAGGGCTGCAGCCATAGCTTAAGCTACGTAGTTAACGTGAAAAGCTAACTAGTGTTTATTTTTGGAGGTTGTGTGGAAAGGCTGAGTGTGTTTCAAATCCTCATGTTTCAGGGCTATATTTGCCTGGTCATGTGCTGGACTGAGTTCAGCTCGAGCAGCAGAAACCACAGCCCTGGCCTGGCTCATACTTTACATCAGAATAAGCTGATGCTTATTTAATATTATGAAATGGATTAACGTTATTCTCATTACCAGTACCTCTAATTTGATAAGGAAATTTCATGTTACATGTAAGTTAAGGTATTTCCTTTAGCTTTTAGTTTACCTTCAACAGTGAAATTGTATTTTACGTGTGCAGTACTGTGTAATGTACAGTGTGATATAAAGAATGACAGCTTAAACAAGACAGGATAAAAATCAATAAGTATCCTTTAATGAGTGGCTCCTAACAAATTCAGTGATCTTAGAGAAAACAGTGAAAGATTTTAAAGGCCTGAAGCATTGACTGAATGTTTAGCTGGATATATTATTCATAGTCATAGGTGGGGAATTTCAGACTAAATAGTTTCATGTCATGGCCCTTTAAAAGTAATTAAATAGACCTTTCAACAACACCTGAATTCTCACTGTATATGTAATCTTCTGTGTTAGTGTCTGACTTTAGGTTGTTTCAGCTATTCTTTACATGTACACACATTGGTGAAAAGACTGTACTTTTTTCCCCCCAAATAATTGTCAGAATAAAAGTAGGAGCAACAATAACAGTACATTGCTGCTGCGCTGGTTACAAACTGTTTTATATTAAATTTGAGTGTTCTTTTTATTTTTCTCCCACATTTAGAGTCGTATGTTCAGGGACACAAGAAAAAGCATGGGACCAAGAGTCCATGTCAAGGGTGAGTAGACCACCTATGGTGAGATCTATGCCTCCAAAATGCTTTCACCCCCCATTATAAAAGTAGTATCACTCGAACAAATAATAATGTAATACTACCATACCATTATAATAGAAAACAACAGTTAATTAATAAGAATACAGGCAAAGATTTATAGAAAGTTTATTATATTCCCAACAGGATTTGTTTCATAGAGTTGTATGAAAAAATATGGATCAGTGCATGGATCAGTGAGTTTGATACTGATGAGAAAAATATGTTCAGTAATAGCTGTGAAAGATGCTGAGCCTTTATTTTCACTGACCTTTTTAAGATCCAATACACACTTAAAAAGGACAATACTTTCATTCCTCCCTTCTTCATCAGTCTCTCTAGTGCCAAAGCCTCCCAGGGGGACAGTTGGAGGGTGGGCCATGCTGCAGACATCAATGGTCCAGCAGAGAGGAGGAAGAAGAGCTGTGCACCCAGGACCAGTCAGGAGGCCGAACAGGTGAAGGTAGAGTTCTGTCATTGATATCACTCCACTTCTACTTGCTTTTTGTGTTTGCTTTCCTCATTCTGAAGTTCTCTTATTGTCTGCAGTACTGTAGCTGCAGTCTACTTCTTTTTTTGCATGAGGTGAGCTACAGTCAGTTTTTTCTTTCAGTTTAAGAAGTAAGCTACAGTACAAGCCACGAACAAAAGCAGCCTATAATAACTGAGTCTAGCAATAATCTGGTGTTGGTTTGAGATGACTACTTAAAGTAAGAGGTTGGTGGTGGTTTGCAAGTTGAAAACAATTTCAGATCAATTAAAATGATTGATTTGGAGAACCTGTAGGTCTCCTGTCCAGGGGTTTTCTAATGACTGTCTTGAAAGTAAGAAAAGGAATATTGGAATATTGTCTTTTCCTGAGGATGTGTCCTAAGAAAAAGAAATGAAATACATTTTAGCTTTCTTGAAGGGATGAATGTTGCTGAATCTCTTGGGTTGAAGGCACATGCTGGCTCAAGATGTTTTGCTTCTCTCATGTGTAACAGCAGCAGAGTTATGTAGCAGCATTGGTGTAATGATTAACTCAACTGTAAAGTTCAGAAGCTCAGTTTGCTGTTAAGGACAATTCCATGAACACTAGTTAATGATTATAGGTTGTAAGTACGTGAAAGCCAGTCAGACTTAGTCAAGATAGGTATTCTTTTATACCAGTGACACAGGTGTGTGTATGTGTGTTTGATTGGATGTGTCACACGCACACGCAGTGCCACGTGAATGGGAGTACTCACTGCTAATCTTACTGATATAGGTCAAGACTACATGTATGTGTGTGTGGGGGAGAGAAGGCACTTTGCTGACAAAGCACATCCTCTCTCTCTCTCTCTCTCTCTCTCTCTCTCTCTCTCTCTCTGCCTGTCACATGTATGCCTTCCTGTGCTGTTGGACAGTGCTGTCCCATTGTCATTATTTCCATGGGTTTTTCTTTTATTGCAAATGTTGTTTCTTCCCATAAGATGCTGCAAAATTAGACTTTTGACTTTAGACTATTTGGAATGAAATAAAATATACAATCTCTTTTAATTTAGTAAAGACAAGTAAGAATATGTGTAATACCACTTTACTCCAAAAATCCCAAACACTAGGACCCTTGAGTAATATAGATTACCTCTACCCTCTTTACATTTAATCAAAAAATAACATTGTACCTGTACTATTTTTAGACTATTATCTTCCCCTTTGTGAGAAACAGAGCACAGTGTCCTTTGTTTACAGTACAAATCCATGAAAAGGCTTCAAGACATCAAGACTGCGAAATAAAAAATTCATAGTATAGTAAGGCTTCAAAATGTCATTAAAAAAATCATAGTATACTAAGGCTTCAAAATATGGAAAAAAGTCATAATATATTAAAGCTTCAAAATTTCATGAAAACGTCATAGTATAGTTAGGCTTAAAAATATAGAAAATAAAGTCATAGTATAGTAAGGCGTCAAAATCGGCCAAAAAAAGTCTAAATTTTTTTTGACCTCAAAATGTCATAAAAAACGTCATAGTATAGTAAGGCGTCAAAATCGGCCAAAAAAGTCAAAAAATTTTTCGACCTCAAAATGTCATAAAAAACGTCATAGTATAGTAAGGTGTCAAAATCGGCCAAAAAAAGTCAAATTTTTTTTTGCCTCAAAATGTCATAAAAACGTCATAGTATAGTATTGTGTTTTTTTTGGGCTAAAAAAGTCAAAAAAAAAATTTCGGCCTCAAAATGTCATAAAAAACGTCATAGCATAGTAAGCAGTTTTTTTCGGGCAAAAAAAGTCAAAAAATTTTTCGGCCTCAAAATGTCATAAAAAACTTCATAGTATAGTATGCCGTTTTTTATGAGATTTATGAGATGAGATTTTTTAATGACATTTTGAAGCCTTACTATACTATGAATTTTTTATTTCGCAGTCTTGATGTCTTGAAGCCTTTTCATGGATTTGTACTGTAAACAAAGGACACTGTGCTCTGTTTCTCACAAAGGGGAAGATAATAGTCTAAAAATAGTACAGGTACAATGTTATTTTTTGATTAAATGTAAAGAGGGTAGAGGTAATCTATATTACTCAAGGGTCCTAGTGTTTGGGATTTTTGGAGTAAAGTGGTATTACACATATTCTTACTTGTCTTTACTAAATTAAAAGAGATTGTATATTTTATTTCATTCCAAATAGTCTAAAGTCAAAAGTCTAATTTTGCAGCATCTTATGGGAAGAAACAACATTTGAGGTCATAGTATAGTATGCCGTTTTTTTCGGGCAAAAAAAGTCAAAATTTTTTCTCACACTCAAAATCTCATAAAAAACGTCATAGTATAGTATGCCGTTTTTTTTCGGGCAAAAAAAGTCAAAATCTCATAAAAAACGTCATAGTATAGTATGCCGCTTTTTTTTTGGGCAAAAAAAGTCAAAATTTTTTTCGGCCTCAAAATCTCATAAAAAAGGTCATAGTATAGTATGCCGTTTTTTTCGGGCAAAAAAAGTCAACATTTTTTCTCACCTCAAAATCTCATAAAAAACGTCATAGTATAGTATGCCGTTTTTTTCGGGCAAAAAAAGTCAAAAAAATTTTCGGCCTCAAAATGTCATAAAAAACGTCATAGTATAGTATGCCGTTTTTTTTTCGGGCAAAAAAAGTCAATTTTTTTTTCGGCCTCAAAATCTCATAAAAAAGGTCATAGTATAGTATACTGTTTTTTTCGGGCAAAAAAGTCACAATTTTTTCTCACCTCAAAATCTCATAAAAAACATAGTATAGTATGCCGTTTTTTTCGGGCAAAAAAAGTCAAAATCTCATAAAAAACGTCATAGTATAGTATGCCCTTTTTTTTTGGGCAAAATTAGTCAACATTTTTTTCGGCCTCGAAATGTCATAAAAAACGTCATAGTATAGTATGCCGTTTTTTTCGGGGAAAAAAAGTCAAAAATTTTTTCCGCCTCAAAATGTCATAAAAAACGTCATAGTATAGTATGCTGTTTTTTTCTGGCAAAAAAAGTCAACATTTTTTTCGGCCTCGAAATGTCATAAAAAACGTCATAGTATAGTATGCCGTTTTTTTCGGCCTCGAAACGTCATAAAAAACGTCATAGTATAGTATGCCGTTTTTTTCGGGCAAAAAAAGTCTAAATTTTTTTCGGCCTCGAAATCTCATAAAAAACGTCATAGTATAGTATGCCGTTTTTTTCGGCCAAAAAAAGTCGACATTTTTTTCGGCCTCAAAATGTCATAAAAAACGTCATAGTATAGTATGCCGTTTTTTTCGGGCAAAAAAAGTCAAAAAATTTTTCGGCCTCAAAATGTCATAAAAAACGTCATAGTATAGTATGCCGTTTTTTCCGGCCAAAAAAAGTCAAAAAAATTTTTCCGCCTCGAAATCTCATAAAAAACGTCATAGTATAGTATGCCGTTTTTTTCGGCCAAAAAAAGTCAACATTTTTTTCGGCCTCAAAATCTCATAAAAAACGTCATAGTATAGTATGCCGTTTTTTTACGGGCAAAAAAAGTCAACATTTTTTCGGCCTCAAAATCTCATAAAAAACGTCATAGTATAGTATGCCGTTTTTTTCGGGGAAAAAAAGTAAAAAAAAATTTCGGCCTCAAAATGTCATAAAAAACGTCATAGAACGTCATAGTATAGTATGCCGTTTTTTTCGGGCAAAAAAGTCAAAAAATTTTTCCGCCTCGAAATGTCATAAAAAACGTCATAGTATAGTATGCCGTTTTTTTCGGGCAAAAAAAGTCAACATTTTTTTCGGCCTCGAAATGTCATAAAAAACGTCATAGTATAGTATGCCGTTTTTTTCGGGCAAAAAAAGTCAACATTTTTTTCGGCCTCGAAATGTCATAAAAAACGTCATAGTATAGTATGCCGTTTTTTTCGGGCAAAAAAAGTCAAAAAAATTTTCGGCCTCGAAATGTCATAAAAAACGTCATAGTATAGTATGCCGTTTTTTTTCGGGCAAATAAAAGTCAACATTTTTTTCGGCCTCAAAATGTCATAAAAAACGTCATAGTATATTATGCCGTTTTTTTCGGCCAAAAAAAGTCAACATTTTTTTCGGCCTCGAAATGTCATAAAAAACGTCATAGTATAGTATGCTGTTTTTTTCGGGCAAAAAAAGTCAAAAATTTTTTCGACCTCGAAATGTCATAAAAAACGTCATAGTATAGTATGCCGTTTTTTTCGGGCAAAAAAAGTCAAAAAAATTTTTCGGCCTCGAAATGTCATAAAAAACGTCATAGTATAGTATGCCGTTTTTTTCAGGCAAAAAAGTCAAAAAAATTTTCCGCCTCAAAATCTCATAAAAGATGTCATAGTATAGTATGCCGTTTTTTTCGGGCAAAAAAAGTCTACATTTTTTTCGGCCTCGAAATCTCATAAAAAACGTCATAGTATAGTATGCCTTTTTTTCGGCCAAAAAAAGTCAAAAAGATTTTCGGCCTCGAAATGTCTTAAAAAACGTCATAGTATAGTATGCTGTTTTTTTTCGGGCAAAAAAAGTCAAAAAATTTTTCGGCCTCGAAATGTCTTAAAAAACGTCATAGAATAGTATGCCGTTTTTTTCGGCCAAAAAAAGTCAAAAAAATTTTTCACCTAGAAATGTCATAAAAAACGTCATAGTATAGTATGCCGTTTTTTTTGGCCAAAAAAAGTCAAAAAAAATTTTCGGCCTCGAAATGTCTTAAAAAACGTCATAGTATAGTATGCCGTTTTTTTTCGGGCAAAAAAAGTCAAAAAATTTTTCGGCCTCGAAATGTCTTAAAAAACGTCATAGTATAGTATGCCGTTTTTTTTTTGGCCAAAAAAAGTCAACATTTTTTTCGGCCTCGAAATGTCATAAAAAACGTCATAGTATAGTATGCCGTTTTTTTCGGGCAAAAAAAGTCAAAAATTTTTTCGACCTCGAAATGTCATAAAAAACGTCATAGTATATTATGCCGTTTTTTTCGGCCAAAAAAAGTCAACATTTTTTTCGGCCTCGAAATGTCATAAAAAACGTCATAGTATAGTATGCCGTTTTTTTCGGGCAAAAAAAGTCAAAAATTTTTTCGACCTCGAAATGTCATAAAAAACGTCATAGTATAGTATGCCGTTTTTTTCGGGCAAAAAAAGTCAAAAAATTTTTCGGCCTCGAAATGTCATAAAAAACGTCATAGTATAGTATGCCGTTTTTTTTCGGGCAAAAAAGTCAAAAAAATTTTCCGCCTCAAAATCTCATAAAAGATGTCATAGTATAGTATGCCGTTTTTTTCGGGCAAAAAAAGTCTACATTTTTTTCGGCCTCGAAATCTCATAAAAAACGTCATAGTATAGTATGCCTTTTTTTCGGCCAAAAAAAGTCAAAAAGATTTTCGGCCTCGAAATGTCTTAAAAAACGTCATAGTATAGTATGCCGTTTTTTTTCGGGCAAAAAAAGTCAAAAAATTTTTCGGCCTCGAAATGTCTTAAAAAACGTCATAGTATAGTATGCCGTTTTTTTCGGCCAAAAAAAGTCAAAAAAATTTTTCACCTAGAAATGTCATAAAAAACGTCATAGTATAGTATGCCGTTTTTTTTGGCCAAAAAAAGTCAAAAAAACTTTTCGGCCTCGAAATGTCTTAAAAAACGTCATAGTATAGTATGCCGTTTTTTTTCGGGCAAAAAAAGTCAAAAAAATTTTCGGCCTCGAAATGTCTTAAAAAACGTCATAGTATAGTATGCCGTTTTTTTCGGCCAAAAAAAGTCAACATTTTTTTCGGCCTCGAAATGTCATAAAAAACGTCATAGTATAGTATGCCGTTTTTTTCGGGCAAAAAAAGTCAAAAATTTTTTCGACCTCGAAATGTCATAAAAAACGTCATAGTATAGTATGCCGTTTTTTTCGGCCAAAAAAAGTCAAAAAAAATTTTCGGCCTCGAAATGTCATAAAAAACGTCATAGTATAATATGCCGTTTTTTTCGGCCAAAAAAAGTCAAAAAATTTTTCGGCCTCGAAATGTCTTAAAAAACGTCATAGTATAGTATGCCGTTTTTTTCGGCCAAAAAAAGTCAACATTTTTTTCGGCCTTGAAATGTCATAAAAAACGTCATAGTATAGTATGCCGTTTTTTTCGGGCAAAAAAAGTCAACATTTTTTTCGGCCTCAAAATGTCATAAAAAACGTCATAGAACGTCATAGTATAGTATGCCGTTTTTTTTCGGGCAAATAAAAGTCAACATTTTTTTCGGCGACAAATTGTCATAAAAAAACGTCATAGTATATTATGCCGTTTTTTTCGGCCAAAAAAAGTCAACATTTTTTTCGGCCTCGAAATGTCATAAAAAACGTCATAGTATAGTATGTCGTTTTTTTCGGGCAAAAAAAGTCAACATTTTTTTCGGCCTCGAAATGTCATAAAAAACGTCATAGTATAGTATGCCGTTTTTTTCGGGCAAAAAAAGTCAAAAAATTTTTCGACCTCGAAATGTCATAAAAAACGTCATAGTATAGTATGCCGTTTTTTTCGGGCAAAAAAAGTCAAAAAATTTTTCGACCTCGAAATGTCATAAAAAACGTCATAGTATAGTATGCCGTTTTTTTCGGCCAAAAAAAGTCAAAAAAAATTTTCGGCCTCGAAATGTCATAAAAAACGTCATAGTATAATATGCCGTTTTTTTCGTCCAAAAAAAGTCATTTTTTTCGGCCTCAAAATCTCATAAAAAACGTCATAGTATAGTATGCTGTTTTTTTCGGGCAAAAACAGTCAAAAAAATTTTTCACCTCGAAATGTCATAAAAAACGTCATAGTATAGTATGCCGTTTTTTTCGGCCAAAAAAAGTCAACATTTTTTTCGGCCTCGAAATGTCATAAAAAACGTCATAGTATAGTATGCCATTTTTTTCGTCATAGTATAGTATGCCGTTTTTTTCGGGCAAAAAAAGTCAACATTTTTTTCGGCCTCGAAATGTCATAAAAAACGTCATAGTATAGTATGCCGTTTTTTTCGGGCAAAAAAAGTCAACATTTTTTTCGGCCTCGAAATGTCATAAAAAACGTCATAGTATAGTATGCCGTTTTTTTCGGGCAAAAAAAGTCAAAAATTTTATCGGCCTCGAAATGTCATAAAAAACGTCATAGTATAGTATGCCGTTTTATTCGGCCAAAAAAAGTCAAAAAAAATTTCGGTCTCGAAATGTCATAAAAAACGTCATAGTATAGTATGCCGTTTTTTTCAGGCAAAAAAAGTCAAAAAATTTTTCGGCCTCGAAATGTCTTAAAAAACGTCATAGTATAGTATGTCGTTTTTTTCGGGCAAAAAAAGTCAAAAAAATTTTTCACCTCGAAATGTCATAAAAAACGTCATAGTATAGTATGCCGTTTTTTTCGGCCAAAAAAAGTCAACATTTTTTTCGGCCTCGAAATGTCATAAAAACGTCATAGTATAGTATGCCGTTTTTTTTTCGGCCAAAAAAAGTCAACATTTTTTTCGGCCTCGAAATGTCATAAAAAACGTCATAGTATAGTATGCCGTTTTTTTCGGCCAAAAAAAGTCAACATTTTTTTCGGCCTCGAAATGTCATAAAAAACGTCATAGTATAGTATGCCGTTTTTTTCGGCCAAAAAAAGTCAACATTTTTTTCGGCCTCGAAATGTCATAAAAAACGTCATAGTATAGTATGCCGTTTTTTTCGGGCAAAAAAAGTCAAAAAAAATTTCGACCTCGAAATGTCATAAAATACGTCATAGTATAGTATGCCGTTTTTTTCGGCCTCAAAATCTCATAAAAAACGTCATAGTATAGTATGCCGTTTTTTTCGGGCCAAAAAAGTCAACATTTTTTTCGGCCTCGAAATCTCATAAAAAACGTCATAGTATAGTATGCCGTTTTTTTCAGGCAAAAAAAGTCAACATTTTTTTCGGCCTCGAAATGTCATAAAAAACGTCATAGTATAGTATGCCGTTTTTTCGGGCAAGAAAAGTCAACATTTTTTTCGGCCTCGAAATGTCATAAAAAACGTCATAGTATAGTATGCCTATTTTTCAGGCAAAAAAAGTCAACATTTTTTTCGGCCTCGAAATGTCATAAAAAACGTCATAGTATAGTATGCCGTTTTTTTCGGCCAGAAAAAGTCAAAAAAAATTTCGGCCTCGAAATGTCATAAAAAACGTCATAGTATAGTATGCCGTTTTTTTCAGCCAAAAAAAGTCAACATTTTTTTCGGCCTCGAAATCTCATAAAAAACGTCATAGTATAGTATGCCGTTTTATTCGGCCAAAAAAAGTCAAAAAAATTTTCGGTCTCGAAATGTCATAAAAAACGTCATAGTATAGTATGCCGTTTTTTTCGGCCAAAAAAAGTCAAAAAATTTTTCGGCCTCGAAATGTCTTAAAAAACGTCATAGTATAGTATGTCGTTTTTTTCGGTCAAAAAAAGTCAAAAAAATTTTTCACCTTGAAATGTCATAAAAAACGTCATAGTATAGTATGCCGTTTTTTTCGGCCAAAAAAAGTCAACATTTTTTTCGGCCTCGAAATGTCATAAAAATGTCATAGTATAGTATGCCGTTTTTTTCGGCCAAAAAAAGTCAACATTTTTTTCGGCCTCGAAATGTCATAAAAAACGTCATAGTATAGTATGCCGTTTTTTTCGGCCAAAAAAAGTCAACATTTTTTTCGGCCTCGAAATGTCATAAAAAACGTCATAGTATAGTATGCCGTTTTTTTCGGGCAAAAAAAGTCAAAAAAATTTTCGACCTCGAAATGTCATAAAATACGTCATAGTATAGTATGCCTTTTTTTTCGGCCTCAAAATCTCATAAAAAACGTCATAGTATAGTATGCCGTTTTTTTCGGGCAAAAAAAGTCAACATTTTTTTCGGCCTCGAAATGTCATAAAAAACGTCATAGTATAGTATGCCGTTTTTTTCGGCCAAAAAAAGTCAACATTTTTTTCGGCCTCGAAATGTCATAAAAAACGTCATAGTATAGTATGCCGTTTTTTTCGGCCAAAAAAAGTCAACATTTTTTTCGGCCTCGAAATGTCATAAAAAACGTCATAGTATAGTATGCCGTTTTTTTCGGCCAAAAAAAGTCAACATTTTTTTCGGCCTCGAAATGTCATAAAAAACGTCATAGTATAGTATGCCGTTTTTTTCAGCCAAAAAAAGTCAACATTTTTTTCGGCCTCGAAATCTCATAAAAAACGTCATAGTATAGTATGCCGTTTTATTCGGCCAAAAAAAGTCAAAAAAATTTTCGGTCTCGAAATGTCATAAAAAACGTCATAGTGTAGTATGCCGTTTTTTTCGGCCAAAAAAAGTCAAAAAATTTTTCGGCCTCGAAATGTCTTAAAAAACGTCATAGTATAGTATGTCGTTTTTTTCGGCCAAAAAAAGTCAAAAAAAAATTTCACCTCGAAATGTCATAAAAAACGTCATAGTATAGTATGCCGTTTTTTTCGGCCAAAAAAAGTCAACATTTTTTTCGGCCTCGAAATGTCATAAAAAACGTCATAGTATAGTATGCCGTTTTTTTCGGGCAAAAAAAGTCAACATTTTTTTCGGCCTCGAAATCTCATAAAAAACGTCATAGTATAGTATGCCGTTTTTTTTCGGCCAGAAAAAGTCAAAAAAAATTTCGGTCTCGAAATGTCATAAAAAACGTCATAGTATAGTATGCCGTTTTTTTCAGCCAAAAAAAGTCAACATTTTTTTCGGCCTCGAAATCTCATAAAAAACGTCATAGTATAGTATGCCGTTTTTTTCGGCCAAAAAAAGTCAACATTTTTTTTGGCCTCGAAATGTCATAAAAAACGTCATAGTATAGTATGCCGTTTTTTTCGGGCAAAAAAAGTCAACATTTTTTTCGGCCTCGAAATGTCATAAAAAACGTCATAGTATAGTATGCCGTTTTTTTCGGCCAAAAAAAGTCAACATTTTTTTCGGCCTCGAAATCTCATAAAAAACGTCATAGTATAGTATGCCGTTTTTTTCGGGCAAAAAAAGTCAAAAAAATTTTCGACCTCGAAATGTCATAAAATACGTCATAGTATAGTATGCCTTTTTTTTCGGCCTCAAAATCTCATAAAAAACGTCATAGTATAGTATGCCGTTTTTTTCGGGCAAAAAAAGTCAACATTTTTTTCGGCCTCGAAATGTCATAAAAAACGTCATAGTATAGTATGCCGTTTTTTTCGGGCAAAAAAAGTCAACATTTTTTTCGGCCTCGAAATCTCATAAAAAACGTCATAGTATAGTATGCTGTTTTTTTCGGGCAAAAACAGTCAAAAAAAATTTTCACCTCGAAATGTCATAAAAAACGTCATAGTATAGTATGCCGTTTTTTTCGGCCAAAAAAAGACAACATTTTTTTCGGCCTCGAAATGTCATAAAAAACGTCATAGTATAGTATGCCGTTTTTTTCGGTCAAAAAAAGTCAACATTTTTTTCCGCCTCAAAATGTCATAAAAAACGTCATAGTATAGTATGCCATTTTTTTCGTCATAGTATAGTATGCCTTTTTTTTCGGCCTCAAAATCTCATAAAAAACGTCATAGTATAGTATGCCGTTTTTTTCGGGCAAAAAAAGTCAACATTTTTTTCGGCCTCGAAATCTCATAAAAAACGTCATAGTATAGTATGCTGTTTTTTTCGGGCAAAAACAGTCAAAAAAAATTTTCACCTCGAAATGTCATAAAAAACGTCATAGTATAGTATGCCGTTTTTTTCGGCCAAAAAAAGACAACATTTTTTTCGGCCTCGAAATGTCATAAAAAACGTCATAGTATAGTATGCCGTTTTTTTCGAGCAAAAAAGTCAAAAAAATTTTCCGCCTCAAAATGTCATAAAAAACGTCATAGTATAGTATGCCATTTTTTTCGTCATAGTATAGTATGCCTTTTTTTTCGGCCTCAAAATCTCATAAAAAAAGTCATAGTATAGTATGCCGTTTTTTTCGGGCAAAAAAAGTCAACATTTTTTTCGGCCTCGAAATGTCATAAAAAACGTCATAGTATAGTATGCCGTTTTTTTCGGGCAAAAAAAGTCAACATTTTTTTCGGCCTCGAAATCTCATAAAAAACGTCATAGTATAGTATGCCGTTTTTTTCGGGCAAAAAAAGTCAACATTTTTTTCGGCCTCGAAATGTCATAAAAAACGTCATAGTATAGTATGCCGTTTTTTTCGGGCAAGAAAAGTCAACATTTTTTTCGGCCTCGAAATGTCATAAAAAACGTCATAGTATAGTATGCCGTTTTTTTCGGGCAAAAAAAGTCAACATTTTTTTCGGCCTCGAAATCTCATAAAAAACGTCATAGTATAGTATGCCGTTTTTTTTCGGCCAGAAAAAGTCAAAAAAAATTTCGGCCTCGAAATGTCATAAAAAACGTCATAGTATAGTATGCCGTTTTTTTCACCCAAAAAAAGTCAACATTTTTTTCGGCCTCGAAATGTCATAAAAAACGTCATAGTATAGTATGCCGTTTTTTTCGGGCAAAAAAAGTCACAAAATTTTTTCCGCCTCAAAATCTCATAAAAAACGTCATAGTATAGTATGCCGTTTTTTTCGGCCAAAAAAAGTCAAAAAAATTTTCGGCCTCGAAATGTCATAAAAAACGTCATAGTATAGTATGTCGTTTTTTTCGGCCAAAAAAAGTCAAAAAAATTTTCGACCTCGAAATGTCATAAAATACGTCATAGTATAGTATGCCTTTTTTTTCGGCCTCAAAATCTCATAAAAAACGTCATAGTATAGTATGCCGTTTTTTTCGGGCAAAAAAAGTCAACATTTTTTTCGGCCTCGAAATGTCATAAAAAACGTCATAGTATAGTATGCCGTTTTTTTCGGGCAAAAAAAGTCAACATTTTTTTCGGCCTCGAAATCTCATAAAAAACGTCATAGTATAGTATGCTGTTTTTTTCGGGCAAAAACAGTCAAAAAAATTTTTCACCTCGAAATGTCATAAAAAACGTCATAGTATAGTATGCCGTTTTTTTCGGCCAAAAAAAGACAACATTTTTTTCGGCCTCGAAATGTCATAAAAAACGTCATAGTATAGTATGCCGTTTTTTTCGAGCAAAAGAGTCAAAAAATTTTTCCGCCTCAAAATGTCATAAAAAACGTCATAGTATAGTATGCCATTTTTTTCGTCATAGTATAGTATGCCTTTTTTTTCGGCCTCAAAATCTCATAAAAAACGTCATAGTATAGTATGCCGTTTTTTTCGGGCAAAAAACGTCAACATTTTTTTCGGCCTCGAAATGTCATAAAAAACGTCATAGTATAGTATGCCGTTTTTTTCGGGCAAAAAAAGTCAACATTTTTTTCGGCCTCGAAATGTCATAAAAAACGTCATAGTATAGTATGCCGTTTTTTTCAGGCAAAAAAAGTCAACATTTTTTTCGGCCTCGAAATGTCATAAAAAACGTCATAGTATAGTATGCCGTTTTTTTCAGGCAAAAAAAGTCAACATTTTTTTCGGCCTCGAAATGTCATAAAAAACGTCATAGTATAGTATGCCGTTTTTTTCGGCCAAAAAAAGTCAAAAATTTTATCGGCCTCGAAATGTCATAAAAAACGTCATAGTATAGTATGCCGTTTTATTCGGCCAAAAAAAGTCAAAAAAAATTTCGGTCTCGAAATGTCATAAAAAACGTCATAGTATAGTATGCCGTTTTTTTCGGGCAAAAAAAGTCAACATTTTTTTCGGCCTCAAAATGTCATAAAAAACGTCATAGTATAGTATGCCGTTTTTTTCGTCATAGTATAGTATGCCTTTTTTTTCGGCCTCAAAATCTCATAAAAAACGTCATAGTATAGTATGCCGTTTTTTTCGGCCAAAAAAAGTCAACATTTTTTTCGGCCTCGAAATGTCATAAAAAACGTCATAGTATAGTATGCCGTTTTTTTCGGGCAAAAAAAGTCAACATTTTTTTCGGCCTCGAAATCTCATAAAAAACGTCATAGTATAGTATGCCGTTTTTTTCGGGCAAAAAAAGTCAACATTTTTTTCGGCCTCGAAATGTCATAAAAAACATCATAGTATAGTATGCCGTTTTTTTCAGCCAAAAAAAGTCAACATTTTTTTCGGCCTCGAAATCTCATAAAAAACGTCATAGTATAGTATGCCGTTTTATTCGGCCAAAAAAAGTCAAAAAAATTTTCGGTCTCGAAATGTCATAAAAAACGTCATAGTATAGTATGCCGTTTTTTCGGCCAAAAAAAGTCAAAAAAATTTTCGGCCTCGAAATGTCTTAAAAAACGTCATAGTATAGTATGTCGTTTTTTTCGGCCAAAAAAATTTTTCACCTCGAAATGTCATAAAAAACGTCATAGTATAGTATGCCGTTTTTTTCGGCCAAAAAAAGTCAACATTTTTTTCGGCCTCGAAATCTCATAAAAACGTCATAGTATAGTATGCCGTTTTTTTCGGGCAAAAAAAGTCAACATTTTTTTCGGCCTCGAAATGTCATAAAAAACGTCATAGTATAGTATGCCGTTTTTTTCGGCCAAAAAAAGTCAACATTTTTTTCGGCCTCGAAATCTCATAAAAAACGTCATAGTATAGTATGCTGTTTTTTTCGGGCAAAAACAGTCAAAAAAATTTTTCACCTCGAAATGTCATAAAAAACGTCATAGTATAGTATGCCGTTTTTTTCGGCCAAAAAAAGACAACATTTTTTTCGGCCTCGAAATGTCATAAAAAACGTCATAGTATAGTATGCCGTTTTTTTCGAGCAAAAAAGTCAAAAAATTTTTCCGCCTCAAAATGTCATAAAAAACGTCATAGTATAGTATGCCATTTTTTTCGTCATAGTATAGTATGCCTTTTTTTTCGGCCTCAAAATCTCATAAAAAAACGTCATAGTATAGTATGCCGTTTTTTTCGGGCAAAAACAGTCAACATTTTTTCGGCCTCGAAATCTCATAAAAAACGTCATAGTATAGTATGCCGTTTTTTTCGGGCAAAAAACGTCAACATTTTTTTCGGCCTCGAAATGTCATAAAAAACGCCATAGTATAGTATGCCGTTTTTTTTCGGCCAAAAAACGTCAACATTTTTTTCGGCCTCGAAATGTCATAAAAAACGTCATAGTATAGTATGCCGTTTTTTTCGGGCAAAAAAAGTCAACATTTTTTTCGGCCTCGAAATGTCATAAAAAACGTCATAGTATAGTATGCCGTTTTTTTCGGCCAAAAAAAGTCAACATTTTTTTCGGCCTCGAAATGTCATAAAAAACGTCATAGTATAGTATGCCGTTTTTTTCGGGCAAAAAAAGTCAAAAAATTTTTCGACCTCGAAATGTCATAAAAAACGTCATAGTATAGTATGCCGTTTTTTTCGGCCAAAAAAAGTCAACATTTTTTTCGGCCTTGAAATGTCATAAAAAACGTCATAGTATAGTATGCCATTTTTTTCGGGCAAAAAAAGTCAACATTTTTTTCGGCCTCGAAATCTCATAAAAAACGTCATAGTATAGTATGCCGTTTTTTTCGGCAAAAAAAGTCAAAAAAATTTTCGACCTCGAAATGTCATAAAATATGTCATAGTATAGTATGCCTTTTTTTTTCAGCCTCAAAATCTCATAAAAAACGTCATAGTATAGTATGCCGTTTTTTTCGGGCAAAAAAAGTCAACATTTTTTTCGGCCTTGAAATGTCATAAAAAACGTCATAGTATAGTATGCCGTTTTTTTCCGGCAAAAAAAGTCAACATTTTTTTCGGCCTCGAAATCTCATAAAAAACGTCATAGTATAGTATGCCGTTTTTTTCGGCCAGAAAAAGTCAAAAAAAATTTCGGCCTCGAAATGTCATAAAAAACGTCATAGTATAGTATGCCATTTTTTTCAGCCAAAAAAAGTCAACATTTTTTTCGGCCTCGAAATCTCATAAAAAACGCCATAGTATAGTATGCCGTTTTTTTCGGGCAAAAAAAGTCAAAAAATTTTTCGGCCTCGAAATGTCATAAAAAACGTCATAGTATAGTATGCCGTTTTTTTCGGCCAAAAAAAGTCAACATTTTTTTCGGCCTCGAAATGTCATAAAAAACGTCATAGTATAGTATGCCGTTTTTTTCGGGCAAAAAAAGTCAAAAAATTTTTTCGGCCTCGAAATCTCATAAAAAACGTCATAGTATAGTATGCCGTTTTTTTCGGCCAAAAAAAGTCAAAAAAATTTTCGACCTCGAAATGTCATAAAATACGTCATAGTATAGTATGCCTTTTTTTTCGGCCTCAAAATCTCATAAAAAACGTCATAGTATAGTATGCCGTTTTTTTCGGGCAAAAGAAGTCAACATTTTTTTCGGCCTCGAAATGTCATAAAAAACGTCATAGTATAGTATGCCGTTTTTTTCCGGCAAAAAAAGTCAAACATTTTTTCGGCCTCGAAATGTCAAAAAAAACGTCATAGTATAGTATGCCGTTTTATTCGGCCAAAAAAAAAGTCAAAAAAAATTTCGGCCTCGAAATGTCATAAAAAACGTCATAGTATAGTATGCCGTTTTTTTCGGGCAAAAAAAGTCAAAAAATTTTTTCGGCCTCGAAATCTCATAAAAAACGTCATAGTATAGTATGCCGTTTTTTTCGGCCAAAAAAAGTCAAAAAAATTTTCGACCTCGAAATGTCATAAAATACGTCATAGTATAGTATGCCTTTTTTTTCGGCCTCAAAATCTCATAAAAAACGTCATAGTATAGTATGCCGTTTTTTTCGGCCAAAAAAAGTCAACATTTTTTTCGGCCTCGAAATCTCATAAAAAACGTCATAGTATAGTATGCTGTTTTTTTCGGGCAAAAACAGTCAAAAAAATTTTTCACCTCGAAATGTCATAAAAAACGTCATAGTATAGTATGCCGTTTTTTTCGGCCAAAAAAAGACAACATTTTTTTCGGCCTCGAAATGTCATAAAAAACGTCATAGTATAGTATGCCGTTTTTTTCGAGCAAAAAAGTCAAAAAATTTTTCCGCCTCAAAATGTCATAAAAAACGTCATAGTATAGTATGCCATTTTTTTCGTCATAGTATAGTATGCCTTTTTTTTCGGCCTCAAAATCTCATAAAAAAACGTCATAGTATAGTATGCCGTTTTTTTCGGGCAAAAACAGTCAACATTTTTTCGGCCTCGAAATCTCATAAAAAACGTCATAGTATAGTATGCCGTTTTTTTCGGGCAAAAAACGTCAACATTTTTTTCGGCCTCGAAATGTCATAAAAAACGCCATAGTATAGTATGCCGTTTTTTTTCGGCCAAAAAACGTCAACATTTTTTTCGGCCTCGAAATGTCATAAAAAACGTCATAGTATAGTATGCCGTTTTTTTCGGGCAAAAAAAGTCAACATTTTTTTCGGCCTCGAAATGTCATAAAAAACGTCATAGTATAGTATGCCGTTTTTTTCGGCCAAAAAAAGTCAACATTTTTTTCGGCCTCGAAATGTCATAAAAAACGTCATAGTATAGTATGCCGTTTTTTTCGGGCAAAAAAAGTCAAAAAATTTTTCGACCTCGAAATGTCATAAAAAACGTCATAGTATAGTATGCCGTTTTTTTCGGCCAAAAAAAGTCAACATTTTTTTCGGCCTTGAAATGTCATAAAAAACGTCATAGTATAGTATGCCATTTTTTTCGGGCAAAAAAAGTCAACATTTTTTTCGGCCTCGAAATCTCATAAAAAACGTCATAGTATAGTATGCCGTTTTTTTCGGCAAAAAAAGTCAAAAAAATTTTCGACCTCGAAATGTCATAAAATATGTCATAGTATAGTATGCCTTTTTTTTTCAGCCTCAAAATCTCATAAAAAACGTCATAGTATAGTATGCCGTTTTTTTCGGGCAAAAAAAGTCAACATTTTTTTCGGCCTTGAAATGTCATAAAAAACGTCATAGTATAGTATGCCGTTTTTTTCCGGCAAAAAAAGTCAACATTTTTTTCGGCCTCGAAATCTCATAAAAAACGTCATAGTATAGTATGCCGTTTTTTTCGGCCAGAAAAAGTCAAAAAAAATTTCGGCCTCGAAATGTCATAAAAAACGTCATAGTATAGTATGCCATTTTTTTCAGCCAAAAAAAGTCAACATTTTTTTCGGCCTCGAAATCTCATAAAAAACGCCATAGTATAGTATGCCGTTTTTTTCGGGCAAAAAAAGTCAAAAAATTTTTCGGCCTCGAAATGTCATAAAAAACGTCATAGTATAGTATGCCGTTTTTTTCGGCCAAAAAAAGTCAACATTTTTTTCGGCCTCGAAATGTCATAAAAAACGTCATAGTATAGTATGCCGTTTTTTTCGGGCAAAAAAAGTCAAAAAATTTTTTCGGCCTCGAAATCTCATAAAAAACGTCATAGTATAGTATGCCGTTTTTTTCGGCCAAAAAAAGTCAAAAAAATTTTCGACCTCGAAATGTCATAAAATACGTCATAGTATAGTATGCCTTTTTTTTCGGCCTCAAAATCTCATAAAAAACGTCATAGTATAGTATGCCGTTTTTTTCGGGCAAAAGAAGTCAACATTTTTTTCGGCCTCGAAATGTCATAAAAAACGTCATAGTATAGTATGCCGTTTTTTTCCGGCAAAAAAAGTCAAACATTTTTTCGGCCTCGAAATGTCAAAAAAAACGTCATAGTATAGTATGCCGTTTTATTCGGCCAAAAAAAAAGTCAAAAAAAATTTCGGCCTCGAAATGTCATAAAAAACGTCATAGTATAGTATGCCGTTTTTTTCGGGCAAAAAAAGTCAAAAAATTTTTTCGGCCTCGAAATCTCATAAAAAACGTCATAGTATAGTATGCCGTTTTTTTCGGCCAAAAAAAGTCAAAAAAATTTTCGACCTCGAAATGTCATAAAATACGTCATAGTATAGTATGCCTTTTTTTTCGGCCTCAAAATCTCATAAAAAACGTCATAGTATAGTATGCCGTTTTTTTTCGGCCAAAAAAAGTCAACATTTTTTTCGGCCTCGAAATCTCATAAAAAACGTCATAGTATAGTATGCTGTTTTTTTCGGGCAAAAACAGTCAAAAAAATTTTTCACCTCGAAATGTCATAAAAAACGTCATAGTATAGTATGCCGTTTTTTTCGGCCAAAAAAAGACAACATTTTTTTCGGCCTCGAAATGTCATAAAAAACGTCATAGTATAGTATGCCGTTTTTTTCGAGCAAAAAAGTCAAAAAATTTTTCCGCCTCAAAATGTCATAAAAAACGTCATAGTATAGTATGCCATTTTTTTCGTCATAGTATAGTATGCCTTTTTTTTCGGCCTCAAAATCTCATAAAAAAACGTCATAGTATAGTATGCCGTTTTTTTCGGGCAAAAACAGTCAACATTTTTTCGGCCTCGAAATCTCATAAAAAACGTCATAGTATAGTATGCCGTTTTTTTCGGGCAAAAAACGTCAACATTTTTTTCGGCCTCGAAATGTCATAAAAAACGCCATAGTATAGTATGCCGTTTTTTTTCGGCCAAAAAACGTCAACATTTTTTTCGGCCTCGAAATGTCATAAAAAACGTCATAGTATAGTATGCCGTTTTTTTCGGGCAAAAAAAGTCAACATTTTTTTCGGCCTCGAAATGTCATAAAAAACGTCATAGTATAGTATGCCGTTTTTTTCGGCCAAAAAAAGTCAACATTTTTTTCGGCCTCGAAATGTCATAAAAAACGTCATAGTATAGTATGCCGTTTTTTTCGGGCAAAAAAAGTCAAAAAATTTTTCGACCTCGAAATGTCATAAAAAACGTCATAGTATAGTATGCCGTTTTTTTCGGCCAAAAAAAGTCAACATTTTTTTCGGCCTTGAAATGTCATAAAAAACGTCATAGTATAGTATGCCATTTTTTTCGGGCAAAAAAAGTCAACATTTTTTTCGGCCTCGAAATCTCATAAAAAACGTCATAGTATAGTATGCCGTTTTTTTCGGCAAAAAAAGTCAAAAAAATTTTCGACCTCGAAATGTCATAAAATATGTCATAGTATAGTATGCCTTTTTTTTTCAGCCTCAAAATCTCATAAAAAACGTCATAGTATAGTATGCCGTTTTTTTCGGGCAAAAAAAGTCAACATTTTTTTCGGCCTTGAAATGTCATAAAAAACGTCATAGTATAGTATGCCGTTTTTTTCCGGCAAAAAAAGTCAACATTTTTTTCGGCCTCGAAATCTCATAAAAAACGTCATAGTATAGTATGCCGTTTTTTTCGGCCAGAAAAAGTCAAAAAAAATTTCGGCCTCGAAATGTCATAAAAAACGTCATAGTATAGTATGCCATTTTTTTCAGCCAAAAAAAGTCAACATTTTTTTCGGCCTCGAAATCTCATAAAAAACGCCATAGTATAGTATGCCGTTTTTTTCGGGCAAAAAAAGTCAAAAAATTTTTCGGCCTCGAAATGTCATAAAAAACGTCATAGTATAGTATGCCGTTTTTTTCGGCCAAAAAAAGTCAACATTTTTTTCGGCCTCGAAATGTCATAAAAAACGTCATAGTATAGTATGCCGTTTTTTTCGGGCAAAAAAAGTCAAAAAATTTTTTCGGCCTCGAAATCTCATAAAAAACGTCATAGTATAGTATGCCGTTTTTTTCGGCCAAAAAAAGTCAAAAAAATTTTCGACCTCGAAATGTCATAAAATACGTCATAGTATAGTATGCCTTTTTTTTCGGCCTCAAAATCTCATAAAAAACGTCATAGTATAGTATGCCGTTTTTTTCGGGCAAAAGAAGTCAACATTTTTTTCGGCCTCGAAATGTCATAAAAAACGTCATAGTATAGTATGCCGTTTTTTTCCGGCAAAAAAAGTCAAACATTTTTTCGGCCTCGAAATGTCAAAAAAAACGTCATAGTATAGTATGCCGTTTTATTCGGCCAAAAAAAAAGTCAAAAAAAATTTCGGCCTCGAAATGTCATAAAAAACGTCATAGTATAGTATGCCGTTTTTTTCGGGCAAAAAAAGTCAAAAAATTTTTTCGGCCTCGAAATCTCATAAAAAACGTCATAGTATAGTATGCCGTTTTTTTCGGCCAAAAAAAGTCAAAAAAATTTTCGACCTCGAAATGTCATAAAATACGTCATAGTATAGTATGCCTTTTTTTTCGGCCTCAAAATCTCATAAAAAACGTCATAGTATAGTATGCCGTTTTTTTCGGCCAGAAAAAGTCAAAAAAAATTTCGGCCTCGAAATGTCATAAAAAACGTCATAGTATAGTATGCCATTTTTTTCAGCCAAAAAAAGTCAACATTTTTTTCGGCCTCGAAATCTCATAAAAAACGCCATAGTATAGTATGCCGTTTTTTTCGGGCAAAAAAAGTCAAAAAATTTTTCGGCCTCGAAATGTCATAAAAAACGTCATAGTATAGTATGCCGTTTTTTTTCGGCCAAAAAAAGTCAACATTTTTTTCGGCCTCGAAATGTCATAAAAAACGTCATAGTATAGTATGCCGTTTTTTTTCGGGCAAAAAAAGTCAAAAAATTTTTTCGGCCTCGAAATCTCATAAAAAACGTCATAGTATAGTATGCCGTTTTTTTCGGCCAAAAAAAGTCAAAAAAATTTTCGACCTCGAAATGTCATAAAATACGTCATAGTATAGTATGCCTTTTTTTTCGGCCTCAAAATCTCATAAAAAACGTCATAGTATAGTATGCCGTTTTTTTCGGGCAAAAGAAGTCAACATTTTTTTCGGCCTCGAAATGTCATAAAAAACGTCATAGTATAGTATGCCGTTTTTTTCCGGCAAAAAAAGTCAAACATTTTTTCGGCCTCGAAATGTCAAAAAAAACGTCATAGTATAGTATGCCGTTTTATTCGGCCAAAAAAAAAGTCAAAAAAAATTTCGGCCTCGAAATGTCATAAAAAACGTCATAGTATAGTATGCCGTTTTTTTCGGGCAAAAAAAGTCAAAAAAATTTTTCGGCCTCGAAATCTCATAAAAAACGTCATAGTATAGTATGCCGTTTTTTTCGGCCAAAAAAAGTCAAAAAAATTTTCGACCTCGAAATGTCATAAAATACGTCATAGTATAGTATGCCTTTTTTTTCGGCCTCAAAATCTCATAAAAAACGTCATAGTATAGTATGCCGTTTTTTTCGGGCAAAAGAAGTCAACATTTTTTTCGGCCTCGAAATGTCATAAAAAACGTCATAGTATAGTATGCCGTTTTTTTCCGGCAAAAAAAGTCAAACATTTTTTCGGCCTCGAAATGTCAAAAAAAACGTCATAGTATAGTATGCCGTTTTATTCGGCCAAAAAAAAAGTCAAAAAAAATTTCGGTCTCGAAATGTCATAAAAAACGTCATAGTATAGTATGCCGTTTTTTTCGGGCTAAAAAAGTCAAAAAAATTTTCGGCCTCGAAATGTCTTAAAAAACGTCATAGTATAGTATGTCGTTTTTTTCGGGCAAAAAAAGTCAACATTTTTTTCGGCCTCAAAATGTCATAAAAAACGTCATAGTATAGTAAGGCGTAAAAATGGGCCAATAAAAAGTCATACTTTAGTATGACTTCAAAATGTCATAATAAACATCATAGTATAGTAAGGCGTCAATATCGGCCAAAAAAAGTCATACTTTAGTATGATCTCAAAATGTGCCAAAAAACATCATAGTATAGTAAGATTTTAAAATGTCATCAAAAAAAGTCAAACTAAAATAATTTTTCAGAATATGGGGAAAAGAAATTCATTGTAGAATCAAGAATCAAGATCTTTATTTGCCATTTGTACACAATCTGTCTTGGCACATAGGAATTTCTCTGCGTTACTTTGGCGTCATAGTTTCAATAAGTACTGTACAAGAAAAATAGAAAAATAAAAACATTTCACACTGTAAAATAAAATACAAAATACAAAAATAAAAAGTACACTCTTTTTACACAAAAACACAAAATTACATTATATTACACAATAAATTCAAAAGTACATTCAGTCTACACAAAAAATATACTGTCTACACAGATGCCCATATTTATTGCATGTGGTTTATGTTGCACACAGATAGAGGTAGATAGACACTTTAGATTATTACTCTAGCCTTAGTGAGGTAGGTGTGAAAGAAGCTGCTGTGGAATCTGCTTGTGTGAGTTTTGATACTGTCTGCTCTGCAGTGTCTCAGGTTGTATGGTGTGAGTTTGTGTTTGAAGATGGAGTGTGCTAGGTGGTTTGTGTCCTTGTAAATGTTCAATGCCTTCTTTCTGCAGCATGTTGTGTAAATGATGTCCATAGATGGAAGATCAGTTCTGATGAACTCCTCTGCTGTTTTGACTATTCTTTGGAGAGCTTTCCTCTCCACCTGGGTGGTATTCCCGTACCAGAGAGTGATAACTGTAGTGAGGATGCTCTCCATGAGCCCTCTGTAGGCTTGTGTGAGGGGGCGCCGGCTCACCGCAACCTTCTTGACCAGTCTTATGAAATAAAGTCTTTTCTGAGCCTTTTTCACTGTGGCAACAGTGTTTTCTGACCAGCTCAGGTTGGATGCGTCAAGGCCTAGGAATTTGTGGCTGTCAGTCTTCTACCTCAGTCCCCCTAATGATGAGGAGTTGCAGAGGTGGAGCTTTCTTTCTTCAGTCTATGATAAGCTCCCTCGTCTTCTCCACATTTAGGATGAAGTCATTCTCTTCCCCATAGTTGAGAATGTTTCCGACTGGGGCCCTTTACCAATAAGACTTAAAAATATGGAAGGAAAAGTATGCCAAAAAACGTCATAGTATAGTAAGGCGTCAAAATCGGCAAAAAAAGTCAACATTTTTTTTCACCTCAAAATGTCATAAAAAACGTCATAGTATAGTATGCCGTTTTTTTCGGTCAAAAAAAGTCAATTTTTTTTCACCTCAAAATGTCATAAAAAACGTCATAGTATAGTAAGGCGTCAAAATCGGACAAAAAAAGTCATACTTTAGTATGACCTCAAAATGTCATAAAAAACGTCATAGTATAGTAAGGCGTTTTTTTCGGGCAAAAAAAGTCAACATTTTTTTTCACCTCAAAATGTCATAAAAAACGTCATAGTATAGTATGCCTTTTTTTTCGGGCAAAAAAAGTCAAAAATTTTTTCGGCCTCAAAATGTCATAAAAAACGTCATAGTATAGTAAAGCGTTTTTTCGGGCAAAAAAAGTCAAAAAAAATTTTGGCGTCAAAATGTCATAAAAAACGTCATAGTATAGTAAGGCGTCAAAATCGGACAAATAAAGTCATACTTTAGTATGACCTCAAAATGTCATAAAAAACGTCATAGTATAGTATGCCGTTTTTTTCAGGCAAAAAAAGTCAAACTTTTTTTCGACCTCAAAATGTCATAAAAAACGTCATAGTATAGTATGCCGTTTTTTTTGGGCAAAAAAAGTCAACATTTTTTTCGGCCTCAAAATGTCATAAAAACGTCATAGTATAGTAAGGCGTCAAAATCGGACAAAAAAAGTCATACTTTAGTATGACCTCAAAATGTCATAAAAAACGTCATAGTATAGTAAGGCGTCAAAATCGGACAAAAAAAGTCATACTTTAGTATGACCTCAAAATGTCATAAAAAACGTCATAGTATAGTAAGGCGTTTTTTTCGGGCAAAAAAAGTCAAAAAAAATTTCGGCCTCAAAATGTCATAAAAAACGTCATAGTATAGTAAGGCATCAAAATCGGGCAAAAAAAGTCATACTTTAGTATGAACTCAAAATATCATAAAAAACGTCATAGTATAGTATGCCTTTTTTTTCGGGCAAAAAAAGTCAAAAATTTTTTCGGCCTCAAAATGTCATAAAAAACATCATAGTATAGTATGCCGTTTTTTTCCGGCCAAAAAAGTCAGCATTTTTTTCGGCCTCAAAATGTCATAAAAAACGTCATAGAATAGTATGGCGTTTTTTTCGGGCAAAAAAAGTCAAAAATTTTTTTCACCTCAAAATGTCATAAAAAACGTCATAGTATAGTATGCTGTTTTTTTCGGGCGAAAAAAGTCAAAAAAATTTTCGGCCTCAAAATATCATAAAAAACGTCATAGTATAGTAAGGCGTTTTTTTCGGCCAAAAAAAGTAAAAAAATTTTTTCACCTCAAAATGTCATAAAAAACGTCATAGTATAGTATGCCGTTTTTTTTTGGGCAAAAAAAGTCAACATTTTTTTCGGCCTCAAAATCTCATAAAAAACGTCATAGTATAGTATGCCTTTTTTTTCGGTCAAAAAAAGTCAAAATTTTTTTCGGCCTCAAAATGTCATAAAAACGTCATAGTATAGTAAGGCGTCAAAATCGGACAAAAAAAGTCATACTTTAGTATGACCTCAAAATGTCATAAAAAACGTCATAGTATAGTAAGCCGTTTTTTTCGGCCAAAAAAAGTCAAAAAAAATTTCGGCCTCAAAATGTCATAAAAAACGTCATAGTATAGTATGGCGTTTTTTCGGGCAAAAAAAGTCAACATTTTTTCGGCCTCAAAATGTCATAAAAAACGTCATAGTATAGTAAGGCGTCAAAATCGGACAAAAAAAGTCATACTTTAGTATGACCTCAAAATGTTATAAAAAACGTCATAGTATAGTAAGGCGTTTTTTTCGGGCAAAAAAAGTCAACATTTTTTTCGGCCTCAAAATGTCATAAAAAACGTCATAGTATAGTATGCCGTTTTTTTCGGGCAAAAAAAGTCAACATTTTTTTCGGCCTCAAAATGTCATAAAAAACGTCATAGTATAGTATGCCGTTTTTTTCAGGCAAAAAAAGTCAAAAAAATTTTTTGGCTTCAAAATATCAAAAAACGTCATAGTATAGTAAGGTGTTTTTTTCGGGCAAAAAAAGTCAACATTTTTTTTTCACCTCAAAATATCATAAAAAAACGTCATAGTATAGTAAGGCGTTTTTTTCGGGCGAAAAAAGTCAAAAAAAATTTCGACCTCAAAATGTCATAAAAAACGTCATAGTATAGTATGCCGTTTTTTTTGGCCAAAAAAAGTCAACATTTTTTTCGGCCTCAAAATGTCATAAAAACGTCATAGTATAGTAAGGCGTCAAAATCAGACAAAAAAAGTCATACTTTAGTATGACCTCAAAATGTCATAAAAAACGTCATAGTATAGTAAGGCGTTTTTTTCGGGCAAAAAAAGTCAAAATTTTTTTCGGCCTCAAAATATCATAAAAAACGTCATAGTATAGTAAGGCGTTTTTTTCGGCCAAAAAAAGTCAAAAAAATTTTCGGCTTCAAAATGTCATAAAAAACGTCATAGTATAGCATGTCTTTTTTTTCGGGCAAAAAAAGTCAACTTTTTTTTCAGCCTCAAAATGTCATAAAAAACGTCATAGTATAGTATGGCGTTTTTTTCGGCCAAAAAAAGTCAAAAAATTTTTCGGCCTCAAAATCTCATAAAAAACGTCATAGTATAGTAAGGCGTTTTTTTCGGCCAAAAAAAGTCAAAAATTTTTTTCACCTCAAAATGTCATAAAAAACGTCATAGTATAGTATGTCTTTTTTTTCGGGCAAAAAAAGTCAAAAATTTTTTCGGCCTCAAAATATCATAAAAAACGTCATAGTATAGTAAGGCCTTTTTTTCGGGCAAAAAAAGTCAAACTTTTTTTCGGCCTCAAAATGTCAAAAAAAAACGTCATAGTATAGTATGCCTTTTTTTTCGGGCAAAAAAAGTCAAAATTTTTCGGCCTCAAAATGTCATAAAAACGTCATAGTATAGTAAGGCGTTTTTTCGGGCAAAAAAAGTCAAAAAAATTTTCGGCGTCAAAATTGGACAAATAAAGTCATACTTTAGTATGACCTCAAAATGTCATAAAAAACGTCATAGTATAGTAAGGCGTTTTTCTCAGGCAAAAAAAGTCAAAATTTTTTTCGGGCAAAAAAAGTCAACATTTTTTTCGGCCTCAAAATGTCATAAAAAACGTCATAGTATAGTATGCCTTTTTTTTCGGGCAAAAAAAGTCAAAAATTTTTTCGGCCTCAAAATGTCATAAAAAACGTCATAGTATAGTATGCCGTTTTTTTCCGGCAAAAAAAGTCAACATTTTTTTCGGCCTCAAAATCTCATAAAAAACGTCATAGTATAGTATGGCGTTTTTTTCGGGCAAAAAAAGTCAAAAATTTTTTCACCTCAAAATGTCATAAAAAACGTCATAGTATAGTATGCTGTTTGTTTTCAGGCGAAAAAAGTCAAAAAAATTTTCGGCCTCAAAATATCATAAAAAACGTCATAGTATAGTAAGGCGTTTTTTTTCGGCCAAAAAAAGTAAAAAAATTTTTTCACCTCAAAATGTCATAAAAAACGTCATAGTATAGTATGCCGTTTTTTTTGGGCAAAAAAAGTCAACATTTTTTTCGGCCTCAAAATCTCATAAAAAACGTCATAGTATAGTAAGCCGTTTTTTTCGGCCAAAAAAAGTCAACATTTTTTTCGGCCTCAAAATGTCATAAAAAACGTCATAGTATAGTAAGGCGTCAAAATCGGACAAAAAAAGTCATACTTTAGTATGACCTCAAAATGTCATAAAAAACGTCATAGTATAGTATGCCGTTTTTTCCGGGCAAAAAAAGTCAAAAAATTTTTCGGCCTCAAAATATAAAAAACGTCATAGTATAGTAAGGCGTTTTTTTCGGCCAAAAAAAGTCAAAAATTTTTTTCACCTCAAAATGTCATAAAAAACGTCATAGTATAGTATGTCTTTTTTTTCGGGCAAAAAAAGTCAAAAAATTTTTCGGCCTCAAAATATCATAAAAAACGTCAAAAAAATTTTCGGCTTCAAAATATCATAAAAAACGTCATAGTATAGTAAGGCGTTTTTTTCGGGCGAAAAAAGTCAAAAAAATTTTCGGCCTCAAAATATCATAAAAAACGTCATAGTATAGTAAGGCGTTTTTTTCGGCCAAAAAAAGTCAAAAAATTTTTTCACCTCAAAATCTCATAAAAAACGTCATAGTATAGTATGCCTTTTTTTTCGGGCAAAAAAAGTCAAAAATTTTTTCGGCCTCAAAATGTCATAAAAACGTCATAGTATAGTAAGGCGTCAAAATCGGACAAAAAAAGTCATACTTTAGTATGACCTCAAAATGTCATAAAAACGTCTTAGTATAGTAAGGCGTCAAAATCGGACAAAAAAAGTCATACTTTAGTATGACCTCAAAATGTCATAAAAAACGTCATAGTATAGTAAGCCGTTTTTTTCGGGCAAAAAAAGTCAAAAAATTTTTCGACCTCAAAATGTCATAAAAAACGTCATAGTATAGTATGCCGTTTTTTTTGGGCAAAAAAAGTCAACATTTTTTTCGGCCTCAAAATCTCATAAAAAACGTCATAGTATAGTATGCCTTTTTTTTCGGTCAAAAAAAGTCAAAATTTTTTTCGGCCTCAAAATGTCATAAAAACGTCATAGTATAGTAAGGCGTCAAAATCGGACAAAAAAAGTCATACTTTAGTATGACCTCAAAATGTCATAAAAACGTCATAGTATAGTAAGGCGTCAAAATCGGACAAAAAAAGTCATACTTTAGTATGACCTCAAAATGTCATAAAAAACGTCATAGTATAGTAAGGCGTTTTTTTCGGGCAAAAAAAGTCAAAAAAAATTTCGGCCTCAAAATGTCATAAAAAATGTCATAGTATAATAAGGCGTCAAAATCGGACAAAAAAACTCATACTTTAGTATGACCTCAAAATGTTATAAAAAACGTCATAGTATAGTAAGGCGTTTTTTTCTGGCAAAAAAAGTCAACATTTTTTTCGGCCTCAAAATGTCATAAAAAACGTCATAGTATAGTATGCCGTTTTTTTCCGGCAAAAAAAGTCAAAAATTTTTTCGCGCAAAAAAAGTCAACATTTTTTTCGGCCTCTAAATGTCATAAAAAACATCATAGTATAGTATGCCGTTTTTTTCGGGCAAAAAAAGTCAACATTTTTTTCGGCCTCTAAATGTCATAAAAAACGTCATAGTATAGTATGCCGCTTTTTTCGGCCAAAAAAAGTCAAAACATTTTTTCACCTCAAAATGTCATAAAAAACGTCATAGTATAGTATGCCTTTTTTGTTGGCCAAAAAAAGTCAAAAATTTTTTCGGCCTCAAAATGTCATAAAAAAAACGTCATAGTATAGTATGCTGTTTTTTTTCGGGCAAAAAAAGTCAAAAATTTTTTCGGCCTCAAAATCTCATAAAAAACGTCATAGTATAGTAAGGCGCAAAAATCGGCCAAAGAAAGTCAAAAAAAAATTCCACCTCAAAATGTCATAAATAACGTCATAGTATAGTAAGGCGTCAAAATCGGCCAAAAAAAGTCAACATTTTTTTCGGCCTCTAAATGTCATAAAAAACATCATAGTATAGTATGCCGTTTTTTTCCGGCAAAAAAAGTCAACATTTTTTTCGGCCTCAAAATGTCATAAAAGACATCATAGTATAGTATGGCGTTTTTTTTTCGGGCAAAAAAAGAACACTTTTTTCGGCCTTAAAATCTCATAAAAAACGTCATAGTATAGCATGGCGTTTTTTTCGGGCAAAAAAAGTCAACATTTTTTTCGGCCTCAAAATGTCATAAAAAACGTCATAGTATAGTAAGGCGTTTTTTTCGGGCAAAAACAGTCAAAAAATTTTTTGGCCTCAAAATGTCATAAAAAACGTCATAGTATAGTATGCCGTTTTTTTCGGCCAAAAAAGGTCAAAAAATTTTTCGGCCTCTAAATCTCATAAAAAACGTCATAGTATAGTAAGGCATCAAAATTGGGCAAAAAAAGTCATACTTTAGTATGAACTCAAAATATCATAAAAAACGTCATAGTATAGTATGCCTTTTTTTTCGGGCAAAAAAAGTCAACATTTTTTTCGGCCTCTAAATGTCATAAAAAACATCATAGTATAGTATGCCGTTTTTTTCCGGCAAAAAAAGTCAACATTTTTTTCGGCCTCAAAATGTCATAAAAAACATCATAGTATAGTATGGCGTTTTTTTTTTCGGGCAAAAAAAGTCAACATTTTTTTCGGCCTCTAAATGTCATAAAAAACGTCATAGTATAGTATGCCGCTTTTTTCTGCCAAAAAAAGTCAAAACATTTTTTCACCTCAAAATGTCATAAAAAACGTCATAGTATAGTAAGGCCCTTTTTTCGGGCAAAAAAAGTCAAACTTTTTTTCGGCCTCAAAATGTCAAAAAAAACGTCATAGTATAGTATGCCTTTTTTTTCGGGCAAAAAAAGTCAAATTTTTTCGGCCTCAAAATGTCATAAAAACGTCATAGTATAGTAAGGCGTTTTTTTGGGCAAAAAAAGTCAAAAAATTTTTCGGCGTCAAAATCGGACAAATAAAGTCATACTTTAGTATGACCTCAAAATGTCATAAAAAACATCATAGTATAGTCAGGCATTTTTCTCGGGCAAAAAAAGTCAAAAATTTTTTCGGGCAAAAAAAGTCAACATTTTTTTCGGCCTCTAAATGTCATAAAAAACGTCATAGTATAGTATGCCGCTTTTTTCGGCCAAAAAAAGTCAAAACATTTTTTCACCTCAAAATGTCATAAAAAACGTCATAGTATAGTATGCCTTTTTTGTTGGCCAAAAAAAGTCAAAAAAATTTTCGGCCTCAAAATGTCATAAAAAAAACGTCATAGTATAGTATGCCGTTTTTTTCGGGCAAAAAAAGTCAAAAATTTTTTCGGCCTCAAAATCTTATAAAAAACGTCATAGTATAGTAAGGCGCAAAAATCGGCCAAAGAAAGTCAAAAAAAAAATTCCACCTCAAAATCTCATAAAAAACGTCATAGTATAGTAAGGCGTCAAAATCGGCCAAAAAAAGTCAACATTTTTTTCGGCCTCTAAATGTCATAAAAAACATCATAGTATAGTATGCCGTTTTTTTTGGGCAAAAAAAGTCAACATTTTTTTCGGCCTCAAAATGTCATAAAAGACATCATAGTATAGTATGGCGTTTTTTTTTTTCGGGCAAAAAAAGTCAACACTTTTTTCGGCCTCAAAATCTCATAAAAAACGTCATAGTATAGCATGGCGTTTTTTTCGGGCAAAAAAAGTCAACATTTTTTTCGGCCTCAAAATGTCATAAAAAACGTCATAGTATAGTAAGGCGTTTTTTTCGGGCAAAAACAGTCAAAAAAATTTTTGGCCTCAAAATGTCATAAAAAACGTCATAGTATAGTATGATGTTTTTTTCGGCCAAAAAAGGTCAAAATTTTTTTCGGCCTCTAAATCTCATAAAAAACGTCATAGTATAGTAAGGCATCAAAATCGGGCAAAAAAAGTCATACTTTAGTATGAACTCAAAATATCATAAAAAACGTCATAGTATAGTATGCCTTTTTTTTCGGGCAAAAAAAGTCAGAAATTTTTTCGGCCTCAAAATGTCATAAAAAACGTCATAGTATAGTATGCCGTTTTTTTCCGGCAAAAAAAGTCAACATTTTTTTCGGCCTCAAAATGTCATAAAAAACGTCATAGTATAGTGTGGCGTTTTTTTCGGGCAAAAAAAGTCAAAAAATTTTTTCGGCCTCAAAATGTCATAAAAACGTCATAGTATAGTAAGGCGTCAAAATCGGACAAAAAAAGTCATACTTTAGTATGACCTCAAAATGTCATAAAAACGTCATAGTATAGTAAGGCGTCAAAATCGGACAAAAAAAGTCATACTTTAGTATGACCTCAAAATGTCATAAAAAACGTCATAGTATAGTAAGCCGTTTTTTTCGGGCAAAAAAAGTCAAAAAATTTTTCGACCTCAAAATGTCATAAAAAACGTCATAGTATAGTATGCCTTTTTTGTTGGCCAAAAAAAGTCAAAAATTTTTTCGGCCTCAAAATGTCATAAAAAAACGTCATAGTATAGTATGCCGTTTTTTTCGTCATAGTATAGTATGCCGTTTTTTTCGGCCAGAAAAAGTCAACATTTTTTTCGGCCTCGAAACGTCATAAAAAACGTCATAGTATAGTATGCCGTTTTTTTTGGGCAAAAAAAGTCAACATTTTTTTCGGCCTCAAAATCTCATAAAAAACGTCATAGTATAGTAAGGCGCAAAAATCGGCCAAAGAAAGTCAAAAAAAAATTCCACCTCAAAATCTCATAAAAAACGTCATAGTATAGTAAGGCGTCAAAATCGGCCAAAAAAAGTCAACATTTTTTTCGGCCTCAAAATCTCATAAAAAACGTCATCGTATAGTAAGGCGTCAAAATTGGCCAAAAAAAGTGATACATTTTTTTTGGCCTCAATATGTCATAAAAAATGTCTTTGTATAGTAAGGCGTCAAAATCGGCCAAAAAAAGTCAAAAAAAATTTCGGCCTCAAAATGTCATAAAAAACGTCTTTGTATAGTAAGGCGTCAAAATCGGCCAAAAAAAGTCAAAAAAAATTTCGGCCTCAAAATGTCATAAAAAACGTCATCGTATAGTAAGATGTAAAAATCGGCCAAAAAAGTCATACTTTAGTATGACCTTAAAATGTCATAAAAAAGGTCATAGTTTAATAAGGCGTCAAAATCGGCCAAAAAAAGTCAAAAAAAATTTTGACCTCAAAATGTCATAAAAAACGTCATCGTATAGTAAGGCGTCAAAATCGGCCAAAAAAAGTCATACTTTAGTATGACCTCAAAATGTCATAAAAAACATCATCGTATAGTAAGGCGTCAAAATCGGCCAAAAAAAGTCATACTTTAGGATGACCTCAAAATGTGCCAAAAAACGTCATAGTATAGCAAGGCTTCAAAACATGGGAAAGAAAATCAGTTTAGTAAGGCTTAAAAATGTCTTGAAAAACACAGTATAGTAAAGCTTCAAAATGTCATAAAAAGCTTTTTTGAAGAACCTTTGATAGATTCGATTGATTGACAGAAACTAATCAGTTATTAGATAGAGCAATCTAAGCAAACAATATCACATTAAAAATAAAATGCTGTAATGGTTGCACTTAAACCACTATTGTTGCAGTTATATGCTGAAGTTCTTTGAAAATTGCTGTTGTAAATGTGTTAGGTGAAAAATGAAACTTGCTTTGATATGTTCTGACTCATTATTTTCCTCCCTTCACCAGGACACTGAGAAGCGAAGCCACCCAGTCACTAAAACCAAGAGCAGAGTCCTACCCACAGACAGGTAGGTCAGCAACGGCTTGTCAGAATTCTATGATGGTGGTTGAGGTAGCTTTGCAGGTGCTGATGCTAGTGTGACACTGTTGAGTAAAACAGAAATCAAACAAAACAAAAATATATCATTGCTTGGGGAGGCAAAATCATGTTTACTCTTAGTGTCACATGAAAGCTTTTAGCAGTTGATTTTTTTTAAAGCAGCAATCTGCCACTGGCTCCACTCATCACTTACCACATTTACATCCCTCATTACTGCACTTCTCTGCTGACATTACTGGGACCCCTCATCTCCCACCTCTATCTGCTTTCAGGGACAAGGGGAAGGGGAAAGGAGCTTCCTTTGTGACCAACGGTACTTCGGTGCCAACTCTGTCTTCTAAGAGGAAAGGTGAGTGTCTGGGTGGCTGTTGTGATGGCTGGTTGTAATAGTCCAACAGAGAGAGGGAACTTGTAGTTCCAGGATGATTGTGAATGAAACTGTCTCCTTTAATAGAGGGAGGTAGGGAAAGAACCTGTGAGGTAAAAGAGACAAGGGCGTTCCACTGATCTAAAAACAGTTAGTGTAGTTTGGCCACTGGTTTGACTCACTGAAGTAGGAGCTGCAGCAGTGGCTGTTACCCAGAGCTCACGGATGATATTAAGGTACTTTAAAACAGCTCCTTCTTATAGCTCAGTCAAATTGGAATAAGCAGATAAGATACACATTTTTTTAGATTCAGTGTAAGTTACACTTATCAAGTCTGCCACTATCTCCAGTTTCTAACTCGAATTACCTCATACACAGAAATAATCAGACCAAATATGAACCTGATTTTTTTATTTTTTGTAGCCTGATGTTTGGTAGCTTGTCTGAAGTGTAATCCGGATGTTGTTGCAGAGGGGGGTTCTGGTCCAGATACTTTTGGTGAAACATCATCAGAAAGCTACAGCTCTCCATCCAGCCCTCAACACAGGGGAGCAGAGAGCCTGGATAGTGAGGATGACAACAACAAAGGTAAAGCACACACTATGTATAAAATACACTTCAAGCTTTGATAATGAAAGATGTACCTGCAGTGTGCTGCATGCTTGTCTTATCGTTCTCTGTTGCAAGGACCGAATCTTCTCTTACCTGATCTTGTTTCTTTGTTAGATACAGACAGCCACTCTGATGACTCAAGTAAAGGTCCCGGCCCTGACATGTTCTTCACACATCAGACAGATCCAGCTGTGGTGGGGGAGGTTTCCTCTGTTCATCCTCTGTCTTCCAACAACCACCAGGCCCAGATGGAGCCCCTCTGCCCAGAGGCCAGTACAGAGTTCCACCCTCTGCCCTTCATGCATTCTCTGCCCTATGTGCTCCCCAACGGGGCCACTGATTCCCCGCTTCCACCGGTCCCTCTTCCCCGCCAAAGCATCATCCCTGATGAGAAGCCATCATCTGGGACAATGATGATGCAGATGCCCCTAGTGCCTCCAGTCATCCCAGGCCCTGGAATTGTGGGAGACCCAGATAAGAGGGACATGCTCACAACCTTTGGGATGACACCTATGGGTCCCCATCCTCCTGGAAGTCTTGCTGTGCAGAGGTTCAAAACAGTTCTGTCACACAGCCAGGGTGGCACTGATGGAGCCTCAGGGAGTGGTTGTACTCCTGCTTCACACCAGCCCCTCTCCTCTCCACTCCAGCAGTCTCTGCCCTGCCAAGACCTAGCCAGTGTTGGCTCAGGTCTGGCCTCCTCTCTGACACATGTGGAGACTTCACATGCCAAGCACCCCAGCTTAACTTTACCATCTGGCCTGCCTTCTCCCTACACCCTGCCCACTGTCCCCACATCAGTCATGCCTACTGTAGGAGCACCTGCAGCCACTGGAATAGCCCCATCTCCTGGACATGTACAAGCAGCTGTTCCTCCAGCTGTTCCCACCCACACCCCTGGACCAGCCCCAAGCCCCAGCCCAGCACTTACTCACAGCACAGCACACAGTGACTGTACATCCTACAGCAACAGCAGCGCCACAGGAAGCACCCCTGTTGCCCCTGGCAACCCTATTACTCTTCAGCAAACCCAGCAGCCACCACCACCACCACAACAACAGCAGCAGCAACAGCAACCAGTGGGTTGTGGGACTTGTGGCTGTCACAACAACTGTGGCGGGCGAGGCAGTGGCAGCAGCAACAGCAGCAGTGCCCCCAGCTGCCAAGCACCCTTATTCTTCCCTGCCCACCAAATGGCAGCAGCAGCAGCACGGCAGGTGTTCAGCGTTCCTCCACCACTCTTCCAGATAACAAACCTGTGCAGTAACAGCTACCTCACCCAGGCCCAGCCTCCTCACCAGGCCAATGGTGCTGCCACTCTGCCCCCCTTCTTCACCGCCGCGCCGCCTCCTACACACCCGTCCCCCTACGGCCCCCTCCACTCTCACCCTCACAGCCATGCAGACGTGCCATCGCACATGCTGGGCACCCAAGCCGCGGCAGTGGCAGTTGCTGCAGCCGCAAACTACAACCTCCAGCAGCAGATGGCGCCGGCAGCATCATTCTGTCAACGTGTTTACCAGCATGTGTACCCAAATCCTCTGGGGATGCTTCCTGCTGCGACACTGGGCGGAGGCGGAGTCAATAAGAAGAATGGCAATCTGTCCTGTTATAACTGTGGTGTCAGTGGCCACTACGCTCAGGACTGCAACCAGCCCTCCATAGACTCCACGCAGCAAGGTAATGCAGCTACGCGGAACAGGGGGAAACAGAGGACCACTTAGTTTTTCTTTCCCAGAAGCCCAAACAGTCAGAGTTTTAAGTCGGTAAATTGCAGCTTTGGCGGGTTTCCCCCATCAGATCAGATTATTTGGCCAGAAAAAGCTGTACCACTGGATCACTCAGATTGTACCAAACAGCAGCAGTACGAGCCAAGTCTTGGTTATTTGTCTAGGATACCTGTATTGCACTGTGGTGGGAGTCAGGTGGAGTCAGGCTGTTAGAGTGTTCTTCCCTGGAACAAATCCTGGAGAGGAAAAAAAAAAGCAGACAAAATCAGACAGATAGCTATCATAGACAGTTTGTTTGCTTTGACTACACCTCTCCAACTAGATTCCATTTTCTCATGGTTAGACCATGGGAGAATGTTGTAGCAGCTCCTGGTTTGTGTGTTTATAGGTGCACAGCAAGAGAAACTCCTTACCTGGCCAATCTAAAAGCAACAAGCAAGCAAGGTGGGAACCACAAGCTTAGACCTATACATGTTGTATGTTTTACAGTGCTTTTCTAAAGAAAAATAAAACCGCAGCTTTTAACACGCTTTCCCCGCAGATCGTCATCATTGCACACACTTTAATTACCGAGCCCTGTTTGGGTCCTAACCCTAACCCTATCCACTCCGCTCATGGTTCCCATAGGAAAGCAAAGGAAGGCGTACATTTGCCAAACCAGTTAGTCCTCAACTTTGAAGTCTTTGAAAATTCTTCAAAGGACATTAATTAATGTCTCCTTTGTGTGGTTTTCAAAGTTCGTCTCAAGTATAGTTGCACATTGTTGCCAGTGACAGACATAAAACGGCCTCTAACAGCTACAGCTCTTACCAACAACAGTGAGTCCCCATGTTCCTGCAGAACAGAGGAAGCTTCGGGACAGCGGTACTGAAACTGCAGCCTGAGGGAACATTAAAGAGATCATTATCAGTGTGGTGCACCAGAGTGAGGTGAAAAAGATAAACTGGAGAACATACTTGGACAAATGCTACAAAGATCAAACGCATTATTATAAGTGTTTTTAATCTGTACCTTAGTTTTACGTGAGAAAAGACTTGAAGGATGAAGACGAACTAGTCGATCTGGTGGAAGCACATCTGGTTAACCTTTCCACCTCTGATAAGGAGCAGCGCTTCTGCCTCTTGGGAAAGTAGGTGGTGGGGCCTACCAGGGTTAGGTACCTGCAAAGTTTGAAAAGCAGAGTTTTGTCTTTAGTAAAGCACTGTAAAACCTCAAACGTGTTGTCTGTAGATGGCAGAATCAACAGGTTTAAACTGATTTTAAATAAATCGCTTTGCAGACTTTGTAGTATTTCAAAACATTGAACATTGTGACATGAAATAAAAAGCAACTCTGTCTAAAGTAAACAAGAACAAATACACATAAGGTTTAAGTTTTTCTAATCAAGATATCCTGACAGCATCACTGACCTTCATTTTTTTTTTTTTTAAAGATTATTATTTCCTCCACTGTCCACTGACGGTATATCCTATGTGTGTTTGGATACATCTGTGTGTGTCCATGTGGCTGCTTGTGTGTGTTTGGTGTTTTCATTACAGGTGGTTTCCGGTTAAAGTACGCAGCCTCCCACATTTCAGAAGCATTTGACAATGCGGACTGAAGAAGAGGGAGAAGACGGCAATGACGAAGAAGGAGAAAAGACTAAGAGTTCCTCTGGTCTCGTTTCTATAGTAACGGTCCTCTGTTCTTGCCCAGGCAATGTGTGTGAGCAGTGCACTAAAGCTTCTGTGTACTTCAGGAAAAAAAAAAAAAAAAAAAATCTCAAAAAGAAAGAGCGACCTGCCAAGGGCTCAGTGGACAAAGCCTAAGTACTTGTGCCTGAGAAAATCTCGTTCCCATGGAGATGATACACTGTCTCGCGCACACCAACAGTCCACGTGACTCCCGGTCCCTTCCCTTTCAGTTTGTTTTTGATATTTTTGCACTGAGGGTTGGAAACATTTAACTTATTACTTAATTATTAGGACGTTGACAGATTTGGGGGGAATTTTTTTTGTTTTGTTGTTACATTTAAAGCGGAGAATAGTCTCGACTCAAAAAAAAAAAAGGTTCTTCAACACTTATTTCTAAAATAGCATATTAATGCGTTTTCCGCATTATTACTGTTCACCTGGGATTTTACTGTCTGACAGAATTGTATAGCAGTTTTCAAAGATTTAAGACGAGAATCAAAACAGTAATGGATTTTATGTCTGTGTTAATTTTCAGTTTTGCTGTAAGTTTTGTGAATGTACACCTTCTCATTTAAGGAATCTGACTGTAACTAAATGTATGGAACTCATACATTTTTTGCCACTTGATATATATTTGGTTGGAAGTTAATTGCTGCTTTGTATTTTAATTTTAATTTTATTCTTTTACTTGGTGAAATGCACTATAGTGAACCAGGAACTGAAGTGCACTAAAACAGTCCTCACCACAACCACGTTGATGTAAAGATTCATTCATTTTCACTAGCAACAGGAAATAGCAGCGAATTAAACACTTTGACTGTTTTAGCATACTTTAGTACTACAGGTGTGAAATAGCTGTTTATGGCTAACGTTTTAGAGTGAGTGAGATCTAAACTAAAAACAACAGATACTTTAGAAATCCAACAAGAAGTCTAAAATCTTTCTACCCTCATCCCAGTTGAGTGAACTAACAAAAGTCTGCCCACTTCTCTATCAGTCGTCTACCTTAAACCTAAACCTTTAGTTTAAAGCCAATTCTAAATTCTCCTCTTAAACACAGAGAATACTAAAATCTAATGGCTAGATTCATACTCTCCTGAAGATGGCGCTATTGTACTTCTCTCTTACTCAAAACAGGACTAAAGGTTTTTAACCACTACTGGGAGAACTCTAAAAGGCCTCAGTTTGCTTCAAACAAACAATAATGTGTGGTCCAGCCACGTCTTTCAACAAAAAAATATGAAAAATGTTCTACCCATTCTGACTGACCTCGTTCTATATCACATCACATCACATATTTGAGTGTCATTTGTGTAAGTCGACTTACGATAGCTGCGCGGCTCCATCAGTCTCATCCACGCTTGACGCCATTTTTCTGTCACAACTTTGTATGGATGGTTGCAGGGCAGCTCGCTCTGTTGGAAGCTGACACCCCCCCGTTCATAAAGCAGGAACGATGATGTTTCCTAAACTGTGGCGAGAAGAGATTTTACAGGATGTTACACATTAGAGAAAAGTAAAGAGTCATAAAGTCAACAACTTCGTAATTATACAGCAACTTCTATCAAAAACACTAGCCACAAATATGCTGCTCGTACCAGACCAAGTCAGGCGGTATCAGCAGCAACGGCAGTCCCTGAACGTACTGCAAAATTTGCATGAGTGAATTTTTATTGCTCATGATTTTAGCATTTTAGCTTTGCTTTAATCCCACCCACTAAATGGAAACAGTCACGAATGAGGGCACAACATCAGGCCTGTCTGAATCAGAGTAAATCCCAGATGTGGGTGGTGAGTCACTGGTCAAACAAGGTTAGGTCTTGGTAGCCATAACAGTGCGCACTCTCAGACAGTCTCGTCTTAAAAGCATTCTCGCTGTTGTACTTGGTTGTAGCCATGAAAAATGGCAGAGGTCGGGGAAAAAAAAAAAAGATCTAGCCACTAACTCCACACACGGAACCCATTGCTGTGTGAAGCTGCTGTGAGAGTTTAGTAAAGTTAAAAACCAAAAAAAGTTCCCCATTTGAAGCATACTGATACTTTAACACAACAGTTTGGTATTGCTGGGCGCAGCTTCTTTGGGTCTCTAGAGAGGAATCAGACTGACAACCTTATATTTTTATACAAATTTTTGAATGTAGTACAAATATATCAGCTGTTGCCTTCGTGAGTGTACGAGATGGAGCAGTGGATCCAGCTTTAAATGACTTGGGTTGACATGTAAAGCCTGATCATTGAATTTTCATTCTGTTTCCACTTGACTTACAGATTTATAAACAACACACACACACATATTTCTTAAAGAGTTAACAGTTTAACAGCTGGTTCCATTTTAAGCCTAAAGAACACTGAACACTAAGGAAGGCAATATCTGACGTTTTCTGTACTTCTTAAATGAATGAAACAGTTTAGTTTTAATTGCTGAACCAATATTTGATTTGTAGGAATGAGCTCATTAACATTCTCTGAGTGTTTTTTTTTTTAAAAAAGCTATTTTGGGAAACGTTTGAAATAATGAATGGGACACTGTGTGTGAGAATATGGAGCCCCAAAGTGTTAAAGTAGTATAAAATACATGAAACAACAGAGAAACTGTTGAAACTTAACTGGTCCTGAAATGTTATTTCATTGTTCTTATTTTGAGATTTCAAAATGAGAGTTTTAATTTCATAACGAAATCTTTTGAGTCCCCCTTTTTAAGCCAAACACACCCGGCCCCTGTCCTTTAAGCAAGCTCAACACCTGCTGCCAGATTTAGCCTGTTAGCATGTGTTCGCTGGAGCAACAACAAAAATTACCAAGGTCATTTTAGAGTCAACTATCAATACACTGACACTAACACCTCCTTTTAATTATTAGCCGGCTGGTCAAGCAATGGCTTAAAAGCTAGAGAGGTTTAGTTAGTGTGTCTGTTTATTTACAGCAGCTTCATAGTTGATTCAGAACTTGACATTGTTGATGCTCTAGCTAACAGGTGCTAATTGGCAAAGTCTGGCAGCAGCTCTTGAGCCTTAGACTTTTGAATGAGGGGTATGTGTATTTATATACGATAACATAAAAATGATGTCCAATAAAACTAAGCTAATTCTAAAAGAAGATAATGATTCATGCTTCTTATTATTTATTTCATATTGGACACTTTGGGGCTCCATAAGGATTTAACAGTTCTCTTGACAAAATAAGTGAAAGACAACAAGATAACATTGAACATCTCATAGCCTGTTGGAAGCGAAGTGTGACCTGTATGAGCGTCTGTGGGTGTTTCCTGTCCTATCTGAAGACAACAAAATATGTTGACTTTTTTTTTTTTTTTTTTTTAATTGAACAATAACGTTTTTTCTAAGCAGCCATTTCTTCTCAGTGATGTTCTCAAGTGTTTAAAGTTACTATAGTTTCTCTTAATTGTGTGTTTGTGTCTGTGTGTGTGTGTGTGTGAGAGAGAGAGAGAGAGAGAGACTCTCAGGCTGCTCTTTTGTGGACACTCTGCTTGTTTTTGACGACCATTACTGCTCAAACTACTGTCAGTGCATGAGGTAAATATAAATCTATGCATACACAGTTGTTTTGTTTTTTTTCCCTGAATGCTTAAAGTGACTGCCAAGGAGATACCAGTGGTGGAGACTATGAGATATTTAATGTACATCTGTAAAGGATGAACTCCTGTTCAGTTCTGGATCCAGAGATCATAAGCAGTGACCACATGTGGACCAGTCACACCTTTGTGTGGATGAAAAGTGAAGTCCAGTGTATATATACTGAGGATGCACCAAACAACCCAAGTGTAGTTTCGTTGACCGTTTGATGGTTTAAAAAAAAAAAAAAACAATTTAAAAAAAAAATGCTGTACTGTACATTTGCAAGGGGGTCACTCTGCTGCCACCCTCAGTTGTAATGTTTACTCTACTCTTTGATATCTATGTACTGGAAAGGTCAAATATATTTCTAGAGCGGAATTTGGATTTTATGCAAATTGTTGATCTGTTTTTTTTTTTTTTCCTGTAATTAAAAGCAATAAATATAAAAATGGAAAGTGAATTTGTCCTGACTCCCTTTTTCGAATACGAGACGCGAATAATTTACTTTTGGTTTATGGTAAAAATTGAACTGCTTTTTTCATATAAATACATATTTGATTTTCATTTTTAAATTACAAAAATGAATACTGACCTACAAGCTGTGTTTCACGGTCAAAGAGAGATGAGCAAAATCCAACACCAGTGTTTGAAAGGAAAATCAGAAACCAAAAGAAACATGGACCGGTTACATACCTTAAGCTGTCGATTGTTCATTGTGCACTAAATGAATGTAAATTACCGGCAGCCTGAAAGGCACAAAAAGAAAAGAAATCCCAAACATTACAGTTTAAATTGTGAATATTGCCAATAAATTGGCTAAATTGATGGATGTGTAATTCATTACACCCGTGAATATGATCCACCACCAGTGACTGCACCACACAGCAGACATTCTTTCAGAACAACAGAGTGAACCTCATGGCTTTGTGACTGTAATTTGATCCTATAGGACTATTTGAGTTTTGCCTAAAAACGGCTGTAAATCGCCTTCAAGAATAGACCTTTGATGTTTCTTGCAGCTGGCACCACACTGGCGAACAGATGCAACTTACAACATTCAATTACAACTTTTTCAAAACCTCTTTATTCAAATTATCAGAGCACTTTGAAGCTACATTCGCAGGAGCAAGCAAGAATCTCCTGTATTTTTAAATAGAAAATATAGTAGATAAATACCTCCAAACTTTGACTAAACAGACATATGAAAATATTTTTCAGGATCGTCAAGCAGCTACACGTGACACATGAAAGCCACTTTCACATTTTTGTAAATAACCGGTGCCAAAATATCTCTGATAAATGTGTGAAACAAACTGATATATAGGCACATCAATGCTTTGATAAACCATAAATATTACACTTAGCTGAACAATCTCACTGAAATGGGTGGTGATAACTATAACAAAAGCTTTTCAAGTGTGTTCAACTCCTGTTGTTCTGTAGTGAGTCTATGAGACACTTGTTGTACTCAGCCACTTGATGAGAGACGTTCTCGGCAACTGAGGCGTAGTCGCTCTCCTGGGATTTCGAAGCGATGACTAATGCTGCAGTTAAGGAAAACGACCACAGTGAAACCGATGAACGGCTTTTAAAGAGACCACTCACACTGAGCTGTTGTTATCACTGGAGATGAGGAGCAGCATCACTCAGCTAACAAGCCGATAAAGACACGGAAGGATACACTCTTTCATCACAAAGTTGTTCTGCTCCAAGTGCTGCCACTTCCTCTCCAGGTTAACCAGCTGAAGGAGCACAAAAAAAACACAAGATTAGCATGTGCAGAAAATCACCAGTTTGTAACTACAGGACATGCTGAAGTGCCCTGCTCAAGAGCACTTCGACACCCCATGCATCCCATAATAAGCTCAAAGTAAATGTAAAGTGTGAAATGCTCTGACCTGAGTATGAGTCTCGTTCTCTTTCAGTTTGGTCTTCAGTGCTTCGCATTTCTGGTTCATCTCCTCCAACAGCTGCTTGAAAGAATCCCGACGCTGAGTCAGCGATACGCGGTCCTCCTGCAGTCTCTGCAACACAGGAAGGAACACATGGTTGGACTTTAGTTTAGTCGCCTTGGCAAAACAGAAAGGGATTGTTTATAGTGCTGTTTCTGATTAATCTGATGGGGGGGCTGATACCTCCAACTAAAAACAAATATACCTAGAAATATAAAATGCAGTCCATAGCTGCAGATGTATATAACACAACACATCTGTACTACTTTGTTTCTCAGTGTAGCATCATCCGTGTCTCCAGCATGGCCTGTGTTACCTTCTTCTTCTCCTCGGCCGTGTGTCTCAGGGTGTCCAGGTCTCGGTAGGTATGCAGCTCAGACTCCATGGTGCCGATGCGCTCCTTCAGGCTGCTCAGCTCTCCTGTGATCTTCCCCTCCAGCTGCTGCATCTTCTCCAGGTTCTGCTGCAGATGATGGGACTCTGGATGGTTAAAGGGAAATTTAATAAGTGTTTACTTGTTTGGCATGTTTTTCAAGGTAGGTTTACCTTTACTGAAGCTGTAGAAGTGTGTGTGTGTCTGTGTTTGTGTGTAGTACTGACCTGTCGTCAGTCCCTTGGCGGTGCTCTCTGATCGGACCACCGCAGTCTCTTTGCTGACCAGCACTTCCTGCATGTTCCTCAGTTCGCTGGCTGTCACTGTATCCACCTGATGTAGCCGCAACATGTTCTATACACACACACACATACACACACTTAGTCTTCTCTACCACCCGGGTATTTTTTTTGTCTGTCTCCACCTGCTCCATCTCTTTATCCTTCCTTCTCTCTATTTACTCCATCACTTCTTTCTGGCTTCCTTACTCTAATATTTACATTCCTTCCCTCTGTCTTACTTTCTGCTTTCCCGCTTTCCCACCTCTCCCCCTCCTCCTCCTCCTCCTCCTCACCCTGCTGCAGTGTTCCAGGAGGGAGACGATGTTCTCCTGGCTCTGTGTCATCTTCTCCTGCTCCTGAGCCCTGGACTCCTCAAATGACTCCAGGAACCCTGAAACAAAGGAAGGAAGTCGCTGCCACTTAGTACCAGCTGCATGTTATTACATCTACACCAACATCTGGTCACGCAGATACATTAAAGCTTTTCTGTGCAGGACTGAAAAATATTCGGACTCTGGTGACTCCTGGTGGCTGCAGCCAAAAAGGCACCGTGCAGTGAATGTTTCCATAACACAGTATCTGCATCAGCCTTCATGTTCCCATATTAGTTCAATCATTTTTTTAAAAACAAGTAATTTTAATAATGTTTATACTGATTATTGTCTTTGGAGACAAAACAGAAAAATTCAACTTACGGTCAATTTCCTCCTCTTTCCTCTTCAGCTCCCTGTATTTCTGTTGACACTCCCCTGATGGACAACAAAAAAAAAAAACGAATCTGAAGAAACTCACAGTCTTTGATTTGTTTATGAAAAAAAAAAAAAATCCTATTAGTGAAAAGTATGGAAAGTCGGAAAGTCTATGTACTGGGGAAAGAAAATCACATAATGAGAAACAAGGCCGACTCCTGTAACAGCCCTGTGAATGCAAAAGGTAATTTAACCTTAATGTACTTAAAACTGGATAAATGTCAAAGCAGCTGGGAACTACATCCAGGAAAAAAAGCTGCCCTGCATTGTATGAGATGCTAAAGTTAAAACATAAATTCAAAAAAAAAAAAAAAAAAAAAAAAAAAAAGAAATTTAGGCTGAGAGCCGTCCTGCAGTGTGTTACCCTGAGCTTCCTCTGAGTCCTGCTCCAGCTGCCGCATCTCCTCTGTGATTTGCCTGGTCCGGTCTCTGATCTCTGTCAGCCTGAACACACAGACACACACACACAATATACACACACATCATTACACAAAAGAAAAATACGTTTCAAATTTTCAAGCAACTAATTAGTTCGTCTGAATACGTACTGTCTCTCCATGCTGGCGATTTCCTGGTTGTCCTCCTTCACCTGGAAAGAAGGACATTTTGAGTTTATCTCCAATGTGTCTGGTTTCTGGAGCTTCAAACTACATCACATGGTCTTAACAGAGGACTGGGAGATGAAGTTGAAAGCTCTGGAATAAGCTAGTGAGTTAACCTTAAATTATTATTTTTTTTTTTTAATCAACAACAAAATATTGTACGTTTGTTGCTTTATATAAGATTGTCAACTTAAAGTCACGTGTTTGTGACGTCGTCCCTTCGCTGGCTGGTTTGTGAAGCTGACCTGTTTGAATAACTTCTCTCTCTCCTCCTGGGGTGATCCCAGGCTCTTGTGCTCGGCCTCCATGGCGTCACGCTTTGCCTCACGCGCTGACAGAGTCTCAAGAAGCCGCACCACTTCCTGTTTTATTTGAGAGTGGGCCAGCTCCTGCACAGAGCAAAATATCAGATAAAACACCTTATACTACTACTCCTATTGTTCCAGATCTCTGGGTTTATTGATATCTTTCATACTTTGGCTGGAATGACTGGGTAACAGGTATGAAATTACATGCTATGTGGTATTAAAAATGTTTACACTTTAACTTGGTGAACCCAGCAGAAACACTTCCTTTCCTCTACACATTAACCCTTCCTTTAACATCTCTTCTCCTCCCTTCCCGTCTCTTTTTAATTTAACTCACTGCATCACAATCCCGTTTCCTGGTTGTCAGAATGTCCAGCTCCTCCTGGAGGACAGTCAGCTCCTGCAAAACAAAAGAAAAAAAATAAATAAATAAATTTAAAAAAAGAGAGGAGAAAATGAAAAAAAGGACATAAAGGACATTTATTTTACATGGTGCTACAGTATTATCAATCACTGCAGTTCCATGAAAAAAAAAAGTTCCTAAAAGAGTAAAGCTAGAAGTAATAGTTCAAAATGTTGATTACTACAATAGCATCATGACAGTATTATCCATGTTATACCAATACAAATGAAAGAGCAGTATTAGAATTAGGATAAAACTACAGTTGTACCTGTTGTAGTTCCTCATTGGTTGTTGCCATGGTGAAATACTTCTCTTGCTTTCCGGTCGGCATTGATTGGACAACCTCGTCAGCAACCCGCCTTTCCCTCCTTATCTCCTCTTCGATTGCCCTGACAGCCTCCTCTCTTCTGCGGAGCAAACACACAACAGGGCGAAGATGTTTAAGTTTCCTTTTTTTTTTTTTTTTTTTTTTTTGCTTTGCCTTAATTACAAAATAACATGGGGAGAGAGAGAAGTGTGGAATAAATCACTCAGGTCAGATTCAAACCCAGAACATACATGTGATAAGATTAGATGGACTAGAGAAGACGCTAGAAAGATGAAGGAAGGATACAAGGATCAAAGGGTGGAGGGGATAAACTGAAGGAATGAAGGGAAAATGCTTACAGTATATCCTTGCTTTCTTTCTGCTGCTGTTGTCTGTCTCATTTCCTTTCCCACTATCTAAAACTCCCCTGCTTCTTTCCTTTTCCCTTCTTTCCAAATTCCTCTCCTACCTCCTTACTCATTGCGGTAAATTCTTCTCCCTTGCTTTCTTTACTCCCTCCCTTCAATCTTCAAACACAGAACAGGTTACTGTCATTAATCCTGTTCATTAATGTGCATTATTATTACATTTCAGATGAGAGGCATCTCCAGCGAAAAGCTTAAAGACACTTCTAACCAAAGTAAGAAAGAAAGGAAGAAGGGAGGACAGATTTCACCGGTCATAAATAGCTCACTCGCAGGAACAGTGTATGTCAGCCTTTGGGTTTTACAACACAGACCAAAGTTCATTTGCTGTGCTTTCTGTGCCAGGCTGACAGGTGATTTACAGTTCATCTTACTGCCAGCAGAAGTACAGGTAAGAGTCTTCAGTTACTTTTCATTAATATATCACAGCCACAAATACGACAAAACACATTAGTAGATTTGTTAATCCATGCTATGTATATACAATTATCAAATAATAATCAGGACATAAGGTTTTCATCACCATTGCCGTGCAACAGTTCGTCTTCATATCTCTCAGGGGAAACAAATACTTATCTTGACCATGATTAATCAGATTAAGGTTAACAGTTTGATCACAGTGTTGATTTGGTTCTGTGTAACGTCCATTCACAATTATACAAGTTTACATGAGGTTTAATACTCCGGTTAGTGCCCAGACAACGCGTGGCAGTCCACAGGATAACACACTGTACGTGCATGGAAATAAATTTGAAGGACTTCAAGGGTTTGTAATTTACAGAGCGCTTTAACTTTACGCCCTGCTGCTGACAGTGACAATGGTTCAGTGAAAACTGCCAAACATCACTTAGGTCCATCTTCTCAAACATGAGGATTTCTTGCTTTTCTCTAAATGACATCTTTGTCAGGGACAGATCTTCATGTGTTACTACAGACTGCTGTAAAACCAAAGTAAGCCATGTCAACAATTCACCTTGGGCTCAGGCATTTTTCACTGTATCCTGACATTTTACAGACTAAAGTATAAATAATCTGTGAAAACAACTGTTTGCCGCTGCCCTGAAAAAGAGAAGTATAAAAGATTAACAGTAGTTCTTTTATTAAATTATGAGAATTGTTAATTGATTGAACACAACTAAATAAATGGCGATAAACTGCAACCAACTTAGCAATAAATAAGCCAACTGGAATTAGAAAGAGAGAATCTGTGGTGTGTTTTACTCATAAAGCTCAACTCCCAGTGAAACTCAGTGTTGCTTTCAGTGGTAAAGCTGCAGAACAGTAGGTTTTAATGACTTACAGGCTAAGATATTTGATTGTTTTAGCAGGCAAACTTCTCAGCATCCCAGGGAAAACAGAGGAATCTGTAATAAGTATTGGTTACCCATCATGTTTTCTATTTGTGTCTTTTAAGGGTAGCATGATGCAAAGGTGGCAGCAACCTCTCCTACTGCTGTGTGCGACCGCAGTGGTAGCCATGAATGTCCTGGGATATATGGCTGAGGCAGCAAAAGAGGACACACTGGTATGAACATTTTTATTCTTTAACATTTCTGAAGATGTGGATCATACAATTACAATTTATGTTTCATGTGTTCTAATGGTGTCCATGTGTTTATTCACATTGTTTATCTGTAGTAATAACTGTCCATCCATCCATCAGGAGGTAAAGAACTTCACCAACAAGCTTCTGCAAGTCATTCCTCATAATGGCAACAGCTCCTCTGTTGTTAAGCTGATCATTGACGGGAACCTGATCACTCTGAATGAGGGGGATCAACATGCCCTGGCTAGTTATCCCACCCTGGTAGAACTCAACACGGATGCTAACCGGGTGAATGAAGTACCAGCCAAGTTCTTCTCTGTGGTACCACACCTCAAAGTGCTAACTCTGTCCAGGAACAACATCAGCCGGTGAATAAGACAGCAAATAAAACCATTAGCCTTGTCCAGTCCCACACAGTATTAGATACTAATGTCATGTCCTACATGTGTCAGGTTCAAGTTAGCTAGATCTAGTTAGCTAAATCTCTGACTGTGAGATGAGGGAATAATATTGTTCCACTTGATAAAACCTGAGAGAGTGATCCGCCTCAGTACTATTCCAGACTTATACAACTAAGTAAGGCAACATACTTCCAGTAATTACTTCAACTGATCTTAGAACTGTTGTTACAGCCTGGATCCCGAGGCTTTCTTTGGCCTAGATGTCCTGACAGAGCTGGACCTGTCCCACAACCTGCTGACAAGTCTTCCTGCACAGCTTCTCAGAGGGCTAAACAATCTACAGGTAAAAACCACTTTGGGCCAGGTTCTTTTCAATTCAAAAGAAAAGACACACAACACACCTGTAAACCTGGCCAGGTAATGAGGTTTTCCATCAGAAATGTCATTGTGAGAAAAAGGTAATTATTAATCTTTTAACCTGATCCTGATACCTGTCCATCTGGTCCCATCAGGTGCTGAAGCTACAAGAAAACCCCTGGAATTGTTCCTGCCCACTGCTGATCGGCATTGGAGAGGTCATAGCAGCAAATGTTAGCATTGGTAATAATTTCAATTACAAAGCTTTAAGGTTTAGCAATATATTGACTTGTGACTGACTTATCCAGCCTGGTTTAGCATTCTCAGACTACCTGCTTAGCTTTAGGGCTCAGTATTTATCTATGGGAGGGTAAAAATTGGATAAAACCCTTTTCAGTTAAAACTGATGAGTGAGCCTTATGATATAAGATATACACAGCTGGTCTGGTGGTCTCAAGTTGACCTCCAATGGTATCCATCATTTGCAGTAATCTTATGTGTGACCTACAGGTGAAGAACTAAAAGCGTACTCTGCTGACTAAGGTCACACTACATGTCTCTGTCTGGATCAGTTCCTCCAAAAAAACACTGTGACCACACCAAGACCCAAACACAGCTAAGACCAGTATTTAAAAATCATGGGTTTTCTCTATACTGAAGCAAATGCCTCCAATGTTTGCCTCTGACAAAATTTAAGAACAGGACATTAAACCTCCTCATCTAAGTGAATGTTCATTAATTAAATTACTTCTTTATATGATTGTCTGTCTCTACAGGGGGACCGCGAGTCACCTGTGCTTCTCCAGAGAATCAGGCTGGAAATGATGTTTTAGAGGCAACAGCTGGGTGTTACCCAACACAATCACCCACCTCCTCTACAGACCCACAAAAACCACCAACACGTGTCAACTCCCAACAGCCTTGGGGTTCGTCCACTATGCTGAAGACCACACTGTCGTCAAGCAAGAACCACAGCATAAGCAAAGGTAGTTTTCTTATTCTTGATCTGTTCTTTTATAGGTCCATGAGCAAATAGAACATAACAAGCTTAACAGAATGGCCTCTCCTCCCTATCTCCCCCTTCCAACCCCAAACAGACCAGACCCCTGTGCTTGGCAACACATGGAAGTTCACAGCATGTGTTGCAGCCTTGGGCCTAACTACATGCATGCTCATCGTATGCGCCATCAAGGGACCTTCCTGGTACAAGCTTTTCCACAACTACCGTCATCGGCGGCTAGACCAGGAGGAGGATGAGGGGGAGGACACTGTGTCAACGGTCTTCTCAGAGAACGGGAGATACCTCAACCATCAGACATTCACTTTCCAGCAAGAGAACTGGCAAACAGAGGAAGAGGAGGAGGAGGAAGATGGGTATTTTGAGGATCCATACATTAAGAGGGAAGAGTGACATGCAGGAGCGGGGAATTTAGCTGAGCCATGACGAAACACACTGCAGCTTCAAACACAAGAAGAGGAGGCAACTTCTTCTCGCAAAGATGAAATCTGTTTCTTGTGTCACACCTAAAATCTAGGTGTATAATATGGGCTGTTAATAAGCACAAACCAGATTGTAATATTTTTTTCGAGCTTGTATTTCTTACAGCTTAAGGAGAATTGGGGGGGGGGGCAATCCTAGGCGACTCTGGGCAAGAAGTGGGGGATACACCCTGAACAGTCTATTACAGAGCTGATATATAGAGACAACCATTCACGCTCACATTCACACCTATAGACAATTTAGATTCGCATATTAACCTAATCTGCATGTCTCTGGACTGTGGGAGGAAGCCAGACTACCTACAGGGAACCTACGCTAGCTCAGGAAAAAGATGCAAACTCCACACAGCTGGCGGATTCCAACCGACAACCTTCTTAGCGACAGTGATAACCACTGCACCACCGTGCCACCCGACATTTACAATATTATTTAGCCTATTTATGTTTTTTAGCACTGCTAAATGCTATCAGCCTAAGAGGAAAAGGGCTGTCTTGGCTCTATGGCTACTACTCTCAGTGTTGTGGCGTTGGCGATTAAAGCTATTTCTACTTTTGTACTTCATGTTACTCTGCAGCATTACATCAATGCAACAACAATGCCACAAATATGAATTAAAAACTTGCATAACATTTAAGCCCTTGGTCACCGTAGAATTCCCTGTTCCTGGCAAACAAATCAAACCTAATACTGTGACATAAACCACACGCAGGCACGTGGCCTTCTGCAAGATGTGCACATGAGATGTTATGCTGAAAACAAACAAGGCCTTAGCACACATGAATGTATTTTTCATATATGTAAATGTTTGGAATAAAACACAGCTACAGACAGACGGAAGTAGATATAGAATAAAATTTTCAAAACTTATTTCTGAAACATGAGAGGAAATATTTAGAGCCGCTCATGAGGATCAAAATGATCTCTGTGATCAAAGATAGGTTATTAAATCACAGTGGGTTAGTAGCTGCACTCTGCTCGCACGAGGATACTGAAATTCAGTTTGAACAAATCAAGCAAACCAAAGATTTACAGGAGAGAAGGTGCAAGGCAGCTTACTCCACCCAAGTGACAACTTACTAAAGGTGACGTGTTAGTTCAGTAAAGACAGACAGCTAAGCACCATTTTGAAAAAGCTCATATCAAAATTCTCATCAAAATTCATATTATATTAACGGATCCAAAATAGTGTACATCCAATTGTTTACTTTAAATGGAACTGCAACTTAAAATGGAAAATAAAGCAGGAGACGTGACCATATCAAAGAAGAAATTTCATTAGTTGAGCACTGCCCAGAATAAGTGATTAATCATTAAAATTAGGACTGACTATTTTTTTGGCAAAACCATTATTTTTAGAAAAGCCAACACTAAATACACATTTAGGGAGCATGATTTCCCAACATAATCCTCTGTACAAATGCTCTCACGCAATTTGATTGTGTTTAAGAGAATGCAACAACAACAGACACAATTAAAACTTCCACCAAATACTTACTCCCTCCTCTCAGTGAAGATGCTGTAGATGCTTTCAGCCTCACTGTCATTCTGGGCTTTCAGCTGGGACCGAGGAGAGGAAGGAACACAGGAGCAATGAGAGGGTGTTCTCATTATATTTTCACCAAGGAACAGGTCGGTTCATTTCTTTTCTTTTTTTTTTTCTCAAAATCAGCCTGAATCACTTCTTTGATTTACATTACATTGTATACTTACAAAGTTGTAGTCATTTATCATTTCCTCCATCTCTGTGTTGGTGTTGAGCTTGTCCACCAGCTGGAAATACAAATAAAAGAAATTTACACTAAATTCATGGTAGCTATCAGCAGGACTCATTAAGTGACTTTTTTGAACACCCTGTAATATATCAGACACACAGTGTTCCAGAATATACTTAGCAACCTTTCAAGTATACAGACTTAAATAGTCAAACATTTACCATTATATAGCCAATGAGCTGGAAGATTTCCTTCTCGGTCTGTAATCTGTTTCAGTTTGTCCACTGGTGTTTGCATACTTGATTTTTACAGTCACTGTGAGTCATTATGGACTTCTGATTCAGCTAAATAGCTAAAGTGTAAAAGAGTAGTTCTTACAATTGCTTGTTTGTAAAGTCCAGGATGTAGGAGCTAAGGATATTTTCCAGCAGTGACTCACTGAAAGCAATTATAGACAATTACAGCCGTTTACCATGTTGTAGTCAGCGAGCTGGCCTTGTAAATCCTTAATCTCTGCAGCCAGACCTTCAGCTCTGAGGGGGGAAAAGAAAAATAAAAAAAACAAAGGGCTGGTCATTTGGGGATTTTTTTTCCATGCTGTTATCAAAATAAAAAAAATGTGCAGTGTCAACACAAACTAGTAAATGTACCACTCACCTCTTCTCATAGGACAGGTAGACAGAGTTCTCCTGGTTGTAGTTGTCAATCTCTTTGTGCAGTTTGCTGGTCTCTGTGGTCAATTCGTTGATCTTACTCCTGCAGGAAAACATTATTCACTTTTAAATGGACCAATATGTACCGATAGGGAGTTTAAGAAATGGTTCCTGCGTAGGGTAAAGTAATACTAATAAGAGCTTAACACGTTTTACATCCAAATTTTAATTTGATTTTCTCTCTTTGTGGGACCCATCAACAACATAGCCTTTAAGACAAGGAAAGTTAACTGCTACTATATTCTGATATCACAGTTTTATAACCCACTACTCAGCTCAACTCATTGTCCTTAATACTGTAATGTTACGATTCTTATTTCAGTCTGTTCTGTAACAGTTTTTCCAAAGTCTTCATTTCCACAAGACAGTGTGTGCATTGTCTGCTGCCACCGCTTTATCACTGAGTAAAAATATATTTGGTGGAAGGTGTATATAGATGTGTAGGATGTATATGTGTATAGATGTTACCTGAGAAGTCCCAAGTAGTAGGACTTATCCAGAATTTGTCTCTGAGGTCCTTTTGGGGACAGAAGAAGGAACAAGTTTGTGGAGAGAAAGAGGGAGAGAGAGGTGAGACTTGTATTGATGTAATGCTTCTTTTGACATGCCTCACAGTAGCCAGCACAGTCCAGCACTGATCCATGAAAACACAAATCCTCCATGTTCAAAGAACACATTGATGTCACTTAAAAACCTGCCTTTCATGCCGGTCTTCATCCCACTGAGCCCCTGCTGGGTGACAGGTCTGTCGGTCACTTTGATTGGGGCTGACAGGACTCCAGGGGCGGCGATCCCACCCCTCATACCAGGATGACCACTTGTACCTGGAATCATCTGTATTGAAAATGAAAGAATAAAACTCCATAACACCTAGGGACAGGTGCTGCAGGGTAACAGCTAAACAAAAGTGACATGACTTTGAAAAACTGAAAATGCTTTTTTCTCACAGCAATGTCTTTCCAAAAAAAACAAAAAAAAAACTGTAAGCACTTTGCCCTCAGATTATCCAGTTTTAAAGTTAAACTAACTTATTATTATGAATTTGGAATTTAAAGGTTAAATAAGTTCAACCAAAGCACAGATTCCACTGTAACTGGTCCCACATCAGTTTTCATGTCAATGTTAGATTAAAAACAAAAGAAAAGAAAAAGATAATCAAAGGCCACGGCACTCAGAGTTACTTTAACTTAATGAACTGCTCTGAGATGCTGCTCTGACTTTAGCAGAACACAATCTAAAGTTTAGAGAATGACATTTTGAGTATTGGTTTTCACAAAGTTTGCTGCTTCAGTGTTAGATCTTTATGTCAGATGTTACTATAGTATAGTGAAATATAATCACAAGCATTTCACAAGTGTTAAAGGCTTTTATTGACAATTCCATGAAGTTTATAAGAGTCAATATTTGCAGTATTAACCCTTCTTCTTCAAGACCTCTGAAATTCACCCTGGCATGCTGTCAATCAACTTATGGGCCACATCCTGATTGATGGCAGCACATTCTTGCATAATCAACGCTTGGAGTTTGTCAGAATTTGTGTTCATTTTCAAAGAGGGACTTTGCAATTAATTGCAATTCATTTTATCACTCTTCATCACATTCTGGAGTATATCAATAAAAATTGAGGCAATACAGTTTGTGGAAATTTATATTTGTGTCATTCTCAAAACTTTTGCCCACGGCTGTACTCACAGGATGAGTTCTTGCATCTAAAAGCAAAACTTCACCCACACTGTGGTTTATTTACCCCAGTTGCGACACGTATAGCTGTGGGAGGAGGTCGGACCGCTGTTGGGGGTCTTCCAGCCCCAGGGATCACAGATCCACTGCGGCTCATTGGGCGGCCCATGCTTGAGGGAGGCCTCTGGCTCGCCATGATGCCTAAAATATAACGACAATATGGACATATTAACTAATATTAGCTTGTGAGGCACAACCAGTCACACAACAATTACACTTGCAGAACTGATGCCAAGATATTATCTGTATTTGGGTAACCGTGGTTTTCTTGTTAAGCTCGGCATACCGAAGATGTGCGATGCTACTCATTAGCTTAAATCACCGGCGTTAGCTTCCGAAATGTTTGCACGTCAATTGTATGTTAACCTTGTTAGCCACGGCGTAAGCGTTGGCAATGTAGGGTTAAATTACAGCAAAGCTATCTGTAACAAACATTCTAACGTGAACTATCGCTAAACTCGGTTGTTTTGAATCTGTACTGTTGGGACTTGTTAGCTATCTAGCTTATGTTACCAAATGTTATCACCATTAGCAAACATTAGCATTAACGTTAGCTGGTTGCCGGGGAATAACGTACATAAGCTAACTTCGTATCTGAAACAAAACTCCTTTGCGGTCGTTTTCGTCAAGAGTATAAACAGAAGAGGCTGTTTATTTGTTTACCTTATTTGAGAAAAATATCAACGAACGGTAAAAGAAAGCTAAAAGAAAGAAAGCCAGCAACTTCGAATGATGTTGACAGTAACCCAGTAACCGTCTTCTTCTTCGAACATTAGAGGGAGAACAGAGGTTAAAACGCGCACTTCTGCCCCCCACCGTCCAAAAGAGGATATTACATGCGAGTCAGTAGGTGAGTTAAATATTCTGTAAATTCTCCTTCATGGCTGTAATGAGGCTTTTGATAGGGTTGGTTTGTTATTAAGCATTTGATTGGTTCATGATAAATATCAGGTCCTGTAATGTAATGAGGATGTAAGAGTGGCGCTTAGTAGCTGTTAATCATAATTAACAGTATGTTGAGATATTAGGGCTGAGATTTCAGATTGAGCAGACTTTCTGAAATGTGTGATAAACCCTTGATAACTGATCTCTCCAATAACAACTACAGATGAACGGATTTACTTGTCGATTCAGTTGGTGATAGAGAAGGGCCACAGTGCATATGCATGGGGCCCACATTTATGTGCTATACCCTTGAAGATTTGCCCCTTTTTACCTAAAACCTATAAAAAAGGACTGGTTTCCTAAGTTAAAAACAAACAAACAAAAAAAGAATCATATAGATGGCAAAAGCATGACACACAGTTTGGCCTATACTATATTTATACCAAAATGGTTGGTATATTGTTAAAAAAAAACAAAAAACATGTAGACTATCAAAAAAAGTGTAGTAGCTTTTTTTTCAGGCTCCACTAGAGGTCAGTGCCTGTCTTTGTTTCTACATATAACACATAACTTCCACTGAATTCAGACTTTATAGCATCTGGATTTATTTTTAGGTTATTTAGGTTTTCATAAAACGCATATATAACAAAAGCTAACATCTGTGACAGTACAGTGGAATATTACATAATGTAACCTGATGAGGAAGTCGAATAGATGTTTTTTCACTGCAGACATTTTGACAAATAATTGCTGATAACATTAACAAAGGTGTCTCAGCTCCAGGTGTTTGTGGCTCACTGGGAGCCCTATCCTATCTACCGTTAGCAGCTAATTAGGACGGATCAATGTACATCATTCTTTTAGAATATAGAATATGGAGCCCACTGAATACACCACTGTGGTCCACTTCTGGAACAGAAGAAAGTTAAACATAAATGAGAGTTTTAGTCTGTTTTATTTCATGTTTAATAATCACATCACTAATTAACAAGTAATCACAATAAACACTTTTCTTTTCCAAACCAAAAAATAAAATTCAAATTAATGAAAAAAAAAACAAAAAAACACAAAAAACAATGAGGAGGTTCTGCAAATGACATAGTAAGTCAACCTAACACATCCCATTGTTGTTTTTCAGCATGCTCTGCAGGTATAGTAGGTGTGTGTTAGCTAGTGTTACACTTGCATGTCTGGTATGAGTACAGTAGCAGTACATGAAGCTCTACAACGCTCCTTGGATAGATTACTGAGGAGCATTAATTACACAAGCCAAACCTGGCAGCTACAGTTTATCTTCTTAACCTCAAACGAAGATGTGTTAGGGTCTTGGTGTGTGTGTGTGACTCTCCAGGGCAGGTTTGCTGCTCTTGAGTGCAATATGTAGCGGCCAATATATATTGATATGCAGTACTCCCAAATTATAGGCCCGTACATAGACCTCTAAACTTAGTTGCCTGCTTGAACAAGAAACTGCCTGTGTCCACTGTGATATACAACATCATGTGATACTGGTGCATTAGCTTCAGTCGCATTTATCATAGTTCTTTTATCATATTAACCTACAGAGGTCAGTGTATCCTGAAAGCAAAGTTTAGGAGCTAATCAGAACATTATTTTCATCTTTTAAGACTGGGTTTGTGGGGCATGATATATTAGTGTGTACGCAAAAACGTGAGCTATAACTTTTTGTTAAAACTGTCTTGAATTAATTGAGCTTTATGTTGCCAGTTCGATGTTTCTAAATCAAGCACCTTAAAGAAAATCTGCTTGTATGAGATTTTAAAGACTTTCTGAGAGTTGTATTTGGGTTCAAATCTCACGTGCTTGGAGAAAGTCCACGATACAGTCTGAGAAAACTGGCTGTCACAAATCAAAAGATTAACCCCTTCAACCATGAGTGCGCAACCATCACGAGGCTACAGGAACACAACGATAAATACATATACAAAAGTGTTGCGTCTTTAGTACAATATATCTCAAAAGACATTCTTTCACTTCAGTGGCCCCTTTCGAATGAAAAAGGCAGACCTTTTTAATTTGTCATACTAATAATCAGAATAATAGTCATAATAGTCATGATAAAACGTTTCTTCCCCTTAAAACCATTAAAGGTACATGGACACAGAAGCTGTTCTGAACAACCTTGAACCCCCCCCACCAACCCCACCCACTGTCCCCCTGATGCTGTTGCTGTTTTTGTTCTTGTTTTCAGGGCCATAAAGAGTGCATCATCAATAAAATATTTATATACATCCGTGTGCAATCTCATAAGTAGTGGCAAGTAAAAACTCTGGGGTCAAAGCAAAGCTAAACCAATGGTTGTGGACAGGCACAAGGAAAACTTTAGCTAAGTGACAGCCGTGCCACCAATAAAGCAGAAATACACTCAAACATCTGCACTTAAAACATTCCCTAATTCAGAAGACAATTAGAATTTATTGCCCATTTCTGTTTTTTTTTTTAAAAAAGGAATCTTCATTATTCATAATTTAATCAAAGTTGAAGGGATTCCAATGTAGAATAAAACAATAACTAAATCTGTTAGTGACAGAGTAGGAAAGGTGAGGGCAGTGTGAGTCAGTTTATTGCTCTGCTATCATGCAACAGCTCATTCGACATAAAGTCAATTGGGATCACTTGTTATAAAAAGGGATATTTTAAGTATTAAACACCATCACTCCATCACAGTAGGTTCTCTTTGATATATTAAAGCAATAAGGTGCAATTTAGTTGTGTCAAAGCTTCTTTACGAGTCATTATTAAAGTGACGACTTGAATGAAAAAACTCAGGAGTGTTTTTGTAGTTTGATGTCATCTCTAGAGGGCAGTCAATGTAGCTATTGTGCTAAAATTCTATAAATACAAATGATCTGAAGATTTGTTTTCGAAATGGCTAAGTTTCACGCATTTGCCATGATGCTCCCTTTATTTTTAGTGAAAGTTTTTATTTTTACTCCGTTAAAGGTATTGATGGATATGTTGTACGCGCTGATTATGCCAACAACACAACAAAAACAGGACGTAACTTTATCTTCATTTAATAGATTTGTTTTATAACTAGTGCTGGGTATTGACCTTCAGTACCTTTTTGTTACTCACCGAAATGTGTCTTTAGCATCGTGAATTGAAAACGGTCAGTTAATGAAAGTTATATAACATTTTTTTTAATATCGTAACTCTGCAGTTCTTCTTTGCTCTGCTGTGCCTTTTAGCATCTTTCAGCTCTTTGTTTTGGTTTTACAGCCCACAGCTTTACTGTTTTGGTTCACTGTCACTGCTCTCATCAACCCTGTTTTCAGGTGCAGCAGGCTGCTTTTCAGCCAAAAAAAAAAATCATTGCACACTACCTGTGGCAGCAGACAGAAAAGCTGAGGAGCCAGCTGGTGAACATTTTTTAGGAGACGAAAACAAAGCTAAAAGGACGGTGAATATTAGACTTACATTTGACAGGTGGCGAGAAACGTAACTCCAAATTAATGCTAATGTTGACATTATGTGACTGCAAGATGTCTAAATAGGCAACTCTTTGCTAACATGTTTGCTATATCAACTTTAAGGTTATATGTCATTGTTGTGTTTATAGTTTGTTGTGCGGCTCCAAATCAGACAAAAAAAAAAAAAAAAAACTCAATGAATGCAGGTCTAAGGTATTGACATATTGTTTTGGTATCAGTGATGACTCTAGAATTGCAAACGATACCCAGCCCTTGTTATATCACTATTAAAACCGAGTGAGGATGTGAAGCAGTAATAGCTTGGCAAGTGGATAATGAGCAGACTGTAACTGATGCATCACTGAGATAACTGAACTAATAACATCAGAAAATCAGAAAGTTTGTTTAAAAAAAAAAAAAAAAAATCCCATGACTAGTCCCTCTCTGTACGTTTGAGCCATGGAGTCACTTGTCTACAAATCTACACCTGCGCTTGGAGCAGTGGAATTAAATCGTGACACTAAAAGGTGAAACTGCAACCGTTTGGTTCTCCCTGCTCATCGCCATTAAAAATCATTTATCATTTGAGTGACAACACATCAACGGTCTAGGATTGCCCCAGAGATATACAAATGGTACCAAACCACAACACTTTGAGTTATAATGCACATAGGCTTTCAGCTCTGGGTGTGATATTATATAATCTGGCCATGCATTATAAAGGCAATTGGAGGCAACAGTTGAATACATTGCTACACGAGAGGAGGATAAAGCCACATCATGTTCCACTGCTGATACTTCCACCAAGGAAAATGCTGAACACATACGATTAGAGATGTTTTGTATTCAGCTGAAGCAAGTCAACTGCCTAACAACATGCTACCAATTACCCTCATAGAAAACACCGGGACTTGTGACTACACACAACTAACCAGGACATCTTCATTTACAGAGTTTCCTTAAAACAGCAATACCAGGTTGCCCCTAGTGTTTTATATCTGTTCTGTCGACTGTGATATTCCCTCCTCTGAGCAGTTTTAGGCATAAGCCTGATTCATCCTCATTAACTTTTCAGTTTTCAGGTAAGAAGGACAGGAGGCACATTCGAGACACACAGCTCCTTTGACTTCAGAGACATTTCCTATCTAACGGCATATTCCTCATCTCCCTCTGGACTGCGCGCTGAGTTACAGCTTCTTCTACGTGAGCAAACTTCCTCTATTACAATTCAAAAACTTTCAGGTTTCAGTATGTCATTTGTTATTTTTTTTTTTGCCATAAATGTAAAACACACCTCAAACACTTCTTTGTCACCCTTCTAGCAACACCTCCTTCCTCACTTTCTTTCCACCCTCTGAATGTCATCTTTTTCATCACTGTGTGTCTTAGTTTACAAAAAATCCTGTGCGTGTTTCCAAGATTTTCTGAGTGCTATCGGAAAAAAAAAAGAAAAGACCACCCGCTGTATTGCTTATACAGGAAGAAACATACAATAAATAAATGAAAACTTGCTTTAAAAACAAAAACTAGGAGGAAAGAAGAAGAAAACGCAAGAAAGACGGAAAATAGGATTCGAACAGAACACCAAAGCTCATTTTTACACAATTATGTCACTCAAACACATCATCACAAACACAGAGAATAAAGAGTTAAACAGCCTAAAGTGGTTCAAACAGCCTACTTGTCTAACCTTTTTTTTGTTTGTCAGCTTGTTTATGGTAAGTGATGGTGATGAGACAGAGGAAGTGATGAACAATGAATTACTATGATGTTACTGAAGCAGAGAGTGAGGGGTTACTGGGAACAAACAGCCCCTATAGAGTCACGAGGAAAAGAGAAGCCATGTGTGTGACAGAAGCCGTTGGTGAGTCTGAAAGGGTGTCCATGCTGCTCAGGTGACAAATAAACTGATTGCTGTTGTTGTTGTTTGGGGTGTGGAGGAGGGGCGACACAGGGTCAGAGAGAGAGAGAGAGCAAAGTCCACCACCAGGCTGTGGGTAAAAAGGATCCAGGTGAAACCCAATGATTCCGGGTCAGCCGGCTTGAAGAAGATGCAAGCAAATATGTAAGGAAACCTTGCCGTCCCCTCCTCTCCCTTCATTTAGATTCCCAAAGGCCCAAGCTTAGTCTATACAGTCACTTCAGCCAAATATAGGAGGGTGGGGGGGCTGGCAACATTGAGGGTGATGGCGCATGACGATGAGCTCAGATGTGACAGAAGAGGCATGAAGATCATACTTAGAGTGGCGGAACTATTAGATAAGTCAAAACTTTGCAATAACAGATTTTAAGAGGGGTTTTCAGAGCTTGATGAGGGCAAAGAAACAGGCCAAGATCCCTTTAAAGAGCTGCTGTTGTCCCCCTGGACCTCCACCTGAAGATGCAGCGAGGAGGGGGCGGAGGGGGAGCTGTCGCAGCCGGCAGAAGCCAACGATTCGAAGAGGGAGACACTGCGAGGAGCTGGGTGGTGGTTTTGGTGGTGGTGTAGAGAGTAGGAGGAGTAGGAGGAACCGAGTGGGTGGGGTACGTTGTTGTCCGGGGGGACTGGCCAGGTGATGATGTCAGCGCCATGGTCCGTGCGAGAGCGAGCATTCTCGCGGAAGTTGAGCTTGAAAGACTCAATCTGCAGCAGAAAGGTTGGAAAGAAGAGGGAAGGGGGGGGGGGGGGAAGATAAGGGATAAAGAAAAAAACAGACAGGAGAAGGTGGGGACGGGGAGGAGGTGATGTTGCGGGGAGTTTGAGATGAGGAGGGCAGAGGGATAGCAGAATTAGATGCCTGCAAGATAAGAAGTCAAAAGATGATGGTGTAATCAGGAACTTTGGACTGTAGACATGATGAACACAGTACAAACAGAGAGAGGTTTACACTGCAAAGACACAAAGACATCATGATGAACACTTTTAGCTCAGTTAAGGAGAAAAAAGTAAACTCCCACACGTTATTAGTACATTTATTATGCAGCATGCTATACTTCAGATGGTTCCTGGTGACAGGATATCGCTGGGCATCAGTGGCTTTTCCTTGAGCATCTCCTCCTGGGAATCACACTCTAAAAAGTAGATGACGCTGGCACACACACAAACTTACTTGTCTCCGGGATGCTTGAGTCCAGAGCCTGGGGCTCCCGGAGGCTCTCACTATCACAGGGAGCCCCGTCCTTCAGCCCATTCTCCTGGGCAGGGGGGCTCCCAGCATGCCCTGGCTCGGAGCCTGGGGCTGGGGCCGGGGTGTCACTCAGGGGAGTCTCATTCCCCTCTGTTGTCTCCTGGGCCCCCTCAGCCTAGAAACACATAGCAGGGTGTGTCAATTGGTGGAGATGGCGATGGAACAACCTGGCTCCAAATCTGTATAACTGCATTTATACTGTCTTTTGTTTGAAAGTCTGGATGTAGATCAACAATTTACACAATTTAGGAACAGTTTAGTTTGTGCTTCCAAGGCACGTGTCTGCCAAAACCTTAAAAGACCTGGAGCCAGACTTGGGTGGGGAAAGATGGAAATAAAAAAAAAAAAAAAGCAAGAATAACTGATATAACATACAAACTGAATAACTGAACATGCATGAATGCAATGATAGAAAAGAAATTGCAAAGTCAAGCACATCACATCGGAAAAAGGCAGATGCACAGTGCAAAATGTGTAGAAATGGTTTTCCTGAACTGTGAACTCCTCTGTATGATCTGATATAGCAACAAAAAGGCTTGATTTCCATTACCCTACACTGGAGGAATGAAATATAAAATGACATCAAGCTACTTCTAGTAACAGAAAAACAGCAAATGTCAAAACATATCAGAAGAAAACCCAAGTGAAACCAGGTAAATACACAGTCAACGAGGGCCCTGAAGGGCTTTACGCTTCGTGCACAGTTCAGCAAACTATAGGAGCACTCCTGCAGAAGTGGGAAAAAAGTTATGGCTGTGACTGAAACAGCCTAAATACGCCTCATAACTTTATGAATATTCAATTAGTGGATTCATCAGGCAGGCCTAAAGGACAAGGCTGGTGAAATACAGTATTATATATATATATATATATTATTTTTTTTTTACTGTCAACAAATCCCATGAAAAAAAAAAAACACAAACCAAGAATGTGTTTGTCCATGTCTTAGTCCTTTCCACCTTCCCTGGGTTACTCAGCCACAAACCCACAGGTTATATCCGTTATAACAGGCTTCGACACACACACACACACACACACACACACACACACACGCACACACACACACACAATACTTGGTGTTAGGATACATTCATTGTTGGTTTTAGTCTTTTCGTGGCATTTGTTGACAAGAAGAGATAGAGAATATTGCCAGCCTTATCATTTTTAAAGTCTTTCTTTAAGTCTTCACAGTTGAATAAAAAAGTATTATATTGTATATTGTATGTTAATACTTTGCAACAAAAACAAATAAAAGCAAGAGTGGAAAAAATAACTGTTTTTGTTGTGGGTATAAAGAGGACACGTTTCGAAGCTCTGCAAATCATTTTTAAAAATAGTCTTCAGTTAACACATCAAAAAGCTATTTGGAAAAAAAAAACGCTCTCTCAGACAGGTCGTTATTATGTGAAAGCTATTTTCAGTTGTCCCTAATGATTATGCATCTTTGCTAAGTTGAAGGGTGCAGATGATGATTGGGCGTGCGAAACAGTGTGTGAAGATGAGGATGTGAGTGAAGGATGCGATCATGAAACACAGATGGACTGCCGTAGGCTGAGGGGGACAGGTGACATCGTATCGGATCCATTAGCAAATTTGCCAAAACTGAGTTTCGCGAAGTTCGCGAAGCCCATGCCACAGAATAACCCTGCCCAGAATCGCTAAATGTGTTGGATAGAGCTGAGCTGCAGGGGAGCTTCCAGACTATTTCACGCCAGAAGGACAAAAGGTTAGGAGAAAGGAAGCCGATTGCAGGTGTGGAGGGTTTGAGATGTTTCAGGTTGCTGCAGATGGCTTATGATAGGCTGTCAACATCATCAGTGACTGTAGCTCGAAAGCCACTCAGGATCTTTTTGATGTCGTTATGAACACAGAGGTGGAACGAGACAAGCATGAAAAACCTGGATCTATTTTCTCCTCACACTGTTCAAAAATATCTCCCCAACACATTTTTTTTTTATATTAACATGCAGACACACAGGGAATGAAGGAACTGAGTCAGCAGCAGTGTCCTTCAGACACAAAGAAGGTTCCACGGTTTAATGATAAGCATCAAAGGCATCTTTGGTAATTCAATCTAAGAGGAGGCTTTTTTTTTTTTTGGCAGTTTAGATCCATTCCTGAGGAAGGTGTTTGGGTGCTGCATTACACTCTGAGTTTCATTAGGATTTGCAGACAGTACATTAAAGATGGTGAAGCCGTAGTTCAAGTAGGTGTAACAGGACAACATGAGCCATTTTCAAAAACCTGATTAAGTCTTGCACAGATTATTAGTTCAAAAGTAACTTTGCACCAAGCTGGAAAAGCACTGTCCACTCCAGCTTGAACTTTCAAGTCTGATAAACCTGAAATAACCAAAGTCTTCTGTTTGTGTTTTTCTCTTTGAGCATTAAACTCTTCATGAATAAAACCTTGAGATGTTTTTTTTTTAAACTTATTATTAGCTCATTTAGTCATAAATGTTTAATGTTATAGAGAAGACCTTAATATCTGAAACCCTGTTTTCAGGGGCTTCACTTTGCTTTTCAAAAAGCTGAGCTGTTACATTACTAAAGGCTCGAGTTCCTTAAAATATTTCCAGGCTTAGGGTCCATGAACACAGGATTATGAAAATCACTGTAGCAGTTACATTAACATTAACATATAAGCAACCATAGGAGAAGTATTGTATACGTAGAACCACAATGATAAACTGGATTAACTATGAGTAGATGTGCAGCCGTGCATGTTACATATTCACAGGAGGGACTAAATAACGCTGTGGTAGGCTGCTTTCATCTGGACACTCTCAGGTCAGCTGCCCTTTATGCATATAATAATGAAGGTGAGGCATGCAATGCACACTTTGCTTCCATCATAACTAATTTAAATAGGTGCCCCTTCCGGTAAACTGCAGTTTACCAGACACAGCTCTTGCAATGACCATTTCCAGGAAATGAACTCCCAGTTTACAGACAGTACAGTAACAGTGACAGTGTGCACACGAAATAAAAAGGATGTCTTCATGTGTGATGATCTCACCTTGATGTTTCCTCCACCAGGTGAATGGCTCACATTGTCCATGGAGCCCACTTTGGACTGAGCCTTTTCCCTAAAGTTCACTTTGTGGGACTCGATCTTCACGTCCCCTCCACCTGCAGCACACATGGGTAATCAGTCTGATGGTCATGCACAAGCTCTCAGGAGCACGTGCAAAGGGGAAACCAGTTCATCATGTCAAGCTAAGAGATAGAAAATCTTATGCTTTTGCATTTCATTTTAAGTGTTGTTGCTTGAGCTGAGTTTGGTTTCATGCTTACTGCAAGCAACAATGGTGTTTCCCATTTCCCACCATTTCCCCCGAAGGTTTTTAAGACCCTGTCTGAGTTCTGTTTAACGTATTAGTAGTTTTGAATTCCAATGTGGCTACTGATACATGTCATTCAACATTCGCGGAGGGTTGTACGCATCTTATATGTATTATACATATGGCCATATACACATGTATATACACTCAGTTATCAGTTAAACTAAAACACCTGGCTAAAACTAATGTGGTCTCACACAACATTCATCATTAATATTAATGGCATGAATAAAATATTAAAAACACCTTTAAGTATAACACAACACAACAAAAACTGGCAACTGAAAGTATATAGAGAATATGAACAACTAACACAGTGGCGTCATAACAACATTTCCCAGCTCACCGGGCTTGTGCTTGATGTTGTCCTTGGAGCCGCACTTTGACGTCACCTTACTCAAGTCCACCTTCTTGTTGAGTATCTGCACCTGTCGAATGTCACACAAGCTTTTTTTTTATCAAGTGTTAAAAAAAAAAAAGGCAGGATCAGCGTCCCTTGATAGTTTTACTGAATTTCATTTTTAAATATATATATTTTAAGTCCTCTTTACACCTTCAGTTATCACCATCAGAGGATGAGCAGTGATCACCAAAAAGACAAGGAGCCCTATCTTGCCACTTCCTCCATACTGCGGCAGTGAACCACTGACAAAGACAAGCACGACAAATTCAACTGGCAGCTTCAAAGATCATGTTGCTTCCATTGCGATGAACTGCAGAGCTTTGAGAATTCAGACATAGCGCAAAAATCTGGACATCAGGGAACACATGCTACCATTACTGAAGTAATCGATCTCATCAAAATTATATATCAATACCTTAGAGCAGTGAAATAGTTTGATACACGTGCTGTAAAGATGGCAGAGTAAAAAAACGGAGACACCGAAAGAAGAAGCTCAGGACAGGACAGCGTCATTTCAGAAAACCAGAAATCACAAATGCACCTCTGTGCGATGTTACTGTCCTCACGGAACCAGACAATCTTAGCAGAGACTGAGCCAATCAGAGGCCAGTGATGCTTGTTTGCTCGACTGGTGTTTAGTAAGTTAGTAACAGGGCAGGACAACACAGGAAGAGTTTGAGGAAGCAAGGGACTGTGAAGCAGGTTGTGGGTAAAGGGCTGGTGCATCAGGCTTGCAAGCATGCTGTCCAACAACTCGCAATGCCGTCGAAAGTCCAAGATCAGCGCTTTGTGTTGGTGACTGAGTCGCTTGACTTTGAGGGAATGCCTTAAATCTTTTAAAGGGTGACACATTTCCTGTATAGCTTACACCTGCTGGAACTTCTAAGGACTGTGGAGCCTTTTTAGGAGCAAAGAAGAGACGAAAATACAAATTTTCATCTTGGCTCTGTTGCTTTTTCTAATTGTTTAACTTGAGTCGAATCGTTTGACTAACTGGCCGTTGCATATGAACTCTGGTCGTGGGCCAGACAGTACTTACATTCCCTCCACCAGGAACATGCTTCATATTGTCCTTGGAGCCCAAGCGTGAGGTGACGTGGCTGAAGTCCAGCTTTTTGGTGACTATCTGAACCTAAATGGACACAGCATAGCAGCAAGAGGGGAGAGGAGAGCAGAGCAGGGCAGGGGAGGGGAGGGGATGACATGAGAGGAAGTGAAAGGAAAGAAGAGAAGAAAAAAGAACAAAAGAGAGGAGGATAAAAAGAAGAGAGTAGAGGAGAAGTAACCATCACAGGTAGGGTTAGAAAAGAAAGGACAGAGGGGAGCACGGTTCACCTGGGACAAAATGGCTACAAATATTCTGACTATTTAAGGTCTGCTCACTATCGACTGGAAGATATCCAAATATTGTTTTACCCAAGTCCGGAAGAAAAGGAAGACTGAAGCCGCTGAAGGCCTCACACAACCTATTCTAAGAAGCACACACATGCACAACATGTAACACAACATCTAAACATCTGTTCCCCTGGTCAGGGGAACACAGTAGTGTCTCATGTTTACATGTTTATTAGCACACTTAAACGAAGCACAGACTCATGACTAGCAAAGCCGACGTTATCTGGATTATGAGGGGTTAGACTACTTAGTGCTATCAGAACCAAACCTAACACACAACATGTTATACACGTGTTGATTGTTACAAACCTGGTGAGAAAAAGAAAAAAAAACTCATTGAATGTTTCCAATTTCAAGTCACATCCTCACATACTCACTCACACACACACACTCACAGATTGGTCAGCAAAGGGGCCACCGCACATTTCACACAGGGAAAAACAACCAGCAGGAGCCATTACGGCGGGGACGAGAAAAACATTATCCCTCACCGGTTTCCCATCAGCATCACTGCTGGGGGACTGAACCCAGGTCTCTGCAGCCGTGGGACGGTGTTTTTGTGGTTACACAAACCAGTGTGCCCCCATACAAGTGACTCGATTGGGGGTAGTCATTACAGTAAAACACAGTTTATTACCTCATCATGTATTTTGTAATATTGTTAATGTGCAACGTTTATCATGTCAACTGCAGTGGCTTGGCTGTGTGCTGTAAATACAGAGATGACCTGTGGGTAGCAACACCATGAGGCGAAAATCACAGATATTTATAGTATATGAAGAAGAATTCGACACATCTCATTTGCTCACTGCTGCTTCTTGTTTTCGTTTCCACCCCACTTACACTGCTTTCATGGAGGGTGTTCATACAACCTGCTTGAAAAACCCTCTTGTAGTAGTCATTCAAAACAACATAGCTTGCATATGAGAGAAAGAGAAATAATCATTTATCATCCATGTAATTATGACTTTAACTAATCCAGAGACACGTCTGTATTTCCATCTGAATTCATGCTGAGAATCAGGGAGAATAAATATGGTTTAAACTCTGTGTTTGTCTTTGAAAACATGACAGTACAGGATACTGTAGGTGCTGTTATTACTCAAAGGTCTGTGGCTGGTCATTTTCAGGCTGACATTTGTCCTCAGCAGTTCAATTTAATAAAAACAAACACACACACAAAAAAAAGAAAAATATGAGCGGTGGTAAAAAGAAAATTGCAAAATATGTATCAACAGAAAAGGCAGACAAAAAGAGAATGTGGTGATGGTGCAGGGGGTGGGGAGGGAACTCACTTTGCCCTGGCTCGTTTCTTTGGAGGCGACACCCCTGTTCTGAGAGGCAGATGACACCTGGGGAGACAAGCCCACCCTGGGTCATCAACAACACCTCGTAACACCACACAAGGAGAAAAGGAGGACGTCAAAGTGCAAAGGTTTGTGTATTAGGGAGGTGGATAAAAATTTATCACAGAGAAAAATGCATTAAAAGTAAGAGAAAAGGGTGGAAGCATAGGGTAGAAGATGACAGAGGGGACAGAATAATAGTGGGAAGCGCAGAATGGAGAAAAAAGACAAGAGGAGATAAGAGAAGTCAAGGATGCAAGAAGAAAAGAGAAAGACATGAAGGGACAGGGAAGAGAGTTATAAAAATAGACGATGGCCCCAAAAATTGCAAGGTTACGTGCAAGTCAGAGGATTTTGGTCGTTTGATTAACTTCAGATTTGTTACCGCTGAAGTATAATGTCAGCTAAAGTGGTTGGATATTAAATAAATAAATCTAAATCTGTGGCCCTGTCCTGTTTGAAGAACTGCCTGATGATCGCTGATCTGGTCTTGTGCTCAATGACAACTCTATTCTGGTGTGGAAAACAGCTGTGCCAATCAAAACTTTACAGTAGGGATTAAATGGGGAAAATGTAATGTAATGTTGGAATTATCCTTTAAAGAGTGATGGAACAGGGAGCAGGCTTCCACACACATGCTTCTAATGCTTCAATAAAGGTTCTAAATATGAAGAATGGGTGAAATGGTAGTAAACGACCAAGCAAAACAACAGAACCTAAAACAGAAGATAGTTGTATTTTATGCCAACACGTTGACAGCTGGTTTGACTCACACTGAAGATGCACGAGGAACTTGAGAGGAAAAAGAGTGAGTAAAGAACCACAGGAAGCCAGGGTAACAGGTCAGGCCTCCCAGACACAGAGCAGGTTAGTCGAGCGGCAGCTGCTCGGAAAATACAAGCCATTCTGAATCCTGCAGATGACGCCACAGTGCGACCTACCTTCCCTCCTCCAGGCTGGTGCTTCATGTTGTCTGTGGAGCCAATCTTAGAGCGGGCGTTGCGGATGTCAGGGGTTGGTGCTGTGCCGGGGCGAGATGTGGTCCTCGAGGTGGCGGTGGTGGTGGTGGTTGTGGTCGAGGAAGCGGCCCGTGGGGCGCGGGGCACCGGGGGCTTCTTCTCTGGTACTGTGCCAGAGGTGGAGGATGGTGTGGCCGGTTTGGCTGCTGAAGTTCGAGTGCGAGAGGCCGTGGTGGTGGGACCAGTGCTGCGAGTGGTGGTGGTCTTGGGCTTGGTAGAGTCGGCTGGGAGAGAGAGAGAGAGAGAGATAGAGAGAGAGAGAGAGAGAGAGAGGGAGAGAGAGAGAGAGGGAGGGAGAATTATTCAGAGTTTTGTAGTGGTAAAAAACTAACCTGCCTCTCTCTAAATAAAACTGTTATGCGTAGGAACACTTCTACAGCTCAGTAATTCACACATTTTAATTTTTTTTGAACAATACTCAAACATAAATGTAAAAACAACAGTTTGTGGTTTAGGTGAGAAAAACACCTGTGTGTTCACCAAGTAATAGAGAACGTAACTTCCCATAAAACCACACCCTGTCATTTTTACACCTCTGTTTGTGTATGAAATATTAAATGTGATACAACATGTTAATTAGTGAGCTTTACAGGTGTTGGCAGGCATATTTCTGAGCTTTGGAGAGAGTCAGAGCAGCTGTTCTTTCAGCTTTCAGTCTTTATCCTAAGCTATTCACCTCTTGTCTCCAGATACATCCTTAATGCACAAATATTATATCAGCCTTCCTATCTTCTAACTCTTTTTAAAGGCAGAAAATAAGTATAATTCCCAAAATGTCTATTACTGTAACATCTTAGAGCTGCAGCCTGTATATGTGGGCAGACTGAACACAAAGAGAATAGGATGTTATGTGGAAAGATCTGAGAGGACACAAACAAAATGAGGTGCGTCAGTGTGATTTCACTCTCATCCTGAGGCTTTTCGACACCACATTCATACCACAATACTTCACCCTCTACTTTACTAACTTTCAGCGAGTTAAGGACGACATAGACTGAACCATGATATGAAAGTCGGGCTGAAGCAACCCAAAATCATACAGAAATCAAGAAATCCACACTCTATGATTCCAATGGCAAACCACAAAGGATGTTGCCTGTCACTGACTGTCAACCCTGACAGATAAATGACATGAGTGGCAGAAAACTAGTGAAATAAAACAGAGCTTTACATCAGGAAAGCAAGTCAGACAGAAACAGAGGAAGGCAGCCAGACGCTGGGGATCATCATCTGTCACTCAGAGCTGCTTTAATATTGAACTTAAGCAACTCTTTACGATCTCATTGACAGCTCTGCCCTGCTTTTGTAAACTGATGACAGTATCTCACTGAACAAGACTTACATGTACATTTTGTAGCTGAAAGAAGAAAATGATGAATTCATCATTTCACAATTTGCAAATGAGACAACTGGCTTTAGTTTCTATAATCAATAGTCAACACAGAATAACACCACCACTTGGTAAAAGCAACATTTTTAAGGGAAAATATTTTGAGTGCAGCAAAAGCTTCTATTTAAATCTCCTCCTGTGCGAATGAATACATTTTAGCATCCTTTGCTTCCGCACTGAGGCAGTGCAACACTTGCACCTTTTAAAATCTGCCGATTCACACACATTTTGCGATATGACAGCTCTTTCTTTAGAGTGCTGAAGCACGTGTCCGGCTGCCGATCCTCCCTGAGAGCCTTTGGAATATCTCCAGCTCCTGTTAAGACGTGTTTAATTGAAGAAATCCTCCCGCTCGCCTCCGTGTTTCTAAAGAGTAATTTGACTTGCCACATGAACCCTGGCAGATTAGACAGCCCGAAGCTGTATCAGCAGGAGCTGCAAACTCCTGTCAACAGCAAGGGGACAGTAATCCACACACTGCTGTGGTGAAGGTTTTTAACTCTCCCCGGGCCTTTCAGCAATAAAGCCTCGCTCTCTATCCGAGCCTTTGCAGCATTGTCATGGATGAACGGTGTGTGTGCTGCAGTGTCACACTCCTGCTGACAGCTCTCCTGTTGCCAAAATGTAAACTAATCTGTCGACAGGAAGAGGAAAGCTGGAACTGTGTAGGAAAAGAAAGAGGGGAGGAGAAACTGAGGGAAGGATTACTGGAGGGAAAAGTGGAGGAGGAAGTAGACAGATCTATGCACAAAGAAAGGGAGCGCAGTGCAGTGAAGGGTCAGAAGGTGGCTGGAAGTGATGGCACCTGTAGGCTAGAGTTGTCAACACTAATATTTTATTAAATGCCAAATTCTATCCTCTACTGACATCATTTCCCTGATGTCCCTCGTAAAATAATTTTGTGAAACCTAGAAATAAAAACCTCATAGTATCCACACAAGGCTGGGCAATAATTCAGTATTATTAAATATCAACTTTCAGTTGTATGGTATCATAACAATATGATCATATTTTGATTATACTGTTCATTTATAAAATCTTCTTTGTTAAAGTTTAAGTTTTAGACTTAAACTGTAATTAAAAATGAACAGAAGCAACATGTTTTACACACTTTGGGATTTTTGGCTGATGTAATGCAATGAGCACAGTACAGTGGATGATCATTTTACATTTAGGACACAATTTTGTTACGTAATATATTATTATGATTATTTTGAAGAGGAAGGAAACAGAACAGACTTTATTAATTCTGATTACTTTACAGGGAGTATGTAAATTATACTAAGAACAGCAGACGACATTTTAGCACTTTTCCCCATGTGTATTGATATTTGTGTCACATGCATAATGTAAATGTTTTTTTTTTTTTTTCCCAGTTCAATTTTTCTTTGACTCTTCCTACAGGTATGTGCTCGTATGGGAAACTACAGACAGGCTGACAGCGTTTCTTCTCAGTGTCTTCTGTTTGTGACATGATAACAAACGAAGGGACTGGTGTAATACCTGCAGAAGTCTTCAGAGTGCTGGGCTTCTTCTCCTCTCCTGGTTTGCTGTCTGTCTTAGAAGCTGAAACACAGATAGTGAGTTTGCAACACTAGTGTTTAAATTCATCAGAAAATAAACTGAATGCATCTGTTTGGTTTAGAAATGATACACATCGATCCAAGACTAAACCATTTTAAATCTCTTCATAAAAATATTGATCACTGTCGTGTAAAAATCTTCTCACGTCATCGAAAACACGTGTGCGTACACGTATATCTGTGTGTGCGCATGTGTGACATACCCAGAGGCTTTTTGGCTGCGGTGGTGGTAGCGGTGGTGCGAGTAGATGGTGTTGCGCGCGCTGATGTAGTGGTTTTACTGGCTGCGTTGGTAGCAGTTCCATTTTTGGTGGCAGCGGTGGAGCCTGTTTGATTTGAGGTGGCAGTGCTCGCCTTTGGCACAGGTGGACGCTTCTCTGTGGTCGTCTAAGAAAAAGGGAGAAGCATAAAAACAAGGGACATGTCAACTGAGAGGGGAAGGACATGAATAAGGGGGTAATGGTCAATGGAAAACAGAGCACTTTGTATCATCAACAAAGCAAATGCTGGCAGCACTATAGTGGGCTTTAACACGACTTCCGGATGTCTGGCTGCTGTCGTCAGCTGAGACAAATGTTCCGTGACTTCACGGAGAAATTCAGGTCAAAGATTTCGCCCCGATGCGTGTAACATGTAGATTGAGTCTGAGGCGCTCCTCCTCGAGGATCGCACACTTCATTCAGCAGCACACCCCCCCCCCCCCAAAAAACCCCCAGGATGGTGCCACGCTCCACATACAGCTGAGCCATCCTGCAACAAGCTGGCCACACTGGCCTGAGTCACGCTGCACCCCTGGGCGCTGAGAAGCTTATATAGCGGCTGCTAATTTATCAGCTGTGGTGTCACACTTGTTCCAGTGATGGAGGCTACTGAAAAAGGGGGAGAGGAGGCTGATGGGTCTTTCTTAGGGCACAAAGCATGAAGGCGTGGCACAGGGACAATCAATGAATCAATGGAACATAATTACTCAAATGCCCAAGTTTTAGAAATTTGTCCTTGAAGCAGACAAGACCTGAAGTGACACTGATCCCATCAGGCAGGGTTTTATATCGTTTGACCCGCGCAGCATTAATCTACCACATGAAGGTGAAATAAATCACATTTTTAAAGGTTCATTTCTTGCTATTTTTAACCTAGTGTAGATACAGACAGGAAACATAGGGAGAGAGGGAGCAGTTCGACCTCCAGCAGGGTCAGAACGGGGAAGACTGCACTTAAAAAGGGCAAAAATTAACAAATGTGCTTTAGAATATTTCGGGGTACCAGACTACTCATCCATATTGCTTTAAAAGTCTCAACAAGTTCATTCTTGGCCTTGAAATCAGTAGCTGACAAAACAATCTCACCATAAACCACATTTAGTCGCTGTCCTGGAGCTTTCAATCCTGATTTCTTAATCATTTTGAACTTCTAAACCAACATGGAAGACTGCCCTCGTCAGAGTGTTAGCACACAACTGTGAGCCAGTGCATGTTCACAGGCACAGAGACCAGATGGACAAATTCTCTGACCAAAGGGGGGGAACAGATTTTTGTGAACAGGGAGCCAAACAGAGCTTGACATTTTAGATTCCTTTAGATACCTTTAAACTAAACTCTGACTCTTTAACGTACACATGTATTAAGATTTCTGATCCAAACCCATCAGGTGTGTTCTCTTAAATGTCCAGCTGTAAACAGCACTTCCAGGAGACTTGCAGAGACCTTTCAGTGTGCTGTTGGCGACGATGCTGGACCGTCCATTAAATCCTTCGTGCATCCAGGTGTGTCGTTCCATGTAACTGAGCATTCTGTCTCTGACAGATGTTCTCACAGCTGACACTTACCTTGGGTTTGACATCACGCGTGGTGGCTGTGGTTGATGACGAGGGGCGGCTGATAGAAGTGGTGGAGGGCCGCTTTGGGCCAGCAGTGGTTGTGGATGCTGCCTTTGCTGTGGTTGTTTTTTTGTCTGTGGTGGTGGTGGTGGAGGGTGTGGGGCGCTTAGTATGGGCTGCGGGCGAACCACCACTAGCAGGCGCAGAGCTTGGCCGCATTTTGGCGGCGGCGCTCGGTTTGGTCGCCCCGGCCGCAGGCTACGATGCAGGAACAGGACGCACAGGATGGATGGAGGGCGAAATAAGGAGGGAAAGCAAAGGAAATGGAAAAAAAAAAGAAAAATAAGGACAATGGATGATAACGACAGCAGGGTTAAGAAGCACGAGCAGCAATTTAATCGTAAATTATATGATTAAAAAAAATATGATGCGGTAAAAATAATTCGAATCGGGTCTGTTGCAAACTTAAGAGTATGACTTTGAATGGCTCTGGGAAAGGTGTTTTGTACGGTACATATACAGGAGGCATAAACAAAGCACTGGCAGTAGCGTTAGCAGCATGCATGATGAATCACTTTCTGTTGCTAAAACTCAAAATAAACAACATTTTCAGCCATCTTGCCTTCATCAACTTTACAAGAGAAATGTAAATTACAAGAAATGTAAGAACTCAAGGCGTTTTAACCACTGGAACCACCTTGTTATGTGAACTTAAAAATAAATACGATGATGCTATATTTTTACGTTCATGTATTTCTATATGAACTGAGGTGTGTTAATTGCTGGATGACTGTCAGGTGTTCAGTCTGCAGTCTGTCAGCCTGGAGGAAGACAGCTTTTTTTTAGTACTGAAGAATGGAAATGATTCAATTTTATTTATTAAATATTTTATTTTGTAAAACACTTTGAAGTACCGGGAATCAACACACCACTTCAGTCATTACATAACATTAATTTTGCGTGTGCATGCAGACGCTTTGTTTAAAGGCACCTTTGATATTGTGGGACTGAATAACAAACCCTGCGTAACCCTAAGTACTGTAAAAAAAATAAATAATGCTTTGAGTAATTAGCAAAGGGCTGTAAGTAAGTAATTAATTAATTAATCTCAAATTAATTGTCCAGTACTGTAGTTTACATCTCTCTTGTAAAATGAAATGACTTCTTGATGGAGTTTACTATATTTTAACAAAACTGGAAACAATCTCCACTCGAAAACAAACAAAAAAAAAAAAGGTTGGTATACCGGAACAAGAGTTGTATGAGATGTTAGAAACCTTGCAGGACCTTGCAGAGGATTCTCTCTTGAAAATTACAGATCAAAACTCACTCGAACCATTCTGCTTGCAATAACCAAAACAGAAACCTTGAACTTACCTTGGTTTTCATGCTGGAAAACGAGTCTGTGGTGTAATGTCTTACAATACAACACCGTGGTTTATATGGATCCTTCGAGTATATCGTTATTTACCGTAAGAAGAAACATCCCATCCTTACACCTTATAAGAAATCCTACCTTAGTCTTCTTGTCTGCAGTTGCCAGGTCCTTGCTGGGTGTTGCGCTGCTTCCATTAGCTGTAGGTTTAGCCTTTTTGGCCTTCTCTCCTCCGTCAGCTTTTGCTGCCTTGTCCTTCTTGTCGTCCTTCTTCTCGACAGTCTTTTTATCAGCCGGCATTTTGTCCTGCTTCTCTTCCTTTTCGCTTTTCGGCGCTGCTTTTTCCGCAGGCTTCTCAGACGGTTTCTCCACCTCGTCCTCTTTCTCAGCCTTCTTGGCTTTGTCTAATTCAGCCTTTTCTTCCTTGGTTTCTTCCACCTCTGCCGTCACCTTTGCCTCTGTGTCGGCCTTCTGCTCCGGTTTGTCATAACTGGTATCGAGCTTGACGGGTGTCGGGGGTTGCTCTGGTGTCTTCTCCACTTTCTCGATGTGCTGCTCTTTGCCATCTTTCATCTCTGCTTTCTCGGGTTTCTCAGTATTTTTGTTCTCTGTTTTTTCTTCCACTTTGGACTTTTCATTCTTGTCCATCTTTTCCACATCCTCTGCTTTCTCAGCCTTGCTCTCGACTTTGTCTGTCATCCCCACGTGTTCCACTTTCTCTGTCTTGTCCACTTTGTCCGTCTTCACCAGTTTCTCTGGCGATTCTTCTGCTTTGTTCATTTTATCCTCTGTTTCTGTCTTCTGCTGTACTGGTTCCACTTTCTCTGCCTCTTTTTCTTTCTCCTTTTCTGTCTCCTTCTTTATCTCTTCCACCTTTTCTGCCTGTTTTTCCACCTCCTTCACCTTTTCTGTCACTTTCTCCTCCTTGACTTTTTCTGCCTCTTTCTCTTTCACCTTTTCTGCCTCTTCCTCTTTCTTCTTCTCTGTTTCTTTCTCCTCTTTCACCTTTTCTGCTTCTTTCTCCTTCTCTTTCTCTGCCTCTTTCTGCTTTTCCTTCTCCGTTTCCTTCTCCATCTTAGCTGGAGTCTCGCTGCTTGCGTATTCGACCTTCACGCTCTTCTGCTCAACTTTTTCCAGAGGATCGAACGCGTCCACCTTCTTTACATTTTCCTCCAGCTTCTCCTCCTTCTTGTCTGACTTTACTGGAAAGAAAAGCAGGAAATAAAGGTTTTAATTCATTATAACAGAATATTAACTCCACGTCACCAAAAGAGCTCAGCTCAGGAGACTGCTCTTTCTCAGGCTACTAAAGAAATTCAAAGTGAAGCAGAAATTCCTACTACAGCTTTCTACAGCCATCATTGACAGTAAGTGAGTCCATGGATGAATTATGAGAGAGTGGGCCCCTGGGCACAGACACATAAAAGGTCCCCTCATCAGTGCTTTGCTTTTTCAGCAACATCGCGCAGCTTAACCAAAACCCGCTGTTGGTTCTTGCTTTACTACTCCTGTCCACCTCTTTGTCCACCTCAGACAAGAACCTCCTGGTGCCTCAAGGGTGCTGCTGACAATGCATACTGAGCTATTGTATGTACTAAAAGACCAAGGAGAGACAAAAGTTGTGACGTGTTCCTGGGTAGAAACAAGCTAAACAGAAATGCAGATAAGGTGAAGATATAAATCTGCTCTCATTGGTTAGGATCATTCAACCACAGACAAATGCAGAGGAAAATAGTGTGAGACAGAACAGGTACATCTGTATCACAGTCTCATCTCCCCTGGTTGATTCTCCTTGCTGCCTTTGACAGATCGTCTCTCCACTGTACAAATCTTATTGCGTTCTACATCTTTCGTGTGACCTCTCGTCTTCCCACCACTCCATCATCACAGCTTCCAGGACCCTGAGTTATTACTGCATCCTATTCTTTGTTTCTATTCTAAGCATTTGTCTTTGGATTTTTTGATTGCTTTAATATTTCTTATTGGACACCTCACATTTAAAATGACTGTAACAGACCAATATCGCTGAAATTTACCAGTCCATTCCTCTTTCTCATTCATCCCTTCCATCTCTCCCCATCTGTCTTGACCCATCATAGTGTCCAGCAAGTGAGGATGCAAACAGCTTGGACATAGAGGTAGAAAATAGAAGACTGGGACACAAACCTAATCCAAATAAACTGCACCTGTTGTCTAAAATTCTGAGGGATCTTCAGACCTGTACTGGGATGAATCAGATACTGAGCAAAGTTAATACATGATGCTGACTTTGTAAATTTGAAATACTTCACAACAAGTCTACTGATGTGAAATAAAGACCTGGCTGACGTTGTTGACCCGCTAAACCAAAATATAACACAATATAAACAAGCCAAAAGAAAGACGTTTCTCTCATGTTGACTCACTGAATGAAACATATGCATCATCTGGCCTCAGGTGACGATAGCCTTACAGTGGGGTGAGCCGAACACAGACACAGCTACTGACTCAGGCTTATTCAGGCTGCGCTGAATTAACCATTAGCAGGTCCTGTTTGCAGCATGGATGAACAGAGCACTATATCAGGATTACTGGATAAAAAATAAAAAAAAATCAGATGATTCTCAAGCAAAGTTCTGGCGTTTTTATTTTAAATGATTTCATAGATCTCAATCTAGATCCAAAAACATAAGCCTAATGAGCCCAATGACCAGATTCGGTAACCCAACCACAGTCAAATAATCATTCATCAATTTATCCAGATTATCTAAATTACTTTATTTGGAGGTAAAAACCAAAAGGGAGCTGTAACAATCCCACACTGCACAAGAAAAACCGCGTGTGGTCGAGTTGACTCAGGAAGTGGTCCGATAAACTGTGAGGGATGTTTACATTGGGCTGTTTGGGAACAATCTAACCATTTGTCTTTGTTTTCTCTTCCCAATAAGTCGGACTAATCCGGAGGTTTATTTATGTTTCTTGCCGTCAGACATATCTGAATTCATGCTGTTCTTAGGAATTAACTGAAGATAAATCTAAGTATCCCAACAGTGCTAATCAGCTGGGTTGTTGCCTTTTCCTTTATCTCATATAGCCTCTAATTTCTGTTTTTATCACCTACACCTGCACATCCACTCTTTACCCATTCTTGACCTGGCTGCAGGTTGCTCATCTGCAATATTGCACAAAAAAAAGTTCATTTGACCTATTTCCAGCTGTTTTTGACTTTTTGGAAAACAAAGAGAAATAAAATTACATGAGAAAACCACAACGAAATAAAGAGAAAAGACACAGAGAGGTGTGGCCTTTGATCCAAATGCTTGACAAGCCGTGAGGGAAATATTGATTAATGGATTAGGAGGTGAGTGGGGAGAGAGGGCAGGAAGAAGCAGGAAAGACTAATGTAGAGGGAACACAAAGGTGGAAAACAACAAGTAATGAGGAATTCGCTTTCTTATCTGTTCAGTTTTGTTACTATTCGCTTCAGTTTTATAGCCTCATTAGAAATTTGGACAATGCCAATAATAAGCGTAAAAGCAAAGGCCTGAAAGAAACAGAACACACAGGGGAAACAGAAAGTAAAGGAGGGAACAAGACGAGGGAACTGAGGAGTAAGGCTCTGACAAGAATGCAGTGACATTAGCTTATATAACCTACAGCGACCCAGGACCTGGAACAGCGACAGACATCAGACCAAACAGAGTGAACACAAATAGGTGACTAAACACGAGGAAAACAAATACTGACCTAAATAACACAAGACAACGGTGACGAGATAAAGGAAAGGGTACAAAAGAAGAGACAGAAGAGGAATGGGAGCAAAAAGAAAAAAAAAAACATGAGCAAACAAGGCCTTCATTTTCTACACTGTAAACAAAGAGAGAGACTCAAGAGATCAGCTTGATCCTCTAATTAGGGCAGAAATCTGATATGTGTCACAGCTGTGGAGAGCCTGGTGAAAATGGCTTCATTTAAGCCAACAGCAGGAGGTGACACCCACCACACACACTCACTCTCACACCCTTTCCTGTGTGACTCTTTTCCACAATGGTCTTCCATTGTCCTAAAGGACCAGCGTGTAGGATTTAGTGGCAGTGAGGCTGCAGATTGCTACCCCTCACCCCACCCTTTCAGGTGATGTGAACATGCGAAAGGCTCTCTCTAGGACCAGTGTTTGGTTTGTCTGGTTCTGGGATGCTGTGGAAACATCGCGGTGCAACATGGCGGGCACACAACACAACACCTCTTAGTTTCAGGTGATGATACACTAATAGGAATTTTAATTATGAATATTAAATTCTATTTCTGCCTCCTAATTGCTACACACTGGCCCTTTAATCCTTTTGCACTGCTCCTCTATTCATTATCTGTTTTTTTTTTTTTTATCTCATTCATCCTGCTATTAAAAAACCCTGTGGACCATCAAAGATGTCATCACAGCAGACACAAACATCATTAGGTACAAACTGCAAAAGCACAGACAGGCGTGTCACTAAAGTGCATAAAAAAACATGTCACCACTGCCGCTAAAATTTCCTCTCTCAGCCTGTGGTCCATGTGTCTGCATCCTTCCACTCCCGTCTTTTTACCCCATCAACATTTGTCTGTTCGTCTACTCATTCTTTCTGGACAATCCGGCATCAGGAAGACGAAGAAGAAGTAAAAAACAATCGTCTTCCCTAGAGAAAGACATTAATTATTGACAGAGGTTCTGATTGGAGGCATCAGTCATGGACAAAGCGTGTGCCTTGAGGGTTGGATGAAGGGTGACTGGGAGCACTGGGGAAATATTTCATGAGAGCTCGCTGGCAGGGTGGAGGTGAGGCATGACGTCAGTCATAACTCCTGGAGCACAGCCAAGATTCAGCATGAACTCATTTTGGAGATTCATGTTAAATATTTAATGTTTTTATGTTAATAAAGCCACCGCTGTTCACAAAATTCATGCCCACTCGCATGTTTCCATTATTTTTTTGCAGGAGCCAAATGAAGACCCTGCTATGCTGGTTTTTTTTTTTTAGTGGGACCAACCTGCTGCATTAGCAGAGCTGCTGAGGCTCCAAGATGCCCTGAGGTTGCCTCATTCTTGTATAATACATGGCTCAGAACAGCAGAGAACAATGAGCATCGGTGTGCAGTAGCCAATTCATTTGAAGGTTTCATTAACATAATGATAACACTTAGAACTCATTTAGGGCAGTTAAGCCCAGACTCTCCTGAAGAGCACCGCCTCAGTTTTTTTTTTTCCTTTTCTTATTAATATGGAAAAATATTCTGTCTCTACTCTCCCATTAAAATCGCTCTTTAAGTTGTCTCATTTAAAAAAAAAAAAAGTTTTAAAAAAGCATGTTTGGCATTTGTTAAGAAATAATTGAAATGTATTCATTTGCATGACATGCATATGCATTTGTTTAATAATGTCTGCTTCTTTTTTGGGAAAATTTACACTGATCTCCTCTGACTTTTTGCATGTCACTGCTGTATAGTATATTATTACTGTATAGCATGTGAAGATGTTTTTCTTACTATTCAAGCTACTTAAGTAAAAGTTGAAAAGCCACTGAAAAAGTTAATTATCTTTATCTTCATAAGGAATCCAAAGTAAAATTCTGATCAACCCGTGTTTCAAATCAATAATCAACTATTCAGACTCATTTCTAAAGCCTTGGTTTGGCTCCCACAGCGGGATTATGAAAATGAGCTCTTACAGACGCTGTCTCATTAAAACCCTGTCACTCTTTGTTCCACAACACTTGAAGCTCTCTGATAAAGCAGAGTTTGTCAGCCTTGACAACAGAACTCTCAGTGAAGTGAGAGCTACTCTCCGTCGCTGCCCTTTGGTGGCACATCAAACACGCCGGACACTTTAAAGTGAAGAGTGGACTGTGAGTTATTGTCCTATCTGAAGTGTGACACCTTCTTGTTTGGCTGTCTTAGAAGAGTCTGTAGCAAATCATTTAACTGTTTAAATGCTGTTTTTACTTGGTTTCAACTCCCTTTATTTAACGGCTCCTATGCTAAAAGCCTTAGCTATACTACATACTGATATTTTCAGCGAGTTAGGCTCCTCTGAAATGCCATCAGTAGTAATGTGAGCGTCACTCTAAGTCTTCAAGAACACTGTATGGATTTGGTTCTGAAACTCAACTCATCCCAGCCAAACCGTCTCTCCATCACAGTATCAACATCAAAATCTCCTCCTCCCAACCAAGGCTGCACAAAACCTGGGTGTCATGATTGATGACCAGCTATCTTTCTCCGACCACGTGTGTCTCCCAGTCGTGCCGCTATGTGCTTACAAATCAAATCAAATCCAAGTCACTAACGCATGCCTGAAGGGTCTGCACCTTGATCTACTTGAACTCAATCGTACAGGCTTAGGCTTGTTCTCGGCCACTGCATTCCTCCAAGGAACGTCGCCTGGCATTACCATCCCTGAACACAAGGCAATCACAGTCCAGACTGTTCTTGTTTGTGGTTCCCTGATGGTGGAACGAGCTACCAAATGTTATTAGAGCCGGGGCGCCACTCTGTCTTCACGAGTCTCCTGAGGGCTCATCTCTTCTGAGAGCACCTCCCCTCCTAACTCTGACACCCTAATGTGCCTAATTCACACTGAGTGTGCACTTCTTTACCTGAGCTCCCTGTGCGTTGTCTTAGTGAACAGATTTAGTACCTGCTGCTTATAAAATCTCCAACTGTAATGAAACTTGAGTGTTATCCTTCGCTTCTAAGTTGCTTCAGACAAAAGCATCTGCCAAAAACAAGAGTTACTTTAAGAAGAAAGGGTGTATTTTTCATTTTTGTTTTTTTTTTGGCACCAGGGTTTTAAAGAGATTCAAAATCTCCCTGAAACCGGGAAATATTACAGGACAAAAAGAATTTGAGAGTAGATCTAGACACTGTTGAAATGCGAGATGATGCACTGAACGCTGACCTCTTTTGATTTAACTTTATTTAAATCCTTTCTTTTCAGATCAGCAGGAACTCTGATTTGAGGCAGTACTTACATTTTTTCTTTTATTCTGTTCTTCTTAAACTTTTTTATTCGTAATGCCCTCCCCCTCTATACTAACATGGTTCACCAAATCCTGTGCTTCCTGTTTCCCTCATTATACATTCATCTGCGTCTCTCCCTCCATTGCTTTTCTTTCCCTTATTTCCTGTTTTCTCTTTCTACCCCACCCAACCCACTTTCTTCTTTTTCTCTGTTTCAAATCTGCTTATCCACATCCCCTCCATAGAGTTGGAGCTAAAACCAAACCATGGTATATTGCACTATATATATATATATATATATATATATATATATATATATATATATATATATATATATATATATATATATATATATATATATATATATATATATATATATATATATTTGTAGCTCATACATTAGAGATGTATGCATTGCCTACACTGTATCACAAGACATCTCCAAAACGTCTTTTTTTTTTCAAGGATCCAAAAATATGGTTATCTATTTTTGAGCTTTATCCACTGTGAGTATAACAGGTTTTCACACAACAACAAGAGCTACATAAATCCTTTTATGACCTTGGCAAGAAAGCAAACAGATGCATAAACACAACACACACAGCCTGTGGCTACATGACTCTGCCATGCTCCTATTTAGACTTCAGGGGGCAGAAAATAAAGATCGCTGCCCCTTTAATAGACCAGTGGCCAGGCTGGCAGCCTCTGCCACACTCGGCTTTGTGGCAAGCGACGAAAACAACCACGGCGTGTGAGCAGAGAGGGAAAAAAAAAAAAAGAGACAAAGAGACAGACAAAGTAAGGAGAGAAAAAAGTCTGAGACGGAGACAAAGTGAAAGAAAGATGGTCATTATAGATAGCACCACCATACTGGCCCACATGTCCCAGTCAGTGACCCCATTCTGGCTCAGAGGCTATCATCATTCGACGTGACTCTGACCCGCTTTCAGCCATTTTGGCTCTGCAGGTCTTCACCAAGAATCTAATGAGCATTCAGAGTAACAGGAAGACAGAAGAAAGATCTAGAAGGAGACGGCGTTGTAGACAAACAGAAAACGAAGGGAGTGCTGGAGTATGAGAGAAAATGAGGCTGGACAAAGACAGAGCCTCCTTCAGCTATAATGAGCTGTGTATTCCTGACCCTGTATCCCAAATGTCAGCTGGGCAGTCAGCTTCTATACAACCTCATGCTGCAAGCTTATTGAGCTGCATCACACCATTATCATACACATGAAGAGACACACTGAGTCACACGTGAAGACAGCCACCTGTGTCCAAAAATGCAAAGTCTAAGACAATATACAAAATCTTTTATTCCAATACTTAGACACTATTAAATAACTCACACTCCGAACAGTCTGTGGCAGATCTGCATCTAAAATTGTCTCTGTGTGTTAGATCAACACAATGAGACAGATACTACCAACACTGAATGTCAAGTAGCCGACGGGGGGGGGCTGCTCCGTTGTTGTCGACTTCTCTCAGCTTTTCATTCTTTCTCTTTCACTCTCTGTTTTTCTCGCGCCGTCTGACACTCCTCCTTTCAGTCTGCCTCCACAGCTGTTCTCAAGCCATTTGCAAGCTTAGACCAGGAAACCAAATCCACAGCAAATACTGAATGGAGTCAATATATAAAGTACTCAAACAACAAATCACTGTCTTTATCAACAGACCGAAACACCCACACTCTTCATATATATATATACCCTACTTTCATCATCATGCAGTAGCCCTCAATGATAAGGGCAGTGCTATTGCTGGTAGCAAGCCTTCCCTTCTCCATGTGCTTCATCGTAGCCCACAGAACACAAAACCACTGTCTCCAAAAACAGAAAAAAAACACTTGATCAAGGCAGATCCTTTGTGTGCTGCAACCACTGCCCTATAACACAATACAGATCGTCTGCACCTGCGAAAGTGAGACAGCATATTTTAAAAGTTGCATTCTCTCCCTGTGTTGGATTATTTTCACAACAGGACACTCTATTTGGAAAGGACCAAAAAGACAAAAGTCCTATCTGTCTATATATTGCATGTTGATATTCATGAAAGTTTTCATAATACTCGTAGCCTGTCAAATGCCTACACAGTGCTAACATCCCGCTGACAGAAGAGAGGGTAGTAAAGGGTTGACCCACATATTGACATGTCTGGCACCAAACTTTGACAACTGGCGCACAAAAGCTAAAAAAAAAGTGTAGACTGCAAACATGGACTCCACCTACCATCCACTGTGATGAAGGGGTTAGTGCTGGAGCTCAAGCCAAGGTTGCCATCAGTGGCGAGGTCACCTTCAGTGCTCCCTGCCACAGTCAAACTGTTGCCGGCTCCAAAATCTACACCTGCACCAGTGTCGAGTTCAGTATCCACTTCATTTCTGTCAGACTCAGCATCTTTAACCATGTCAGATTCCCCTTCAGTGTGAGCGCCTGCAGTCAGAGCAGAGCTGGCGTCAGCGCCGCTGAACCCCTTGGGGCTGAGGGGCACTGGAAGCACAATACCACCAGGCTCCTTCTCCACCCCAAAGCCCTCCATCGAGGCCTCTAGGGGTGAGAGAGGGAAGCCAGCATTGCCATCCCTCAATGGTGGGAACGGTGAGAGGCAGAGGCGAGGTTCAAGAGGCGCTTGCCGCAGGTCAATGTGTGTGGTGCCTGCTGCAGACAGGGTGGGTGGAGGGGTTGGAGGCTGATCTTCTGCGACTGTCAGTGAACGCTTCATGGAGTGTGGTGAGCGACGTGGACCACCCATGGGTGATGCCAGCTGGTCTAGCCCTGCCCCATCTCCGCCTGGATATTTATCAGGCAGCTCTAGACTGGTGGGTACAGACAGGTGGGAACATTCAGACATCGCTCGCCGCATTGCCTTCCTCTGCTGCTGAGCCCGCCCCATGAAGCAGGGCTCCAACTCCTCCTCCTCTTCTATCTCCTCCTCATCACTGTTGTCCCCTGAAGAGCCCTCGGATAACTGACGAGCCCCCAGGGCTGCCCCGGCTCCAGCCACAACCTCTTCGCCCCTCTCCAAATGGTTGTCATTGACAACTCCTATAACACAGTAGTTAGGGGCCACCTGGGGCATGGCGACCTTTGGGCTGGATTCAGCAAAACTGGAGCTGTTCCATGGTTCGGTTGGAGAGCCTCCATCTACTGGAGATGCTTCCATCACTGAGGCTCCCATTGAGTGTGGAGCCATTGCGCTAGTCGGTGGCAACAGCTCCACACGCCTGACCGGGGATCCAGGAACCGGCGGCAGGGAAACTCTGTTGATACCACCACAACCCAGGGCAGAGGGCAGCCTGCCTGGGGAAGCTGGGGAAGGGGATGGGGAGGAGGAGAGAGGGCTGTCTGGGCTTTCCCCTGCGCTGCCCAGGGAGGCGTTACCCAGCGAGGTGCTTCCTGAGATGCCCCCAGCACTCCCTGGCACCTTCAGCTCTGCGTCCATGCTGCCCCTACCCGGATGCTCGAAGAAGCACAGCTTGTCTTCGTCTGTGAGTCCTGTTGGCCCCAGAGATCCATCACCTACCACCAAGCCCCTCGGGGTCCCCATGTCCATGCCTGAGGGGTGCTGCCAATCCCAGCTCTGAGCCGGCACTGTGGCTGACAGGGACGGCACCTTACACAGCTCACTGTACTCTGAGAAAGGAGAGCCAGGCTGCTGATCGGAAAGAGAAGACATGCTGTCTCCCCTTTCTGGTCTCTTTCTCCCCCTTCCTTTGTTTCGCCGTGCGTCTTTGTCTCAGTCTCAGGTGTTTAAAGATAATCGTCACCACTTCTCTTCCCTTCTCTCCCTCTTGTCTTTGTTGTCTTGAGCTGTTGTACCTTTTTTTTTCCCCAGTCACTCAGGTGTGCTGTGCGCTCTAGGTACGCGTGTGGAGTCTCTTGTGCTGTGTCTCCGCTCTGAACTCCAACACACACTGAGGGTGAACTGGATGTTCAGCTCTCTCCCTTGTTCCATCCCTCTTTCCCTCTTTCTCTCTCTCTCTCTCCCTCTCTCTCTCTCTCTCACTGATTATTACAGTAGTCATGTGACCCAGTTGTGGCTGCCAATTGGCTACTGCCAAATCCCAGATCCCACCCACTGTGGTGGAGTGAGTAAGCCCCCTCCCCTCTAGTTTTCTCTTTCACTCCACGTTTTTTCTCGCCTCAGCCCCTTTCTTTCTCCAGCTCTGTCTCACACACAGCTCTGTCTTCCCTGTGCTGAGGATTGAGCGAGACTGGATTTGAACTCGAGACCTTTCCCGACTATATACACTCTACACATCACATGCATGCATGCATACACACACACATACACACACACACACTCCGAGTCAGCCCTCAAAAGCAAGTTATCTCTATTTGACCTGTAACTACACCTTTTCTCTTCACTTCACGCACCTTTTCTCTCTACTTTATTAGCTCCTCTCTTTTGTCTGACCTAGTGCTGCCTGTAATGTAAAAAAATAAAATGCTTTAAGCTAAGACCTCAGAGCCCAGGGTCCAGTCTACTGTCTCTCTGGCAGTGCTTTGTAACAACCTTGTTACAAACAACACATAGCCCTCGCTGTAAGGCTGCAGACACCCTCTGCTCCACCATGTGCAGGTGTGAGATAGCAAAAAAAAAAAGAAAGAGAGAAGAGAGCAGAAGCTGTGAAGGCTAAAAAATAATGCCACATCCAAGAGTGTAAATGTGTGAGAATATGTTTTACTTTTTATGCATGCATGTGTCTACCTATATTATCCTACCAGGTTCATATACACACACTTAGACCATCAAACTCAGAACCTCTGAAAAAACATTGAAAAAAAAAAAAACCTGCACAGTCTTGCAAATTCACACCTATATGTAAACGCACAGTGTATGCACCTGAGTCATCATTCTGCCACGTACCACGTAAGAAACATTCATGAACGACAGACATGCCTATACATGCACATATACAGCCACACACACAATTCAGGCTAACTCAGACTGAGGTCAAGTCTGTAAGCATTAACAGGAGCTCAGCCTGACGTCTTGCACAGGAACAAACTGCAGCTCCTATCTGGCTCATTCTGTCTTCCTGTGATTTCTGATTCACTTAAACGACACCGGCAAAGCTTTACCGGATAGACTGAAATCCTTGCAGCTTCTAAGTGACAGTAAAAAAATAAAAATACAGCTGTGCGTCATCTGATGATGGTGTCAATATTTCATTTTATGGTTGCACACAAAAAGTGTGCATAGTCTCACAATATACAATATACATGTATAAAAAAAAAAAAACTGTCAAAGGGACAGTTACAGATGGATCATGTGAGGCTACCCAGCATGATTTGTAACATAATGGTCAGTATGTGACAGAAGGACAGAGATGAGCTTGTTGTCCTAGGCTGAGCTTTGTATGCATATGTGTGTGTGTGCAAGTGAGTGCGTGTGTGTGTGTGTATGCGTGTCCAGTGCCAGTCAAAACAGCCGGCGGTTACAGGCGTTCCTGTGGCCGTCGCTTTGGACTGAAGGCTGAACGTCGGAAGAAAACAATGATTTATAACAGGCAGACGGGCAAACAGGGACAGAGCGAGGGATGGCGGGACTGAGGGTGAGGAGGATGCAGACAGATGAGGGCAGATAGAGGGATGAACGGAGGGAGAGTTTATGAGGACTGAGTGTGGAAGTAGGAGTGACAGCAAGGCATCGTGGGGAGGAAAAGAGCAGGAGAGGGAAAAATGATCAGGGCACCCACATGAGGAGGGAGACAGAAGAAAGGATAATTGATAGAAGAAGAAAGTAGGTGACAGATGGAAAGGCAGGAAGCAAAGGAAGGGCTAGAGTGATAAAGGAGTGAGGAGAAAGAAAGTAAAGGACACAGGAAGTGAGAGTAAACCGGAACGTTGGACTGGGATGAGGCTTTGGATATTCTGTGTGTCGTCTCCTGCCAGCACTACAGGACAGAGCAGGACAGGACATCACACAGAGCCGAGGGGTACAATGCTTCTGTCTGGTTTTGTCCACTCTGACAAGTTCTAATTCTGGCCTTAGACCCAAGTGAACTGTAAAACCTGATGATCCAAGGGGGATCCAAAACCCCCTCACTCTGTCAGTCCTATTTCCCAACTCTGAAGTGGCTCTTACAACAATAGAGGGGAATTACTGAAATGGGGGGGAGTCCTAAAGGTTTACATAAAAACATAACTACAGATGGTCCATAATCCCCAGAAGAAGTGCTGCTTCATAAAACACTAAATGAACATGAGCTTTGTTTTCACTCCATGTTTTCCCACTGGAAAAAAAAAGAGTCATGCCAGACTGGCATTAGAAAAAGAGAGATGAGAAACATTTTAACTGCACACAAAAAAAGATAGAAGATAGAACCTCTTCCTGTCAGCTCACAGACAAAACAGAACTACTATAACAACACTACAATGGCCTACCAGCAAGTCTTTAATGCAAAAAAGGGAATCTGATTTTGTGCATCATGATTTCAAAATATAGTTTTTTATGTTTCTGTCGTTGTCACAAGGCCCCTAACTCAGCTCACACTTGCACGTGTAAATTTGAAACTTCCATGCAAATCTGAAATTTGACCTTTCAACCAAAGAAATCATTCATGAATAATTTATGAATAATGCTCCTGTTTAATAATCATGTTCGTGGCATCCTGAAACAAGACCCAGCTCTATGTAGATCACATTACAAAAAAAAAAAACTATCGTCAACTGAGGAAGTGTTGATTAATGTCTGCTCTGTGAAGAGATTTTACTATCAGACTCAGCTGGTCTCTTCAATCTTTAATTTGGAAAAAGATAGATTTAGAGAATATAAATATGTTTCAATACACAAACATAACAATAGGAATTTAAGAAAAGCTTAGACAGGCTTAAAGTCTCATTGCTTCATACTTAACCAGTAAAGTAAGCTTGTGTCATTAAATGTAATGGGCAAATAAGGACTTCTGCTATTTACACACCACCATTCAGTTGTAATAACATGATATAATGCACTGATCCTGAGCAATATTTTCCTCACGATTGTGTTTCAGCTAGCGCACGTTATTAAAGTCTGTCCGGTTGTTTTTTATTGTTTTGAAGTTTCTGACAGTTTTCCATCTGAGTTATTGTGACCAATGCGGAAACTTTGCAATAAAAGCTCTGTTGTTGTTTTGACAGCACCCAGTGAAAGGCAGGCCTTTGCTTCAGGGGAGTGGCATTTTCATCACGGTGCACACAGGTCTGCTATTTCGGTGACCCGCCATAAGTTTGACATCAATGGGATGAGTATCACGTCATATTACAAAACGGAAAAACAAAAGCTTTGAAAGGCTGAAACTCTGTTTGAAAGCTTGAAATCAAGACTGAAACTAAGTTTTGAAGGCTTGCACATTGTTTGGAAAATTTCAAACTTCTGAAAACATTATTTTGTGTTTAAATTTTCCTGCTGCACTCCAACGTATTTTAAGAGTTTCGAATTTGTCGCTGTCCTTCGGGTGCGTTGAATTTATTTTCCAGGTTTGAAACCTTGTAAATGGTGACCTGAAAACTGGTGCGCATATGTTGGAAACGTTTCGAACGGGCAATTTTTTATTTTTAATCTTTGGTTCATTTTAGTAACTATTAAAAATAGTTAATAATTTTTAAAAATTTATTACGACATTCTGCTGACGGCTTAGACTCGATTTTGTTGGTCTAATAGGCTGATGTAGTCTTTTTTTTTGCAAGGAAATCACCCTAAACCAAAAGTAAACCAAGTTCATCCCCTTTCCTTTTGACCTGTAGTATTTTCGGGGTCTACTGCTTGACATTAATTGCCATTGTTGCCATTCACATCTTCACAGTCCTCCATTTGGCGCCCTTCCTCGCTCAAGAGGAAACTGTGCAGAATACATGCAGCTGTGATTACCACTGGGACTTTTTTTGAGGTCATTCCACCAGCAGGTACTTCAGACGTCTCCATTTCCCCCTTTAGAAGCCCAAACGCCCTTTCAGCCACCAACTCTGGTTAAGCTGTGCAGTGTGTTGAATTTCCTCTTGCCTCTGGGATAAGTGCCCATTATCTCTGTATGGTGTGATGATGTGGGTATGCAGAATCTCCGAGGAGGTGGTAGTCACTTCCCATTACATCCCCGAGGTGGCCATATAATGGGTAGTTCCGAAACACCCTGGCATCGTGCGCAGACATAAAAAAAACATAATGCAGGGTTCCTGTCGACATGTCAAACCGGTCTGGAACACCCCTGAAGCTCTCTTGGTTTGCTGGCAACCAAATGGAGCACAGCAATTTATTTGGGGGGGTCCATGATTGAGTTTACGGAGAAAGGACCAACTTTTTCACAGATGCCTACAGAAAAGTGTCTGCAGCATTAGTTTATAGTAGAGGTTTCTACACCCCTGTGACACTGGCTGCTGTATACACACTGATGCACATGCTGTTATGTACACTGTGGGAACTGTAGGTAAATTAATATCTAACATTAGCATAAATTCCCAACAACAGTAAACAGCAATAATGATGGCTTAATACTCCTAACAAAATACTTAGCTCATATAGATTGTAACACAGTTTCGAAGGAAAGAAGTGGATTCTCCTTCACCTGAAATGTTTAAGTCGTCATCTTGAAATGCAAAGCAAACGTTGCCACATACCCCTTCACTCGATGCACACAGGATACACAAACAGGATGCAGCAAACAATAGGTTAAGAGCATATGTCCCTGCTTCCAGGATCTCGGCTTTTTTTTTCTTTCAGATGTCTGTTTCAGAGTTTCAGATCGGAGATGAAGGCAACGCTGCCAGAAATCACGTGATCCGCAAGTTCACAACTGTGTAGGCAGATCTTTGAAAACCAAAATAAAAACAAAAATTTGCCCTTTTGAAACTCAAGTATCAACATTTCAACACTTTATTCCCGATATATGTGCATCAGGTTTCACACTAGGAAAATAAAAGAGTGCTGCAGTTGTGAGGAAGGAAAACTCAAATACAAAATAATGTTTACAGAGATCAGATTTTTTTTTCAGCCTAACAAAACATTATGCAAGCCTTCAAAACTTTGTTTCAATCTTACAAAACCCTTTTGTATTAGATTTCAAGTTTTCAAACTGAGTTTCAACCCTTCAAAGCTTTTTTTTTTTTTTTTTTCTACTTTTGAAATATGACATGGTATTTATCCCATAGACTTTGCGGAAGTGTGAGGAGATGCACAGCAGGGTGTGTGTCAGTAACAATCAGGCAGCAGAGTGTAGCTTTAGCGGTTGTACTTGTGTAAAGCACCATTATGTTTGGGGCGAATCTAATTTTGTGCTTTTACAGAGTGATGGCTGTTTGACCGGGCCGTCTTCCAAAGTTTGCACATGTATGTGGTGGATGATGCATGTGCTGCATTACTCAAAAATCACTTCGGGAGCATTCATTCAGTGTGAGGGTGCCTTTCTCTTGATAATGCTGGTTTTCCAATTTGACTGACATTTTGAAATAAATCCTTTAATTTAAACTTAAAAAAAGGTTTAAATAAAAATAAAGTTAATACACTTTTATAATATAGACACTGAACTAAGAGGACACATATGATGGTTTTGATTGTTTGTGGACCCAAATGAATGTGCCAGTTTTATGCTGTAGGTGTGGACAGAAGCAGTGAGGCTTAGCTGAAGAGTTTGGAGCCAGGGTTATTTCTGTAACCAATAATAAATATTAATAAATACCCTCTCAGTGGGAGTCATGCTATTATAGCAGCGAAATGTAAAGCTTGTTGGGTAAAATCGGCCAGTAGACGTTGGAATCCAAAATAAAACAGTCAATAATAATTCCGAAATTAGCTGGTGGACACTTCCCTTTTGTCCTTATATAAACAGCCGAAAACAAAACCGAACTTATGCTCCTAACAGCAGCTGAGTGATATCATAGAACTCCATCATATCTAATTATCATCATCATAAAAACACATAAAAAGAGCCATAACTTTGCATTAGGAGACATATTCATTGCTCTAAACATGGCCAGTGTAGCTGTTTTCTTTAAGCAGTAGGAACTGAATGACTTTAGTCAAATGACATGGTTATAACCCAACAACTGTAGCCTGTTTCCCTGCACAGCTGTCAACCCATACGGCATGTCTGACACTTTATGTGGTCGGTGGGTTCACAGGACTTCGCCTCCTTCCTTTCTTCAGTCCGTCCATTTCAAACAGCGCCTGGTGACGCCTACATGTTTGGACACCATTAAAAGGCAGCTTGTCATCACAGTTGGAAAGCATGTCTCCACCAAAGCGCCAGCCATTTCAATCACTGTACAGTCACATCAGCTACAGCCCGTTCCCCATTCCCCAAACTGCCTGTCCGGTCACAAAACCCTGATTCTCCCGTCACGTCACAGTCACTGTCTGTCACTCTTTTCACATCACACCTGCAAAGAAAGACAGACAGACAGACCGGCAGGCAGGAACGGACAGACAGGTAGTTAGGTAGACGTGCTGGCAGGTGGGTAGACACGCTCGAGGCCAATGTACTGTCGCTGCCTCTGTGTGTCACATCTGTCATGGTTTTTCCCGACCTCTCTTCCTGTCTGATTGCCTCTTGAAGTACAAAACTGACACCAGAGTCCCATCGGGACAACACAGACACACACACACACACACACACACACACACAGAGTCCACCAAATAGATGACCTCACCCTGTCTGACTGAGTGGCTGGCAAAGACACAAGCATACACACACACACACACACACACACACACACACACACACACACACACACACACACACACACACACACACGCTATACAAAGTGTTATATAATCCCACTGCTCGACAGAAATACTGTGCCTAATAATCCGTGGAGGCCACTGGAAGACAAACAGAAAAGACAAAAGCTGGGGCCATTAAAGGGCCACATGTCACCTTTAAATGGCTTCATTGATTCAAGGTAAAAGTGGCAGCAAACAGCTGAGTATTTCACAAAACATTCAAATTTTCAAAAACTTCAATCTTGTCTAAATCCGTATGAGTGAAGGGTTTAAAATGTCAGGGGAGCCCCAAAGTCAGTAGAATCCATCCTTCAGTTGTCCTTTAGCTATCCATCCAATAGCTGCTGAGATATTTCAGGATCGACCAAAGCAGCGCACTGACCAAACTGACGCTGCCATCTCTTAAGCCAACACTGCTAGCATGACTAAAAAGCAATGGCGTGATGGGCCTGTTAACGTGGGAAACCAGTAATGTTATGGTTTCTCCTGAGCTCCTCACAGCTTGTTCCAGGGGATGGGTTTAAGTGTTGCTGCTGGAGACTGTGACTGGTTTGACTATTCATGCTTTATTTGATGGTGATACTTCAGTTGATAAACTGAGTTTGTGGTGTGGTAAACACCCAAAATAACAGCATGTGACGTGTTAAACGACTGTATTAAAAATACTGGTTCATAACAGCTTCATAGCTGTGATGAGATTGGTTGTGTCGCAGTTTATTTCTCTTACAAACACAATCAGTGTTGTTATTGTTTATATCGCCTGGCCCTGTTGTCTTGTATCTTTCAGTTTCCATCCTGCTTCAGTGTAAAATCCATAATGCACAGGTGCTATACATTCCCCATGCAGCATATTCATAAGCTGTGTGTATATCTGAAAATGTCAGACAGCAAGTCATCTAAAAAAAAAGGAAGAAATGCCTTTGCTGTGGCCTGAATACAGACAGGCCTTTTTTTCTGAATGCTAATTCACCTCTGAAAGGCAGGAATAGAAAGAAGAAGTGATGATCACAGGTGTGGGGTGGGTTGGGGGTGGGGGGGCAGTTAGGTGTTGGCGAGATGGATGATGGAGGGAGACAGGAGGGAGTGATGTCTATTTATAGCTCAGTTGCATCTCCTTTGCAGCCATCCTCCCCATCCTTGCTAAACATCCATTGTTTCCTTAGTAGCCCCTCTTCCTATTAGTCGCCAAAGCAACTACCTCTTGTTGCTATGGTAACTGCTTCCTCATCACTGTGCCAGCTCTAGCCAAGTGGGGGGTTGGGGGAAAATGGTTCGTGGGGATGTTTGGTGGGGGGGGTCGTCTGAAGAAGCAAGGGCTGATGGAGGGAGGCTGGATGGCGGCAGTGAAAGCCAACAGTTTGTGAGTGTGTGTGCGTGTGTGTGTTTGTGTGTGTGTGTGTGTGTGTGTGTGTGTGAGGAGGGGGAGGGTTATTAACATGCTACAAATCCAAAGGGGCAGTATTCCACTGTGCTAATCTACTCTACCTCTTGGCACAGGTCAAAGAATTCACTTCAATCAGCGGCATCTTTGTATTAATCACACACACCAGGCACGAAACCAGTCTGATGATGGAGAGATGAACAAGGGATGAATGTGAAGATATATACTTGACTAATCCATAAGATGATGGACAAGTACATATGAGAGAAATACATATGTATATGCTGTATAGTACATACAAGTGCAGACTGGTGCAGGATATCGTGCCTGATATCCTGATTCGATTCACTTGTGATTCATATGCATCATTATGCATATTTAGAAAAAAAAAATGCAATCTCATTCAGCCACAAATGGACTGTCAGAACCAGACGCTTCGACTGCATCCAGGCATCCGCTTCAAAGATCAGTCTGAGCACAGACCAAGCAGAAACTGAAGCTCTGCTCACTCATTCATCTGCACGGTTTCTGACGACAAGACGTGAGTGTGACCTCTGCAGACAGATGTTAGCTCCCCGGCAGACATGGACTGAATAAAGTAGAATCAACACACTGTTCATTCGACTTCCACGGCCTCACGTGTCATCGCCAGAGATAAAATCCCATCAACAAACACAAACAGAGCTCAGATCAGTCTGCAGAATCCTTTTTTTTTTTTTTTTTTTAAGTCAGTCCCTTTTGTAGATGTGATTTCTAGATGTGCTATGAGACAGCATTGGAGACAGCTGCTGGTTTGGCTGTCCTCTACCTCCTGTGAAATGCATGCTGGGATGCCTACATCAAATTCGAACCGGGTCAGTACATGCATGCATAAATTTATATATGTTATGTTTTACATATGTTTCTATGTCTCACCTAATCTCAACTAATAGCTTAAAGAAAACATTTGGGAAATATCAAACTGTTGTTAAAAATGTGCACGTGAGAACAAGAATAATAATAAAAACTGTTTCACTGAAGTCATCTCACATCACACCATAATGTTCTGCCCTCAGTTTATCCATCTACTATTCATTGTCCTCAAATGTTGCAGTGCTTGATTAAAAAGACATTTCCCTAAACATCACATAATGGAGAGAGGAGAGAGTGTCTCATTCATTTTTATTAATTAATGACATAATAGCCAGCAGCTCTACTATTCCCTGTGAAGCAGCTGCAACTGCCTGATCTAAATTCATCATTCATAATGAATAGCTCCGATGCCCTCAGCTAATTTAGCCAGATCGGCCTCGCCCACTGATGTCTCTGTCACAAACAAGAAAAACGCGAAGCCTCGCACCCTGTCTGTGTTTACAACATTTGCCACCGCCATCATCAAATGTTTATAACACATAAGATGTAACCACATGAAAGAAATATCCACGTCCAACAACAGTTTTCTACTCCTCCTACCGTCACCCTCATTATCCCAGAAGGCACGCAGCGTGTTGGCCATGATGCACCGAGCGCTGAACCCGTCTCCTAAAACTAAAAGCTAATGGGACACAGATCCATGCTGAGCGAGATGAAATGAATCTCCACCATAAAGAACGACAGGGGAAATGGAAAGTGTGACATTTATATCTATTACAGCTACTATTAGATGGCATGTCTGTCACTTCATCATCGGTTTATTCACACAGCCGATTTCAGGAATGTGATGAAAACTAATAAATCAGTGGAGCATTGAGTGTGGTATTTAAATAATGATAGAGGGCAGTCAGATATGTGGATACAGAAAAGCAAAGCACAGAAAATATCTAAAATGGTGCCCTGGTATAAAAAAATATATATATCTAATGCACATGCAGCAATACAAAGACTGAAAATGTCAACAGAAAAAAAAAGAAAATAATGAATTTTTTGTCACATCATATAAGAACGTGCTCCTGCATTCAAAGGTTTGCACTGGCACCGGTACATTACAAAATAAAGGTCAGAAAGTAACTTTGCTTCGATTATTATTTCTTGAATTGCTAAGATTACAAGTCTGCAGCCATGCTAGCAGCTCTGTGAGGGTGTACTTAGGCACAGTGATGCTTTGAGCTGAATACTAACATAAGCATGCTAACATGCTCACAGTGACGATGTTAATACAATAATACTTAGCAGGTTATGTTTACCATTTCATTATCTAATTATTATATCCAAAAATGTTCCTTTTTTGTGGGGTTAGATTAAAAATCAGAGAATCATCAGTGTCATCTGAATTTGTCTTCAGGAGGCCAAATTTTATGGCAATCCATCCAATGTTTGCACTCTCGACCAAAGTCGTAACCCAGTGCCGTTGGTAGAGGGTTGCCGCTGGCATGGCTAAAAACGTTCTGTGGCCAAAAAACCAATCACTGAATAAAAATGATTTCCTATCCACTGCATATTTATAAGAATTTGAAAGCTAATATCCCAATTAAATGAAGACCAAAGAATACTGAATGGGGTTTTGTGTCAAAGCGGGGGGGGGGGGGGGGGGGGGGATAGGTCACTGTTAGTCTGCGGTCCCTGATGTTTGTGTTACTGGACAAAGTCAGTTCCTTGCTAATGAAACAAAGTCGGCTCTGTATTAAGCCTCAGGTGGCAATTCATTTCCATTTCCAGTCTGAATAAGCCAATCTGTGTCACAGCCAAACACACATCAGGCAGTCACTTCATCACCAGGCACTTTACCATCACTCCATCCTGCTCGCTCTTCTCCAGCTGCTGGAAGATTATTCTCATACTGCTGACAGCTCAGTCTCTGCCCCATCTACAGTATTTCACTCTCCTCCTCCACCTATTAAAATACAGCTTTCAATTTCTATTGAAAACTGTAAATGCTGAAAGTCTCTTAATTCATTGCAATAAAAAAAATTTGAACTTTGCATGGCTCAGTGTGGAGCGTTTGCAGCTCGATTGTTTGATACTTAACTCATTCTGTTCTTTGATGGTCCTAAGTCTGAACATTTATCCGTCCTCTTTCTCCATCTCCCTGTCCCTTGCTGCCTGCTGGTTTAGAATATCTCTGTATTTCACAGACTGGAACAGGAATGCACCGGTGTCTGTCTTGTTTACTTATTTTGCATAATTAAGATGCTGAAAAGAGAAGCTTTGCTGTTTTTGACTGCCTCCCACTGAGGTTTGTGCAGCGGAATCATTTACCAAAACCATATCCCGCAAAATCCTAGACAGTCTCATGTCTGCTCTGCTCTCTTTCTGCATTTTGTTATGCTACTCTTTGCTGCATTATTGTCATGACAACGACGAATGACAACACTATACGGTGCCCACTGCCTCAAAGTCATTACTGCTGCCAGGAAAAGTTACAAACACTATTTTACTCAACTTAATTTGCAGAGCACTTTTAATGCAACAAAGATGAGTCAAAATGCATCACAGTGCCGAGAGGAATAAAACTAAAGGAAGGACGAGGAAAACTAAAAGAAAAAAAACTAATTTAATGACTCAAGAAAATACAGAAGCAGGATGGATTAGGCAAAGTAAAAGGACAAGGAGTTAAAAATGTCTGCACCAACAGAGTGAGGAAAAACTGTGAAAAGTAATTCTGTAGTTTTGGGGGGCAGCTTTTGAGAATGCCCCGTCACCATAGCACTAAGTCCTGAAATTGGGGAACAGATTTCACTTCATGATTTCTTGGTCAAACCTCAAAGATTTCCAGGAATCTAGTAGGATTTCACAATTTTTTTGCATGCGATTTGACAAAAGGAGACAAGGTGACTAGAAGAGGGAGAAAAAGTTTCGGGAGGTTAAATGCTGTGGTCCAAATAATGTCACCGCTGTGGGCAAGGAGAAGGACAAGAAGGAGAGTGATGGAGTCCCCTCCACAATCACTCAGGGCTAATGGCTTGGAATGAGCTGGACTGCAGAGTGAAGGGAAAGCAGCTAACAAGTGCTCAGCATATGAAGGAGCAGGTGGTCGAGAGAGTGAGCAAACCCTGTTATCAAAGATAAAGAATCTCAGATTTAATGTATATATTTACACTTCAAAGTGTCAAAGGGTCAAAGTTTAAACTTTTTCAAATGACATACTGTATCTGTGAAACATGAAAAAACAGTGGGTGCATTGCCCTTTGGCCTATTAAGGCTCCTGCTGGTTGATTGATTATTGCTGCCTCTACTTTGGAGCCTTACTGTCTGATAACACAGCTTCCAAAATGATCTTGGGCAGTACGACATTAACAAAGATGAGAACTTACCTATATCAGCCACTGATCATGTAAAATATTACTGTATGAAACAATAGCACAGTTGAGTAGTTTTCATAGTTGTGTGTGTGTGTGTGTATCCAACAGAAACTGTACCAACGGTAAGTGCGTTGTCAGTGTAGTGTCTCATTAACTCCAGCATCTGTTGCTGTTCCTACGGCAACAATAACTGATCCTCAGTCTCTATAGCAACCCCTCCTCCCTGTCCTTCCCCTTCCTGCTGTCCCTTCCCCAAAAAGTACTTCATGTCTCCGTCTTCCATCGGAAACTTGAAAACACCAATTTGACCTTTATCAAGACTTGATATAGAAAGCAGTACGTTCTGAAACCTCTGCGAGTCTCAGAGAGAATGAATCAGGTCAAAGTGACGTTGTGATGTTGTGAAACGCTTCGTTATCGCATGAAGAAGACTTTCATCATTCCTGAACTGTCGAAAGCTGTGTGCGTGCATAACCCTCCAAACAAAGCTGTTTTTCCAGACACGGTTCTATCAAACTGAGGTGCTAAATGAACCGTTCTTCTAGCTGCTGAGGCATAAAGGGCAAGCTGTGCACAGTGCTACCTGCTCATCTGCCTGTCTAATAGTCTTGCCTGAGAGTCTTGCATCTTTCCAAAGCAGTAAAAGCTTCTGCTGTAATGTTAATGTTGCAGACATTTCAGGTTCAGCTTTTTTGCGGCTGCCACTCACACTGATGGAAAAACAAAACATAATAAGCACTCCAGCATATTATATGAACCTATTATATAAGAGCTGTAACGTATAGATGGATGCCAAGTAAAAGGAAAAGAAAAAACAGTGTTAACTGTCACGGAATTACATAACAATTGATGCTTGTTAAGGACAGTTTATTGTTCCATACTAGTCAGAAATCCCTCCTGCATTTGAAAGATCTGCATTTGTTATGTTTCCCTGCTGTTTTATTCAGGTTGTTCTTTTTAGTTTTCACTATCTCATGTTCAACCTGTCTTTTCATTTATGAATCTAGACAAGCGGCTCTTTAAACAGCCGCATAAATGCGAATAACATGCTATATATTTTTGAAAATATAGCATGTTGGACTTTTCTCCAGTGCTCCTACATCACATTTGAAACTCTCAAAAACAACATTGTAAATGTGCATTGACAACAGCATGACATGGTACATTTAATGGAATCTGAGCGTACCTCAAAGTCTATGCTACAGTATGGGGAACAGATGACTGCAAGGGCTCTGTCTATCCATCTATTTATATATCATCTATTTACCTCTGTATGTGCATGTCTAACCTTGTTTCTGTCCTTTCTTTTTATCTGCCTTTCTATCTACAAAGGTCTCTTAAGTTGGTGAGTTACCTCTTTGAATCTATATGTATGCCTGTCTCCCTCTCTGTCTGCCTCAGCATCCATAAATCGGTTCCTGCCTAACCCTCCCTGTCGCTCTGTGTGTTTATCCCTGCTTGCCTGTCCATCTTCTTCCATGTCTCTGACTCTGTCTTATGTTTTTCTGGACACTCCTTTACCTAAAATCTGTCTGTTCTCGTTGTTGTGTTTTCTTAAATTCTCTGAGTCTGTCTGAACTCTGCCTGCCTGGGGAACAGCTCGGCTTCTTCTGTTGTCAGATACTTTCATCTAAGCATCTGTTTATATGTATTTTTCTATTTAACAAGAGCTGAATCTGCAAAACCGACACACTTTTAACACTCTCACACACACGCAGCACTCACATGCCAAACGCCTTAGCTAAATGTAACTCACTGAAGGAACCTTAGAGGTGAAGTATGTCTGTGCTGACACAGTAAAACATTGTTCCTCACATGCAAAATGAGGAACAATGTTTGGACTAAAAGGGACATAGAACCAAGCTATAGCAACTATGATACCAAATACATTTCAAAACATGTGACACCCATTTAGGGGGAAAAAAAACATAGACTTTTTTTTTCATTCCCTGGAAAGCTGACATTTTGAAATTACCTTGGCAGGACACTGAAAACACACTGTACAGTATAGACCTGCTTGTTAACGCACCTGCTGCCTAAGCAAAGCTTATAAGAGTTGCACGAGTTGCTCTACTAAACTGGAAATCAGGTCAACTTCCTTTTACAGAGGGAAAGTTTTAGAGGAGTAAAAAAGAGAATAATTACATGGGTATAAGTCTAAATAGATCAGTGACATTCAGTCTATTAATTTCTAAATTTTCTTACAAAACTTTGGAGTAATTAAACTTGTGATAAAGGGTGGTCTCAAATGCCAGAGATGATAATAATAATGGATGCTAAGGATGCTCTGATGTTCTTTATGCTTTTTTTGTCATGTAAAAAAACTGTGGTGATGGGAGACACGAATGCTGGCTCACTTCCGATACAGTGTCAACACCACGGACAGAAACTATATTTTCTCCTAAAGGTCAGTTTAATAATCATGGGGAATAGTAGTGTGAAAAGTGTTCTGTGGCTCTGGAGGAGCTCTGTCACCACGGTTGGAGACTTTGAGCATACTGATGGACTGAAGGATGGACAGAAATGCAGAGAAAAAACATATATATAACTCTAAGTCTAAATATAAATATAAACATAATTATGGTGCTTGGTAATATGCTGTAAATAGTAAATACAAATCTAGCAGAAACTCTATGTTGATGTCTTGTATTAGTATGGCAAGGTGCTTTATTGGAGTGATGATGCATATTGAGAAATAACAAATGAATGCATCTATATATCTATCTATATGTATAAGTGTACTTAAACTAAACTTAAATTTAATCAAGCAAGCAGGTTTTGTGATTGTTTTCTGAGTTAAAAAACAAGTATTAGTAAGTAAATAAATAAATGTTATTACACTGTATTTATGTACTGGACTATACTATTATAGAAAGTCATTCTCACTACTGTTTCATCCTTATTGGAAAAAATGGCTTTTATAATTCACGGTCTGAATAAGGTCTATACTGACAAAATTGTTTTTCAGATATTGTTTGGACCCAGAGAGTCAAAAAGTCAAAAGCCTATGATTAAAAAAAAAAAAAAAAAAAACATTACCCATGATTCATGGGCATACAGAAATTTGTCAACAAAAACACCAAAATAGCTGAACGTCTTAGAAAAGCAACACAAACCCAAGTTCCACTGACTGAGCTGATACCACTGCCTTTTTAAAATGTCAATATCAAAATTTATTAAATCTAAAGCACAGCCCACACAGCTGGCTCGGGGGCCGTTTCTGTATGGGTTGCGAATCTGTTGCTAAAGCTTGGTGCATCATCTGAAAAAATAACCCAGAGTGACTCACACTCCTTGTCTTACAGTTAGCTGTTGGCTGTTACACTGGCGCCAACAAGGCAAAATCCCAGCACATCCCCCAAAGCCGTCAAAAGGCATCAGCTCATCCTCGTTCATCAGCTCATCCTAGTGGGGCCATACTGTACAAATGTCCCTTACGGGCTACCATCTAACAGCCTGTGCCCCAATGAAAGGAGCCGAAACAACAGCGAAAAGCACTATGTGGTAAAAATAGACTGCTGATACAGTATATTCACGCCTGCCTGCCTTTTGAGGATTTGTGTTTGTCCTCAAATAGCTTGATGACTCAGTTGTGTACTATACATGTGTCTGTGTTAGGGCTGTCACTTTTTTTTCAAAAATCGAATTTGAACGAATTTGAAGTGACATGCAATTTGTTGAAATTGATCCAAAGCGCGCCTTATAAATTTTGAATGTGAACAGGTCATTACAGCTCCAATATTAACTTTGTCCCCCCCGAGTTTGAGCGAGTGTTTGGATTTCGAATAGGAAGTGACAGCCCCAGACTGTGCAGGGAGACAGGAACCACAGCGGCGGCGCATTTGTGTCTGAGCGAGTAGGAGAAGCTTTGGTGGTGAAGGAGAACAGGTGTTGTTGTGATGTGGCCTGAAAGCCGCTTCAGGTTATTTTGGCGCCACATTTATTTCTAATTTGAATTGATAATTTTCGTTTCTGTTAAGAATCAGAAATGAGACAGAAGGCGTTGAAAAAGCACCTCAGCAGTAATACCTGATTCATTTTTCTGTCCACTTTAGTAGCTTTAGCAGAACCAGCTGTAAACAAAAAATTGACATGATATTATCACCTCAGAAAAGTTGTTTAGGTTAAATCAGCTAATATATATACAGAGTTGTGTTTATGGCCACCTGGCAAATTTAAGTCCAATATTCACTCTCTTTTTAGCTCTGTTTTGGACTCCACCGACTCCAATATATCTGGCTCTTCACCTGCCAAATGCGTCACTATGCTCACCGGCGAGTTGCTAACTGTGTCTGTTTGCCGTTGGGTGATGGGCAGGTAGCTTACAGTGGGTTTATCAATGATTTGTTTTTGCTGAAAACACCTGACCCCTTTAACGTGACCTTAATTTAAAAATACTGATAAGTGATTGATTCGTATTTATGCGTTTCTGTGTTTGAACAAATGTGGGTGTGACGTGCGTACAGTCAGAATTAAACACTTTGAACTCTGGGTTATCTGTTAATAGCCTGTAGGTAATAAGGTACCTACTTTGAAGCTTCATGCGTTCGTGCTGATTTGACTTTTAGAAATAAAATAACCCAGATTTGAAAATACACAACAACAAATTAGAATTTTACTCTGTCGAGTGCTGGTATATTTCCTCACTTTTGTCAAGCTTCATGTCTTTTGCCTCAGGTTTTTCTGTCAAGGCTTTTTTTTTTCTTAATACTCCTCTGCACCTCCTTTTATCCTTTTCCTCAGTGTTTTAAACATGAAATCCTCCCTAAGGTTTGCTTCATTCTCCATCTCCAGCCTGGCTTCTCCTTTTCATTTTCACTTTTGTATGTATATATCTCTCTCACATTATAACACAGATTTAAAAATTGTCCTTATCCATCCCCCCTCAGCCTTCTTTTCACCTCTGCGTATCCCTGTCTCAGTCCCACAAGTCTTCCACAGCATCCTCTCTCCTCCCTTTATCCTTTGCCTCTCTCTTTCATGTGGTTCATGAACTATATATATATTTTATCCCTGTACCTTTATTTTACATCCTTTTGTTCCCCTCAAAATTATTTGAAAGTCTTTTTTGTGTCTAACTCCAGTTTATTATATTTCAGCAGTGTTTTTTTCCATGTGTCTGCCTCCCTCATCCTCACTGCAGCGTACTCCCCTTTCTGTAACCTTCCAAAGTATCTCCTCCTGTGTTTTTTTTTTTTTAATTGTGCTCCACATGCCTTCTTATCTTTTGTACAAGGCTTAAATACCACTCTTGGTGACAAAGACCCACCCCTGGACACTGACAAAAGGTCTCATTACACAAAGGGAAAACAGAGCCAGCTGCCTTCATCATTTGTCTTGTTCTTTTTCTCTTGTATATGTATTAACATTCACACAAGCACACACATATATATATGCACCAAAAAAACACATTCACGGAAATCAAATCTGATGCAGGACAGTTGACGCTGCCATGTGTCTTACTTTGCTTATTTTGCTGCAGCATGCACGTAAACATGCACTGACAGCAAATACACACATGCATGGAGACCCACATGCCACGCATACATCAGCAAAACATGTCCACTTTCACGTAAGGCATAACCACTCTGCGTAAAACAGACATTAAAATTCAACCCAACAAGCATAAATCCAGCACCCTATTCAGATGTTTCATCCACAAGGAAGCAATATATATATTTTTATCTGTGTGACTTGGAAGTGGCAAAAATACTAATGCAAGCCTTTCTGTTCTAGCAGAGGAATGTGGGGGGGCATTGATCAAAGCTGCTTAATAGCCAGGTTCAACAGTCTGCTGTTCCTGTGGTGAGCTGAAGGCTGGCTCAGTCCTCATTACAGCCTCCAATGGGAGGCAGGGACAGGAAGTGTTGAAAGGAAGGACAAGGAAATGAATCCTCTGGAACTCTGAATCTCCATAAATCACAGCCGTACACACAAAACACTTCAGCTCCTCTGGTAAAGGCCAAGTACACACACTTACGCAGACACACAAACCTGCACTTGCATGCATGGACGTACACATGTGCACAAAAGCCAGATATATGCACTTAAATAGCCACATGGATGCATCAACACACACGAACATATAAAGGTGACATCCACACAGCCACTCATACACAAAACCACCAAGTGTTAACCTATGACATTTTTAGCCTCGATTTTCTGGCAGCTGTGAATGTCAGTATTTCCCAGTCTACTGAAAACTTTTCTCCAACAATAAATGCCTTTTACATTAAAACAAGGGCAGGAAAGGAAGCTAATCAACAGCTCCATTCTGACTCTCTATCCTGTCTTATAACTCAGATTTACATGAGTCAAACTGTTCTATTTATAACTGTTCACCTCTAGAAACGTTATTATTCCCCAGTCTGCTGAAATCTCTCGTTAATGAGTCACACTGCTACAAACCTATTTTCCATTAAACACGAGCGCTTGACAGAAAAGCAACCACCAGCTTTCATTTGGGTTCTACTACACTCTCACAGCTCAGTCTGATTTATATCAGGTGATACTATATATTTCCCTAGCAAGTCCCCCAGCTCCCTTTGGGGGCATGTCTCAACCGTCTCATTTATGGAGGACAATTCTACCCCTGAGCCGCTCGCCGAGAGTGAGCTCTCTGCAAAGGAAACTACTTTGGCTTTGGATACTCCTGTGTTCGTGATCTCATTCTTTAATACAGTATCCAAAGCTTATGATCTTAAGTAAGGCCTGGAAACACAAGTGTCACACAAAAAATACTGCATTTCACAACGTCATAGCCTGATGAGACCAAAAGGACAACATCATCTGCAAATAGTAGAGATGCCATCCTTTTGTCACAGAAAAGACACTCTGCTGTGCCTTTATGCTAACAATAAAAATCATGAACAGGAGAGGTAGCAGATGGCACCTTGGAATCCAGTCCATACCCCGAAAGAGCTTGACTTAACACTCAGAATTGCAAAAATGTTGTGTACAGACTGTACAGAGAATGAATGGCTCGCAGCAAAAGCCCAACAACCCCTGCAGACTCCAGCACCTCATTTTTTTGTTCTTAGCAACAGCAACCTTGTTACTGAAATGTGCAGTCAAGACATACTCAACTGTTTGTGTTCTCTGTCAATCACTGTGTTACCATCCCAGTTACTAGTCTCAATGATGCATGAAAAAAGAAACAGCAAAGCCACAAGAGGAATGAAAATAGGACTCACCTATGGTGGAGAAGCAGCCAAGGCAGCAATCATCACAGAACATGGAAAGTAAAATCGACAAAAACAACAATTACCATTTGACATTTTTTTAAAAGTTATTCTCAGGAGACACACCAGGATGTGAACTGTTGATGCATAACAACAGATGTGAGTTAACATGACACCAACAAAGCCTTTTCCTTCAAAACTCTTTTCTATGGAAAGTTGTAAAGAAACAGGCTGCTAGTGAGGAAAACAGAGTTAATCAGGAGAAAGAAGATAGAGTCACACCTAAACCCGGGATGCAAAGGAAATGGAGCACGATTATAGTGTTAACACATACACCTGGACAGAAGAGAAAAAGAGAAGGTTGTTTTGACATGGTGAAGATGCCTAGTGGTGTCACTAAAGAGAAAGACTGTGATTGGTTAGTAGTAGCACACCTGTCCACAGCAACACTGTTAATTATGAGAACGTCCCGGCAGAACGTACCAGCAATGCATCATGAGGAGTCACGGCTTAAAGTCACGCCAATGCACAGCCCCAGTTGGTCAACATTTGAGCCCATGCATTAATCACTCACAAACAGACCAAACTGGACAAGCCAAAAAGCCCCAGCCAAGTTTTTAGACATATGTGTCCATGCAAGGGACAATACAAAAGGGTCTAATTATCCATCTAACCCCTAATGAGTAAAAGGCACCCAAGCAATCAATCCTGCCCAAAAATTCTTCCCCAAAATATTTGAAATCAATTTCAAATATCTGAACTAATCAAGCTGGATGGAAAGATCATGCATGACAATAAACCATTTGCCTTTTTTTTAGTTACTCCTTATTTAACCTCTATGTTTTTTCCAGGGTTGACTGCAACAAACCTTCAATGGTGGGGGCAAGTGGAGGGACCACAGCTGGTTCTTCCATGGGATCAGCAAAGCTGGGAAAGAAGGGCTTAGCTGCAGGATTTAGACCAGATCCTGGAATTCCCAGAGGGGTGGCTGATGGGGGAGAGGATGGGCTGATGACAGGGGATGCCTGTGGAGTTAACTTCTTAGCTCCTGGGGAGGTGGGACTCTTCACAGAGGATGAAGAAGATGAAGAACGAGACTTCTTGGATTGCTTCTGGGACGATTTGTCATCTTTGAGCTCTTTTGATTGGAATTCCTGTGCTGTGGTTTTAGGAGACCGGAGAGGTGCTGGGCTTGGGGTGTCAAAGGACAAACCTAAGAGTAAAGGATGCCCTGAAGTGCTCATGTCACTGAATTCAAAAAGCTCACTGTTGCTGCTCATGTGTGAGTCGTTCAGGAGCCATGAAGCATCTGAAGGTGAAAGAGGTGGAGCTGAGGCCAACACCTCGCTTTTTGGTGAAAGGCCAGGGCTTGGCTGCGAGGCAGGGCTGAAAGCCGAGGTGTCTCCCTCAGGCATGCCTTGCACACAAGACTCTTGGAGGGAACTGGTGTTTTCAAACATCCCGCTGTCAACCATGTCACCACCTGTGGCTTCGTTCTCTGAAGAGAAAGGTGGAGAAAAGGCCTGGTTGCTGTTGCCCAAGCTGGCATTTTCGGTATCCATCAAGAAATCAAATGGGTCACCAGATTGAGGAGCCACGGGGAAGGAACCAAGTGTCGCATTGTTGGTGGTGGAGGGCATAGTGAATGGAGCTGCTGTGGCTTTCAGCTCACTGTTCAGGACCAGTGGGTTAATGGAAGCAGCTGTTGGTGAGAATAGGTCTTGGGACAGAGGGGCACTAACCAGACCTTCTTCAGGGAAGACCTCCTTTTTCCAGGGGCTCTGGCTGGTGTCCATGTCCACAAACGAGGACCCCAGGTTTGCCTGAGCTGAACTCCCAATATCCACCATCACCTCCTCTGTGATTTGAGAGGCTGCTGCAGAAGAAGGAACAAATGGTTCCGCCATCACTCCCCATTCCTCTGGAAGCTTCTTTCTGCTCTTCCCCCTTTTCCCTCGGCCTCCACTCTTCCCAAGCTGCTCCTCCCAGCCACCCTCGCCTCTATCCCGCCTTGGGCCAATCCTATTGTAGAATTCTTCTGATGGGGGAGTGTTTTCTCCTTGTGCTTGCATCTCTGGGTGTCCCCTGTTCTCATGGTGTTCATAAGATCCCTCATCTTTCTGTCGCCTTTTCTTCTTCTTCTTCTGTTTTCGGTCTGATCCATCTCCCTCCCTTTCATCGCCTCCAGCGTAGGCAGCGCTCTCTCGGCTAGGCCAACTGTCAGGTTCATCGGGGCTGGCTGCAAGATGGCCTGCATGGCGACTGATCACCGTGGAGACGCTGGGGGTGAAAGGGAGGTCTGTCGATAGGCAGCCAGCCTGGTCTGGCCAGCAGTCACCTAAGGCACCTTGTTGTGGGTGAAGAGGGGAGAGTTTAAAGTTGGGGGAGATGGGTATGTGCATATGAATTGGTTCCCTTAGTCTAACTAAAACAAAAAAAAAACTGAATAGATCACAAAGAAATAAACATCATTAGTCTAAAACAGCACAAAAAAGATAGTAAAACTGAAAGTATATAAATCTTTACTGGAAAAGATTTTTAAAGAGTTTTATAATTATAGTTTTATAATTATAGCCATTATAGCTATTTTTACTCAATGAGGTGGGAAGGCTGAAAAGATGGATCAGACACAGCAGAGACGCTTCTCGAGGGATTCAATCCAAGGCCAGAAGGGGTGGATGTTATTCCAGAGCGCCGAGCCTTAATCACTGCACCCTTTGTGGATTTGAATTGTAGGACTGCTTTTTCCTTTTCATTAATTTGTTGCCCTTTAGGCAAAAAAAGTAGAGAATGTCTGTCTTTTTTAATAATCTTTAAATAAAAAAATCTCTTTGAAAAGCTAACCCAAGTCCTAAACCTTCTTGTGTGTAAATGCTGATTGAGTGAACAAATGCTCGGAGGAATGAGAATCAAACACATACACACTTACATACACAAACACACATTGTTATGCTGGTGAGCAGTGAATTACATTAATGTAGAGAAGTGGTACTTTTGAGTGGCTGACTCACTGCAGCCTCGGGGTCCAGAACGCTGGAACTATTGGGCAGCAAAAGAGCTCTATTTGAAATCAAAACAGAGATCAAGAACCAGGTGTGTGAATTGTGTGTGCAGACACAAGTAAGGTCACGTAATACATGTGTAGCCATGTACACATAACATGGACACAGAGGCAGACACACAAAAAGACTGCTTAATGGTCCCATTGAAAGGAGGTCAATTCCAGGCAACGATGCTGTAACTAAAACTGCCTTTTTTTTTGGTTTTGGGACATTGTATAATAAAGTTTAGGTCTAAAGGGCAATTATGTTGAATGGCAGTTGTCAAGTTGAATTCACTCTTAGATGGAAGAAGGTTATAAAGGGAAGAGAAATGTGAGGCAGATGAGAGGAAACGAGTGGAGGAGAAACTGCCCAGTGAGACAGGGTTGGTCTCATACTTTGGCCCAGTTTGTTTCTAGTTTTCAGTTATATGTACACACACACACACACACACACACACACACACACACACACACACACACACCTTGGGAAGAACAGCTAAAGTGGAGCAGCTGTCAGGCCACATATAGTACAGTGGCTCTAAAGAGGGCCATATTTCATATTAACAAACCCATGACAGAACTCTGCTCGCTGTACTGTACGGGCAGTTTGAGGGAAAGGCAGAAAAAGACATCAGCCAAATGGAAAAGAATGACTGCAATGTTGTCTCACACAATCTCATTAGGCTGGGGCAGCATCATATAACAGCCATCCCTCTGCATGTACATATGCTGTTGTTACTGTGCAATTTCAACAGCAGCAACAACACGTTTGAATTACAAAACAGCAGCGCACAAATTGGCCTAATGTCCTTCTATTCTCATATGACTCTGTGATCAAATGCTATTAGACACTGGAATAAAGCTAAGGCTTGTACTTGGGGTGTCTGAATCAAGCTAATAGAAATCTAAATAAAATGGCTCTCAATTAAGAAATAAATTGTCTGAATAACAAATTCCCTTGCAAAATAAACAGCTCTTCCCATTATAAACACAATGACCAAATGGTGAAAACAATACAACAAATAACACTCAAATCAAAACTGTGTTTAAAAGCAGTGCTGTGTCATCCACCATGCAAACACAAACACATACTGCAAGTAAAGCAGCTGCTAAGTGGCTTCATGGCCTGAGAATGAGCCGTACATTTCCTTGACCTGCAACAACAGCACAGGACAACCTGAACCAGAGTGCTGGAATGCACAAGGATGCACAAGGATCCACAACCCCACACTTCAAGGCAAATTTCTGCTCTGCTTGCTCCCAACCCAACAGGGTCATGACATGCTATTCACTATATCATATCCAAGGCTGCCTTATCTTTTTTTCCTGTGTACATTTTAGCACAGTACATTGTATAATTATTGAAAAAGTTCTTTTGGGTTCTTTCCATTATTCTTTTTTTTCACATTGCTGCTCTTGTACTGTGAGGCGGAATACATTTAATAAAGGTATTTCACTATTACAAATAGAGAGCAGTATATTGTTTGAACGAGGTGTTTCTTCACCACTATGCTGATCAACCTTTAGCCTTTAAACATAGCAATGCAAGAAAACATGGACATCAACAATGCAAGATTTAAAAATGAAAGAACATGAACACTTGTTTTATCAGGGGGTGAAATGTACTTAGCATGGTTCCTAGACCTGAAGGATACAAACAATGTATTTTGATGAGAAACGCTCAATGCAAATATGACTTGACCGTTTACAAGAACTCTCCACAGGGCACCTACACCACGCACTGACTGGCTGTGCAATGAGGGTAGGTCTGAAACTTGCAACCTAAAATCTTTGGCAATGAATCATCACATTCACGGTTCTAAATTTTGATAAATCATTGCTTGGTATTTCCTTCCTCGCGTTGGCTCAATTCTCATATGTCTGCCCTAATTAATTCCAGTATGACCAATTAAAGATTCTTGGCATCTGGTCTGGACTTGGCTTTTTTTCGTGCTTCCGTTTAGATGTCACTGGCGGTAGTAGCTATTTGCAGTGTAATTATAACGGATACAGATCATTTATATGCTAAAAATATACTGTAAATATATTTAGGTCAGTAAGGGATTCACAATGGTTGTGATTCAATAAATCTGATAAATCTGGTTTACTGTTCTGCTCTGTATTGGGGTGTCAGTCAGACTCATGACAACAGCCCCTCCAGGTTTTCATGGATCTGCACTCTGCATCTTGTAATTGGGAAAAGGGGAGAGGGGGGGAGAGGGGGGGAGGGGGGGGGGGGGTAGTTGCCGCATTGTTGAGTCACCATGTGTTGCCTAGTAGTTTACACACACACCAGTAGAGAGATTATGCACACACACTGACTCACACACACGCACAGTCTTACAAGCACTGAGAGGTTAACAAGCAACAGGAGCCTCCATTTTTTTTTTTTTTTTTTTGGCTTTCATCACTTGTTACAAACTGGTTGAAAAGTTTGTGAATGAATCATCTCCGTCTGCTGCAGAGGGAGTCAAGCTGTGAGTCTGCTAGTTGCAGTTAGACTGAGGCGCTGCTCAGCTGTAATGACTCAGACCCTGCTGCTGTTTCTTTGGTCTCTGGTCGTGCATATTTTAATTTCAGGGAGAATCAAAACAAATCAAACTCCAGCTCAGTACTAACCTTATTCAATGCATCGGGTGTTTGCCATGAAGTGACTGATCAATAAAAGCAGTTTCTTTGTAAATGTCATTGTGAAATTAGAATAACTTCTATGCTGTGAGCTATGGAGATTTTAAAAATGGCAACACTTGTTTTAGGACGGCAATCAGTATTGATAAATATCCTGATATTATGTATCAGGATCATAATAAAAAAAAAAATCTGACTGATGCATTTCTAATTAAGTGTTCCTGTGACTCCACAGACACAATCCCTATCTTCCCAGGTAGGCTTTTAATTTGAAATCTCTACAAGAATAGCATTAGTGGTATTTATGAAAATGTATCTTACACTCAGTTTACCCTGGGAGTCATTATAGATCTGGTAATTTCACTCTCACTTCATTGGTAACTGGCTTTGTTTGAGGCAGCTGCTGTTATATGACACTTGTTTGAATACCATTTAGTTTTTTTTTTTTAATTTACAGTATTATCATGAGATTATTTTCTGCAGGGAAGAGCGAGGTCTTTAAGAAGACCCTGCTCTTTTTATTCCACAGGCACAGAGGTGTCCACCACCTGCCGTGTAGCAGTGAACCATGGGGGCTCAGCTGCTGTGATGCTTTGTGCATGGTTCCACTGGCCACATGGGATGTTAGCATGGCTCTGCTAGGTGACACAAGCCACAGCATGGTGACAACTACAGCTTCATGCTCCCTAGGATCAGATGTGCACTGAACTGGAGAGGAGCCCTATGGGTGAAATGGGGGGGGCACTGGTGGGCGAGCGATGGGGGAGAGAGAGTGGACAGTGAGAGAAACCGACAGTCTCTTTCTGTATTTACACTCACAGATCCACACACACTCACACAGACTCACACACACACACACATGCAGTATATGACTAGAAGCCATGGCATGATGGCACACCCTATACATGTCACCATCAGATGTGCATTGACCTTGAGCTGGATGAGTAAATCGCATTGGATCTGGAGTGTGTGTGAGGAGGAAGCTATAGAACAGCAAAGACAGACGGCTGCTCTGTTTACGGCACCCCTCTGTGGAACGAATCGGGCAATGCAACACAGCGACCTATATGATCCTGTACATTATATTATACAGTACACATTTTTAAGCTGCTATCTGCGACTGTGGAGGAGGATCAGTCAAAAAAAAAAAAAAACATAAATTATTTAATATGTCAAGCAACAATCATGGCAACATACAGTACGCCAAAAAGTGTACCCTTTGAGCATTGTAGTGTTTTCAGTAGTCACAAACTGAAGCAGCTGGTCACATGATTAGTCCACATTAGGCTAAATCAATTTTTTTTGTCCTGTTCTGTTCTTTTCTATCTTTTCCATTTTATTTTTTTATGTGTAAATATGTGTAAAGTGGTTAGTTAACAGTACCAAACATTGCCTCCATACAGTTCTATTGAAGCTTTGAAAGATGACTGTTGAAGAGGAGCAGTTTTCTTTGAACTAGATACACGTCTGTGGCATCTGAGTCAATCGGTATGTGTCTTACCTGCTGACAGATCTGCAGGGCTGCGAGGAACCTGGGGTTCGGGCAGCATGGGGCTGTGGTCTTTAGGGGCGTCTGACCCTGCTGGGGGTGTGAGATGCTGGGGCTCCGCTATACTTGGAGGTCTCTCTGCTTGGAAGGGTGCAGCTCCCACCTCCACACTGACCTCCATCCCTCCAGGCTGGGAGAAACCTAAGGCAAAGTACGAGAGACAGGGGAATGAATGACTCAGACTAAACAACACATACAATCTGAACACTGTGAGTGTACATACGGTCTAAACACGCACAGCACGCATGTGAAAAAAAATGGCAGAACCTGTGTGATATTATGAGCGTGTGTACGTCTACAGTCTGTGTGTGTGTTGTCTGAATACACATGAATGGGTGAGATTAGTCAAGATTGCGTGTGTGCCTGAGTGCATGGTGTGTAAGCCAAATTAGTGGAAACTGGGCTACAGAATAATGTTGAGAGCATTCATGGACACAAGTGTCAGCTGTATGTGTATTTTTATGAAAATGTGTGAGTGTGTGTGTGTGTGTGTGTGTGTGTGTGTGTGAGAGAGAGAGAGAGAGAGCATGGGTGTGTGTGAGTCCGAGCCTGGAGCGGTAATACGGTGGCCCAGCGACGACAGGTCTCATTAAGGCAACAGTGAAAGCTGGGTAAGCAGAGGTTGGCAAAGTGAAAGGCATAACTCAGCCTCATAGCTCATACTGTACTATGTGTGTGTGTGTCACTCTGTAGAGTGCCAGCAGATACCAAGTCAGCGACAGCTCCGCATGCGACTTACAAGCTTTGCCTCACGATAATCCATTCATCAGGGCGGATTTTACAACCACAATTTTGAGGTAAGTTGTTGAACCGAAGGGACTTTTTCTAACGAGGAAGGAGCCAACGAGCCAAACCATCCGGATACTGAAATGTCATTTACGCTGTAACGATCCTCAGTGATTGAAGGTTAATGCATGTTTGTAAAACTGTATTTCTAAAAGGTCAGTCTCTTATCTTAACACAACATTTACCAAAGAATTAAAAGTGGAAAACTAACACGTAAGAATTCAGTACAGTATGTATACAGGTAGTGGAAAAGGTATGAGGCCCTACTGGAAATACAGGCAGGACATGAATAGGATAATGTGGAAATTGAAACAAGCATTTACGTGTGACTTCGGTTACTGCTGATCGTTTATGACTGAAGAAAATTGCAAATAAAAAAAGACAATGTACTGAAGAATAATTTCACATATTTTAGTTCTAATTAGTAGCAAAAATACGTTGCTTTTCCTGCTTTTCCGCGCTGAAAGTTGACAGTTAAGGAACAGATATCTGCCTGTGACTGGTCAAATACAAGCTATGCCAAAAGCAAAATAAGTCCTCCACAGAAATGTTGTAGCCACGTAACTGACCTGTTGCACACCTACAGTGTTACGTCTCTGCTAACTAGAGATGTTCCACTTCAACCAGACGGCTCCACACAGTCTCCAGCCTTCAAAGCAGAAGTATTGAAGCAAGATGTTTCAGTGCCTTGTGTCACCATGTGCAAAATTACGTGACCTTCCCAAACGAGGCCTCATCATCACACTGATATGTGTTATTACCCTTTCTGATGCATTATTAGGAAAATACTGTACTGCAGGAAGTAGCGATGTATACTGATAGCAGAAGAAAAAGGCAAGTAATAAAAGAAGACAGACTGGATGGTCACGGGTTCATGCTTCAGCAAGATAATGACCCAAAACAGAAGAAAAGAAATGGACAGAGGCTTCACATGATGGAAGAGCAGGACGGTCTCCAGACTTTAACCCCATGGAGCTGGTTTGGGATGAACTTTCAGAAGGTGAAAGCAAAAGGAACCTGAAAGTTTGTGGCCTTCTTTGCCTCACTGTTGTGAGCTCACCACAGCCCCCTGAGGCCGGAGGGCAGAAAACACCAACTGGTACTTGACGCTTGGTGAGAACGGCAGATGAAGCGGGTGTTTTTTTTTCTTTTCTCTCTCACAAGGAACAACAATAAGCTCATCCCATACTCGAAAACAAACTTTGACAAGCGAAACAAATGCGAGATTCACGCTTTGCTGGAAGTGTTTTCAGACAATATTTTTCAGTTTTACAAGAGAAAAGATTTCAAGGATGAAAACTAACTGGAGGACTAACTAACACCTCCGTAAAAGAGCAGCGCGAAGCCACTTACCCGAGTTTTACTATGTGAGATATGAGGCTGTGTCTCGGCTAATAATGTTAGCTAGCTACTTTTTCTTGCAAGAAAAAAAAAAAAATAGCTTACTTCCTTTGCAGCTCCACTGAAATGACACAATGCAAACACAGCTGGGATGAACAATAAACACAGGCCAGCAGGCTAAGATTTATAAAAAGGGAAGTATTGGAACTTTTGGAAGTTACTTTAAATTGGGTATCTCTGGTGTCAGGTTTATATGATAACTGTAGGATTAGCACAGACTGTCAAAAACCTAAATAACAGTTTTATAATAAAGAGTTAACAGCAGCTCACTCTGTTACAAATAAAGTAAATGCCGGTAGTTAAGATTATGTCAAGTGAGCAAGTTAAACAGTGAGCGTACTGACTATATTCAGTTTGGGATTGACAACCATATTTTCCAAGAAGAGTATTTAATCATATCTGATCTGAGCAGGTGAATAGAGCCTTAGCTAATCCTGACTCCTGAAGTATAGATGTGCAACAGGTGTCACTACAGGAAGTACTATAATGAAACTACGGCTAGTGTTTCATCCAATTTGTCTAATGTCTATGTTGAGCAATGGTGAAGACAATATTTGTATCATCAGCTCAGTAAAAAAAAAACGATAATTTATTACCATTTCATTCAAACTAATTGGTAGCTACTCCTGGTGCAAGCTAACACCTTCCCAGGACCAGAACTATTACTTGGTTTTAGTCATGAAAAATGACTATGAATATTTTTTATAGTTAGTTAAAGAATCCAGATATAATATAATAACCATATAATAAGTTTTCCTTTTAGATGAAAAATATATTGCTATTGGCAAATAAAAATTATATATGACATTTTAAACTCAGGGTTGTGAAGAGTCCATTATGAATAAAATTATATTATGGTCACTACTTCTGCTATTATTATAGAAGTGGTAAGAGTAGCAGCGTTGCAGAGAAAGGAAAAGTTCAAGGAAAACAATGCAAGCTATACCTGAGAAAGCTCCTTTCAGGCCAGCATCCATCATTTGGGCAGGACTGGTCTGAGAGCCCAGAGGATCTGAATAACCTGCCATGGAGGCTGGCAGGACGGAGGCATGGAGGAAGAGGAAAGGGTAGAAGAAAGGAAAAAAGAGAAAAAGTGTGGTAAGGAAGATGATAGATAGAAGACGTAGTCGATGGAGAAAAAGAAGGGAAGGAACAGATGATTAGGAGGTGGTGCTCGGGCAGGAAGGTATTAATAATTTAGAATGGGTGAGGTAGACAACAAGGAGGAGGAGGAAACAAAAGGCGAAAAAGCACTGAAATCAAACACAATCTTTTCTATGGTTCACACTACACAAGTACAATATTGTTTTGAGTATAGTACTGAAATGAGAGGTCTAGTTTCAACTCCAGAATAAACATGTACGTAACTGTACATCATTGCTTTATCACTCAGTCAGGAAATGTGGTCACACCTCTTGCCTGCACGTAATGTATTGTTTGGATTTTTTGTCTTTGTTTAGTTGTACATCTATATTTGTTTCCTGAGAACTACAGACAACCAGACTAAGATTCCTTGCAACATACTTGGCCAATAACATTGACTCTGACTCTGATTTGATATGACAAAATTGTCCTTATTATTACTTGTTGTTTGTCATCCTAGAGGCGGAATGAAGTCTTTGCTTTGGAAGACACAATTTAAGTTTCAAGTCTTAAACTTTGTGTTTCAAGTCCTGCCATTTTTGGGGGGGCGTTGCGAACCAAACACCCTTCTCCCTTCTGCTCCTGCAACATGATGGTCTGCTGTTATACGCATTCAAAGTTGAATGGCTTCACACTTTTTTTCTACTACCATATTTTTTTCACCTCGGCCTTGGTGAGGCTATCGAGTCATTTCGTGTCAAGTTAATCAAGTTTAACATGAAGGCACAAGTCATTGGTGATGAGTAAAAGTTGAGTTGAAAGTCTTTTGAGTTCTTTTAAAGTCGAGTCTAAAGTCTTGAGATTTGTGTGTTTAGTCTGATTTGACTCCATGCTGTTCTTGACAGCTGTTATGTTATGAAATAAAGATCCAACCACTCACAGTTATTCAAAACAGCACTGGATAAATTGTATATGTCTCCAAAATACAGTAAGTCCAATTATTAGCAAGTTACTGTGACTACAAATATAATAAACCTCCTTCCTTGTTCATATTTAAAACTTAAACTTTTTAAGACACCAAAGCAGCATAAACAACACCAAGAAACTACTGCCACACTATCATGGGAGCAGTAGTTTTTTTTTTAAAACATTTTTTTATTTATTTCATTTCATTTGGAAGTGTTGCGTTGGACCTTCGTACCTGATAAGAAGTCTGTAGCCAGGGCCTGCTTCTGGTCAAGCGAGAGTGGCCGCACCTCTCCCTGCGGCTCCGGGCGTGACGCTGATGTCTGTCCCCCCGAGGTCAGCTTACAGCCTGCAGTGACAACACGGATCATCGAACATCAGTTCCCCCTCCTCGCTGATGACGTGTCACTGTACAACCCTAATTTAATGACACGAGGCAACTGAAAACACACTGCGCTGAACACAAATACACACACCTCATTACTCCCTCATACAGCAGGCGTTTACAAAACATAAACAATTCTATATTTTGCACTTACAAAATATTCGCATGGACCCGCGTGAACACTCACACGTGCACCCGCACCTCTCACCTGCCAAATTTCCTCCCAAAAGCAGATATGCCAGTCCCATACAACTCAACATTCAGTGGTGTTTGCTATGTGCTGCTCAGTGCCTCTGTCTCTGTCTGTCTCCACTGCAGCCTCAGCTGGCTCTGAGCTACTAACACTGTGAACCCCCAGTCTCTCTCACACACACACTCACACACAATCGCCACACAAAGAGACACACACACACACACAAGAATGCAATCACAGTCAGGGAGTCTGGGTTTGGTGTGACGTTTCACTGTCTGTCTGGTTCAGGTCCCAGGCCCCGCCAGCTAGCGCCTCCCCTCGCAGCCCACTCCCTCCCTCTCTACTCCTGTAGTCACCCTTCAACTCTTGTGCCAGTCTCCAACCAGAGGTCCTGAGTGGACCGCAGAGGTTGGACCCCCGACTGGCTGATTTAATGTGGCTGTTTGGGTGTGAGAGGTTAAAAAAAAAAAAAAAAAAAAAAATGGAAGGAGAAGAGGGGGAATGAGGAGAAAGAGGGAGGGACGGGCGAGGGTCAGAGAGGAACATGGAGGGACGAAGAAACTACGAGTTACAGAAAGACGCCAAAGAATGAGAGAAAAGCGAGAAAGATGAGCTACAAAATGAGTAAGGGAAAACAGAAATGTAAGGAGGAAAAAAGGGAGAGGCGAATGGGGGAAAGGAGGGAAGAAGGATATACAGGAAGGAAGTGAGGCAGAGGAGTAACGAGGGAGGGGAGGAGCGGAGGAAAGACGGAGGGAGGCACCAGTGGCAACCCTCTCCCAGCAGCGTCCACAGAGGGTGACAGTGAGGCGAACAGACAGGATGCCACCCAAAGTCACAAACGCTTCCATATATCAGACACACACAGAGGCCATGGCGGAGTGTGCATTGTCTGTCTCGACAGGACGCAGAAAACACTCCGTCGGCAGGGTCACCGATTGATTCAAAAACACTAGTGCAGCGGTGCTCGTCCTCGCTGTCTCAACTTCTGTCTGTCTGCCTGTCTTTGTGTCTCCCTCTGCCTTGTAAACAAACATTTGGGGGGGGGGGGGAATAACGGGAGACGTGCAGGGTCACAGCAGACTCTCCCTGGCCGAAACAAGCACACCTACACGCACTGAGCGTCTTCTGCCCTTCTTCGTTAAGTCAGTGAAGCAAAAAAACGTTGCAGGAAACCAGGCGGCTGTTTCCCCTGCTGTGCTGTGCTGCTGTCCAAGGTGCTGAAATCAGCCTAAGCAGCTTTGAAAGGGCAGTCAGGAGCACTGGTACGAAAAACCTTTAATACATGTCCCTATTTACTTTTTCAGCCTTTACTGAACCAAGTGGCTTGACTCGGGTGGATCACAGTCGTATTTAAAGCTGTGGCCAGAGGGTGTTTTTTTTGTATCTGGGGGAGGGAGGTTACACAAATACATAACCTCAAAGCTGGTAGCTGTCTGGTAGTTTCCCCATCATTCAAAGAAAACATCTTTTGGGCAAAATCAGAAGCCATATTAGCAGACGCAGATGACATAACTAGAGAGTTAGAGTAGATGCTTATTATAGTGGCGCCTAAAATGATAATTTCAGTAGTTACGATGCTGTACTCGGTAAGTTGACCGGGGAACGCTGCCACATAGTTGGACAGGGCATGAAAATCAAGCAGTTTTAAACAATCTCTTAGGTTAGTCAAACTTATTTAGTTGTAAATATCCATCCATCAAACATCCATCTCACTCACTACAGTTGTGTTCCTACATTTTTTTTTTGTACAATGACAGATTTTTACAAACATTTCAGGTGCTCTCAATTTTGGTTTTGCCTCAAAAGAAAGTGTTTTTTTTTTTTTTTTAATTAATATCTACACCAGACTGGGCATAAAATTAAGATTTCAGAAAATATGACTGTTCCTAAGGCTCCTTCTAGTTCAGACAAATTTTGGTTCAGTCCACCAGAGAAAATTTCATGCTGTGTGCACTGTGTTTAATGTACCGGTAGAGGACTGCTCAACTTGAAAGAGGGAGGAAGACTTACTTTGATGCATCAAATGTGGGTGTGTGAGGTTTTTTTTTTTTTCTTTTTTCTTTTGGAACGTATCCCATGAATTGTTCCTAGCGGGTGAATCAGTGCTCGACAGGAGGCTCATTACAGTGACATCACTCATCATGACTACTTGACCTTTAACAACTGTCCCCCTTCTAGACCAGAAAAGATAATCACTACTGGACTTCTGTAGCATCACCAAACTTTGGTAGAACATCTTTCACATTGGAGCACACAGAAGCAGTATTACTGACGCCAAAGTCTAACTTCAGATCTGTAATGACGAAAAAAAAAGGCCAAAAAAAAACTATGTGGTGGGACTTTGTCAGGTCAATGTGCGAAACTGAGGAAGTAGTTGAAAGCTGTTGAGGAACTGATGCTGAGGAACAACTGCTTTCAACAGGAAGTAGCTAAAGCCTGTTTGAGAAGTTGCTAAATGTCACTAGGTGATGTAATACGTTAATGAGCATATGATGACATCATAAACTATAAATCACATGGTTCACATGGGGGTGACAGATGTGACACATGTTTGAATGTGCACTCTTTGGTGTAAAAAATATATATATCGAAAGAGAAAACTGTTACTAATTATCTAAACTAACCTGCTTTCAAATGTCAAAACCAGTGTTTTCATATTATCACATCTACAGTTTGTGGTGAAAAAGAGCTGCAACTTTTCACAACTACTGAACAGACTTTCCTAAACCATACAAGAAACGCAGTGAAAGCTGTCACTTCTGTTCTTTCTCTCGAGCAGTAAGAGGTAAGTGAAACTGATGCTGATGTATTGTATTGTATTGTATTGTATTGTATTGTATTGTATTGATGTGGAAAGTTGTGTCGAAACCTGCTGTTTCTTTGATTCAGTCACCGGAAAATGTAATGCATTAACTAACGTAAACGTAGGTGTAAGAAAAAAAAAAAATACTGACAAATGTTGGTATGAGCAACTTTAGCTTTAACTTTAGTTAGCAAGGCCGCTGAAAATAACATACGGACACTTTATATTAATTAAAAAGACTGCTGATAAAATAAAGCCTTAAAATTCTGTTTTACAAAAGACATTGGCCTGATGTAACCCCAATTATCTAAGTAGGAGACAAGGAGACGACCTTTGCCTCTAACAGGCAGCAGCACAAAAGTGTGACTTCTGCCACTAAGACTTAAATATCTGATCCTGTGTTTAGTGTGAGCTAAATTTCCAAATTATGTAAGAGCTGCTGCTGCTGGGGGGAGGTTGCTGACCTCAGTATGAGGACGAAGCACTGCAAGACAGACTGGAGCAGCTATCAGTTTGACGGCTGAACTTTATCGTCTCAGAGGCATCCGAGGACACACACACACACACACACTCAGAGCTTCTCTGCTGTAGCTGCACTAATGTGGACAAACAAATGCGCATGCACAGACACACACACACACAAGCATGCGAGCACACAGTAACACATGCAAACACACTCAAAGAACGCACTCATGCTCAGACAGAGAAACACCCACACAACATGATGGCAGACAGACAGCCACAAAGTCAGACCCCATGCTTGGTGGACACTTGGCTGACCTGACAGAATAAAATGGATAAATATAGCATAGAATGAACTCACACACACACACACACACACACACAGACACATTAGTCTTGCCTAATCCTACTCATGCATGGACAAGTTAGGGAAGTGGCGTCGGAGCCCTATGAGGATTGTTCTGAGGACAAGCAGCAGATTCAGGATCAGTTGAGGAGGTGGTGCAGGGGTCAGTGGAGGAACGCCGCTATTCAAACTTTGTTATGATAACGTCCCCGCCATTTGAAATGTGACTCAGGCCATAATTACACTTTCTTTTCCAGTGACATTTTCACCAGCTGATTACACCCGAGATGTTTGGGCATGAAATCATCGCTTCTTCTCACCACTTTGTCAGATTTTTAATACCATATACGGCGTCTTGAACGTATTATGACACTGGGACACAAGACACAAATCACAGTGCTGGCTAGAGACTGTATCAAGCATATTGTGTGCCCCCCCTGTGTGTGTGATAATTCATTTCATAGTAATCACCGAAAATCAAGGAAATAAAAATAGCAGTTAGATATTTTTGAATGAGTTATTCTTTAGTTAACCAACATATTTAATATATAATCAATCACCCCACCCTACCTACAGATTTTACCTTTCCACACCTACAATGCTGCCGCTATGACCACACCTCCCTTGAGGGTTAAATAAATCTATCTATTGATTAAAGCTGTGCTCACACACACACACACACACACAAGTGTTTATCATTCTGGCTGATTCGACCCATGCTGAGGCTGAAGGGGGAGATTACGTAAGGCTGGAAGATGTCAATCAATCAGTTTGTACACACCTACACAGTTGTGAAAAGAGGCCTAATCAGGCAGTATTAATGAGAACACCTGTAATTATGGTGATCATAGGTAATTCTGGGTATGTGAAGCCTTTAATTCAACTTTTGGAAACTGTCAAAAGTTTTGCATTTTTCTAAGAAATATTAAAGACACCTTAATACAACTGAATGTTAAACAAGATATGGGGCCAATGCTACCACTGGTCTTATTTTTGTGTCATGTGCGGCGGGGACACTCTGCGTGGACCGATGTCCGCACAGGATCGGCGCAGAGACCCTTGCGGACTTTGGCAGATGACAAAATTTACGTCATGCAGACTCTTACAGACATGCAGACGAGGAAACCATGAATTGGCCTTGACACAGTATCAAAGGAGCAACTGTGATCTTCCCACTGTTTCAGCCAGCTAGAGGGACCCTGTGCCAGGCCGGGGCCAAGACAATGGGCTTGTGAGACACACACACACACACACACACATACATATCCCATCACAGTAAAGCATAGAGTGAGGATACTAAAACAAAAAGGAGAGGAAAGGGATGAAGGGTTGAACTACTAATGTATACGTAATGACCTTTAATTTCCTGATGATTAGTATATTTTGCGAGGAGTTTAATCCCTTCCTCAGTTAACCTAAGTTTTTTTTCCTAGTACGACTTTCCCATCAGTGAAACTCAACACATCCTGTAGATGTTTCACATAAAAAGTCTTCCTGTGTCTCCGTGGGCATAATGCCATTTTCCTTCCATGCTTTTATTGCAAAATTCTGCAGGAAATGTATTTGGTTTCACTGACAGTAGCTTGAAAGCAATAAAAAAAAAACAATAAAATAAATAAAAACAGTATTTATATATACAGTGGAGGTGAGTATGACATGACCCTCTGATAGAATTATTATGACTGTGAATCACTATTGAGGTGTTTTTACACTGCACCTAGTTTGTGCAAGTGGCAGAAGTATAAATAAACTGTATGACATTCGACACACGCACATACAATTACTCTAAACTGTGAAATAGTTCATCTTAAGCTGGACTTTGAACTTGTACGGTCGTCACTCAGCTGAAGCCTAGCCTAAGGTATCCCAGCTTGTTCTCCATTCTCATGTTCTCTCATATGGCTGACACTCTGTGGCTAGTCTCTGTCCTCCGGCTGACCCAGCCTCAGCGTGATCCTCCGCCTCACCCTCCATTTTTCCTAGATGGAATAGATGAACCATACTGGCTGGGTCAGGACTACTATTGGACCAGGAGCAAAAAAAAAAAAAAGAAGAAAAAAAAAACAAAAGAGACACATTAGTAGTTCAGTGGCAAACAAGGGTAACCTCTGATGCGCAGTAAACCACATTAACCATGGCTGTTTTAAGAAGCCGTTGAGCCACTTTTCCTTGAACCTCCTCTGCGAGAGAGAATATATATTGGCTCTTTCATCAGATGGGCATCCTCTGGAAAATAAGGTCATGGCCCAGTTTGGATCTGTAAGAAACCAGGGCATAACTCACATCATGTATACATGTATATCAGGCAGCTCTTACGTTGGCATTATAAGTGACTCTATTCCTCCACAGGAAACCTAAGGAACAAGCAGAAGAGATGTTCTTTCTGATGGCTTCATCAAAATTTCCCCATCAGTTTGGTTCATTTGATTATCATTACAGCTTATTTCCATCTAAGCTAAATACCAAACCTGGCTGTTTTTCAATCTACTCCTATTCTAGATTCAACATGGGCGTCCTATGGTTTGCTTTAACAAAACTGTCTAATCTGGGATGAGCCGGCAGGATAGGCTGAAGTCCTGCAGTTGTCCTCCAGCTGACCCCAGCTTCGGCCTGCTCCTCTGCCTCAGCCTCAGCTCCTCAGGCTGGGACAGACACGATGAACTGGCTGGGTCATGGCCACTGCAGGACTACAGGCACATGGTGATGGTTCACCGAGAGGACAGAGAACTATACCCTGATGAGGACTAACATCCAGAGTGTCCTGTTGATTCAACCACAACAGGGCATTAATCATGAACCTCGAATCAGGTTGAATCAGCCAGTAGTTCCCTTTGTCTCCACCTTTACCTGCAACTGCCATCTATGAACTTTGTAAGAGTGTGAATGTACGAAGCTTTAGAGTGTAATTTATTTTTTAGACCCAGGTCCGGTCCATGTCCTTGTACAGGTAATGGAAACTGTATTCCTGTATATTCCTCATTCCTTCCAAGAATATGGAAAAGAAATGCTACAGAGAATTAATTTAATAACAAAGAGTAAAAGCTGAGTGTGAAAAGAGAGAATGAGAGAGAGAGAGAGAGAGAGATCAGATGAGGCTAGATGAGGTCAGGTGAGAGAAAGAGAAAATAAAATCTGGAGAAGGGATCAGAAGAGGCTCCTATAGCACCTCTGAGGCTAAATATGTTGTTTAATGACATCCATATGATGCTAACCGAGCCACAACTTGAAGGGTTTCCCCTCGTACTCTGACATACTTCAAGGCTTTCCTAACCACCAAGCATTCAGCCTCAGCTAAATACTATATATAAGTTCTTCCTCCAGTGGCTCTGTGTGTAGGGATCTGACCAGTTATTATAGAAGATCAAAGCTGGGTCTAGTCTTTGTTAATCCAGCCAACGTTTAATTTCTGCTCAGCTTTTGCTTCAGCAGTTGGGGCACATGAACTTAAAGCACACAGACGATACAACCCACATCTACAAAAACTACAGTATATCCAGGTATCTCTTTTGGTGAATAGTGATGTACAGCATATGAGCACTGATGTAAACAATTCATGAAGCAGAGGATAGATCACACATTTTTTTCAGCGATTTATAAAGATCTGATTGGAAGACTATTGCTCATCTATACCAACTAACAACTACAAAACATTTTTGGGACATTTTGCTAATGCTAATTGCTGGTTTACTTTTTTCTTTTCAGCCGTGATTACGAATGTCTTTCTAAATGAAGGCATGCCAGGTTTGTCTGCTGTCTAAGACAGAGAAGGGGACCAGGCTGTGCAGGGTGAGAAGTCAGGAGGCTAATGCCGTTATGGTACTAATTCACTGTGTGAGAGGGTGATGTGCATTGACAGGCGGTAGAGAAGCAAGGTGCATTGGATGTGACAACGTCTCTGTAGTGTGTGTGGGTTTATGTTTCTGCATGAAGCAGATGGATGATAGGACCTGCAGGTATCTTTAACACACAACACACACACAGACACACACGGCTGCCTGTGAAAACCGTCTTCTCCCTCCATCCTGGCTTCCTTTCTTTGAATCCCGGCCTTTTATGCCATTGTGTCTTCCACACCTCCTTGTCCTAGCCTGAAAACAAGCCTGTGTTTGTCTGTCTGGAAAGAGAAAACTAACACTGAGGCAATCCCTGCGTGGCTATTTTAATCCCACCCTAACTTTCTCTTGACCTTCTTCACGTCTATGTTTGTTAGTTTTTATTAGCGGGATGAAGGAGTTGAGCTACTGCGACGGATTTTCTGACTAGCCTCGAAATTTTGTTCGCTCATATTTGCATCCCAGCTGTCATGCTTTCCAGCGCTCCTCACTGTCATGGATCGCAGTTCATTCTACTGAGCTAAGCAGGGGGGACTGCATTTATCTCCCAACAGCAGGGATCGTGCAGTTAGTACCTGTCAAATCAACAGATGAAGTGAACAAGTGCACACTTCAAAGAGCAGCAGAGAGGAGAAGAATCACCAGTTGCCCATGATGATGTTTCCCATTCAGAGAATTTCACGTGAAGCTCAAAGGCAAGTCTGAGGCCTGACACACACACACACACACACACCATAGTCTGACATGAGAGTAAAGAGGAAGACAATTGCTCAGTCATGTCAAAAACATACACACACATGTACATAAGGACACACACAAAGACAGGTCACACACACCTTCACGTTTGAGAAACACTCACACAGATGAAAAGCTTTCAGTCTACAGAGGAGGCATCAGTGAGGGAGGAATTAGGTTTTCTCCCCGCTCAGGGATTAAAACTGCATCATGAATATTTAAAGGAGATTTATCCAGCATTTCTACCACATCACTTCTTCCAGTAAAAGAGGCTGACAGCGTGAGTTTATCAAATTATACCAAGATGGTGATGTGCTCTGCTAAAAGTAGGGAGTTATGGTGTTCCAGTCAAATAAAGAAGGCGACATAATGAAAAGCAGGCTAGGGCGAGTTTCTTCATACAGTATTTCGAATTGTCTTGGTGTGAGTTTTAGTCACACGAAGTTAATGAACGAAATTAAAACAAGCTTAAAAACCTGACCGAAATCTTTCTGCAACAGCGGTACGACAGAGTCTACAGGCTGGATTATACCTCACTGTGGCTGCAATGCTCATTGTTAAGAAAACAAGTTAGATCCTCAGAAGTCACATTGAAATAATGTGAAATCTGGCCAGAGGGGGAGTCCAAACATATTTCTATCGCAGTTCCTGTTCCATTTGCAAAGCCTCCTGAAGATCCAATTACAAAGTTTTAAACATTTACCCTTTTAGCCTATGATGTAACGCCTTTATACAGTAGATCAATAATGAATGAAGCATGCAGCAGCCATGAGCCTGTGCTGATGATGCACATCAGATGATGCACAGTACTGTGTGTATGGGCAGATGAACATATTGTACTGTACTGGTGTTGGAGAGCTATCTGTGCTTTATGTACACAGCCCCTTGAGTCTCCATCCCCTTCTGTCTCTTAAATCCTGTTATTATCTTTTGAAACTTTCTTCACTCACCCTCTTCCCCCTCTTCAAGGGTAATGTAGAAGAACAGCTGTTCGGGATGAGGGTCTCTTGGGGTGGGGATGTTCGTATATGTAAGTGTGTTTGTGGCGTACACTCGGAAAGGTACGGGCTGATCCCTTCACTGAAGAGCACATCTGCTTACACAGAGGACTTGTTCAATTCATCTCCCCCTCTTTTTCTCCCGACATCGCCCACACCACAGCTCTGTGAGTCTAAGTAGGACAGGCTGCCCCATATAGACTCTCACATGCAAAGACACACATGCTGACAGAGAGCATTACCCAGGTCAGGGTGATCTCTGGAGGTTACAGTATAGGGGATGGTAAAGCCTGAGCTATACGGCTCATCTCAGAGCTACCTTTGCTGGGAGTCAACTCAGCAAAGTCAGAAAGTAGCAAAGTATATTTAAATGGGGCTTCAACTCACAATTAGCTTCACTACCAATTATTCTGTTGATTACGTTTTTATTAAACATTTCGTCTATAAAATGTTACAAGTCAGACTATAATACCATCACAATTTTCTAGAGCAGAGTAAGGTGAAGCCTTCAGATTATTTGTTTTGGCCAAGCAACAAAACCAAAATCAAAGATATTCACGTTACAATGATATAAAACAAAGAAAAGCAGCAAACTGTCATATTTGAGCAGCTGTAATCAAATGCTTGGCAATTTTAAAATGACTTGACCCGGGGGACAAAGTAGTTTATGTAGAATGTGTCTAACCAAAGTGCAAATTAATGTGCATTTCCATCCACAACGGTTCTACAAATATTAGAGGCTGGACGCATTAAGGTAACAAGTCTGTGGGACTAATTCTCCAGTCAGATGCTATTAAACCACTAGAGAAGATGCAGGTGAGTTGACCCAGGCTGAAAAGAGATCCAGCTAAGCCTTAAAAGATGGGATGTATTACAAGAGCTGGAGTTCCCATGATCCATCCATAATGGAAAATTCTGTGAGAAGTGTGATGGAAATATGGCCTTAGCCTCTATTTCATGTACTCAATTAAGAAAGAATACAGCCTCGTCATTGGTCCATACAGATCTGATGTGTTCGTCTCTTTGGTGGAAGTTTGAGTGACATTTAAGTCACGTGCCTCATGTACGTCACCATTTATTCGCCCATGTCTCTTCCGAAAGAGCAACGCTGGTTTATTTTAGCCATCATCACAACCTTTCCTTAACCTTTATCAAGTATTGAGCTGAACCTTAATCACAGAGGAGTATGATCAGAAACTGTTCACATCAGGGACGTCACATCATAAAACGCTCACGCTGCTCATTCTGAAAGGCAACAGCAAATGTCAAAGTCACGTCATGTCAAATCAAACACATGTTCAGGATGGAGGACTTTGTCTTTGTTTTCTTTAGTTTAGCTGCGCATGATGAAATGCACTTTAACGACAACTATAGAAAAAGCAGACGAGTGTCTGTGCTCTGTGCTTCCTGAGAGTCAGCCAGTATTTTTGAAAGAGAAGCTATAAAACACTGATAGCAGGAGAACTTCTTCAGAGAAGGCAAAATTCTTCTTTTAAGCCATAACTAGAAAGGCAAGAGACGCTGCTGGTTTCTTTTTGTTCTCTTTCCAAAAAAGGAAAGAGTAATAAAGTAATGTGTTTTGTAACCAAAGAGACACATCCCTCAGAAGCAATAGAAAATCGCTTCCCTGCAGCACACACTAATCTCTAAGCTTGACACTGTAAAAATCCACCGCCCCCAAAGGTTACAGCCAGTATGACTAAGCGTCTTGTTCCTTTAGAAAGCTGGTGAGATATAAGAATATCTGAAACAGGAAATAATACCACACATAATACAAAATGCTGCAAGGGACGAGAGTAGAAAGAAGCCAAGAGAAGGGAAAAAGCAGCAGTTAGACATTAGATAAGTGGTTTAGTTCAAGTTGGTTAGAAGAACAAAGAGAAACCCAAAGCCAAGTAAGTGTGTGTTACATATTGGTTTATTAGCACAAGGTGCAGGCAGACGACAGTGAGAGTCACATCTAGAAAAAAAGACACTGAGATAGATACTGTTTGGAACAAACAAATCAAAGAGGCTGAATCTAACCCTCGGTGGAACCGTCATGCATCTAAAAAAATGAAGACAGTAAAAAATTCACAATATACAGTGCATCACACTACAGGGTGTAAAATCTGCTCAGCTGTTGTTGTTGTGTCTGTAGCTAACCTTGACCTCTGACCCCTGAAAATATCTCCTTGGAGGTCTTCCATGACCCTCTCTGTCCATTTACAGCCTCAGGTGACGTGTGTTCATGTGCAAATTATACTCTTCACATTCTCATTCTATTTGGCCAATGATTTGTCAGTCTTATGTTAGTGTTGTTGGCATGCCACAGAACCTTACTAGGCCTCATTCACAACTCTTTTTGAAAGGGTCAAATAACCCAAATCACACACACACACACACACACACACAAGTTTCCTCTTGGTTGTGTTTAACTATTCAGAAAGATAATGTGTCAAGATTTTCATCTATCTGTCAAGAATAAATAAAAATAAATAATACAAGATTTAAAAAAAATCTAAAATCCTATCTGTCTTTCCATAAACAAAGCCCTACTTTCTCTGGATAATCCATAAAACTCTCTGTCAGCAGTTTTCACAAACCTCCTCCTACTTTCAGTTACAGATTCTAATCATCTTAAAGCAAAAACACACATAGAAGTAAAATGAAAAAATGACGCAAGAATACCAATATGTTTTGATGAAGGTTTGATGCATATTTTGTGAATGAGGCCCAGTTATTCGTTTCTTATTGACGCTCGCTACACTCGCTTGTGGCAAACAGTATCCTATTATCTCTAAAATAAGTCCTAATAGTTTGGACTGTGTTTGATTGAAGTGTTGGATTAACTGACTGAATTTATTGCTTCTATTACAAGACAATAAAGCAACAGACACAACAAACACAAAATGTTATTAGTTAGGACTCATGGAGGCAAGCTAATAAAATAAATCATTTAACATTTAAAGATAAAAATCTAAGAACCAAACGAACTGCAAACGTACTGCTCATCAACAGTGGAAAGGAACAAAAGACAACGCAAAGACTAGTGGGACATCTCTTACATTCTTTACATTAATGATTGTCCACTGAAGGGCTGGCTTTTGTATTTACTATTTAGTTTTTACGATTTGGTTAAAGAAAGTCTGAAAATAGTGCAAAGCAGAGACAGATTCCTGGTTCGACGGCTTAGACATTTTGGGGAAAGGTGACAAAAGCGTTTCATTACAGGATAAAATAAATAAATAAATAAATAAACGTTTGACAAAAATACAAATAGTCCTTTGGTGAGTAAATATGTGAGTATGTCTGTGTGTGTGTGTGCTGGTTGCCGGGTGTTGACGGATCAGGCTTGCAGCCCTCTCAGCTCAGTTTGAAAGGGTTCAGACAGGAGGATAAGGGCTGGCTGCTGGATGGTGTCTGTGCCTCTGAGAGTGTGTGTGTGTGTGTGTGCGTGTGTGTGTGTGTGCGTGTGTGTGTGTGTGTGAGGACATAAGCGTATGAACTTACTGTCTGCGTCTGCTTCAGTGTGATTAAATGCTATTAATTTTGATTTATTTGCTTATGCCACAGTAGATTTTTTTTTAATGTATAAATAAATAAACTGAATCTCTATGTTTTGTTTTTTTTTGTTCATATTGGACGAGCATACCGCACTTGATTTGCAAATAATAAGTGATCAGAAAGAAACGGACAAGGAGAGAACATTTCATTGGACACAGCGGAAATATTGTAATTTCTGGCCAAAAAGAACTACAGACAAAAACAAAAAAAAAAATACAAATTGAATTTCAAATGTGACTGTGTGTGTGTGTGTGTATGTCCAAACACAGTTGTGTGTCAGAGACACCCAGTTTGCCCAGCGGAGTGAATCACAGTGTGCCAACACATTATTTGGAGGAACAGCGTGTACTGAAGTCAGGACAGCATGGAATGGCTGTGTGTGTGTGTGTGTCTGTCTGTGTGTATGTGTGTGTCTGTGTGTCTAACGTGGTTTCTTGCCCACTACCTCAACCTTTCTCCTTCATACTGGATCAAAGAGGCCATGGTTAGGGTAGTTAGTGTATGTGTGTGTGTCTGTGTGTGCGTGCGTGTGTGTGTGTGTGTCTGTCTGTAAAGGTTGCACAGGGAGAGGGAAGAGGTGTACAGAAGCGGAAGCACAGCTGATTGACAGTCGGCATGGTGATGGAGGCGGGGTCTAGTCCTCTGAAGCATGGGGATTGAGAAAGGGGGAGAAAAAATGAAAATAAGGGAGAGAAGAGGGACGTAGAGTAAGAGAGTGATGTAGACAGCATTTAGGAAGAGTAGAAAAAGCAACATAAGTGCATCAACAAAAGATGATTCATTCAGAGAGAGAGAGAGAGGAAATAATAAAAAGCAGCGTAACAGAGAAATGAAGATAAAGGCATAAATATAAAAAATGTGTTTATGCAGAGGGTCAAGAAGAAAAAAGTAGGATGAGAGGAAGGGATAAGGGGAAAAAAAGGAAGAAAGCAGGTTAGTCAGGCTGTCACAAAATCCAACTCATCTAACAAATGTCAAATAATTGACCAACATGAGAAATGCCAGATGTCTCTCATTCTGCAGGTGGTTCGCCACACTTAACGGCGCTCATCATCTTATATTGGTCAACTATTTGGGAAGATACTCTGAACCGTATACTTATCTTTACATGCCATGCAGTAGTGTCATGCAGCAGAGGTGACATGCAGCATCACAGCACACACACACACACAGAGATCTGCATTTGCTCTGTCAGGATTCAGCTTACGCTCTCAATTCTCTGACCCAGTTACTACTTTTACCGCCTGCGTCCTGCATCCTCTCCCTGGGGTCTGCTGGAATAACAATGATGAATGGATCCAATGCTCCTAGACAAAGCCAGATGCTCTGTCTACTTAAGTAGGTCCACTGAAAAAAAAACATTACATCACACCTCACACTGTACTTTTCTATCACCATTGGTGTGGGAAGTCAGAGATACACATCGACCAGCAACGGACACTGAACATTCATTCAACAGTATTCAACATTCAACAACCACGGTAACACACTGCTATCCCATGCCATGCAAACAGCCAGACAGCTAAGCGGGGGAACATGCCAACACAGATGTCTGATTTACATGCAGATCACTCCTCCCACTGTCACCAGCAGCGATCCCCACCAAGCCTTTTCAGCCATCTCAATGGTACATATGGTACACAGGAACATGAATATGGCAGTGCGCAGCTTTGACAGCTTTAACCTTCCTACATTGCATTGGTATTGATTGGCAACCAGTGGGAAATAAAGAAACAGCCTCGCTCAGTGCCAGTTTAATTCCTCAGCAGACAATAGCTGCTTTTTAAGAAATATATAGAATGACAGAAAAAGGGTTGGTAACCTGCTAAACAGGGCTGAGACAGTTACCACATCACCATAATGCAACAATGCTATGACATTGCTATTATTTTTTCTGTACTCTTAACTTACTCATTTCAGCGATCTGAAATTTCACAAGCTTAATTTTCTCCTCTGCTCTGCGTAGGGCGGCGGGGTACATCTTTTTTTGGCAACACTATCCTAACACTTGTTGAAACCGCTATTTCCTGGGGGCCAATCCCTGTGGTGCTGGTTTCACACCATATGCACTTGCACGCATAGTTTTCGTGAGGTAGAGCACGGGATGAAGAGTATGCCATAACAATCATACAAAACAGCTAACGAACAAACTCATCATATCTGAAGTCTCAGAGAGGAGGAGAGTTACATAACGCAGGAACTCAAAGATGCACAACACAACTCTTCCATTCTTGTTAACAGTGAAATCGGCACCAACACAACATTTAGGGAGAAACTTCAATCTCAAAATTAGTCTCTTTATGTTCACACGTTTTAACCATATTCAGGATATATTATAGAATACAACCTGGTCATTTATATCTCTGTATGTATTATAATTAATCAATCAATCAATCAGAGAACTTTATTTGCCCCCTGGGGGGGCAATTCAAGTATATTTATAACATCAATTATAACATTACCAGGTTACTGTCTTTGATGCAACTGAATTACATTAGTAGTATGAGACGTTCACTTATGGCTGTCCTGGCCATGTTTTATAGTACAATATTTCTTTTTTTATTTCCTTAATTATGAAACTTTGAGTGCAAACTTTTCGGCCCACACCAAGAGAGAGGATGTCAATGTGAATCTGTAGCAGGAGTTAAGCAGTTAACAAAATACCAATCTAACAGCTGCACTGTGAAAGTGTGCTCACCTGCTAAATATCACAGAAGCAGGAACAACCTTGCTTCAGTCACTGGTGCTGTTATATAACTGAAACTGAAATCAACTGGGTTTTTTATATATATATAGCCTTCAGTGTTTTAATTGTGCACAGTGGGGAGACTGACAGCTGTCTTTCCAGGATCAAACATCTGGATTGGCTGCCTTGTGACGTCAGTGACGGTACCAGGGTGCCTTATTGTTTAATGTTACAGGTTTTCTTTTGTTAAACCTGCCGTCTCACTGACTCGAGTCGAGGACACACCTGCACACATTCAGTATTATCTGTAACCTGGTTACTCATATGTGATTCTGCAGGTAGCATTCCTGTACAGATGCCAAAGAAAATGCAAGTCGTCTGACTGGATGACTGGATCTCTGTCTGCATCACGGTTCTCTCACATACACACACTCTCCTGCTGTGTGGTCCATTTACAAATGTGTTAGAGGTCTAACTTTTTAACTTGTGGTACAATATGTTGTACTTTGCATTTATGTGCAGCTGTGGGAACTGCGTGTTGTCAGTGTAGGAGCGTGCACGGACTAATTTATACCCCCATGCAAAAAGTCCTTTCCCTGCCAATGGCATGCACAGCTCTGAAGTTTCAAATGGAACCACTGCGTGATGACAAAACCATGATGACGAAACAGGAGAAAGTATGGATCATGGGGGTTGACATATGAGAAAAAAATGAGACCAGACTACTGGAGGAAAAAAAAAAATCCAATAAGCTGATTTCCAAAATGGACCACACGTATAAACACACACCCACACCCACCAGAAATAGCTCTTCTCTTAGTCTATTTCAGTAGAAACAGACAGCCAGAAGGGAAGATGGAGGATTTGTTCATTAGACCCAATAAGCATTCCTCTCTAGAGCTGTATCTCTTCTCTGCAGCTAATTATCTCCGATATGAGATAACACTGGAACAATTTATTCGCATAATAAGCAACAAAAGGAGCGCTTAGTACAAGGGCTTCAGTGGCTTCATTTATTAAAAGCAGCGCTTCTGATGTTATCAGGGCAACAATTTGACAAATCTCCTTCTCTCGATTAAGATTGATTTTCATGAATTGATTATGCAAATTAAACAATTTCCATTTCACAACTGACTGCAAATTAAGTTTTTCGCCACTGACTCTCTTGCCTCTTATCCTGAGCTTTCACTGACAGAGAGGTCCCACCTCCATTACTGATAAAAGAGCACTGTGGTAAACATGCAGTCCACCTAAGGACTGAGGTCTGCGTCGGTGTCTAAAGACAGCTCACAGCTGTAGCTGATATTTTATAGTTATTCTGCAAATTAACAGTGAACATTCAGAAACATTTGATAAAACAAAAAAAAATACTTTTGCAGGTTATACTCAAATTTCCTGCTACTTTTACTTAAGGTTACTATGATTTTTATGTGGTCGTAGGGTCAAATTTCACTGATGAATAAAGTTTTTGTTTTCCAGAAAAGTGAGATTGTACTGGCAGGGTCAAAGCTACCAATAAAGGCTCCATGAAATGGAAGTTAAGAGAACAGAGTCTGAGTTTCAGACACCCGCCTCCTACAATATTTTTCTCCCACAACGCACAAGCTAATGGCTTAGTGAGACACAATGAAAATTTATTTTTTATTTCACTGCATTTGGTATTTTTTGAGGGAATTTAGGGTTTTTTTATTTTATAATTTAGGGAAGTTTACTTTCTACAAAAAGATGTAAAATTTGCTGGGTACTTCAAAGACTGATTCAACTTTCTTAGCTCAAATATTTCTATCTGATTACTTGTAGGCCAAAGAAAAGTGAATATTCCCAAAAGAAATATATTTCTGGCAGTGTGGAGAAGGCTTTAAAAGTCAGTTTATTCCTGTTTTTTTTTTTTTTTTTTTTTGGACATCCTCTTTAGTTCAACTCCTCACTTTGAACAGCTTTGAGAATTACGAGAGCAGCAGCCTTGTATTCAAGAGGACCTTGAAAGCAATAAGAGCAGCTTACGTCCTGCTCTGAAATCCCACTAATAAGGCTGTGCACACACACACACACACACACACACACAGAATCCAAGTGAGATGAAGAAGTAAGAAGGAAGTAAACAAAGGTTGAAAGACATGATTGGAGGATGAGGTTGATGTAGAGGCCTTAGCAGACTGACCGACGGCAGAGGGAATTGTGGGATGTGTCTTACCGGGCTTTTGTACCCCATGAGCTTCTTGCTCTCCATTCTCCAACGCAGTAACCGTGTCTGCGCGCACACACACACATACACACAAAAACAAGCAAACACATTACTATCCATCTGAGTGCTAATGGCCTGACGAGATTTAAAAAAAAAAAAAAAAAAATCAAACTAAATTGTATTGGTTTGTATGTGGAAATATGACAGACTGCGTATGTATTCAAATGGAAACCACTGACCCTGACCTATCAGGCTTTTTAAATGGCCCCCCTCAATATAGTTGTTGCGCAGTGGGGGGGGGGGGGGCGGGTGTTGTGTGCTGCGTGCCTGTGGGTGTGCTACAGGCGAGCTATGGTCAGGCTATGGGAAGGCAGAGGGCAGCACATATCAGCTGGTGTCAGTGTGGGATGCTGAAGCTGATGCTGTGTGACATCTGACTGCTGAATTGCTCAACTCTGCAGAGCAGGCACATCACACACATACAAGCTATACAACACATATACTGCATCAACATACCAACGCTCTGACATACAAGGGCACGAATGACTCAAACACACGTACACATCCATAGGCATGTGCAGAAACACACATGCATGAGCACAGTGTAGTAAATGGTAAATGGGCTGCTTTTATCCGAAGCGATTCACAGTTTGTCTCTCGTTCACCCGTAAACTCACCACTCACACAGATGGCAGTGAGCTACAGTAACAACGCAAGGTGCTGGTCAAACCACTGGGAGCAATTTAGGGTTTACCGTCTTGCTCAAAGCCACTTTGGCAGGCCAGGGACTGAACCACCAACCCTGTGATTAGCGGAAAACCCGCTCTACTGGTGAGCCTTAGAGGATAAGGATTCTGTATCACGAAGCAAGTTGAGCTTGGTCTGGATTGCTCTGGGTTACCTGACAAACCTAACACGTGTTCAATGAATATCCTTATTTATAAAACATTTGATAAGCTGATTTTTTTTAAATGCATTGCATTGTTTACATGCATGTTTGCTCACTACTCTTGCTTCATGATACAGGCCACAGGACCACAGACTGCAGACAACAGCAAGGCTGCAAAACTGACCATTCTGCAGTGATTCTGCAGTACATGTGTACACATGCGTGCGGTATACACACACACACATACTAACATTACAGCCCGGCATGTAAGCGCAGTCATGCAAAGATCCCAAACCACAGACAGGCATGCAACACAGACATACACACAGCATGTATGATTCATTTGTGTCCACACAAATTAGCACACAGGACACAAATACAAAGAGAGCAGGACTCTCATCAAACACACTTTCAGGCATCAGGAGTGAACATTACATGTGCATCAGGACACAAAAACAGCACCTCTGATTAAAAAAAAAAAAAAAAAAACAAATCTGTGCCTCCTCCGTCTAGCTCTCCTGCTGACAGAGGACAATAAATTGTGGACTGCGTAGCCCTGCTGTTTGGCACGCAGCGTGTCAGCATGTCAGCATTTGTCCAAATGCACACAGCGTGCCACAGTTGATCACTGGCAACACCACCCACGGCCCGTCCTGCAGCCGGCTGCCACTGACGAGTGCCCACACACAGTCTGACTGTCTGACCAAAGTGTCTGTGTAACCAAAAACAGGCCCAAGAGCTGAGTCATCCTCGGTTCACTGTCACTTCCTTTTATCTGGTTATGAGCTCAGCTGTTTATTTGATCCATCCACTGTTTATCTATCTGTTTACTTATCTTTCCATCTACCTTTCTGGAAGTTTTTTTTTTTTTTGTCTCTGTCTCAGCAACACTTTACTGCTGCGCGGTAAAACTAATCAACTGGGCAGTTTAAAAAAAAGATTCAACATCCAGGCTCACTGCAGTAAATGTTGAGCAACAAATGATGCTCATATAATATGATACAGAACAGATGCTCATGTAATAAAAATAACAAACAAAAAAAACTGACTGGAAACCAAACAGCGTTCGACCCATTTTCAGAAAAATATACAGACATCATGTTGATATTTTACTGACCTGTGAAAGGTGAAGTGCCACTATAATTCTATCCTCAGTGATACCAGCTGTTTAATTTCTTGTTAGTAGATTGTTCAGTGTCTTTGATATCATATTTTGATGTTTGGCCAAATGTATCAATACTACAGTCATGGGAGGCTGTGTGCTAAATAATGTTCTGTTTCAACAGGAACTGGCTACAGCTGGTTAACTGCAGCAGTTATCACTTAACCAGCACACACGGTGAGTCTGGAAAACGCCTGCACAGAGCCAGTATGCAAACAACCAAAATTTCCATCCAAACCCAGAGTTATTCTGGTTCTTCTGGTATAAAAGGCAGCATTAACTCTATTTAACATTGCAAATAAGGATGGAAGGTCGCCTGGTTTGTTTTACTAGTTTTATTACAGCTTGGTTCTGTTCTGCTTCACATTCTGTACAAGGTCATGTTTGAAAACCAAATCAATTTTACTTACTGATCTTTATACAGCAGGCCTATAGTAAAATACAAATACAGAGGAACACAATCAATAACTCTGCTGTGGCTCTTTCAAAAGTTTATCGTATTTAACAAGATAAAAGAGGCATTTCACACTAATTCCTGATCCCTAAGAGAGCCCCCAGACTTTCTTTGCCTACAGTATAAAACCATGAAACCACCACCATATTTCCTAAATGCACAGAAAAACCTGTGAATGAACTCAGGACAGCTACACACACACACACACACACACACACCAGCTGTAACACTGGTTTCCGATGCTACACAACAAAGGCAAAACAGAACGTGTTGGCTCTGAACTTTCTTTGTGAACTGAAAACACATCGAATGCAGAAAAAGCCCTGAAAACTGGCGCGACTGCTTTTTAAAAGTAAATGAGCAAAGACGAAACGTGACACTCATCCATTACTATTACTGTATTACTTCTTCCATGTTGCCCTCGCTGCACTGTGACATGATGTGTGTAATATGTAGCTGATAACACAATGGCATCCAAAGCCCATGACCCACACTTATTTAGCCTGGCAGGTCGGTCAAGGACACATTCTTGTTTCCATGAAGGGCCTTGGATAGTGGTAGCGGGGCAGGTTATCATATGTGTAGACCTTGAAGCTAAAACCTTGCACTGGAGGCAGGTGGAGTATTTGCACTGTAACCGTTCAGCGCGGCAACACAACTTCCTGTTTCCAGCTGCGGTTTTCAAAGCAGTGACTGCAGCTCTGCTCATCTTCGGGCTACTATCTACCCTGTGGCTGAATGACACCCCAGCAGATCCAAAATGGCAGCCAGTGTCCAGCGGTGCCTGATACTATCAGTCATTTAGGAGCAGCTGCAGTTCACGTTACATAACACACATTCTCATCCCGGTTAAGAGAATGTAGATGTAATCAAATTCAGAGTTTGCAGACAAAAATACAATGTCATTCAGGAAAATTTCAATCAAAAGACAAGACTCCCTTCTGCAAAATGAATACAGGGATTTTAGTTTAGCTCTTATTTGAAGCTTCATTGAGCAATATTTTTATATTCAAACTAGATTAAATGACAAGTCACCTCCGTTGTTTTGGGCTGAAAGCAGGAATCTCAGCTTTAGAGAACCTGATCTCCTCAGTATTGAATGGCACTTTCCAGCACAGTCAGCACTGTCCAGCAGCCTCAGTGCCTCGCATTACTGTGCTTGTAGTCATGTTGAATAATATCTACATCATCCGTGCTCTACTGTCAGCATCAAGTCAGTCTCACCTGCCCGAGTGTCATCGTTGTCCAGCAGGGGGATGTAGTCTGTCTTTCCCACCGTCTCCCCGACCTGATCGTCGAAGGGCTCTGCCTCCAGCTGAGCCACAAAGTCCCGCTCCACCAGGCTCTCGGGGCCCGGCTGGGGAGGGCTGTCTGTCAGCGCGTCACTCAGACTCAGGTCTAGCTCCGCCATGACTGCGAACAAACACAGGGACACAGGAATAAACAAAGGGAACAGCAAACACGTTAGCACTTGAGGAACGATGCTGTCCAACTCTAAACCAAACAAGTTACAGAAGCAGGTGCTTCGTGAAACATCAAGAAAATAAAAAGGGATGTATTAAGCTGTTTTAGCTTTACTGTTCATCTCCTGCTTTACGGTTCATGTCCCAGAAATTCCCACCAACATCCGGTCCCATGTCTCAGGAAGAAATACCTCAGGGATCCCAGGACTTTTTAACACTTGTTAATGAGTTTAATGACACAACTGTTGTCAATAAAGCATCTCGTAACTAGATCAACTTTTCACCTGCAATGGTTTTGTCCAATTACTTTTCATTCTTAATCAAACATGCAGACTTCAACACCCAAATCAGAGCAGCAGGACAGCAATGCAAAGCTTAGGAATGGAGATCTCAAGAAAAGATATTATAATAGTATTTCTGGGAAGTGATCACTTCGAAATCATGGGGAAATCTCGAACACTAATCTTAACTATATGCTGAATTACAGTCGCATAAAGGAAACTGAAACAACGGCTATAAGTAACCTGGGATGTCTTCCCTTTTCAACTAAACATAGCCCAAATTTACCCTTTTTATTTTTATCATAAAACCAAGGATATTTCTTTAATTCCTGTGAAGCTGACAGCAAAAGCACAATGACAATAGAAAACAAAAATTACAGACGATTGCATCATTATGCCTGGAAAATTTTAAATTGACAAGTATGATAAACAAAATCACTAAATCTATTTAAAACATCTATTTGTCTTTGGTGATCGGGGGAAAATCTGATGTGAACTCTACAGGTCTGTACCCTGAGGTGCCATCAAAGTAAGACCAAGAGACCAGAAGACCCTCTAACGGTACACACCTAATACAAAACCTGGGCCTGATCTCTCAAAAAAAAAACACACAGCTTTTAAATCACTGATGATAACTTAAATATAATACCACTGTCCACCACAGGGAGGCACACTTTTACGCTGCATGAAAGAAATGCACGACTTGGTATAACACAGAGGCACAATCTGTACCTAAACATGGACTCAGACACAAAGACACGCGCATCCAAGCAGTCATCAGCTCATCTGGGAGTTCAGCTGACCAATGGCCACCACGGGAATCTGCCGAGTCATATTGTGTCATCTTCCAACTATAATGCCAGATTATCCTCGGTGCCAGCAGCAGCCAGCCTTTCTCTGCTCTTCACACACTCTCTGTTTATCTGTCTCATCTCCATTTGACAATTCTCCTTTCATTATCCACGCTACTATGACACACTTAACATCTCTACCCTGTAAAAATCATCTCTTCATCTCTCTTTGTTGAACTTCCCTTTCTCACATTGTTGAAACAGCAGGTTAGAGCTCAAGGTCTTGCTCAAGAACACAATGCAAGACAACATATTTGCTGCAAAGAGGATCAATCCTGAACCGTGAGTTATTGCGGTTTCCCTTCTATCTGGCTGCCAGCCAACGACACTTATATCCACACACACATTAATCCTTCCTTCTTAACCTGCAGCCTCCACTATATCTGCGGATCTAAACCTACTGAAGTCCATATAAACACATTTTCATTAAAAATACACTCCTCTAAAATCAAAACTAAACTTTAATTCAGGGATTTTTCTTTTTATTTATTAGGTAGTAACATTTTTCTCAAGACCAGTTGCAATCCTCAAACAGAGGCAGTCAAAACTCAAATACAACTCCACAGCCCCATCTACTGGATTATCCACTCACTCACTCTGAAGAGAACAGGTACAGGTGCACTGCTAAAAGTACATCTGTGTACCTCTGGTCATATAATTGTATAATGGGGTTGTTTTCCATGGTTCAGCCAAGGTCCCCTTAGTTAAAGTTAATGAAATATAACACAATACATACAATATCTGCAATATGTTTGTACTCAGTGCACTGATATATGTCTAATATGCCCTGTATAATTCACCACTTCACAAACTTTGCCTAATGCACTGGCAAAAAATACACACTCAGGCCCAACCTTAAGGGAAATTTAAAGACACAGCCACGCAAATACAAATTCAGATCAAAGCTTTCCTACCACTTTGTGTCAGCAGTCTGGAGAAGACCCTTTCCTACTTCGGCGTGACCTCATCCAGCACCTTTGAGGTGAACTGGCACAACCCACTGTGAGCCCGGTCTTATCATCCAAAATCTGCACTGGACCTCCATAATCCTGGATGTTCACTGGATGAAGCTGCGTCACGTCTCCATGGCGGTTTCCAGTGTTCGGTGGAAGTGTTACAGAGGCGCAGTGTTGGAACAGGCACATTTCCAATAAAGATTTGACTGGTTCTGCTGACAAATGTTGGATTTTTACATGTGCAGCTCATTTATGACCAAAGAGGCCACAGATATTTTGTTCTTTACTTGTTTTAATTACCATACACAGCACGCCATCTTCTTACTATATTGTAATGGTATTTCCTGAGTAGTGTAGAGTATATTAGCAGAAGGTAAACTGTAAAATTTCTTCTCCTGATTCACAGATTTGGTCAAAAATAGCTGGAGCATGTAAAGAAAACGGAGTACAGAAAAGTGGATTGTCTCCAGCAGCTGCCAGAACGCGACACTACTGCATCCAATGGACACTGGGGGCTTAGCCTCTGTGGGTGAACAGGAGCAAATCCTTTCAACCTGGTCTCAAAATCTGCTGGAAAGTAGATTAAACTAGCTCACGATTTTGAAATGAGATGTTCAGCAATGACATATGTGTGTAATGTTCAGGTGTGTGCGTCGTTGTGGCCACGTAGATTATGTCAAACCAAATCTTAAAAGGTTTTCATGCGCACAAAAAGCGGAGGGTCAGTGTATTCCCTTTATAGCACAGTCTTACTGTATTGATTGGTCATTCATTATTAAATACCCTGTTAGAAAAGTCAGTGTGTCAATAGGAGTCAGGCAATCAGTCAATCAGTCTCATGGACAGCAGTCAGTCATCCAGTCAGTGAGTTAATAAGTCATTAGACATTCAGTCAGATACTGAATTAGTGAATCATTCAGAAAATCAACTAGAAAATACATAAAGTTTTACAAGCTGGACTTATAATCAACAACAGACAGGAATACAAATAATCTATTTGTAGACATACTCATTAAATGGTTGACTGCCAGTGTATCAGCAGCAGTAAAGGAGCCCCCGGTGCTGACACCAGGGTGTGTCGCAGGAAGACTGCTCCCTACTGCCTCGACCACAAAGCCATGCTGGTCAGAAACACTGCCCCAGTTTCCATATTTAACCCCACATCATCTGTGTGTGTGTGTGTTTGGTATACAGTGCGTCATCTGTGCCAGCTGCAGAGTGAGCCGGGTGATCCATGCCACCCGGACTACCAACCGATTTGCTTTAACAGAGGGAGAGACCAATCACAGACATTTCAATAGCTGTAAACCAGACAAGCTAGTTTTGTTTGTTCCTTCTCGGCTCCTTCAGCTTCTGTTTCTACAGCGGGTCCCTACATGACCACAGGAGCAGAACCTTTTCATTAGCGTGGTCCTACAGTGGGACGGAACTGGATTTGGGTTGGGAAAGTCACAAACTCCAGGATCTTCTGACCCCGGTGAGGTGCCTTAGTTGGAGCCGAGCTCCTGTTTTCCACCTCCTGTTCACAATTGTGGTGTGGCCACTCAGAAATAATCTGGATTCAACAAAGGAAGGAAATCCATGGAAAAGGCAGTTTCTATTGTGTTGTCTGCTAACAAATGTTCAAGTGTATGTGTGGATTAGTCGTGTATTTATGTGTGTATGTAAACCCATGTGTGCCTATACATATGTGTGTGTTCCGGAGCTGGTGGGTGTGTGTTCTCCGGCTGCCAAAAAAGCAGAGGTGAAGGTTAAGCTTCTTTTTAATCTGCTCTGACACTCCACTATTGTATGTAAACAAAAAAGCACCACGGGGATGATAAAGCTGCAGGAAGAACTCAAGTTACCTGACAGATCACAAGGCACGAAAATATATGGAAACTAGGGCTGAACAACTTGATGATATGGATCTATTATCAAATATCTACCTGCGATTTTTATGACTAATATTCCAATTAGGATCTCAATTGCAAACTTTTTAAAATTTGTAATACAGGTCTGTATTTGTACCATAATTGTACAAATCATTATGACAAATCTGTCTTGTTTCTACAGTATATGAATCAAATAAAGTACTGCAGTAGCTTGTTGCTGAGATTCCCTTTCAGATTCATTCAGATTCAGAGAACTTTATTGTCATTCCCTTTACGTTCAGGTACGTATTAGGAATGAGATTTTGTTGCACCAGCAACTCAGAAGATCACAGGATTTAGAGGCAGAGAAGGAAAACCACAATAAGACACACAGTTTCTATGGCTTTATAATATCTATATATCTATATTTATCTATATCTATCTATCTATCTATCTATCTATCTATCTATCTATCTATCTATCTATCTATCTATCTATCTATCTATATATATATATATATATATATATATATATATATATATATATATATATATATATATATATATATAAAATAGTAATTATCATAGTAATTACACATACCAAGGGTGAGATAAATAAATATACATATAGGAATATGGTCCCTGAGAGAACTATTGCACATGTAATGGAGCAGCTGTGCCAGATAAGTAAGTCATAAGTAAGTAGTAAGTAAGTAATAAGTAGATCCTCACTTGGACGTTTTTCTTCGACCCATCAAACAGAGACAGATGTTCTTCATTGGAGCATCTTATGAAAAGCAAAAAGACAAAGCTCTGATTCATACCAATCTGAAATCTTTCATCAAAAAATAGGGGAGGGGGGGGGGGGGGTTCCATAGGCTTAAACTGGAAGACTCCTATAGCGGTTGTCAGCGTGACGCGTGACATAACACATTAAACCTAATCCCCAAAATCACTCAGCATTTTCTCCTCCTCCTCCTGTTCCTACAACAGAACAACAAAATGTCATGCTTGATTAATCCTGAGGAAGGTCGGGGGGGGGGGGGTGTTAGGTTCAGCTATATGCAAGAGCTTTGGCGTCTCGCTGACAAGGTGGTTTTCCTCCCCCTGCCACCACATTCAGCAGAAAAAGAATGTTTTTATTGAAACACCGTGACGTGACCTAGATCTGATCCCAACTTCCTTGGTCAAACATTGACTTGTGACACGTTAATGATAAGATATTTACTCTCCATAAATCATTAACCCCGAGTCATTTCTCAGCTTGCGTGGCTTGATACGTAACACACATAATTCATACATACACTTGTGCGCTCCAGCTGCAGGTTTGAAACCAGATACGTGCTGGAATATGTAGGATGTTCTAAACTGTGCCGCTGGGCAAGGCTTGCAGCATTAACTGCCCCCCCCCCCCCACCGTGTAACTATAATTATCTCAGACATGTGAAAAGACAAATGTAAGAGAAAAGTGAGAGGTTCGTGCTGCATCACACAACATGTGAGATCACCTCCCTGAAATGCAGCACGGTCGTCGTCATACCTAAAATGATATCCTTGTGCTGCTGGGAGGCGGTGACAGGCAAGTCTGCTGTAAGGAGCGGCGTATTCTAACAAAACCTGACAGCGCAACTGACAATTGGCAGTTCCACGCCAATATCTGCCTGTTTTCAGCTACTCTAACTCTGTTCCTTTAAGGGTTTTGAGCAGTGTGGATGTGGAGCTGTTCACTGTCCAAGGACAATGTGGCTGTAAAACAACTGCAGGGCACTTTAATATCCCTACATTACCACTCTGTGGGCCTATGATTATGAGAGGTCACATGGACACAGCACTGAGGGAAACGCTGACCTCACCAGAGTCTGGTTAGGTGTATGATGTCAGCGATGGTTAGACAATGGGTGGGATCCATCTGACAGAAACTTTGACCTTTGACTTTGAAATGGACAGGGAAGGGAAGTTAAACAGAACCTGATCCGGAACTTCAGTATTACATCACAGGTAAGTCCAATGGAGCTCCTCATTGTTTCAGCTTCTAAAATGTGAGTATTTGCTCCCGTTTTATTATACAGGACAGTAAACTGAAAAGCCACACACATTCTGAAGACGCCACTTTGCGCTTTAAGAATTTATGATTTGTGTTTCCTTATTTTCTAACTGTTTCAGAGCTGAACTAGGAAGTCAGACCTACAAAAATACATTTTAAAAAAAGTTGCGAAATAAGGCCCAGATAGATATAAACGGGAAGTGGTCTTAATCTGTTGGCATATAGCCACTGTGTGGAAAGATCACCTCTTAGAAAGTTGTTTAGCAAAAGTCTCAAGTAAAATACTAAAACTGATGCTACAAGGAATAAACTTCATTGTTATGAATTACATGAGTCCAAACTCTTCGGATGTGTAAAATATAAAAAAAAGTTTGTTTTTTTTTATGAACCACAACTTGCTAAGAAAATCATTACAATTCTAACATGATAAAAACCTATTGTATCATCTCAGTACGGATGAACTGACCAGTAATATTGACTTAATTCAAACCACAAGCTAATGACTTTGAGTCCTTACTTCTGCCTGGAGATATTTTTTTACTGCAGATAATAACTTTTTGTCCTGCTGTGACCCTGAAATAATCTGTAATGTTCCCATCACAAATGATTTTAAAAATCCTACTGACAATGACAGAATTACAAAAAAAAAAAGCTTTTCTCAAATCTTGCCAGCTCTTTCACAAGATAGAGGAAATGATTAAGGAAAGTAAAACTTAAAAATCACCCTGTTAATGTCTCAAAATAAGTGCATGAATGAATGAGGGTTTTTTTGACATGTGTACAGCCATAATAATGGAGGGGGTTTCCACCACATTCAGTTTCATGTATCACTGCTCACCACAGGATATTTAATAAAACTATACAAAGCATCCAAACTACTTACATGGATGTATTAAAGCCTCAACACGGTCTAGGGGAAAAAAAAAACACAGCCACTGTGAGGAAAGCTCACCTCTGATGTCACTTTCTAAGAGAGGTGGGACACTTCCTCTAAACACTCAGCTCACTCAGTTACCATGAGAGAGGGTGTGTACTGTAGGAGTGTGTGTGTGTGTGTGTGTGTGTGACAGAATGAGAGCTGGCTCACACTGCTGCTTGACTGAATGAGTTTATGGCTCTGTGGTTGTTGCTACTGGCTTCTTTTCCTCAGTTGCTTCACAGAGACGAGGTCAAATAGTGACTGAAGAAGCATTAAACATTTTCAGTTTTATATATTCTTCACTGCTCTCAAGTGATCGAAATGTTAATGACAGTCTGCAGCTAAATAATGTTCCTGAAACAACTGGCACAACAAGTCCTGATTAATAATAGTCATCAGAATATTTACCAACAGCAACGTAATCTGGATTAATTTTTATCTTTATTAGTGTTCTCTTCGTGATTCTGCACAGCCCTGCTCATCTGTATTTAATATGGAAGAAGGTATAATGTGTGTATGTATTGTTTATCACTGAGCACATCATTTTATTTTATGTTTGTGTGTTTGTGTGTGCGTGTGTGTGTGTCTGAGGCCATTTCCCCTTTTTTCAGCAGCCGCACTTCTGTTTTTGTTCCAGCTGATATACAGAGACAGCTGACGAGGGACTTTTAGCTCTTGCTCAGTTATCTCACTGTCGCTCTCCCTCCCTCTCTCTCTCTCTCTCTCTCTCTCTCTCTCTCTCTCACACACACACACACACACACACACACACACACACACACACACACACACACACACACACAGGATCTACTCATGCACAAGCTGATGGATTTAATTACAAATATACACATAACTGTGCTGTGTGGTTTTCACTGTGTGGAAGAATAAAAATTGGAACGTGATTATTTCCAGAACCGACAGTTTTGACTAATTATTACTACGCGAAACGGTGGTTTCCAAAAACACATTGGATCAAGGGAAAAAAAAAACTGCCTTGAATCAAATCTGCAACTTGAAGAACCTAATTGAACTTAAGGCAGTTCACATCACTCTTATTCAGTCTCTTTATTGGTTCAAATAGCTCAGAAACCAGTGGGTTATTTAAGACATTTTATTAAAAACGCTTCAGTAAAATCCTTGTTACTAAATTCCAGCAGCTAGATGGTTTAACCGCTAATCAATTTTGCGCTTTGCTGGCGACTCTCCGGCCTCCTTTGCTTAACCAGTTTGGCGAGCTCCAGTCTGTAAGCACGTCACCAGCTCACTCTGTAAAACCTCTGGGCCACGCCCATGTCTTACTAATCAATACGCACACCTGAGGGGGATCTACTTCAAAGGGTCAGCGCTGGTGTCTATGCCTGCCTGAGTGTGAGAAGGAGAAGCAGAGATACTTCTAGCAAAGGTGCCGTTACTCACATGAACACACACACACCCACGCACCACATGACCCGCCCTCTATGAGTTTACATGAAAGCAGAAGGTGGCCCGGGAGGCGAGGGACCGTGTCATCTGATACCTGTTCACACCCTGTAAATCACCCACAGGGGAATCCTCCAAACCTGTCATGGGAAGGTGTCATATCATAAAAGCTCCTGAAAAGGCCTTCTTGTGTAAACTGCAAGAATTATTAAATAATGAAGACGTGCATGTAAGTTAAGGAAACAGTGCACAAACACTGAATGTTGCAAGAAAAATGGTCAAAACTTAATAAATTATTTGGAAAAAACTGTCTGAATTCTTAATGTTATAAACTGTAAACAAAGTGTGTGTGTGTGTGTGTGTGTGTGTGTGTGTGTGTGTGTGTCTGTGCACTGAGGTCTGAGGTGTCCCCGTGTCCAGCTGCCATCGCACTAATCTGAGAGATGCTATCTTTGACATTCCTAGCGAGCCATTCAGTCTATTTCACCGAGCCACACAATCACAGCACTTGTTAACACACAACGCAGCACAACACACAAACACAAACACATGTACGGAAAGAGAATCTAACACAAGAATGTTATGGATTCTTCAAATGGAGATAAAAAAAAAAAAATTGTAGATTATATTGCTTTAATAACCAAATTTAAAAGATCCTTATCAAAATGTTTGTAATGTTTCAATGTGAGTTTTAATACTTTTACTTTTATTAAACTAATTAATGCAGCCAATTACTATTTAGAGCAAGTACTAAAGTAACTACAGTTCTTAGTTTCAACAATGTACCGATACCAGTTTGAACTTTTTCATACAAAGGTGAAAGTACCTGAAGTCTTCAGCTGAGGTATTTTATTTAAAACATCCTCATACTCCGTCCAAGTGAGATCGCACCTAAGCCTCTGGCTAATTCACAGCGTGTGTTTACAGCGTTTCACTGTTTACAGAGAGCTGTAAAACCTGCAAGAAAAATGTGGAACAGCTTCCCAAAAAAAAAAAAAAAAAGAAAAAAAAAAATCACGCTTTTCTCTGAGGAAGCCCCGTGTTTTACATTAGGAATCTCGTAAAATGTCACATATACGATGGAGTTAAATGTGAAAGGGTTCATTTTGGCCTTTGGCACTAACCTTTATGACATTTAATGTATTGATAAGCAGTAAATATTCAGGGATAACTATAATTCAAAATGTAAAATAAGGCTACACCTTTAATTATTATGTTTCCTGATATAAAAGTAAAGCTGCATATCGGTACGGGCATTCTTTGACACACCCAACCACACACCCACACACACACATACACATACAATACACAATAACTCACACTCTGAGACACAATCTGTGACACCTGTGCACATCTGACAATCAACAAACTAATACAAACCAATACACTCCCGTTCTCACATTTCGACCCCTAAGATGACAGTTCTGGTAGTTAAAAAAAAAACTACACACGAACACGTTTCTCACACACACACACACACACACACACACACACACACACACACACACACACACACACATGCATGGAGTTGTTTATGTAAGAAGCCGCTGGCATGTTCACCATCAGGCTCTTCAGCTACCAAGAGTACTAAGAGTGATGAAACCCTGGTGACAGAGACGGAAAGGCAAAGAACAAGACAGAGGGACAGTGTTTGACAGAGGGACTGTATTTTTAAGCATTTGAATACAGAGGGACGGCATTTGAGGACAAACCAGAGGCCTGAGGTCTAAATACAGAGGAGTGGCCTCAGGCCGCAGGGAGGTAGGTGTGTGAGAGTGTGTGTATCAGACAGAGAGACTGTGCATTGTAATTAGTCTCCGGAGGCGTACAGGTGGAGTTTAGCAATCCTCCATCACTTACTATGTACAGACAAGTGTGTGTGTGATTGTCTACAGCTCCTGTGAATAGTTGCAGCTGCACAGCTAAGAAATGAACGTCCCTCTTCTGTTGTACTTCCTGCTTTCAAAAGCAGGAAAGTACCTGATTTTAGGTCTGATTTTAGTCCACAGGTCATAGTTCCTGCTCTTAAAAAAAAAGTCCCTGCTCCTGAGCTAGCACCTTCCAATGACCCCACAGTGTTAACGGGGTCAGCAAAGACGGTAATAATAAATAACTGCTGATGTTGACAGACTATAATGTGACTATAATGATAATCAGATGACTAAAATATGACTAAACCTATTATACATTTTCATCAAAAGACTACGAACAAAACTAAAAATTAAAATCAAGAGCCAGGAGCAACAAAACACACACAGAATTCATTCAGAATGAGTGGAATGCCTGTTATTCCCAGTATCAACATTAGCAATTATTAGGTCAGTCAGAAAATTTCTTTAATGCCTTTTAAAACACAAAGGAAGTCCCTAAAATAGCTTTCTGAAAATGGAAAAGGACAAAAGTCACAGGCATAAATACACAATTTTTAAAAAATGCTCTCTGAGAACTTTGCTCTCTGATTTCCTATATTTGCTTGAACAAACACACACACACACACACACACACAGAGAGAGAGATGGGAATGTGGTGGCTGATCCACCGATAACATATTCATACTGCATAAAACAGGTCACAGCAGAGAGGACACACACATTTCTGGAACCTTGTTACATAAAAAGCCATGGCAGACAGGCTACAGTGTGTGTGTGTGTGTTTTTTTAAAAGTTAGAGAAGCAATGAAGCCCAAAGCGTGCACACACACACACACACACACACACACAAGGTGAATGATGCCCTCAGGGATAATTAAAGTTTTGAAAAGGTCAAACTGTGTGTGTTGTCTGAATACTGTCACAGTTTATGGAGGTTTTACGTGGCCCCATTTGATGCCTCTCATTTAGGAATGATGGAGGAAATAGTGTATAAAGCCACGCCTGCTGCCTCCATCTGCACCAACAGGCCATTAATAGTGACAGAGCTTTCAGCAGCTTTCCAGCTCCTCACCTGCTGCACCTAAGTGTTGTGTGTGCTGCTGACCCTAAGATAGGGACACAAATACTTTTGTCCAAATGGGCTGGTCAGTGTCCTCGGTGTGGTGCAAAACAAACAGGTGATATAATGCAGTGTTCTGCAGTCCCTGATAATGACCTCATCCTCAGATACAACATACAATATCAATATACAAATACAATATCCACCAATATTTCAAATCATCTGTCATATCTGGATATGAGCTCTGCAGCTGGTGGTCAAAATGGCAGGACATAATAAATAATAAATAAAAATGTAACAACTACAATTTTACGGTGACTTGAAATTGTGTTGTTCTCCTTCAGCCGATACCTGTCCATTTTATGAGGTGATTCTCCGAGTCGATATCAGGAGAAGCAATGAGAATTCTTAGGCTACAAAGCAGCTAACAGCTCTGTGAATAAAGAAATCACTGACTCATAATGTCGATGAAGCGATAAATGAGTCAGTCGCGTGGCACGTCAGTGACATGAAACCACAAAGCTGAATTTAAGATTCAAGTCGACGCAAACACACATTTTGTGCTCATTTTGTGTTCATCTGAGGCTGAGCTGCCGAATAGAAACCACAATGCAAACACACACACACACACACACACACACACACACACACACACACACACACACACACACGCACACACACACACTGGCTTAGACAAATTGAAACCTTAATTTTAATGTTGTCGTCAGTCACGTCCCGTCCTCCGGATGCAACGCCATCAGATGAGGCTGATGTGACTCAGACGGAAACAGTTTGATGAAGCTCTGAAGCAAAGTGCACACACGGTCCTGGAAGTGTGTGTGTGTGATCTCATACACTGGCTATGTGTGACTTTAGCTCATCAATAAATGTTGGACAGAGAATAATATAAAAAGTTAGAAGCTGTATAGAAACTGCTTACAGGTCTTTCTGCTGCAGTTTTAGGCCTTTACAGTAGAGGAGGTGAGTGCATGCATGATCATTATGTAACAGTATGGCTCTTATGCTCAATATCCCACATGTACTGCATAATGAATATTATGCCATATGCAGATGAATAATGCAGGGGCCACGCCAGTCCATAAAGGGCTTTCCCATGTAGCTGGCAAAAGCTCTGACAATGTTTGCTGTCAGTGGGACTGCCTGTGCAAGTGTGTGTGTCTGTGTGTGTGTGTGTGTGTGTGTGTGTGTGAAAAGTACACAGAGCCTTGCTTTCCTAATCACTGGTGATGTAAAACCAAGACAGCCTCCAAAACTCTGTCAACCCGACAATGGCAAAGGAGAGAAAGAGGAGAGGAGGCAGAACGAAGGGAGAACAAAAGGAAAGCTGCTGATCCTCTGACGGAAGAAAGTGCATAACGCCAGGTACGTTTCTTTGTCTGTAAACCACAGCTGAGAGAGAGAGGAGGCGGTGCAGCTCTCTCTCTCTCTCTCTCTGCTGACCCAGCATTTCAACTGTAATAACACCGAGAGTCACCAAGAATGTGGACATCAAGTGGTTCCTCAAAAATGCACTGAAGACCCTGAGTGCAGAACGTCCTCTGCCTCTTTCACTGCCTACATTTCACACCACAGTCAAATTAACTTTCTATTTATTCTGTGGTGATACCAAGAAGAAATTTCCACACTGTGGACAGTTATGTTTCTGACTAAGTAACTAACAAACTTAAAGTTAAATTTTGGTAACACTGAATGTAAAAATGACAAACGCCTCCTCAGGCCTTTAAGGTATAGTCACTCCACTTCCTTCCTGCCGATATTCGGTTAGTGTTCGTATTTTAAGCTTGATTTACAGTCAAATTCAAGCATGCGTTTCCTGTACTGGTGCAGTCTAAGGGCCAGCCCACAGGGACTCACAAGTTGCACGAATCAGTGCAATATCGTTATTCTAGCAAATGTGACGTCAGCTTGTTGTGCATAATGTTACACATCTTTATTTATTATCCACTTTGGAGCCGTCACATCTCATCCTTCCTCAGCTGGCTGAGAACAGGCCTGAACCAGATCCTTCAAATTCTATATTTTTCATAAAAAATGACAGTTCAATTTATGTTTAGTTACACAAATACAATGAATGAAGTACATCCAAACACACCTTATCTGACAATAAGATAGAAGCAACTCAGAAATGGAAAGGAGAGACGTGAGTGTGGTGGATCACGGAGTGCCCTCCTGGTCGGCTCCTAACAGCCAGTGTGTGTCTTTGATGTTTGGCTCCATTCACAGAGCTCCACTTTAGGTAATGTTAATATGTGTGCCCTGTATGTGTGCATGTCTGTGTGTGTGTGTGTGTGTGTGTGTGTGTGTGTGTGTGTGTGTCCTGCTGCTCTCACACCCACACACTGCCTTGATGGAACTCACAGTGGGTCTGTTTGAGGGCTAAGTGAAAGGGCTAGTGTTTGACCGTGTGTGTGTGTGTGTGTGTGTGTGTGTGTGTGTGTGTGTGTGTGTGTGTGTGAGAGAGACCTAGCTCTCTTCTAGTCCTAATAGAATTACACAGGACTCTCAGGACTTGTTTGTATAATTCAGCACTTGCTGTATCCCATTAGCATGCAAGCTAGAGAGCAGACAGGCAGACAGGCAGACAGACAAGTAGTCAAGTCCACACCCTGCATCATGTCCTCCCCTCCCCTCTCCTCTCCTCCTCCTCCTCCTCCTCCTCCTCCCTTCCTCACCTCTTTCGGAAAAGACACACAACCTCAGTGACTGAATGAATTCCCAGTACGTCCCCACGGTCTCGCCCACACACTCCCGAGACGCACACAGAACACAGTATGTCTTTGGGAACTATGCCCTATTGTTGCAGAACGAGGGCTTTACACATCGCAATGGAATGCAAAGCAGCGCGGACGCGCACAGACAGACGCACAGAGGTCGAAATCTAATCCCAAAACAAACACTGTCACACACTGGACGCACACTCATCCAGGGCTAGGACATGTCAGAGGGTATTCACTGATGTGTGTGTGTGCACGCCGTAGCTTGGTCTGCTGACCCAAAACAATAGTGAATTCTATATGACAAAAAAAAAACCTAATTCCCTGCCCCTGTTGCTCACGAACCTGACCATGAACTTTAAATGCTTCACATTCCTGAATTCACAGCTATCTGGGCTCGTCTCATCTCCAGGCTCATCTCCATTCATGTGAACATTAGTGATTATTCTGCTGAGATTGTGGTAAATCAAAAATTAAAAAAAAAAAAAAAAAAGGCACACAACCAAGAAGTGAGACTCACAACCAAGAACTGAGACTCTATCTGTATCTCCTGCTCTTGCAGGGTTTCTGTGCTTGTAGTTTCACTGCCCTCTCAGTTGTTGTTGTGTTTTGTTCCAACAAATTTCCAGTTTAAAACTAAAAGAAAGTACTGAAACTATAAATAAGCAGTTTCTATTAAATTAATAGTTTGTATGGTTCATTAACACGGACGAAACCCAAAGAACTTTGTCTGATTCTCTGCGTTCCCCCATCTAACACGCACCTCTTAACCATACTCCTCCATCTACCTATCCATCCAGCTGTACGACATCCATCTCCTCGCCCTGCTGCATAATTCCCAGCAGGGCTGATTGGCAGTAGTAAAGCCCGGTTGCTAACACACTGGTCCAGCTGCTACTGTTTTGAGGGGGGATTAACCAGCCACCGGTTCACTCTGTACCATCCCATTCTTTCTCTCTGCCCTCTATCCCTCCATCATTTCATTCATTCAATCCGCCGCTGTCACGCAATCTCAGTTTCCACCCCTCCAGCCCCCACCACACACACACACACAGATCACTATGTACGTAACGCAAATGGACACATCTTTGTCTGTTTGCCTGCCTGTGAGACACACTTCTATCTGAAATCCACATGATAAATCACCAAGGAGCATCACAGGCGGATGGAACCTGTCACCCATTTATACCTTGCACATCTACGAAGCTACAACTATTGTTATCGATAATCTCTGCAATCTCTCTTAAAGCAGAAAACTGACTGTGTAGAGTCAGTAGAACTTTGTCACACACAGTTGACTCTGGTTAAGTAAAATCATTTGGGGATTACTCAACTCTCCACATTTTGGAGCTAGCGCTGATTGTTGCCTCAACATGTTGCTCATCTTTCACCCTGACACATTAAGTATAAAGCGTGTTAATACATGCTGAAGAATCAGCTGAGTGTGTGTTTAACATGAATTCAGACGTACAGTCGGTTTATATGACGGTCAGAGGTCAGATTGTGTTGGTCACATGACATAATGACTTAAGGATGAGTTACTTTTGATGCCTGGTCACACCTGCATTCAAAATAGCAAAACTTAAAGGGAAATCAGTTCATTTTAATGAAAGCATCATCACATAATGAACTCTGACCTGCACCTTTGACCATCTTCATGATGCTGCTTTGGGGGATGGGAGAGCTGGAGAGTCCAAAATGAAGGAGGCTCCTCTCACAGCTTATGTGTTGTATCATCCACTTTTATGTAATGTCCTCTGCCAGAGACTAAACTGCTCCACTGATTCAATGACCCATTCGTGCTAACAGGCTTGCTAACTGACAGTTTGCAAACCATTTGCAAGCTCCTTTGCTGTGAGGTTTTTTTTTATTGAATGAGCACAGCACAGTTCTGACTCACTAGCAGGGGCTAAAGTGCCCCCCCCCCCCCCCCCCCCCCCCCCCCCCCCCCGCCCCATGCACCAATCTTCTCAAATGTCTCCACTTTTGTTTATTAATCCTTGTAAATAGGTTTTACATTCAGGTTTTGGACTGTTGGTCAGACAGAAAAAAAAATGATATGAAGACGTCTCCTCTCTGGGAAACTGGCATGAACACAGACTAAATAATTCATTGATTAATTGGAAAAATAATCGTCAGGCGCGGCCCTAGATTTGCTTTGCATTCCCTTTGCAAACAGACTTCTGCATCTTCCTGCAACATGTAATGGCTGCTGCACTGACTTCAGATAAAATCAATAACTGCTGATATTAAATAATTCATGAAAAGAGAGAGAGAGAGAGACAAACTTCAGCTTTTCCTCTCAGTCTCATGGTGAGAAAAGAAGAGCATTTCCTTTCTCACTGAACTGTTACCAGATGAGAGTTTTTTTTTTTTTTTTGGATATGATACAGTCCTGCAAGTATGACTGTTCATAAATTCACTTGACCCTGATTTCCCACAACGCGATTCCGAACAACAAGCCCCTGCAGCATTAAAAGACGACAAATCATTCGATGGAGAGCGGCGCAAACTCTGACCTGACGAGAACCATTTGGAGTTTGGACAGAATTGAACTACTGGATATGACCTGACCCTTTGCTAAACTACAAACTCGTCTGCCAACAGACCTGGCTGAACATCCTCAGAGCATAAATATATCTTTATTAATTGCACACATCTGACAACTGTGGAGAAAAGACAAAAACTTGCTTGCTTCGAGCTTTAACTGCATGCATTGGTGGAAAACAAATGAATCACAGCTAATCCCGTTCAGCGAATTCAACGTTCTGTAATACAGTCACCATTTAAAGAATCACCAGTTTTTACAGCCTTATTGATTTTACAGTAAACAACATAAAGTGTTTCACAGATCCACCGTAGGGCCAACACTGATGGAAAGCATTACAGGATGTACTGGAGCTATTTACCAGTGGAGCTGCTGAGTATCGATCACTTCCGATCATAAATGCTTTGCCTGGATCAAGCTGTCTCACACACATGGTCTCACATATTATATGTGAGTCAGTTAACAGGCTATGACCACAGTAAGAACATAGTTAATCATCTGTCTAACAGGGCTGGGAGACATGGCTGAGCAGGAGATGTAGTTATTTTTCCTATTTACACAAGCGCAAAAAAAAACATTAATTTTAATCAAATCTGACTTAAAATGATTCTTTTGAACAGCAGAATTTCGTAAAACAATAAAATAATACATAATCATATCACCACAGAACACTGATACCTGATAATGTTGAATAATTGTCCACTCTCTCATGCTGTGTTAATACCGGTGCTACAAAAAGAAGATTTTCACTATTTTCTGACATTTTTTTAAACTGAACTATGAATCAAAAATAATCCGGAGATTCACTGCTAATGAAAGTAACTGTTAGTTGCAGTTAGTTAAAAACACACAGTTTTGGTCTGTACCAGGCTCAATCGTCACACTTTGTGCAAATTATATGTTGCTTGAAAGCTCTAAGTGTCTAGATTCTATCTGTGCAAAGCATTTTACAATCCCCAGATCACTAACACAGAATCGGTTCAGACTTGTGACTTGGTTTCCAAAGTGTTCTCCACACAAATGTTTCTAGTACAGGCCTTATATTCCCTTTGTGCCTCTGTAACTTGGTTCATTATCTCTCTGGTACACATTCTGAGTTTCTGGTCGTAAAATTTAAAGAGTTACCTTTCAAAGGAGACCAGGGTTACGACTATAATCAAAAGGGCTGAAGAACACGAAGCTTTTTATTATGGGTACAGTATTTTCGGGGTTTTGCACAAAAAATGGGGGTGTCTGTTAAGAGGTTAATTAGAGTGCTGGTCGGATCCTCAAACAGCACTTGAAAGACCCCCCCAGGGGTAGGGAGCCATTTGGGACAGCTGTAAATACTTTTGCCTTTGCATGTGGACAAACAACAACTTCATACAAACTAGTTTGTTTCACCTCAAGATACCAGCAAAGCTGCCCACTGCCGCAGCTTAGCAACTGACTACGAATGTTCCCATCATCCAGGCTACAATACAGTTTAACAACAGCAGCTGCACAAACTATTATGTTTGTGAGTGAATTAGGCAAAACTGAGGAATCATTATCATGTAAGAATAATACTGTGGACTCAGGCTAAACTGCCCTCAGCAGCAGCCTCCCTGACTCCTAGGCAGAGGCTGGGATGAAGCAACCTGGTGACCCTGAAAGGAGCATCCTGCAACAGTACACTGTCGACAGTCACTGGCTGTCAACTGACATTCCACAGCCTGTGAAGAATTCAGGATGTCCCCGAATGACTGACTCTAGGAACCTGTCTGCTCATTTAAACACTTCCTCCCCTCCTTCCTCCCTTCCCTCCTTCCTTCCTCCCTTCCTTCCCTCCTTCTCCTCCTACTGTGGTCACAGTTTCCCGACTCGCCCCTTCCTTCCATTATTTATTCCACCTTATATTTCCCTTCCTTTGCGTATATTCACTCTCATTTTGATGAACTTGACAAATTCCATTCTATTTCTATGCTGCAAAAGGTCACTCAAGGATTAACGCTGTATGTTGATGACCAATGCATGGAAAAAAAAAAAAATCATTTTCATGATTTGTCTATTTGTCTATTCATTCACATTCCTGGAAATACAAACACATATTCAAAGATGTGAGATGCTCCACTGCTGTCTGAACAAATGCATTCTTTTTGATTTCCCTGCTTGGGACTTCCTGGAAGGCAGATGACCACGTCTGCTCTGATTATTTATTTAGAGAGAACACCATCCAAAAGAGGAGCATTAATAATTCTTCCCAAAGATAGAGAGCACAAAACCTGGAAGCAAACATCTAGTCTGTGTGATCATCCCTCAAATGCTAAACTGTTGTAATGCAGAGGATTGAAACTGTGGCCACAATCCATCGATTAAGCAGATATGAAAGAAATTCTGTTTAAATATATCAAAATGAAGATCCATTTCCATCCATTATAGAGAAAAGAACATTTTTATGAAAGACTTTCATTCTGCATTAAATTAAAAGCTTCACTCGTACATTTAAAGTTAAATCCTACTGGCAGTAAGTGATGATGTACATCTGCCTGCTACTGTTTATCATACCATTAAAAACAATGACGTTTCTTGTGGTTTAATACGTTTTTCACTGCTTTAAGTTAGTTAGACAATGAGCAGCTTAACTGGACACACAGAATATCGAAAATGGTCAAACACATAAACTTGGAATTGAACACTTGTGGTGAGTTTTGTATAAGCGGTCACATTTACTGTGACTCCTCACTGCATAAATGTTGTCATCGCCATCTTTACAGTCTAACTTTCATACACACATAATCACTTGTATAGCATGAACAATATATATGAATCACACCTAAACTAAATCCTGTAGCATCAAGGATCAGCATGCTGTGCCTCCCATACATGTGTTTTTATAGTGGCTCCACACACTCGCATCAGTAGAAATATCAAACTACACTGAAGTACCAAAAAAAATCTGAAATACTTTCTTCACTCAAACACACTTCTGCAGCAGACGTCACTGGAGTGGAATACGTTTACAGGTTTCGAGGCACTGTGCCGTATCTTCTTTCACTTTTGGTTTCTATGGGCAACCAAATGGTCAACCATTACACCAACTCTACAATTACGCTCCCTCAACAAAGCTCAATTGATCATTTAGCCAATTTGTCCTGGAAGTGAGTCATTTGTTTCACAGCTGGCCATTTTGGTCCACATACGTGTTCAGCTTTGCCGAAGGTCATGCAAAACCAGGTGTTGTTGACTTTTTGTGCACTTAAGAATCAGGGACAGGCGCACTATCACTGTTAAACCTGCATTTGTGTGTCTGTGACAGTGGCTACAACATGCAGCAGCCTATTGCTAGGTCTGATTTCACTTTTGCAGTGCAGGAGAGTTTTTTTTTTTTCCCAGAGTCAAAAACTGTCCACAACTATAAAACTACTCAGAGTGGTATTTGATATTGGCAAGAAGCTGCTGAGCATTAAAGTTTGCTCAGGAAACACTGAGCGAGTTGTACTGCAGCAGAGTGTGAAGAGCTGAGCTGATGTATTTATAAAACAGAAAAGGGAATAAAACAGATGGTCGTCTTTTTTAGACATTTTCATAAGTGGAAATATCTGCTCTTAGTGGCACCAATCCTGCTGCACTTTTTCTATAAAATGGTTCCAGAAAATGCTTTTTAACTGTACGAGCTTCTGATTTTGCGTCCAAAGCAACACAACTGCCTCCACCATAAAGGACAACACGGAGCAGAAGACGGAAAAGACACGCCGTGTCAGAGAGCAGCACTCCCTGCTAGGGAAATGTACTGACAAATAAAGTCTATCATGTAGCTGAGTACTTCACTCAACACAAACACTGGGCCATCACATTGCAATTAGATTACATGAGCTAATACGTGTATCCTTTAAAATAAGAGCCTCAATAAGAGCCTCTGGTAGAAAGGCCTTTATACTTTGAGAAGAAATGTTAGTCACTCTATCCGTTCTTTCCTGCACAGCTTTGTGTTTGCTCTCTAAAGACCAGCAGGGAAGCTGGGAGACACCCAATTGAGGGCAAACAGAGATTTCAGGTGGGGTTTGATCCCTGGGCAGGAAAAACATGAGTTTCACCGCTCTTTCATCTCTGTATGTTATGAAACTTTCACATCACACAGAGATGCTGTAGCTGTTCATTTCAACAGTTCATGAGAAAGTCAGTAATGACACTGACTGACCCCTGTGACGTGTTTGATAACTGTCAACCCCTCAGGCCTAATACCTGATCACTTTGGCGGGGCTTACCAGTGAAGCAACAAGCAACGGGACATTTTAGGGATGTGATTGGATCAGCTCCATAATGAATTCAGGGCCTTAGATCAGTCCCACCTCTTATTTCCCACTCAGTAATCTGGCTGTGGAGGATTGGAGAGTAATCTGGATAGAAGGAGGGAGACAGGGAGGGAGGGAGAGGGACAATCCTCTCTGCTGCGATTCCTCTTTATGTCGTCAATTTCTGCGGCCAAACGTACCATAATGTTCCAGTTCAGGTATCAGCATCAGCTCCGATGGAGGCGATGACTGTGCGTGACTGTGCATGTGCAGCGTCTCATTTGCTTACGGCTTTTAGGGATCACCAACACTTTGAAACACAAAGCAGACCAATATTCCTCGTTTCAAGACAAGAAAACTTACAGAAACATATTTCTAGTGACGGCAGAGAAGTTTCTGTTGTTACACAGAAGTTTGTGGGTAGAATTTAGGGCTGGGTGAAAACGTTCAGCAGAATCATGTTGTCTAAATGAATAATTCTGAGCACACTGGAAATCAAAAACTGATCAAATTGTTTTGTTCAATGCATAACATAGAACAGGGGAAACACAGTCCATCACTAAACACCAGTTTGAGATGACAAAAAAATATCTTAACCAAATGTCCATTTATTTTCTGGAGCTCTCAACCACATCTCAGAGGCTTCAGAACAGAACAGAATGAAATCTGCTTGGTCATTGCAACCAAACTGGAACATGAAATGACTTTAATTTAAAACTAAACTGACATCATCCACTGATGACAACTACGAGATGCATCCAATACAACAGCTCAAGCACAAAGGCAGTTTCACTTCTGTGAAAGCAGTCGACTTTAACACCAGTGGAAATCACAACCCTTATGAAAAAAAGATATAGCTGATTTAATAATTAATCATTATCTTTGTAAAGATAGAATTTATAGTTGCTGTGCTGGATTATATAAAATTTAATTGGCGTACCTAATAAGGTGGACCAGTGAGCGTATTGGAAAATATCCTTAATAATAGGAGGGTGATTCCGCCCAAGTGGCGATACCATACATTTACACTTAAATGTTACCTTTAAATGGCTGAAGTTATACAGAGGGAACGAGTGAAAGGTTTATCTTTGTGTATCAGCAGCATCACAAGCTGCCAATGATAAGTTGTGATAAGAACCAAAACAACCAGTGCCAGTGGATGGTAGGCAAATATCTCCGTGGCTCTTCAGATTTGAATTAATCACAATGAACTGAAGAAGAATACTAACTACTGTTAACCCAGTCAGTGATGGTGATGTTACTATAATAAGCAATATGGAAGAAGTCTATGCATTGCACAGGGTCGAGTACGTGGAGGTCAACTGTAGTAGCTCTGCCCTGTAAACATTAGTGCAACACAAGCACTTCTGCTGTTCAGTCCTTGAGTCCTTCTCATAAAATGAATGGACAGATTCAACACAGACACGGACAGAGTGAGACTCCAGCCCGCTTGCATAACTTTGCTCCTGTCCGCTGTGACAGTGCAACTTCACCGTGCGCGCCCATGCTGCCTCAAGTGCTGTCGGGAATAACGGAAACCACCGTAATCTAGTTGCACGTGAAGGACCCACCTTTGTAGTCAGTATGAAGGGGAAAGTGAAAGCTGGGGAAGTCGGTGGTGGCGATGATACGTTCAAAAAAAAGAAAAAAAGCTGCACAACTACTCCCTTTGGCTGAGAGTTAATAAACAGGGTGAGTGACATTACTACTGCGCACTGAGCCAACTCCTTCTGGAAAGTAAGAGTTTCCGAGGAGCACCTGAAGGCAGCATCATCCTACACCAGTGCACGGTCGCTGTGATGCGTGCTGAGATCACTCATCCAAAATCACCGTCATTTCACTGCTACAAAGCCTCCAGCGTGTCTGCCCACTCACTCCACGCTCCCTGCAAACAGCTCACCTTTCCTCACACAGCCAGTAAAACACATTGCTCTTAATTCAGCGTGACTCACCGTTAGTTGTCTGCTTTTTGACAGTTTGTCGGGAGTCTCCGAGCGTCGCTGTCACCGCTACGATCCGCCCACCCAACAGTGAACTCCGCTGGCTGCAAACTAACTTGCTCCTCCCCCGGAGAAGCTCTGCTCCAATCACAAATCGATAGCGCTAACTGGCTCTGGCTTTATCCAATCAAATTGAGGCAAAGCTCTAAATGACAAGCGCGTTGCCCAATCACAGCTCTCAAACGCTGTGCAGGCCCTTCGTCGTCACCGTGTGCACTTTTGACAGACAACCTGTACGTACAATGGACAAGTTTGACTCCTTTTACGGGACGGTGCCGGTCCAATCGCCGGGAGGGACGCGCTCTGGATACGGCCACGGCCCAGGAAGACGCCCTGACACCGCCTAGATCACTGAAATGTCACCGGGATGACAGGAATTATGGCCAATAAACAGAGACTGCATCCGGATCGTATAAATCATCCGAGTACGTTCACGTGTATGACAGATGGACCAGGTACAAGTAAATACGGTGGGCGTTCATTTAGTCTGTATTTAACTTGGATTAAAATAATGAGACCTGGATGTTGCGTCCCCCAAGACAAATCACAGTAAGGCTAATAAATTTGATCATAGGTTTGATCATGAATGACTGCATGTGATTAACCAGGCACAAATATCCAGGTTACATGTTTACTAGAACTAATGCAGTGAACACACTGATGCAGCTCATTCTCACACTACACTGAAAAAAAAAATAGGCTAAATCTCCCAATAAAGGAGGAAAAACAATCAAAAGTAGTTTAATTTCAAAATAATTCGACCTCACGTAATTTAGGTTTATAGCGACACCTTGTGGCAATAATGGCAAACATCAGTTACAGCAGGTACTGTGTGTCCTTACTTGTCCTGCGTGCTGTTTGTGTCTGTGATGTGGCAGTGTAGTGCAGTGTGCGTACCAAAGGTTTGTACATAATTATAGGGTTGCATGGAAGGGGTTATAGAAAGGAAGTTGCTGCCAGAAATAATATATTTATATGGATTGTTTATTAAGGCATTGGTGTGGTTTATGTTTCTTTCAGACAGAGAACTAGGGCTAAAAGAGAATGGAAAGAAATAGACAACTCTGCAGCAATTTATAGTTTTTTTTTCTCTTTAATAAGAATCAGTCGAGCCATGATGTTTTTGCTTTCAAAGAGGTTTATTGAAAGAAATATTTTGAAATTTTATAAAGTTCAACCATTGATAATGCTATCACACAATCAGTACCTGGAGCTTCACCATTTCCCCATCTAACTTTCTTCACCATATGATATGAATAATGTATTATGAGCTTCTAGAAGCACTCCATTGGCCAGCCCAGAAAATCTATGGTTAACTCAATGTTCCAGGGACTGGCATGAAGTATACACTATTAAAAAGGTTTGCTATTTTCAAAACATTCGTGAGAGGGTTTTGGGGGCATCACACAACTGAGTACTTTTCAGCAAACTGTGTTAAATATATGCTACTGCTAATTTTTAACACCCTGTGCACTGAAAAGACTAAGATGTGGTCCAAAACTGCACTCAGATGTGTTGAGAATAGTCACTCTTCAGAGCGTAGCCCGTCCCAGCTGGGCAAAAGCAGAAGTTGTAATATTTTGGATGCACTTGATTTAACTTCCAAGGCAAAAGTGGAAACACAGCCCAAATAAGGTAAATCAAGCACCCTTTGATATTTGGGAAGCAGTTAAAAGTTCTGCCCAGGACTGCCACACATGCATCATTCCATTACAGTGGTTTGCAACCAAAGATACAAATATACAATATAATATTGTATCATCTAGGATCACTATATTTGCAGCTATTCAGTATCCCTCTCTTCCATGACCTGGAAGTAGTATGTATATGTATATGTATATATACTGTAAATATGACTCTCCCGAAACCCGGAAGAATTCAGTGTTTTCACTCTACACACAGTTTGCAAGCATACAGCAAAAAACCTCTCATTGCTGGATGATTTTCAGTGCAGCATGCAAGTAAAAATGTGCACAATAATAAAAGTCTTTAGCGTCGTCACCCTCATCACCACCAATCATCCTCACCATCATCATCATATCCATATTTTTTTTTTTTTTTTTTACCATGGATAGCTTTATCAACATCTTTTTTTTTTTTTTAAATAAGGTGATTATTTTAATAAGAAATTAGAGCAGACTTTATTTATTTAGTATATTTTCCTCTATAATATTCTGCATTTCAAAGCATGCCAAAGAAAATTTTCAGTTTCTGCATAGTGCTGGCTATACGAGTGCCAAAGAGTTTGATTCCTTTACAAGTAATAGAAGTTGGTATGTACAGGCAAGGAGTGACAGCAGATCCAGTGTAGTGTAAACGGTACCAAACCCCCTCCCCCCGCCCCAAGTGTTCAAAATATCTACAAATACAGGACCCAGGTCTGTCGGAACTCATAGAAAGTTGAAAAGAGCTGAAAAAAGCTCAGCAGTATGGAAGAGCCATTAAGGGTAGTAGTAGTGTGTGTGTGTGTCTGTCTCTGTGTGTATGTGCAGGTGTGAGTGTAATCTGAGCTTTTATGTTTTGTGTGTGTGTCAAAATTCAAAGGGGAAAGGTACTCTTTTTAAACGCCCCCCCACTCCCACCCACCCCCCACAAACACACCCTTTTCCCCATGGATTTCTGTTTTGTTTTGTTTTTTTTTTTGTTTTTTTTCCAAAGTGCACCTTCTACTGTTATAATATGCACTATGCATTACATAAATGTTATTCTCTAGCATTGAATATTCCACTAAGGTGTACTGTCACATACAAGGTCAAAGAAGAAGAGTCGACAACAACCACATTCTAGTTTTGAGGTCATAGTTCTGAATGTAAAGATACAGTTCAGGCCACTAGGTGACTGTTATTGAACGCTAACAAAAAAAATAAATAAATAAAACACTCGCTACAGTACATGAGATGGCGAAGAGAGCCCACTTCTGAAAATCAGTACCTCAGCACTGCAACTGTAAAATAAAAAATAAATAAATAAATTTTAAAAAATTCGTTTCGCTGGTAATGGACTTCATGTGACACCAGCTTCACTTTGTGTTTACTGGATATTTGTAGGCAAGTGTAATTTATTATGGGACCTTGTTCCTGATGACGACAGGCAGGGACTGCTGGTGAAAATTAACAGAGGGTGATGTGTCAGTGAAGTAAATAAAAAACAAACAAAACAAAAAAAACCCCAAAAAACAACAACAAGAAGCAGAAAGGGTTTAGTAGTAAGAGGAACTCAGTAGATTTGGTCAATGTCAGCTTATCAGCTTTGGACATCCATGATGCATTCATTCAACTCACATTTTAACTGCAGACTGCTGAAAAGGGGGATTCTAGCCACTTGGTACCAGGCTCAAACAACAACACAGCAACATGGTAAATCTCCATTTATCTGAAAGCAGCTAGAATCATTTCCTGATTTATTCTACAAACCACCGTCCCCTTAGCAATAATTGTCTGAGTTCAGGTCTTTCAAACCATCCTGATCACACCCCCCAAAAATTATTTTCAAGTCACTGTAAAAAAAATATCCTTGGTTGTAGTTTAAAATCACAGATAATCCAGCTGCATTTACGACTTCAATTTCAGATAACATTCATTTTTCTTTACTTACACGTCCTAAAAAGATTTGATTTATATGTGAATTTAAAATGTCACCAATGATCATTTGTTACAGCATTCACTTGCTTTGGTTCGATACTAAAGTGCACCTTTACAAAGCGTGACACCAGCCAGACAGTTAGCCACAAAGTCCACACACAGCCACAAAGTCCAATTACTGCACAGGCAAAGACGACCGATGATGACGGGGGTTTGTTTTCCTTGGAACAGGCCACGTGCAAAATGTGTACTGAATGCAGCTTTGTCTGCATTTGGGAGCTGATCAGTTTGATCAGAGTAATTAATAATGATAACAGGAGTCATGTGTGTCACTCACCAAGCAATTATACCCATAAATATTGAATAAATATTAACAGTGTATGAGCTTAAATTTCAGGATTAAGAACAAAAGAACACAAGAACATGGGGAGAGACGTGTTTACACACCGAGCTGTACTCCACCAAATGAGCTGTTCATTAACCCAAGACAAAGTGATAAATCACAGAAGGTACAATCCACAGACAAACAAAATAATCCTACAACCAAATAAATAAATTAAATAACTTAGACCAACAAGCAGCACAATACAATCTTCACAATTCTGCATTAAAGGAGAATTCCACCCCAATTAAAGTTCAAGATGTTACGCTTTTTCGTTCTGATTGGTTGGTTTTGAGTTCTAAGACAGAGTAAAATGAAACCCACGACATCGGTAACACGTTCCTGAGTCTTTATTAAACATTTGCACTGTTTAAAAAATAAAGTGCTAAAAATGAACGGATGTGGTTAAGCTGCTACAAGTCTTAACTGTTTAAAGGACTATTGCACTTCAACAGGTTTCTCCTCCTCTGTTATGACTCTTCATTGTGTGGTACAGGAAAGGGTCTATCTGTATAATTTTGTTTCAGGGAAGACAATTTGAAGATGGCACAGGTTTTTATTTGCCTCCGTCTTGAGAACTCAAAAAAAAAAGATAAAAATGGAAGATTCTTTGGAAATTGCCATTTATGCAGAAAGACAACCTCAGAGTTATTTCAGTTCAGCGCCAATGTAAGGGGGTTATCATTGCACCTGCTCCTGTTATTAGTATTCTGTACATTTCCACCTGCCCTGAGGTATCTGGGAAAACTCCAGACTGTGCCCTTACACCTTCTTAACAGTGGCACCACTACACCTTGTTCATTTCCAGTGCCACCTTTTGAAACGCATGGATCACTTTACCATGAATCCTACGGGAAGAGAGAAAATGCATGAGATGGACATGCGACTTTCCAAGTGTTACGCTTCTGTCAGATTTTTAATATTCAAACAGGACCTTTTTTTTTTTCATGTAAAGTAATTCTTGGTTTACATTTGATTGAAAAGGAACCGACCCTCCTCACAGTCTTGTGTCAGAACTCATCAGGTGGCCGATGAGGTGTTGATGAAGCACAAACGTCTGCTGAGGTGAAATAATTATGTAGGAGGCTTGGACTAAAGATGTTTTCAGTTCACAGTTTCTGCATCAAGTCTACACATTAGCTTCCCTTGTTCTTATACACTGCCTCTTTGTTAGGAATGATGCCTGAAGTTACTCCAGATCACACAACAGGCAGACCTCATACAATTTCTGAACTATGCCAAATGAAACCTGAGCAGTGATAAATTTTGGAAGTTTGCACCAAACAGAATCATCAGTTTAACATGTAAACTGTCATCACCCTGAATAATGCAGTGATACTTTCAATACCAAACAAATTGGTGCATGTTTCTTGCCAGCTTCCCTCTGTACTTTGTCTCTGCATTTCTTATTCAACCATATAAGTAAAGTGTTGGTGTGGTGAAGTAATCACCATCTGTGGATGAACATCTTCACACCTATGAATCCTGCTAACAGTTCACGACAGGCATCACACGTGAATCTGTGGGAAATGTAATGTGTTAACAAAAATGTGGTGATGTTGAATAATTTCTTCTTCTTGAGTTTACGACTGTTGTATCAAAAATTCTTAAATGCAGCAGGAGGACCTCAGATGTATTTTTTTAACCTACATTGTAAAGGGTTTTTATTTGTGCTGTCTAGTTTCAAAACTCAAAAACTGAATCTGTCATGTGCCTGTTTGAATAAACCGTTAAAAATCAGTTTGGGGGCAAGAAGAAGACAAATTTGTCCTAAACATTAGAATGCAGTGTCCCTCTATAGTGTGTGAAGCAAACGTACTGTGCCATGCTCTGCAGACCGAAAGACAAAAACGAGGACAAACACACACATAAAAAGCTCTGGACCTGAACTTATCACACAGATAATAAGATTAAAGCGCACTCACTCATCTCTTCTTGCCAGTGTTTGCATATTGTACTGTACATAGAATAATGGCGCATTCGGCTGGTCATTGTAAACTGGCAAACTTGTATATTTACGTATCACATGACAAACTTGTATGTACAAGATAAAAGCATTCTGGGTGCTTGCTCAGGTGAAAAAAGTAAGGACCAATGAAATCTGAGGTAGCAAATTCAACTATGAAAAACTAAAATCACTCAACCGTTTTTCCTCCACGCGTGTGCTTGGATTCCGCTCTGGAAACCGAAGCAGGCCGGTACCACGTCAGTGCTGACTTCGTCACTTCGTAGCGTTTGATAATAAAACACAACTTCTCTGTTTCTCTAAAAAAGTCACAACTCATAGCCTGTGGACTTAGTAAGCTGGGATTTCCTGCTTGTTGAAATATTGAGTTAGCTGTTCCTGTTGCACTGTTCTTATGGTAAACTTGAAAGTTTGCCAGTTTACCTGTTTGCGACACTGCCTAAGCATGCCATATGTTCTTCACTCACTAGCAAATCTGTACAATGTTTATGATAGGGCAGCTGATATGTTCATCGAGAAAATTCATGGCTTTTAACCCTCCAGTTCCCACCCCTGAGGTGCAAACCAGCCAATCCAGTGTGCTCTTGGGAAGTGGGGGAGCGGTAGCTCCGCCTCTTGGGGTAGGAAATCGGGGGGGGGAGGAACCAATGACAGAACGGGACAGCAGGTTTCCGGTTAGGCCAGCTAACACTACAATTTACCAACCAGTTTGTGAGTTTATCGGAAGCGCCACGGACATATAGAATAGAATAATCATTATATCAATAGGATTTTCAGTGCAAGACGTAAATGGCTACTTGTTTCGTCATTATTCTGTCCGATGTTGTCTTTGCTTGTTCTTGTCAGTCATCCAACACTGGATACAGCAGTAAAGGGATTCTTCTACAGGTCAGCAGTCGTTTATGTGTGTGTAAAGTTGTGTCACCCTTAGCGGATGACTGAGAGGTCCAGACCATAACGGTCTGGGTTGATCCGGAACAGTGTTCGTTACGTGGCAGAGCTCCTCTCTGCTCTGTTTGTGGTTTTGGTTAAAGGTTGTATTGTTGTGGAGTTCAGAAAGCTCCAGATGTTTCATACTGGGGGGAGGGGGCATAAAAGAGAGAGGCATCAATCCTTTCTGTGACAGCCAACCTTGGCTTCACTCTCTCTGAGCTGTGTGTCCCTACGGTGGTGAAGATACAGTAGCTGGGTGCCCTAAAGGGTTTTGGTGGAGGTACAGTAGATGCCTCCTGATCTCCAAAGTGCCGTGTGGATCGGTGGGAACAGGAGGAACTGCAGGAGAAAATATCACACTCATTCATCCTCTTTCTGTATCCCTCCATCCATCCCACTCTCCTCCCCCTTTACCTCTTCCTTAGCTCCCCCCAGGGTCGGAGCTGTGTCTTTGTGGTGTCCGTGAATCCAGAGGTGTCTGTGGTTCTTGGAGAGACAGCCTCCTTTGAGTTTCAGGATCCAAGGGAGACACTGATCCAGCTGCTGGCCCAACCCCAGCCACAATACATACCTCTGACCCAAAGTCTAATTCTGCACCTAAGCTTGAGCCCACTGCTACCCCACTCCCTAACTCCAACCCTAAACCTGAACCTACTACTGGCCCTGAAATAACCCCAGCTCCAGTCCCCAGTCCCAGGTCCAGCTCCAGATGCTGCCCCAGGCTGTCCAGTCTAGAGGGTGTGAGCTGGCCCTGGCTGGTATTGATCAGAGAAGAGTCTTGGACCTGCAGAGAGTCAAGGGGCTTGGCTGGGAACTCCTCAAAGTCCTGGGAATCCAAGATCTGCAGGGAAAGATCATTGTTTAAATTAAACGCTTAGCTCCATAGAATACAGACAAATGCATTAATGCAGGACAGCAAAGTGAAGTGTGTGCAAAGCAATCACTGTATTATTCCATGTGCTTCACCTGTGATAAAGAAGCCAGGGTGTCTGTCTCCAGAGGTGTTACGGGCTGAGCCAGCCTCTCTCCTGGACCGGGACCGGGACCAGGATAAGGCGAGGCCTGCGGAGGAGACGTCTTATTTGTCTTTTGTCTTCTGTCTAACAATGCCTGAGCTAACACAAAACTTTCATCCTGCCTCCTGTTGATAAAGTGTCTTGATCTTGGTCGAAGACAGATGCTTGCTGTCACAAGGCCTTGCACCCTGTGGCAGCAAGCATGGTGCTTCTACGCCCATACCCGGTGTGTGCTTGCGTGTATATTCGTGTGTTATTACCTGAGGTGGTGTGGAGACAGCGCTGTAGGCAGGAGGAACCAAAGCCATCTGTCTCTGCAGAAGCTGCATGATCGCTCCGATGTCTGTTGACATGCGACTTTCCAACCTGCACACAGCACGTAGGAGATGATGATCGGCTGTTTATTACTACATGGAAGATTCTGTTCATTTGACATTTTATGGCAATAAAGACATTAAACTGTATTTTCTGCAGCTGTTATCTAGGATCTGTAGTCCTCCATTTTTAATATTTGCCCATCATCAGTATCAGTTACAATACCAAGGTTAAACCAGGAAGTTTGTAATATGCCACTGATGCCTAACAGATAGACTGCTTATAGTTCTATGTCACCATTTCTTCAATTCTCAACTGTGACCTCTGTGTGTACAATGTTATCACAACTTGGAGGTATGATGTCCAAAAGTATGAAAGTAAGACTCGCTTTGAACATAAGTCTCTGTTCAACTTTCTGAGGTCCAGCAGAGACTTTATACTTTTTAGTATTCTCAGATATTTTCAGTATTTGGGGGGTTGGGGGGGAGTACATCCCCTGACACACCACTACCCCCCCCCCTCCTTCATCCAAATTTCCTGACACAGACCTTCAGCCCGCTCACACATCCTATCCAGCAGAGGCATCCAGTCAGTCATGCATTAAAACTCTGAGCATTCAGCTGCAGGCGCAGTCTGCCTTAGAGCTATAACCCAGCACAAACACAGAGCCCGTGATCTCAACAAGAGCTGACAAAGGGGCCTTATCCAGGTAAAGGCTACATGGGCGGAAAAACTCTTTTCTTCCACTGTGTTGGAGAGGAAAGGCTCCACTCAGAGGCAGCCAGGTAAAAAAAAAAAATACAATCTTTGACTGTCAGACTTAAAGTGCTGCAGTGTTTTAGAGGAGACTTCCATTTTGTCTTTGTGTAACAACTGATTAATCCGAGATAAAACACCAACAGCCAGACCAACACACACACATGCACACAAAGCAGAACGCAAACAGACACACACACACACCCAGACATTTAGCCAGTCGTACCTATTGAGCTGTTTCTGCAGCAGGTCCAGGCGTGTGTCCAGCTGGTTGCGTTGCTGGCGGCTCAGGCTATGTATTGGCGTGTTGAGGGGTGGTGGGGAGGCCAGGCTGCAGCTGGGAACCTCCTGGTACTGACCACCCCCCCGACTCTCCCCCCAGAAACTAAAGATATTAGACACACCTGAGAATGCACCTGTGGGAGAGGAAGACAGGTGGAGAGGGACCAGAGTGTGAGTGTGTGCTTGTGTGAAACACTGGGCAGGCATTAATGTACAATTCACAAAGATATGGGGATATCATTTTATTCTATTTTACCTGACAGGGCGTTGCAGGTATTCCCAGTCTTTGGGTCTCCATCACCCTCTGTATTCTCATTAAAGTTCATGGACGTGGCCTGACCCTGTGGGTTACCCAACATTTCAGGAGGAGGGGCAAGGCCTGTCACAACTGACTCCTCCCCCTGTAAAAGGAGTCGATCCAAGGCATTAAAATCAGTTTTTATTGTGCAAAAGGTTGGACAAGAATGGCAAATATTAAAAAACATACTTTCAGTGTAGAAGGTATTTCGTCATTGATAAGTCAAAAACTAGAGTTATACCTCATCACCACTGGAGTGAGAGGACACCGAGCTCCGATGTGCCTCCCACTGCCTCTTAGGCGCCTCTTCCTGCTTCTGGTTGTTAGCTGCCTCCCTGTGTCTTCGTCTCACAGACTTATGGGACTTTTTAATTTCTCCAGCATCTGCATCATCTAAACAGAAAGATTAGAAAAGAGGGAGGCTTGGTCAGTCCAGATAGATCAGGAATAGCTTTGACTAATGATGACTAATAGCGGTATGACTAATAGAGGTTTGCCAGAAAAAACACTGGAATGTAAGAAGTGAATCATTAAATGAAATATATTAAAGTTGCACTTCTTTAACCATTCCAAAAGTCTGATAACTTAAGAATTAATTTTTTTAATGTGACAGTTAAACAAATGATCTATGCAAAATGTGAGCTATGGAAGATTGGTTACCTTTTTCTGTGCGTCGTCGGAAAGATAACTTGCGTCTCCGCAATTTGTTGAATCCCCCACAGTTGGAATCGTCACTGCTTGGAGAGCCTGGGATCATGTTGGTCTGAAAGGAGAAATGATCTGCATTAAATGGTCATTATTCAGAGAAACAAAGCAGGGATGCAGATTCAGGACCATTACATGCACTCGCTGATGGAGAGAGCATTAACGACAGAGTTTAAACGATAGAACATTCATTCAAATGGTTAAAATACAGGAGCTTTTCACAGTTAGTTTTCATGGTGTCTGTCTGAATCTGTGTCGCTCCTTTGTGACCATCAGATTATACCTAGGTTGAATCTGTAAACTCACATCTCGGAGGTTGAAGGTGATTTCCAGGTTGTTCCAGAAATGGTCTGCAAACTCAGGATACATGTCCAGCACCTCCAGGACGTCTTCTCTGAAGATTTTATGGAGGTCACAGTAGGTTAGAGCTCTCACATCAGCGTTGGATTTACCCGGTCGGGAGTACAGGTTGATAGGCTCGCCGAAGATGTCATTCTTCCCTGGAAAAAGAGAAAAGAAAGAAAGAATTTATAAATAAAAAGAGCGGTGGAAAGTAACTAAGTACATTTACTCAAGTACTGTACCAAAGCACAATTTTGAGGTGTTTGTACTTCATCTGTGTATTTCCATTTTCTGCTACTTTACACTTGTACTGCATTTATTTGACAGCTATAGCAACAAGTTATGTTTCAGATTAAGATTTTATATTCTGTAAAACAGCAAATGATGAAAAGTCAAACCAGTGGTTTCCAACATGGTTTCATTTAAATAACCCTTCCAGGTCCAGAGAGGTCAAATGGTTCAATATTTCACTAAAAAGGCAAATAGATTAGATTCATTAATATACTTTTTTATACATTGTCATGAGACCAGTGTAAGTTGTTAAACTACAGGTCTTTTGGGGCAACACAATAAACTGCATATGAAAAGTCATATGCGGGTGCACCCTACAGAGGTCCTCTGCTTGCTGAAGCAACACCGAACTATTTGGAGTAACACTCTATGCTCACCAGTAGATGGCGATACCAGCTAATACATTACTGCACAGAAAGGAAGCAGGACTTGTGCCTTGAGAGTGTCAACACTGTTAAAAGTTTATTGAGAAAGATAATTAAGTCAAAACCAGAAAGAGAACTGTGCAAGACAGTCTTCTCACAGGACCTGGGTGGAGCAGACCTGCTACGTACTTTACCAAGATCTAAATGAACGCTTGAGGCTTTGGACAGTGGAGAACTTGCGCTTGAATTTTAAAAGCTACTGTCTTGCTGCTAAATCCATAGATGTCAGTCTTGCCGCAGGGCTCAGGGAAGCAGTGCTGAGCGGCAGCCTGCATTGAGGCAGACCTACAGACTGAACTAAAATATTGGTAAATAAATTAATTACAATCTTCAAATTAAAGTTTAAAGCTTAGACAGAGATGTTTGCGCTTTCAAGAGAGAAATATTTCCAGATGTTGTCATTATACTTTTGTGAAGCTGATTTAGTTTCTAACAGCCTCAACATTAAGGGTGACAGGCATTAGGTGGTACATGCAGTCAGTATAACATACAGTGGACATGAAAGCTTAAAAGGTTTTTTATTTACCTAAGATGGCTACCACCACGTCTCCTCTGAGAATCTCTATGGATCCCCTGGATATAAAGTAGAGGGCAGTGAGGACATCTCCGGCGTGGACCAGCGTGTCACCTGGGGGTGCGTGGGTGGTCTTGAACTTCATGGCCAGCGCCCTGAGGCAGCCCTTGGTGGAGCCTTTAAAAGCCTTACAGTTCTGCAGCAATGTCCGGTTCAGATGCAGGCAGATATCCGCCTGGAGACACTCAGGGAAACCTTTCAGGACCTGGGGAGAGGGAGCGAGGGAATGAGGAAGCAGAGGGAGGGAGGAAACATGGACAAGGAAAACAAAGAGCAAAAGAGGATAGGACAAGAGAAAGAGTAGAAGACACAAAGGGGTGAAAAGAGAAGGAGAGGGAGGAGATAAGGGAAAAATAAGGAAAGAGAACAGATGGGAGAAAGAAAGCGTATGAATTGATAGAGAAAGATGTCATCAGTATTGATACAAGCTATAAACAGCCACTGACTGGAATATTAATTGCAGAATACAAAAGCTAATGTCAAATAAATGTCACAGATTATGGACGCTTTAAAAGAAATAATAAAAAAGTGGAGCCTTTACTGTCTTTATTGCCTTCCTTCCTTTTGGTGAACACTCATGGGACATTAACCTTTCAATGTTATTACACCATTCTGCAAATTAACATGACAAAACTTAACTGCCTATACATTTATCAGAAGATATTAGTTCTAACTATAAAAGAAGTCGTGGTTTTAATTGAATTTTTTTATGATTTTAACTTCAAATTAGAATACGAGCATCAGCAGTCTGCGATTCCCACTCTTTAAAAGGGCCCATGCATTGATTTTTCGAGGTTCGCAGCAAAATAATCTCAAACTGTATTTCAGAGGGCCCACCGGAACATAGTCAGCAGGCCCGTAGAGTGTAATTAATATGAAGAACTGGTGCAATTTTAATGAGTTCACTGCAGCCATTGGAAAGTCCCAGCTCTTTTAAGCGGCAGGCTGTGGGCTTCTCTTGTAACTCTCTGGCTGACTGCACAGAACAGAACTCTACCTAAAACACCACACTATGTTCTTCCCTCTCCATTTCTCTCTCTTCTATCCATTTCAAGCTTCTTTCTTCATTTCAGCCTTCAATGAGCTCCCTTTTTTTTTTCATATCTCTATCGGCCACTGTCCATTTCTCTCTCTCGTCATTTGTCTCCATCCTCTTTTCACTTCCCATCTCAGTCTTAAGTTACTTTTTGCAGGCCTCATTGCTTATCGCTACATACTTTTTTACTCCAGTAATCATACCTTCATCTTACCTCTTCTCATGTCTCACCTCTCCCCACACGAACCTTTTTAAGTGGTTCAAGTCCGGTTTGAAGACAGCCAAACTTATTTTCATGGAAAAATTCAAATAAATTGAATAAACTCTCAACGGAAAACTGCCTATTTGAATTTGAATAATAGCCTACCATTAGTCCCTTTGCACAGCAACCGTTGATTTGTGGGATGCCAGGAACAACCACAAAATATGCTGAAGTCAGATTTTACAGGCCAGCTGTATCAGGTGTTCTCTCGCCTCCAGTTTAATGGTGCATTTAGCAGAAGCTGCACTGCTGACTTTCAAGGCTACACTGCTATTGTTTCATATAAATGTTTGCTGCTGTGATATATCACTGTGGACCCTGCTGCAGCTTTTCTAGTGAGAAAAGACTCTGTTTACTGTGGAACAAAAATATTTTTACGGGGCTTTCCCGTCTTTTGTTCCCAGCCTATGGGACATTTAAGAAGCTACACATTATACTGTGTAAGAAGTTTACTGTTAGAAAATAAAGATTTTATTTGAATGATCCAATATAGATCCTTTGCTTTTGCGCCTTTTCTCTGTAAACACGTTCATCTCCACCAAATGTTATGTGGTTACTTGATGCATGATGTGTAAAATGTCTTCTTCTTTGTGCACAAAAGTTATTTTAAGTTACAAAGCGACACAGATGATAGCTGGCTATAGGAGTACCTTGAGTCACAACAGTCCCATAAACTGCAACGTGAACACTTCCAGTACATGCAGTTCATCACGCTTATAGGACTGCAGTGACTCAGGATGGTTTGCTGACTTTGGCTACCTCGAATCTAGAAATTTCATCTACAAGACAAACTGGGGGAAAAAAAAAAAAAGTCTCTTCACGCTAATCTTAGCTCTGTTTGTGTTTGTTATCTCTGGCTACGAGATGTGAGGCCGCGGAAGTCAAGTGAACAGTTTGTGTTCTTACTTTATTCAGTCCGTCCCAGCTGGGTAGCTAACACTAGCCAGCCAGCTGTCTGCTGATATAAGGCTGATGTCTTGAGTGAAACAAACAGTGCAGATGAATTAGTGAGCAGACTTTCACTTTCTGCCCAGTCTGTGCTCAAAGTGATCATTAAAGTGGAAGTTGTTGTCTGTAATAAGTTGAAGCATCTGCTCCGAATGGCCCATCGGCTGCTGTATGGGATGTTGTTTATTATTTAAAATACGCATAAAGGATGATGATCACCACCAAGCGGTGGAGGGTTTTTTTTGTTTGTTTGTTTTTGTTTTTCTTGCTCAGGTAGTTTGCACATGTTAGACCTAAAAAAATACGTGTCATTCTTTAGTTGTTATGCATTTGACTAGAAAAATAAATCCTTGGTCCACAGTTTTATAAATGAAACAGTGAAGTATTCACAATTTAGGCTAATATGTGCACTTAAAGACGTTATATTTAGGGAAACAACGAGTCTCAACAAATTAAAGTTCAAAGGACCCTAACCCTAACCCATGAAGTGCTAATTAGCCAAAGGGTTTTTACATGTTAAGTGCTCTTACTCAGTACATCCTCCCAGGCAGCTATAGACTACTAGTCTTGTTTAAGGGGGACAGGAGAACAAACAAAAAATAGCAAAAGTATCCTGCATCAAGAGCTATCCTCTTAATCCTACATCTAAGACGTTTGTCCAACAGAACACAGAACATTCAACTCACCCTAACATCCTGCACCAGCCTAAAATGAAAGACCATCATAAACTTCAAGGGTAGCAGAAGCACATCTGAGAGCGGCACTGGGTTGCGGCTATGCTTCTGCAGGCAGAGTCTATTCTCTACAGCTGAAACGCTTTCAGTGTGGACATGATGCAGAGTCGTCCACATGCGAAGGACAACATTAAAACTGGCACCTGGTTTTAATAATGCAGCCGATGGGTGTAAATTACAACACTGCACTTTCAGTTTCTCATCAGAGCTGTTTTATTATTCTCTCCATCTTCCTGAATGAAGGAGGCCGCGGCTGATTGAATCAGTCGTGGCGACAGACAGACAGGATCTACTCCACACAATCATAATAATCATTACTGTAAACATTCTCTAATCCAGTCTGCTCACCGCGCTGCACTTCACTGGGCCTTTAAGAGAGCAAAATAATGAGGGGAGGGGGGCTGACATTGGAAAACACATTCCCATGGATGCTCATCAAATTTGTTTCCTCTCTACTTCAATGGCTCACTTATTACACTGAAATGAAACAGGATTTCAGTGATGGAATATTGTGCTTGCATTGGGACTTTGCATCCAGACAGAGTTCCTCTGTGCTTCTGTGAGGCTCCAAAGGCAATAATGAGGCACTGATAATGCTCCGACTGGCAATTTTTAAAATTTCTCAGCGCTGGAAAGGATTCCTGATGCTATGAGCAAAGATATTTTTAACAAAGAGACTTTTGAGCTGACTTCACCAAACAGCTTAAAATGCAGTGAAAAACTGTAGCTGAAAAAAAAAAAAAATACCAGCAGTCCTGAATCAATTTGTGTAGCTAAATAACAGCTCTAAGAATTTTTACACGTGATCTGTTATAAATAACGACAGTACAGATGACATCCACTGACACATGTACAGCATCAAGTGTTTACATCAGCAGATCTCAAGTGTTGACATGTTTATGATTACAGTTGTGTGTACGTGTGCATCTGTGGTTGCATGCATGTGCGTGTCCAATGTCACAGCAGAGAAACAGAAGATGTGACTGGGATTATGCTTCTATATGTGTGTGTGTGTGTGTGTGTGTATGTGGGGGTGTGTGTGATTCACAGAGTTCAGGCGGAGGTAGACTGTATAGCCTATCACAAGCATGTAGAAAACACTCTTTCAGTCTGTGTGTGAGCATGCATGGTGCCTTTGTGTGCACTGACAGGTCTGACTCACTGTGTCTGTGGGTGTCTGTGTGTGTGTCTGTGTGTGTGTGTGTTTCTACTAATGTGTGAAAGCAACAGTTTCTAAATGAACTGGCTTTATTTAGCGATCAGCACATCTGAATCGGTTTACGCCAGGCATGTTTCTTTAATATGTGTGCAAATAAACACGTATGTGTTCAGTGTAATGAGCATGTGTTTGTGTAGAAGACGAGTGTATCAGCTTTCATGCATGTGAACAAACTCATGTAGGTCCATGCATGTTGCAAAGACTCTAACCTATTTATTTGCACAGGCTGGAGAGAGTGTGTGTATGTGCATGTGGGCATGTGTGTGTGTGTGTGTGTGTGTGCATATTATTTATGATACTCACATCAGTCCTATTTTCTCTGATGGTGTCGGACCATGCATGCTGAGACAAAGTCTTCCAATCATCCTATTAACGTAACAACGCAGGCTCAAAATACTCCTCTAGCCTTTGTGTGTGTACATGTGTGTAATCATGCTCAACACTCACATTAACATGAACAGACTAGATGCACACACACACGGGATCTGGGTGCGTGAGGATCAGTACTCACAGCGTTCATGTCAATGCCATTGGTGTAGGACCAGGCGTGTTGGAAATACTCCTCCAGCCTCTGCCTGAGCGGGTTGGGGATCTGGTGGAAACGGATGAACTCCCTGACTCGAAGCATCTGGGTGTGGTAGCGGGCCGTCCCTGAGTACAGCCGCTGGATGATGGCGGACACGTTCCCAAAGATACTGGCGTACATCAGGGCTGGAGGTCAGAGAAGGGGAGATGGTCAGACGTGAGCTTTTAGAGACGACGGGGACGGAAACACGGGAAACAGGCAGGAAGAGACAGAAGAATATATACATTAACAGACAGGAAGGGACAAAGTGGCACTTTAATATGACCTGCCACTTTTCTGTCTGACTGTCTTCTCCAACTGAAAAGAAACATATTATTAAGTTTGACACCTGTGGGTGGTATGATTCATAAAAAATACTGTAAGTGGAGAAATTCAAGGAAAAGAGAGATGAAACTCAAGACAGCTGATGGCATAAAAATGGAGAATAACAGAGATTTACTTGCATGCATCAGAGCTGTGTTGAAGAAAAGATGACATATTTCCACTGTATGTAAGTACAGATATACAAATGACTCTTAAAAGAGTCTTTCTATGAGTCACTGAGACGCATCATAGATCTCCTCAGTTTCTAAGTCCAGACTTTTAAAAGTGACAGTTCATTTGCAGACATGGCTCCAAAACTATGGAGTAAAATCTACAGTGTTACCTCTGTATTCTGTTTAAATGTAAGCTGCTGAAAAAAAGGCATTTTAAAACTGTCTCATTTTTTCCTGGATTTATAAAACTCCTCTAAATTTATTATGTCTTACTTTATGATTTTTAATATAATTTAATTAGGGTGTCCATGGCTCTCTGGGTAAGCACTTTTTAAATACTGTATGTTGAGAAAAGATTCTTATCTGAAGACAGATTTCTATACTTTAATTAGATTATATAAACATATTTGACTTTTTACTTTTACAGAATACAGCAGTGAGTGGCATGATTTTTTTTTTTTCATCATCCATGTCTGAGTCTAAAGATAGAGACTTATATGCTGTGCAGATTATAAGGCCAATGAGGAAAACATGTGATTTATGATTTTGGGGCTTTACATACAAAACTGACTTGATGCCATGATCTTGCTCATAGTCATTCTGCTCATTTGCTTACAAAGACAACGTACTGTAATTTCAATGTCCTTAAGTCATTTAAAGATTTCAAGTTCCAAATTCGTAGTAAAACAGTAGTGTTACTTCCCCTCCACTGCATCTTAGCGAGGTAAAACTATCACTGTGAAATCATCAAGTGCACATTTCACAGGCTGCAAGCTGAAGGTTACCCATTTGAAGATACAGTACCCACTTGATTCTACTTCAGTAGTGTGAAATGGACAAATTCAGTAGTTATCTCCAAAGTTAAATCGCTTTTTTTAGTATGAATTTCCCTCTTTGTGTTTCTATGGACAGTGTTAGCAGATGCCCGCTTGTCTGACTCAAACAAATGAAGGTGCAAATTAGCTTCAGCTGAACTTTTGAATCTGTTTTTACATAGAACAGGGACAGTGGGTTTTGTTTTCTGTTACTTTCATTAAATTTCTAGTCACTGACTGTATGAACCCGCAGCAACAACTATAATAACCAACAATGAGTACATATGGGCATGCAGTTTGAAAACTGTAAATGTGTCCTGTGAGTATTTGTTAAAAGGATAAGTCTGACGTATCGTCAATACTATAATATAACATTTAACAGGCTCAATAACCTGTTGGGTCTACACCAGTACCCAACAAGATAACAGCTACGTGATTACACACTCATTTTGAAATTAAAATCGTCCAAAAAATTCGACACGATTCACACTTTGTTTGACCCGGATGGAAAAATCTGATTAAGAGAAAAATGTCCTTTCATCATTCGTACGAGCAACTTAAGAACTTAATCTTAAACTTAATCACATGAGGTCAGTCGACCGGAGAACAGACAGGGAAAGTGTTTGACTGATCTAAAAGCGTTTTGTCTGTAGAGGACAGAGTGTTTCATGTCATATCCTTCATGAGCCTGACTGTTTTGTCCCGTTGTCATGTTGGATCCTGCTAACCTCTCAACCTCTGTCAGCTCCCATCACCGTCTACATCAGCCATGTATGTGTGTGTGTGTGTGTGTGTGTGTGTGTGTGTGTGCATGCGTATGTTTGCACGTGTGTCACAAAGGAAAAAAAAAAAAAAGTTTTATTCAGAGTAAGTCATTTTAAAACAACCTGATATTGAAATTCAGTCATAGAAATGTTACAAGGTTCAGGTTGTCTTCTGGCCACTCAACACTTGCATTTTTCACTTTTATTCCATAAGAACAGTCCAAAATAACGAGCACATGCATGTCATAAACAAGCCCTCACAAGTTTCTAGTCACTTTTTAGCCTGAGAACTACTTTTAAATGTCATTTTCATTTTATCAGTCTGTCGTCTGCATGATCAATGAGGTCCAGGGCTCTGTCATCCTACAGAGGTAATTAGTCTATAGAAAGAAAGTTGAGCTGATAAGCATAAGAGGGGATATTACAATCTTCTAATGGATTTTTATTAAATAATAATTCAGTGATATGCTTTCAGAATGAAAAATCGAATCTACTGCTTTGCCCAGCTAACTACGAGAAAAGAATAGAAAGAAAGAAAAAAATCTTTGTGATTTAAAAGCAAACAACACCACAGTCTAACCGAGGCTACTTGTGTAAAGTAATCCCTGGTGTGCTGATTCTGCCGAAAAGAAGACTGAAGTCCAGCCACATCCTAAACAAAGTCCAGTCACACTCATCTCAACTCAGCTTGCACATCTGTTTTCCAGTGTGAAAGTATTTATCAGATTTCTTAGCTTTCCATTATTACAAGTGATGTTTGATATGATCATATCACCAAAAAGCGGGACAGGACAACTGCAAGTTACTAAAGTTTTGTAGTTTCTCTAACCAAACACAGACATTTACCTCTCCTTTAAACCTGCTTAGGAAACCATTATGAGGTAACAGTTCCTTACATCAAAACATCAATACTTACACCCTATGAGCATGACGCAGATGGAGAAGATCTTCTCAGAGTTGGTGTTAGGGGAAACATTCCCAAATCCCACACTGGTCAGACTGCTGAAGGTGAAGTACAGAGCCGTGACGTACTTGTCTTTGATGGAAGGTCCCGACCCTGGTGTAGGAGTTTACAGACGTTAAATGAATATCAAAAGAAAGGTCCTTCGCTTACAACAATGACAGGGGAAAAATCTAATTTAAATTTAAATTTTTAAATTTAAATGAAATATTCATTTTCTATTAAACATCTTAGAATAAAACCAATCAGTAAAGACAGTAGCACTACTATGTATAATAACAAGTATTAGCTTTACACTATTTGTCAGTACCTCGGACGGAGTCATTGTAGTGTTTTCCCAGTTGGTCTCCCAGTGTGTGGAGCCAGCCAATTGAACCATTTCTCTCTACACTACCGATGGCATACCTGGGAAAAATAACAACAGCTGCAATAAGATTATACTGAATGTAATTACTGATGTTAGCAATTATCTGGATGCTGCTGCTACAGGACCCAGTCAGACACAGACACAAACTCAAGAGTGAGATGCTGCTAAGAACAAACATAATAATATATAACGCAGCTTTTCTTTTTTGTGCTGCAGATAAGAACTTTGGTATTATAACAACACAAACGTCCATCTAATACCAGTTCTCATGTACGCAGACAAAGACATGACCATTCACACATTAATCCTGAGCAAATCTCATCTGATTCATCTGACAGTCTTATGGCGTTGTACCAGATGCAGGCCAGCCAGTGGGCGATGAGGGCGAAGGTGCACATGAGGAGGAAGAGGACAGCTGCGCCGTACTCAGAGTAGCGATCCAGCTTTCTGGCCACGCGGACCAATCGCAGGAGACGAGCCGTTTTCAGCAGGCCAATCAGAGTCGTCGTCTGACGAGAGTGGGAGAGACAGAGAAAAGTAGAGATAAGGTGTTGTAAAGCATGGCAGGAAACAAAATCCCATGGCTCTGATATCTCCTCGCTGTGTTTCCTCCTGCTGTCACACACACACATTTCCACACACACTGGTGGTGCAGCCGTGGCCTTGTCCTGATGTGATACACTGTTGTGGAGGTGGTAAATCCTGACTCCCATTCATTACTGTGGGCTTTCAATTCCCTGTCCTTTCTGCTTGTATTCAGCCGGCCCCCTCCGTGTCCATACAACAAATAAATAACAGGCCGATTACTGTGCTGGCAGAGAGCCTAGTCCTGCTCTGTGTGTGTCCTCACAGTAAATAATAGTTGTCTACTGAGGAAAATCTCCACTTTCTTGGCTCAGTGGCCTCTTCCGGACAGCATCAATGAAGTGAACCTTGGCAACGCTCTCTCCCGAGGCTGTATTTGCATATTGGGTTTCCACATTCGTCATTTTTGCTTTGGTGTGTGACTTAATTACTGTAAGTAGCATTTTTTTTTCTCCATTACTTACATGATTCCCACTACCTATAGATGCATTTCAAGTACCACTTACTTCGTCAATTAAATTGCCCTTACCTAAGATGTTGCACTGAGTGATTCAACCTTGGCCTCAGTGGTTTTCATCCTCATCATGTGGGAAGTATCCTAACCTACAACACAGCTCCCTCACTCCCTCACTCACTCCGCCCCCTCCCTCTTCCTCTGACTCCCACTTCTTCCTGCAGACACCAGCCTCCTTCTTCCTTAAATTATCCAACCACCTCCATCACTTCACTCTTCAACTGTTCAGAACCTCAGGAAGCATGGAGGTGTACTGCTCAGGCTGAGAACAACAGCTGTGTTATGTTCTCTGTGGCTCTGGAGGTTTTCGAAAGTTTAAAAAGTTTAAATGTAAAAAAAAAAACTTACATTTTTAAGAGAAATAACAGGTATGTTACAAACGGAGGTATGGAGTTTGAAGGAAGCGGGCAATTAGAAAGCAGATTGGGTTCTGTTAAAACATGCCTTCACTATCAGATTGCATTATGGGAATTGCAGGATCCGGTGTTTTTGAACTTGAACTTCACACAAGAGACAAAACAATTCTGACCATTCTTTTCTTAGTGCTCCCTTAACCTGAGGATGATTTCAGAGGAAATTATGGACCAAAGAATGAAAGCAACAACTCCTCACACTGAAGAAGCCTTTGCTTCATAAAAGATTACTCGGTTCTCAAAACTGTTGATCATCTTCTTAAACCACCACTGACTCAATTTACTCATTGTTTCATTAGCATTTCGTACACTGCACGGCGTGGTGTAAGGCAGACATGCTTTATTTTGATGCTCCACCACGGTTGACTACAAATCAACTTCCCCACGGAGACAATTATAGTATGAAACAAAAAATAAACCAGCATCTCTCTTTGCTCTTCTGAATTCCCATCCCTCCACCTCCCCGTCTCCTTCCTACCTCTCTTCCTTCTTTGTATCTCTCTGTTTGTTATCTTCTCTTTATTCCATTAGATGAAGACACAGGCAGAGATGGCAGAGACATGATGTCAGTACACACAACATTGATTTCTGCTTCTCTTTATCCGTCCACCTTGCCACCACTTGTCGTGCCCCCCATGTCCATTCGCTCTCTCCCTCACAACCTCTCTGCAGTATACAAACATCCAGCTCTCCCTCCATCTTGACATACCTCCTCTCCGTTGCGATAGATGAGCAGGTCAAAGGGAATAGCAGCCACCATGTCGATGAGGAACCAGCCTTTGAAGTAGTGGACAGCGATGCGCACCGGGTGACTCACCACTTCATCATTAGAGTTCACATACGTCGTCCTGAGAGGAAGAGTGTCGACAACATTACAGGAGCAGACGCTAATTGTTGTTATTGTAAAACCTTTGACACTATTGCTGCTACTGTCTCTTCCACTTTGTACCTCTCTATCCCAATAACTATAACTCTTTCTACTAATGCTACTACCACAATTTATTCGTGTCTTTTAAGGTCAGACCTGAAGTTGATGAGGATGTCGATAATGAACATGATGTCCACTATGAGGTCCACCACGTTGAGAGGAGAGCAGGAGTAACCACAGCTCTGCATGGCGACCTCTTCCTGTGGAGAGAGGAGAGGAGGCGAGAGAAACAAGAGAAAGGATGGAGAAAATAAGGGAAGACAGGAGAAGAGAATCATAATCTAACGCTCTCAAAATAGAACAGTCCTGTGTGACTCCATCTTTCAAACAGATTAGCATTAAGGGTTTAAAGATGATTTGCATACATCTGTAGACAAAACATGAAGAGGTGACAGAAAACCAGGGCATTTATCAGACACATTCAGCAGACTCATTGTCCTGAGAAACACTATCTCCATTTATTTAGTCTGAGTTTGCAGTGCCATGGAAATCCTCTGAGTACAATATTGCCCTGTTTATCACTATTTTCCAGCAAACGCTTGGTCACTCAAAGTTAACTTGAACTAAATTAATGTTGATTTAGAAAAATGGAACTGGACATTTTCAACGCTATTTGTTGGAAAACTTTGTGATGAAGACAAAGATTTAGTTTCATTTGTGATTTGACAATATAAATAAAATGTGCTTGACAGAAGGCTGATTAATGATTCTGTTCCTATGAGGCCCCACCTGGTCATTGAGGAGGAACGCGGCTGAGTAGGGCGTCAGGATGGCGGTGTAGATGACCAGCAGCAGGATAAGCCAATCCCACACTGCTTTGAAGGGGCTGTAGTGTAACACTGTCCACTTGTGGATGCGAGGAGCTTGGAGCTTGTACTCTGGCAACACATCTGCACCCAGAGACAGCACCTGGGTAGAGACAGGGGGACAGAGGGACAATGACACATTGAATAAGACGGAGAGAAGACAAATAATGAGGCAAAGGAAGAGAAAAGAAAGACCGAGAGAATGAAAAAGACTGAAAACTGGATCACCATGGGACTTTGTATAAAGAAGCAGTTTGACGGAAAATGAGTTGACAAACATGCTAACCACACACACACACACACACGCACACACACAGCCCTAGCACATACAGCAGCTCCATGAAATATATATTGACTTTCATGACATGTGTGTTGTGCCTTCACAGTGGCTACAACAGCAATTACAGCAATAGAGCTAGTGTCCACAGAAGATGATGAGAGCCGTTTTGAAGGCACTGACTCTCTTAAGGTTACCCTCCCAGGCAGACACACACAGACACACAAACACACACACACACACACCCACACACATAGTAGACGTTCTAGATATGCATATGCCCAACAATGCATAGAGGGACGTACGTATACTCATACAGCAGGCTTACACACATGCAACACACACACACACACACGCACACACACACACACACATACAGTATATATAGATCCTTTTCCTCCATCTTCCTCCTCACTCACAAAGACATTAAAACACAAACACACACCAAGAATGAAATGTCGAGTATTACGGTGCAGTTCTAAGAAGCTTTACTTGCAGTAATGTATTCCACCGTCTGCACTGCACTCGCCCTGGATGAGAGCAGGAATGAATCAGTATGAAGAGGCATTAGAACAGGCTGCCTTGTGTCTCTGCCTAATAGAATCACACGGGGAACTGCAGCAAAAAAAACTGAGCAAGTGACAAATTCAAATGGGACTTCTGACTGACTTTCAGCATTGTGTGCTTGTACTCGCTCAGCAGCATTCTGTGTGGATGTACGTACCAACAAAGAGATGCATCATAACCTGAGTATAACTAAGTTGGTGTTGCCTTATCACACGTATTACTTGAATAAAAAATATGAGCTAGACCATTACAACGCTACTAGCTGTGGCCTAGAGGTGAATCATCATCTCTCTGACACAGTTCCTAAAAAGAGAGCATTATACTTTAGGCTTTACAAAGATAGTATGCCCTTTACAAATATTAGAAGAGTGACACATATTCCTGCACTTCAGCACACTGGATTTAAAATGAAGTAGTTACTGTGAGGTTAATTCCTGGCACCAAATTTAAATTTGAAGGTGTTTACATCCACGTAAGATGAACTGTGTAGGTATTACAGCCCTTATTATGCATGACCTCCAAGTTTTAAGGGACAGAAAGGCACTGGAGTGGACAGAATACATTTTAAAATAAAGTGGTACGTTTTTATATTTGGCTGCATTTCCTACCCTGCTCCCTACTTGCCAGCTCTGCTTCACTCTTCACTCTCCAAACAATTCTTTGTGCAAATGTCCATTCATATTTATTCCCTATTTGTTCAAAGATGTCAGTAATCTACAAAATTAGTTCCAGCCTGTAGTTCTTCTACTTAAGCATGGTTTCAAACAGTTGCTGTCAGGTTGGAGCACACAGAGCAGCAGGGAAACTTTGCCAGTAGAAACATTTGTACACAGGGTTAGGGTTGAATTATGTTTGGCCAGAGGAGGCAGCGACAAGTCCAGCAGACTGAACGACATCTAACACAAACTCCACAGAAGTGTGTTTAATAATCAAGTAAAAAGAAGAATCATACTCATAAAATGATGAGATGCAATAAAAGTCTGTAAGAAATCAAGGTAAAACCAAAAAAGAAAGTCCTGTGTCCCGTGACGTCACACATGTGCCAAGGATTCTTCCTTTACCTCTTCCCACTACTACTAAAAAATAAAAATCACTCCATTTATCTTTCACTGCTCTTTGCTCCATTTTCTCTTGTTCCTGTTTCTTCCTGCCCTACCCTTGACCTGCTAAATCTTTCTTCTTTTCTAATTATTTCTTTTTTTTTCTTGCATTGCTCTGTCCCCACCTGTCCATCTCCGTCCACACAGGCAGCAGCCCGGCCACATCTCATCCATCCTGTTAGCCATTACATTTATCCTGCCTCCCGTCTCTCACCTTCCTTTCTTCTGCTCCTTGAATGGCCGGTTTCTCATTCCCCTAACCTCCCTTTTACCCTTTCCTCACTCTCCATCTTCCTCTCTTTGACTCTCAGCCACCCTTTTTTTCTTTTATGCTTTAATTCTTCCCTCCCTCCTTCCCACTTTCTCTGTTCCACTATCCACCTCTCCTTCATCTGCTCTGGCCCCGTGGCAGACGTTATTTATGTGCTTATGATTAAACCATCCCTAAATCTCCTGGTACAGTACAGGAGAATCTGATATCCCCTCACTCTCTCTCTCTGTTTCCTCAGGTTCTTACAGATACCAACATTTTCCAAGATAACATTTGCCTGATATATTAAAAATGAGTAAGAAATATTTCAGTGTTTATCAGCTCTGTAATTGAGCCAGCTGTTTCATATCTAATCCAGCTCTTAGAATCCTGGCTCCTTCAAAGGCTTTATTTTCAAGTATTTATGTATTTCTGTAAGCAAGGCCCTGCTTGCATAATAATTACACTCGCACTGGCATTTTGTTGATAGAGATGCAAGAATACTGCAGCTTTTCTTAGCAAAGTGAATGAATTATCCAATGGATAATTATCAAACTTTAATTATCAGTCATTTTTTAGTGTCATATTGGTTCCCTTGATCAAAATGGAAAACAGTAATGCTGGCTTGGTTTGGTGCACATTTGTCAACACTATCAGTTAACAAGCATGACACACAGAACATATAAGAGCTCATTAAACACAGAGCTGCTGTACTGCAGCGGTCCAGGCAAACCCAAGTGCTTCCTCCCTTCATTTAAAAATCCAAAGGGAAGATTTACAGTTACAGGTTTTCCAACTAATTTAACTTTCATTTCAAGTTAGTTTCTCACCCTGACTGACTAGCTGGCCTAAATTTGCCCCGTCAGTGCCACAGTACTCTCGTAAAAACCCATCCATTGCTTTTTTTTTTTCATTATATGTTTCCTTTAAAATAATGCTGAGCTTTCCAAAGAGCTGTCTAGACAGAGAAAAAAAAAAAAAACCAGGAGAACATAAGCTAGCATTTCTTATCTAGCGTTTTGAGGTTAGGGAATTCTATAAATAAAGTAAATTCCTTGACCTGACAACACCGCAACATAACACACCTGGTACTCTGAGGCAGAAAAAAGGGTGTGTGTATTTATATTGGTGAGAGAGTGTGTTTACGCGCATTAACTTTACACGCTCAGGATGATCCTGTGAGCCAGACAACCACCTACTCCCACCTCCTACTCGTTCCTCTCCTTCCAACAATCTCTTTAAACAACCTCAACTCTGGAGTGATTTTTTTTCTGTAATTTACCAAACACAACTCTGAACCTCAGATTACAACAGGAAGTTTGTTAGTCTCTGTAAAGCTCATCAGTTTCTTGGGGTCTCCGTGCATCTGTAGTCCTCATTCAACTAAATATCTAAGGGGTTGATCAGTGTTAGCAGCTGTGGAAACCTTTCACAGCTTCTTATAGCTGAGGACACCCAGCTGTGTTTACCCCAAAATCTTATTTTAGCTCCACTGATGCAGCTTCGATTATAAGACAAGCCAAAGACTGAGGAGGTTAGACAGGACATAAGCACACATGGTGTTTATCTCACTTCTTAATATGATGTGGTGAAAAATGTAACTTGAACAGATGGAAATAAGTTTGATTCGCATCAACCAAAACATTTTATTTCACGCTCCAATAACTCCCTCCATTTTCATTTCTGCCCCCACCTGTCTTTGAGCATTGGGTGGCTTTTATGATTTTCATAGTTACGTTGACATGTGGCAGGTGCCAGAAAACCTTCTTTTGCTTCCGGCTCTGTCCTTTGTTGCTTTCTGATCAAAGGATCCCCTACAGTGGCCCCACTGGGGACACTTGCTGCATTCACACACAAATATTGTATGTGCCAGGTTCAAAAAGCGAATAAAATGGAAAATGTTTTCCTTTTCAAATTTATTTTAAAAAAATATCTATCATTATCATAAGTGCCGCAAACACATCTGGATCCAGACGTGCACATATATACACAAGTTTACAAGTGCAAGCAGGCGCAAACACTGCAAAATGCATGTGTGCGCACACACACACACACACACACACACTCACACACAGCCATACAGTTCAGTCAAGTGCCCCTCTCAGCTGTGCGTCCCCTCCTGGAGTATCTTGCGGGTTATTTTTAGCCATCTGTGTGAAACTAAAAAACATTGCCACGAGGACCGTTAAAAGTGCAGATGTCAAGACACATTCAAGTGCAGATAGGGCAGAGTCGTATCTAAGGACAGCACTGGAAGGGGGAGGACTGGGGGCAATGAGGGATTGGTGGGGCGGGGGGCACTTTACAGAGCAGACCCCCTGTGCTATCAAGATGATATGTATTTCTCGCTTCACCCACAACATGCTGCTTCTTTCTGTCCTCAGTGTCCAGAGTGGAATCCCCGGTCCAGCAGAAAGTAGCAGCATCAGCAAATTCTTCACATCATCTTTGCCCGAGTTTGACATTTATCCTTGGACAAACTGGAATTTGCCTGGACTGCATCTGACACACTGGGTTTGGGTCAGGGTGAGTGTTTGGCTTAAAACTACAGAGAAAAAAAAAAAAAAGAATTAAATTACATATTTAGTGGCTATTTTTAGTTCAGGATACGCGCAGACAGAACTAGATTCTTTCCTTATTCAAAAGTCAAATTCAAATCCAAGCCGAAGCTCAGGCTGTCCATTGGACCGCAGCCATGTCTCTTCTACTTCGTATGACACTGTATGGTTTAGAGTGACAGGAGAGCAGAAAAGGAGATGACTTGTGACAAGATATGAATCAAATTAAGACCCAAAATGTCAGATACATGGTACACACCTGATGGAACATGAGACCTGTCAAACTGTCTTGTCTTTCTGCAATGTCCCTTTCAACCAAATGACGAGATAACAGAACAACAGTTTCAGAGGTCGACTCTCGTCATTGCTTTTGCTTTAATGAGAAAGACAAGAGGATACATCTGGTTTCAAAGGGAGAGCTGGTTAATATTACACAACACTGTGTGGGGCACCACCGATTTTTATAGATTAATGAAAGGTGAAATGTCTGGAGAGCAAATACTATGCAGAGTGAAATTAACAGAAAGCTGAAGATACAGAGATAGAATGAAATATGTTTTTATGAAATGAAAATTAACAACGGTAAAGCGTTTCACACTTTACTCTTGATAAGAAATAAAAAAATAAAGTTCTCCCAGTAAAACTGATCAAAGATTAGGTGAATTTGTTAAGTAAAGGTACATCAATCACAAAGCAGCACAAAGGACAAGGTTACAGTACTGACTGAGTCTGAAGCTGAGGACTTTGAAGGTGATGACTCACCTTTTTAGAGGAAAAAATGTTTAAATAGCACACACACACACACACACACACACACACACACACACACACACACACACACACACACACACCTATGCCTGGGAGGTGTTCAGTACAGCTGCAGTCCCATAAAGGGTGATGACTGAACAGCCACAGCCACCTCCATCATTAATCTTCAATCAAATCTTCTATCGGTGCAGAAGACTGAGCCACAGGCGCAGGCACACACAGCTGCAGAGGTACATACAGAAAGTTTGGCACACAAAGTTGCAAAATCAAAAGGCAAGTTGAGCTGGAAAGTCAAAGTACAACTGAACAATCAACTTTCTGCATCTCTTTCGCTTAAAATAAATAGTTTGAGCGAGCTCTTGCAACAAAAGCAGGGGAGGTGAGGATGTGACTTGTGCAGAAAAGCAGAGATACTGTTCATACAGTATCATACTGAGGCATACTGAGAGTTTTACAGGCAAATCACACATCCTGGTACAACACTACGTACTGGTGCAAGTTGCTGTTCGCTTTTAAGAACTTCCTATGGCTGTGTGTGATCAGGAAAGGTACCAGACCTGAATTAAAAAAAAAAAAAAATGTCTTTGTCAACCCTCCTTAGAAGCCGACGGCCCCACAGCACCTTTGAGTTCAGCTCTCTGTAGTGACACTGTAGCTTTTATTAAACTTGACACTCTGCCTGTAGAAAACTTTGCCTCAGAGGGAAGTGGACAAAAAAATATTGCAGTATTGCAGTAGTGTATAAGCAGCATGAGACTACTGCACCATTGGACGCACCATCCATCTGGTTGGTAGCGGTGTTGATGGTTTTGGGAGGCTTCCATTTGTCCTGTTGTGTGAGATTCATTTGGGTGTAAACTTGAAAAAAACAAAAACATAAAAACAATTACCATCCAAGCATGCAGACAAATGGAAACAGAAATGAGAGACGAAAAAAAAAAACTCCTCTAAGCTCAGTTATAGTGATATTTTTAGCCGCACATTAATTACCATCTTTTAAATTGGCTCTTTGTTCCAATTTAAAGTGAAGGAGTTGGACCGAGGAAATTTTCAATCCAACCGCTCAAAGCATCATCGGAGTGTGTGTCATACAAAAAGCCCTCTAACTTCCTGCGGTGTGGTATCAACCACGGGAGAGTTGGTCTATTTAAAAAGTGTTAGATATTTTGAAATCTGAAGCACAACGTCTATTTTATGTTCTCACGTCTGGGAAACGAACCCACATCCCTGTGTGAAACCTCACACCGTACACACACGCAGACACAATCTCACTCTTTTGGGAAAACGGACGCAAAGATGGACACGAACACAAACATTTCACTCAAACACTGCACGGCTCACTGGATACTGAACGCTTTCTATAGGAGATCAATGGATAACAGCTGCCTTTTCCTTCTCATTTGAAACAATAAATACAACACACACACACACACACACACACACAGATGCAGACACACATTCCTTGTCAGACATGCTGCTGAATCAGTAGAGAAACTACTCAAACTACTAACTTTCTATGAGCACAGGAGGAGAGCACAGTATAGGTACACACTGTATGTGTGTGTGTGTGCATTTGTGTGTGCCTTTAGACTGATGCTACAACGCCTGATGTCAGTTGGATGAAATAAAACGAGACTACAGTATCACTAAATCCTGAATAATACAACAGCTCTGCATTAAATCCTGTATTTAGGCTATGAAACTCGTCTTATACATATTTTATGTGTGTACAGTTATTTTGGAAACTTTAGTTGGTGGTGTTGTGTTGGATTTTTTTCCTGGGAATGGGCTGCACACACAGTCAGCGATGACATTTGCAAGAAAGCGCATGAATGCTAATGATTTATAATCATGAATTGAAAATGCACGATTTGTTTATCCGTGTGCATAAACAGTAGCCGTGTTTGTGTGTGTGCGTGTGTGTGTGTGCCAAACCACATGTGCTGAGTTCAGCATTAGTCTTTTCCTCTACCAGTAACCACCATCTCAGGGAATACACTCATGTTTCGAGGGAATACACCAGAGAACAGGTGCAGGTGACGCTGCAAAAGTTGAGAGGTGTCACAACGTGTGTGTGTTTTGTGTGTGTGTTTTGTGTGTGTGTGTGTGTGTGTGTGTGTGTATAAAGGCGTATTAGCAAGTGTACGTGTTAATTTTCATTTACACATGTATATATATGTATGTGTGTGTGTGTGTGTGTATTGTTATAATAGACCATGTAATGCCATTATCAGGGCCAGTGAGCCATGCAGTGAACAAGTGACAGAACCTCACAGTTCAGTGTGTGTCTGTGTGTGTCTATGTGTGTGTGTGTGTGTGTGTGGTGCACTGCCTGGCAAAGTGTGAAGCTACACAACTTTGACATCATATAGATTTGTTTTAGAGAATGAAACAAAGAGATGGAGGGAATAGGAGATGAGGCGAGAGGGGAGAGAAAATGAGAGATAGAAAACAACTGCCAGAGCACAAACACAGCTTGAGAAAAAAAAAAAGAGAGAGAGAGAGAGAGAGAGAGAGAGAGAGAGAGAGAGAGAGAGAGAGAGAGAGAGAAAGTGTGTGAAAGAGAGAACTCGTGGGCGAGACAGGATGGAGAACCAGAGCTGAGGGGCATGAATATACAGAGACAAAGACAGAGCTAAAAAGTTAAAAAAAAAAATGCTGGGGGAAAAAAAAGAAAGAGGGACGAAATGGAAAGAAGAACAACAGCGATAAGGCTGTATAGCCCCTCAGAGGATGGTCAACACGACACTCCACACACAAATGTCGATTGTGAAAGAGAAAACATTAGTGCGTGCTTAGAAACGGGAGCATTCAGACATCTATGGCCGCTCAGTGATGCTGTGCCAACTCGCTGAGCCGAGCACTGATCACACTGCTCCTCTCCCTCACCACCTGACTTCATATTCTCACTCTTCATTTCAACACGTTCTCACACCTTAAACAACACAGACTGTGTTTCAGAGAGTGTTTCACAAACTCTTAGTGTTTAAGCAGCTAAAACTTTTTTTTACCATTGTTAATGCTTTATTCAAGTTTTCAGAAAACATCTCATGACACAAAATCCCTCTTTAATTTGCGTTTAAAAGATGTTTTGTTTTGTTTTGTTTTTTCTTTTCCTTAAAAATACCTTCTTTATACTTGTGGTTCTTCCCAGTACATTTCTTCGATCTTCCCTTGTTGCGATGCGCGGAAAGCTTCAGCAAACACGGTTAATATTTCATCATGAGCAACTGGTCAATATTTTATACATAGTCAAACAGCACTGCTCATTCATGCCCATACCCTGTATTAGAAAGAACCTGTCCTGGAAATGTTCAAACAAAGGCAAAAGAGAGAAGCACATAAAAATTTCAGAGGCTTCAATTTCTACTATAAACAGAATGGCCTGGGAACCACCAGCACTGAGGAGCACACGGTTGTTAGCTGGGGAGCAATAGCTCATCTGTTTGATACCTGTTTAATAATGCAGTATCAAATGGTGTCTGTTTGGTTTAAGGTGTTTGTGTGCACAGAGCTCCTGAGTCCTGACTCCAGACTGATTGACTGACCACACACAAACATGACACACACACACACACACACCACCTTTCCACAAGGAATTAGCTGACATTGTATTTGGACCACATTAAAAACACATTAAATCCCTTTTTAAAGGCAGCAAAGACGCACTTAAGTTCCAGTCATCACACCCACATCTGGAGGATGTTAGAGACACATGCAAATGCAGTGCATCACCGGCTCATACTGTATATAGGTACTAATGGAAGTTGTTTTTTTTTTTTGTGCAGAAATCCAACCAGAAAAGCCATTTAAATCCAACAGGTGGCAGAGAGAAACATGGCTGTCAGAGAGGATTGTGAGGATGCTGGAGGACGGAGGACAGGTGTTCACTGTCAGCTTCACAGGATGGAAATATTCTGACAGCAAATGATGTGCATGTCAGCCTGTATCCATGAGGAAATCAAGCTTGGCTTCCAGTGTGTTTACCAAAAAACACATTTCTAAAGCCAGCTGTACATAATCTGGGTATAAGATGCATGGTAATATAAAGTGTAAAGGGGCAAAGCATACACACAGACATGCAGCACCAACATTACACACACTGACTTTCCTCCATTCCCTCTCCTGTCACCCAGAACTTGAGCCTGTCAGCTAATTGGATAAATCCCATCCTAACCTTTTCTCAGCCTTATTCTAACACATTTCAAATAAAGGCTGGAGGACTTTTTATTTTTTTCATGTTACAACGCCAATATACAGGCACACTCATGCACACAGGAGGACATAAGGTTTTGACACTGGCCAACAGCCTTATCTTTCACCAAAAAACCAGAGTGATATTATTAGATAGTGTCGGCTGATAAGTTCACATTCAGCTTTTCAGAGAGAGCAGCCACTGCTGTCTGGATAACGCAGAGGGGGAAGAATACTTTATTCTAGTAAAATGTGTTGACTATAGTGTTTACTAAGTGATTTCAATGCGGTTAAATGCAGAGTCCCAGCAGTTTGTAAAATTAATGAGACCAACTCCCACTAAAAGGAAGCTGGTTTCAAAGCAAATAGCCCAAAGACAAACGTAAAACAAATATAAAGCGTTCGATTCTCATAATCTTAAGGATTTTTAAAAAATATAATACAAAATATTTTTCCACAATCAATTTATACAGCAGGCAATATAGGTATTAAAATAAAATCCAAGGTGACTCTCTCCCCTAAAATATCACTGCAGCTGCAATGCATCTGTATTTTTCTGTATGAAATAACAAATAAAGAGCCAAAAATAATGTTTAAAGGGGAACAGTAATCTCAGAGGGTAAATACTTTTCTTATCCCTGTTTTGCCACAAAGCTGCTCCATTTTTTTGACCATAAAGCCACCCCTTGATTTGGTTTCCAAATCCCCTCAGCCAAAGCAGCACTTTCTTTTTAGATATGAAAGGGACTCAGACTTAACTCCACTTGTTCCTGAGCCTTTTGTCAAAGGGGGCGGAACCAAAAGTCACTGGATTTTACGTTAGAAATGTACTTTTTAATGATTCAAAACAAAATAAGTTTTTGACAGCTGTGAAGTACTCATGGCAAACTTTAGGTATCCCTTAAAAACAACAAATACCTCCAATACTACAAGTGATGCGTCTTCTCGGAGGCTTTATGGATGTGGATGGTTCAGTCCAGAGCAGGTAATTTAAAAATGTAACCTATAACCCCACAAAATAATGCCGTTAGCTCCTGACATGCTTCTTACCTTTGGAAATAACACAGAGTTAGATTTCTGTTGTAGGCAGCGTAGAGTTTCATGCATTTCTTACACCTTTACTCTTGTAGTTTTGGTTTTGTCAAGCCTTAAAAAAATACACCACAGAGTATAAGATCCCCATGCAACTCGTTTGTGCAGCTTGATAGACCTACTTGCTAGGCTGTGATTGGACAGTCGGTATTTGGAGGAGGGGTTTAGCACATCATCAACCGTCATTCTAGGGTCATGACTTAAGTATTTTGGTGACACAGACTGATGATGACCAAGGAATAAACCTTGACAGTGTCACTGTTGTTGTTGTTGTGTATTTTAGTGTATACAGTAAACTGTATGACAGTGTATGGGTATGCCTGCATCTCTCTGTGTATGTGTGTATCTGGCTGATATCCTGCCTGCCACCACCACTGGCTTCCTGGTTGACCTTTTTCTCTCCAGCTCTGACAGTTCCCATTAAGACATAACAAAGGAGCATATTTCCTCAGCCCTGATGTCTCTCCTTCCATCTCTCCCTCCTCCCTCTCCTCCTCCTCCTCGTCACCACAGCCCTCTCCTCCAATATTCATCAGCACCATCAGTGCTTAGGGAGGTTGCTCCCTCTCCTTGGATATCTTTTTCTCTCCATCTCTCTCTGTCTTTGTCCCCACATCTCCTCCACGATCTCATCTGGCTCCATCTGTCTGTTTTTTTTTATTTTTTTTTTTACCCTTTCTGAATCTCTGTCTTGATCTTTCTCTGCATCCATTTCTCCCTCCCTTTCTATCAATCTCTCCCACCCTCCAACACAGAGGGGACTTGAAATATAAATTCAGCAATGAAACACAACACAAGAAACTGCTGTGGGGCTGCTGACACACGGCCTGCACACACACACATGCACATGCATTTAAGTGTTAATCTACAGAACAAGGAGACTACTGAGTCTTCAGAGAGAACTCTCGTCTTAGGTTTATAATCTCTTCGCTCTGTATGTGAGTCTGAGAAACAACTTTCATCCTCTAGTATTCAAACTAGAGATACAGTGGCCTTAAGTCCAGAAACTGCAGTTCCACAAGAAACCATCAGGGGATTTAATCTTTGTTGACAAAAGCAAAAAAAGCCATGAAACACTCCCCCTCATTGCTTTCTGGGAGACACTGTTGCTGTATTAACCAGTAAAAAACAAAACAAAACAATAAAATAAAAACACATCTTACACTTCTCATTCTGTTCACATCAGGCTAAAATATCCTACACTGACTGTAGAGCACACGTTGTGCAATATTGATGGGACTTACTACAGAGCTATGGCTTCTGTTCATGTGGCTTTAAAGGGAGCTGCGTGTGATCAGAGGATGCCATCATGCATTAGATTCAAACTATGGAATCAGGCCACTTGAATAAAAGATGCTGGTGTGTGAAGCCACAGTGGGACATAAACATACTCAGAGGAAGACTCATGGTATGTTCCATGTTTGTACTGTGAGCTTTGCAAACATTAAATGCATCTATTATATTCTTTCCATGCATATTATATAACTGAATATTATATGACTCTGTAGCCATCTTGCTTGGCAAATCAGAGGCAGAATATATAGAAATACTAAGAAGAAATTCTAAGCACAAAGGTCCACTTACTTGCTTTCAGAGCAAATGAATCTCAGTTATTTTTTTCAGCATATGGAGGTAACTGCACAACCTTAAAGAGCCCCTCCACACATTTTTCAAGAAATATAAAAACACTAAGCTCTGAATAAATATTTGTCTCTGATAATAATACCAAAATGTTTGATTACTAAGTTAAAAACGTTATTAATTTCAAACTAGTAAAGAAGTAAAACGGTCTCCTACTTCCCTGAAAAGTCTGTTGTCAGTGTATGTGCACTGGAGGCGTCAAGTTTCCACATCACACTTGTGTAAGCTCCATAACTGGCTTCCAATCTAGTTGTGATGCCACAAAATCCTGCTTGAATGTCCACTAAAATTTTACTTAAGGACTGGGAAACTTTCTCCCGTCAGGTAAATGTACGCACAAATTCTGCACATGCATCATCCTGCACAGTGAACGTCACACATTAAATTAAAAATAACTACACATAAGCACATTTTTGAGCAGAGTGGGACTTAAGTCTTGCCATTTAGTCAGATGAACTCTGGCCTTTGGTATTAAATATGAATGGCCTAATCTCTCTGTCCATCCATAGTTTCCTGGTGAATGACCAAGATCCTTGACCAAATCACGAACACTAATGACCCCTGACTCAGCTCTATCCACTAAATGAAGACAGTGAGATGCAGCTGAAAGCTCTGAAAGCCAGAACATGGATCTTTGTGCTTAGATTCTCTTCACCATACTGTTTCCAAAGGTCGGAAATGAACAGTAATGGTCAAACGCTGAGTAATTCCTCAGACTTAGTGTTACTCTCTTCTCCAAGTACTGTCAACAATGCAAAACACAATGTTCTATTCTGAAGACCACGAGGCCATGCTGTGAGAATAATGACTAATTATGAGACAGAATGACTTTCACCCTGGGCAGTGACCTTGGTGGCCGTCATCCCACAGAGAGGTCAAGAAGTGCAGCAGGGCTGAAGATGGTGGAATGGATGGATTAAAAGATTCTGTTCAGTGGACAGAATTTCCAATGGACGGATGGTTTCAGTGTCTGAATGAGAGCTGCTTGACCAAGCAATCGTCATGTGCATCATCCGTTGTTGAACCACAACTGCTTTCCACATGTGCTTCCGTCGCACATGAATCCCTGACGGTGTGCGTATAAGCACAGGGTTCACAAGTTCACACTGAAAAGGATCAGCTGTGCATGTCAGGGAACAGCTGCATGCATGATACCACATATGTAAGCCTGTGTGTGTGTGTGTGTTTGTTGATGTTGTGTGCCTGCTGTGGTCTTGAAGGAAGCTGAGATAAGGGATCACCTCTGACATCATTTGTAGCATGCACATACATACAGTGGCACAAAGGTAAACACACACACACACACACACAAACATCATGGTGCTCGTGGTGCTGTGATTCTTCTGTGATTGGTATATAGGTACAAAACCCTTTGTCTCACAGCCCGTTGCTTCAATAATAACCATTCTAATTCACAGATTATTATCCAAGTCACTGACATCCCAGAAATGCTTGGCGTTGATCCACACACACACACACACACTAATTCACACATTACTCTAGCGATGAATGTACATGTACATGAATGAGGCTGGGAAATCACATTTAGCTTTTCTGAGAACCAGCGCCGAGAATCAGAAGATCTGAGAGGATATGTGCATATATTAGGCAATGACAAAGAAACAGGGTGGTCTGGTATGAATGAAGCGGCTTTTTAAAATACGACGCTCTCTTCCATTTTAAAGATGGTTGAAAGACAAAGTTTTGGACAAAGTTCCCTTGTGTATGCACTAAGCAGTCAGGCATACTTTGTAAATGAAAAAAAAAAAAAACTGACGCTGTCATATTTGCACAGATACTGAAATTTTTCAACGTTACCCAGTGATACTGACATGTAGTTTGAATTCTTTTCAACTTACATCATTGCGAAAGTTCAAACATTAGTAATAAATATTGTGAAAGTCAACATTCCTCAATGCAACACTCACATCTCTACATACCCTCATTTCCTCGTGTTAACTTGGGGCCACACAATCTTACTGTAGTTCCATTATTTTTCATGAGTGGTCTGAATATTCATGGAACACAAACTGCACTTTTCAAGAGATATGAAAACAGATTTTTCGAGCACTCAGAACTTGCGTGGCAACAATGAGTTTCACAAATCCATGAGATCAGGTGGTGAGTTTAAATGTGGCGGAGGACGACTGTGGGATGAGTCAGTTCTAGTGTTGAGAAATCTACTGAAGTGTTCGCACTTTAAGCGCTGGCTCCTGTTTGGCATCAGCTGTAGCAGCAAGAGAAAATGTTTTGATATTTGTTACACACATATTATGGAAATTTCCCATGTACTGTATCAGTAACTGTCTTATGTCAGGTGGTGTAAGACAGGACAGGACAACCAGTCTTACTTCACTGAGGACCGAATGCATCGCTCTCACTTTTGCTTTTGAGCATTCCTAAAATAGTAACAACAATGATTGAATGCATGGCAGCATACAGGAGGAGGATAAACCCCTGTAAATTTAACACTGGCCCAAACCATTTTCACAGATGTATAAAATGACACAACAGATATTCTGTTTGTGGAGCTGCTTGGAGGTGTTTGGTTTCAGGAAGGTGCCACATTTACAACAACAATGCAGGGAGCAGCTGTTGACTGGCTCAGAAAACAACCAAACTGGATCTCTGTTGTTGTTTCTCACTCTTTACCTGCCTGCCAACCCAAACACCTACACCTTCCTACCTTCCTTTCTTTCCCTGTCATTCCCTTATTTTTCTGTTCTTGCTTGTATCACAGAACAACAAAAAGCTGTTTTTGTTGGTCAGCCATGTTGACTGAGTTTGATCAGTAACATGTAGAATATCAAATTCCTTAACTTCCAGGCCCAATTTTGGGTAAAATTCAAGTGATACTTCCTAGTGGGGAAAATCATATATTTAATAATCGCGGCAGCCACCATCACCTTCCCTCTCTCTCTCAGCATTCTTCCTTCCCTCTGCCCCTCTGCCCCTCTCCCCCACCATCCCCTTTCTGTCTCCTCTCACCAGAAAATACAGCTCTTTCACAGTTGGTGACAGCGGCGGGGTGCATATTAAGTCTTCTCAGTAGGTTTCTTAATCCCAGCCAAGCCGAGCCAAGCCGAGCAGAGCCAGGAAAACACGCAGAGTAGATATCAGTGTGATTTTTTTTTTTTTCTCAAGCTCTGCTTGTCATTATCAACACCTCCACTTTGGTGAGGGCTAAGCTCCCTGTGATGCACATACACATACATACACAGGTAGACAGACACTACTCAAGATTATAAGAAAATGTGAGCAAATAAAGATTACATATCCTTCGTCAAACTAAGAGTTACACAAAAACACCCACACATGCAACCGGCCAACACTCCAAAGAATGGTTACACACCAAAAACACACAGTACGTTGGCAGTTGCATTTTTCCCGCCTTAGTCCTGCGACAGCTTGAAGGGCAACACTTGCTTCTTCTTAATAATTCCATTTGGGGGGAAAAAAATGCAGCATGAGCTTTATAATGTTGTGAGAAGAGGACTATTACAGTTCCTACTGACTGCTCACACTCATCGACACACACCTCAGAGCTTGCAGGGAGAACAGTGTGTCTTTGCAAATCGCTTCAGGCGTGTTGTACAGTACAACATGTGTGGGAGTCAGGGAACGCCACGGTTACACTACTTCACTCTCCGTCAGTGTCCCAGCATCTCTCTTTCTACATTCTTGTTCCCTTTATATCCTCCGTGCTTTGCTTTGTCTCACTGAGGTGTGAGTATATACAGTGTGAAGACACTTTGTCCTCAGGTTTGTCTGCTGGGCTCTCTCCCCTCACGGCTAAAATGAATCTTAACTATTCTCGCCCAGTGTAATTTAGTGCAGCTTGTTGTGACACCTCTAAACGTGGGGCCTCGCAAAATGTTAAACAGCTTAATTTCACAACAGTTCACAAAAAATGACTCAAGTAAACACAGGATGGTCTCGCTGGTCACTCTGTTAACTGTCCCTTAATACTTTTCATCTGTCTAATTTCTCCTAAATGGACTGAACGCAGAATAAGCAAAAAGAATTTCAGGATTCAACTCTGACTTAGAGGCTCATTCCTGCAGCCTTTTAAACAAAAGCTGCAGTATGAGGAAACTTTGAATGGCTGGAAGTAAATTCAAATTCATTTTTGGAATAACCACGTGCAAGCCTTCCTTCTCCGGAAGGTTTCCCAGGTTGCTCAGCTTTATCAGGAATGAATGGAGTCATGGTGACCTTATCTTCTTGCTCTCCGCGTGAATGCATGGGTGGAATGGCAGCTGTAGACACAGGTTTCAGTCTTGCTAATGCCATCTCTCCTTACATACAGGCACACAGCATCCAATAATAATCAACAATATTGTTAAGGAGGTGTTACAAAGAAAATCAGTGGGCTCCTATTGGCTAATGTGTATTAGTTTGAGAATCATTATATTGTTTTCTTTGCTATTACAATATTTATAATATGACAAGATTTTTTTTTATTGTGATGAGAAGCCAATGAGGCTTGAGGCCATCTCCAGAGCTGCTCATTGAAACTGACGCAGACTTTATGAATAGTGTGGCAGTATCAAAGGCTGATATTATGGAAATAGTTCTTAGCTAATAGCTGCTGGCACTACAGAGAGGATACCCATGTATGGTCAAAGGTAATGTAAAATTGTGAGGGTGTATTTTCTTTTTAATTGCTTCAAAAACACATCTCATGTAATGCGGATCCACGGCTGTGTCCTATTTCTGGTATGCCAAACTCTTGCGTAACTTTTAACACTGGCAGCAGGTACATTTAAAACTAAGGGTGCTTTCAGGTGTCAAACAGAGCCTGTCTGAAAGCTGTGTAGGAGGAAGAGAGAATGAGAGAGAAAGTGAGAAAGCGAGAGAGACTGAGCCAAAATGGGATATCGGACTGCTAGTCTATATCACGACTACATGCTCTGCAGAGTAGGTGAAAATGTGCTCCCTGTTTGACCATCGATCCATGGCTGCCGGACACATTCGAGAAACGAGAGCGAGGAAGAGCGAACCTCAATTTGTTGTTTGTATTTCTGTATAACATATACGATCGAAATCACACATTTCTGCTCAGTGAGCTTCAGTTACTCTTTGTATTGTCTCCACTCTCCTCCAGCATGGCATGGATGTGAAACGAGGCCAAATAACAGGCTGCTAGCCTGATCACTGGGCAATGTACCAACACTTGTCCATCATAGAAAGATAAGGAAAGCAGATTAGCTACAAGATGCAAATGCGTGCGAGGCTGTGCTTCACTTTTTGACATACCAAAGTCTTACTGTAACCACTTGTGCTCTTGTGGGTTTCTAAAGGAAACCGTTTAAAGTGAATGTGGTTGTTATCTTTGAGTCAAAGCCATAAAACTACAAAAATGTTCTCTTCCACCTTCAATGAGGAGGTTAGAGGTCAATGTCAGAAAAAGACAGAATAACTCTGGGTCTCTTAGCGATTAAATGATTTGCACAAGGACAGTTTCTTGAATAACAGCAGGACATATTACTACTGAACCAAGTTTAGTACTTCATGCCTGATTGTTTAGCTTTACGTTGTGTTGCATCTATTTTTCTTCCATCAATTTCTCTCTCTTCTTCCATGTCCCTGTGCCTCACTGTTGAAAATGAGCCTTGCAGTATCTGTTCTCATACACTCACTCAATTGTTTTCAGGGGGCATGTACTGTCCTGTTCACCATTTTACACTTCTGATGTGCACATGTAATTGCTGTTCATTTCCTGCACTGACGAGAGCATCAGTATTTATCAACGACATTTACACAAAATAAAATGACGGTTTTAGCTGATATCAGTTCGGTTCACTTCGGAATCATGGCTCTTTTTATTAGAAGCATTCGATGTAGGGCAGTGGCTTCACTTTTTATTTGGCCCCTCGATGTCCCACTGGTTAAGCTGACGTAATAGAAAGTGACTCCGTTAAGCCTAGAGACACTGCAGGCCAAAGAACATACCAACAGCTGCATGAAGGGACCGATATCAACGCTTCAGCAAAGAAGATCCAGCTGTCAAATGTTCCTTTTACACCACTGTATTTCTTCAAGGAACATGCTGCCGATTTGCAGCTTTGTAAAATACTTTAAAGCCTTACTGGTTGTGTTTTGGTGAGGATTTTCTTACTGTCTAACTGCCACAAACTAGACAGATGGGCTGCCTCCACTCTTTATCTGTGAGCTCATATGAATTTACACCACCATAGGGAACGAAGTGTAGAATTTAAAAGGTCACTGCAACAGAATCAATCCTTGTTTTCTGGAGAGAGAAACAAGAAATTGTGCCTCTAACTACGACATAAAACATTTAGACTCATGTAAAATCTTCAATAGACATAAATTCTTCTGAAATGGCTCTGAGCTGTGCACTGACTCAACTCCATAGACAATCGTGGATCTTGAGTGTTCACAAAAACAAGAAGAGATATACACATTCTCCTGAATAATTTCAAGTATTTTCAACAAATAATTTAAATTTCTGCTGGGTTTTTTTGTGCTGTTTGTAAATCTCAAAGTTTTCTTATGCTACTTCTTTGTACATGTTACAGTCTTAACCTTCCAGCCTTGTCCATAACAGCCTCACACACGCTTTCTCGCCTCCTGTTCAAGCACATACACTCATTCCTACACTCTATCCTCCCCCGTTTCACTTGGCCGGACCTTTCCTCAGTTCTCCTCAGTTGCCCCTCTCTGTCTCACCTCTCTCCCTTCGGCGGGCAGACGTCGTGGGTGCTCTCTCGCCTCCCACCCGCGGCGGCAAGAGAGTGGCAGGCCGGGCGGGCGCGGCATTAGAGCAGCCGGGCAGCAGGAAGGGCGACGGCAGTGATCGGCGACAGTGGCTTTGTTGAAGGTCGACTGGCGCAGGAAGACGTTGAGGAGCTTGAGCAGCGACGGCAGGACCATGGTCCTCAGCAGCAGCTCACCGCGGCGGGGTCAGGGTCAGGGTGGCCCCCCGGGTATCTGTGACCACCCCCTGCACGAACCCACACGGAGACTTCACAACGTGGTGTTGCGACGGCAAGGATGTCACAGTGCAGAGGCAGCCCAGAAGGCATACTGTGGCATAGACTAAGACTCATTCCTGGAGACGCTGTCAATGATCACTCCATTCCCCTTCCTGGGTACAGCTCATCCTCTTCGCTCTTCACTCTTCCTTGTAAGCTTCTTCTCCCTCAGACTTGCAAATGGAAGGAGTCGCAGAGGTTTGGTAGCCTGTTACACATCCAACTATTCAACAGCTTCCACCCTGATGCAACTGAACCTCAGCCTGCCTTCAGTCTGTGCTCTGCCTTCCTTCTGCATGGCTCAGATCAGTCCTCAGCTGGCCCATCGCTCCTTATTAAAGCACCACTGGCATCACTTTTATTTTTTTTTTTACAACATCTCAATGAGTTTCTTCGACCGTGCGCACCCCCCAACAGCGTTCTGGCTGATGGCTGCCTGGCTGTCCTCTGAATCGTTGAATAAATCAGCATGCAACAGAGGAGGAGAGGAGGAGGAGAAGAAAGGAGAGACAGAAGACGGCAACAGGAGATTCAGTTTCCATTAGTTGTAGATGGAGCTGCGATGCCGTTCAGCCTGTGCCGGTATCATTACTACTACTACTCCAAAAAAGAGAGAGCGGCAGAGAGAGAAAGGGAGGGAGAATTACAGGAGAGACAGAGGAAAGGAGTGTGTTCTGGGAAGTGTTTCGCTAGCAGAAAAAAATTACCCTCCGCACAAAAGAGATGAGATGCTCTGTTGAGGATAATCAGAGAGGAAGGAGTAGAGAGAGAGACAGAGAGAGGGAGATACAGACAGAGGTGAGGGAGGGAGAGTGAGAGAGAATGAGAGTGAGAGAGGGAGAGGGAGACAGCAAAGAAGAAAACAATGGCATAAATAGTGTAACAGTGTTACAGGTGCTATTTTGTGATTATGTAATGTGCATCAGTCAACATGAGTGAAATGTGTGGATCCTGGACTACACCCACAAGACCAAAGAATCACGTCACGTGCAAAAAATAAAGTAAATAAACAAACAATAATTTTACTGTGGCCGATCAGGAAGCCTCGCGGGTTCAACAATCGATAATATCAGCTGGCTCCAATCCCCAATATTATCTCCAATATCAATCAGTTCAATAATACTCTAGGCACGCAAACAGGCAGTGACAGATCCAGAGTTTGAGGGAGACTGAAAGGGTCTTGTCCACCGCCAGACTGGGCTGTTTATTGGGGCAGAAAAGGCAGCCAGTATTAACGCGTTATTCCCCAGTTCAGTGGCTTTGCCTTGGCAACCAGGCTGTACAGTACTGTGTCCAATGACACAGACATTACCTGACATAATAACAGACGTTTTGGAGTGAATTCATATATTTGTTGTAGATGCTGGTGCTGATGTGGACAGGGGATGAATGTGTGTGTGTGGGTGTGTGTGTGTGTGTGTGTGTGGGATGTTGCTCCCAGGGGATTTCTCAGCCACTACAAATCGCCATGACAGTTACCCATACTGCCCTCTGTCCATTTGTGTATATGTGTGTAATTTATGTGTATGTGTATATGTTTGCATGCACCACAACCATGGTGACAGGTGAGAAGGGACATGTGTTGTGTTCTTTAGCTCACACACACACACACACACACACACATGCACACAACGCTGGTAAAGGTCACAGAGCAGTTAGCCGCTGCTTGGCACAGGCACCTACAGGCTAGCAAGCTCATTATGCTCTGCTAGTATCCTAAAAATAGGCTCTGGGAAATTTTTTTTTTTTTTGCCCCGCGTTCGCCACCCAGGCAGACCCTCTCCAGTCATGAACAAATCCTCCTCCTCCACCTACAACCATAGCACATCCTTAATCATTCAAACTCTGAAGCATTTGATTCGCAGAGCTTGCAATGGTTTAGCGCACCACCTGGAAGGAAGCAATACTGTGGTGTCTTTATGGCAAAAAGTCTTCTTTATTTTAAAAAAAAAAGGGTTTGAGGGGGTTTTATTCCCTGATTTGATCATCTTAGGAAGCACTTACTCCCAGGCTATGGTGTATCTCCCACAGTCTGGTGTGTTGGCTTGTTTGTGGATATGCAGGGCCGCCGCCAGGGATTTTTGGGCCTCATGAAAAGATTTGACATTGGGCCCCACCACTGCAGGCCATGCCAACCCTGAAAATTTAACACTGTGCAGACATGCATGTAACATTCGACAGCGGGTGGGGTGGGGGTATGTGTTGTTGCACAGTATGCAAATGCATGTGTACTTAACATTCACGTATGTGTTGTGTAAATGCTAATTACTTGCATGAATGTCTGCAAGTTTATGCTCGATTTTTAGACGTACAGAGCATCGCTCAGACATGTGTTCTGTGTTATTAGAAACAATGTGTGTGTGTGAATACGAAAGACCAACAGACAGGGAGGGAGGGAGAGAGAGAGAGAGAGAGAGAGAGAGAGAGAGAGAGAGAGAGACCCAGCTGGCTTAGTGATAAATTAAACTAATTGTGGATTTGATGGGCTGCTACTGCTACTTGGATCTGCACCTGTCCTAGCTGCTTCACAATGGCGAACACACAAACACACACTCACACACACACAGATACATTTGATACTTCTTTCAAACTCTAAGTTCCAAACTGATGAATAACAGGAAGTTATATGTAAGTTCTGATGGACGGAGACCAATCTGTCTCACGTGTATTTTTTTTTTTTTGACTGCTTTTTGGCTGTCTATCTGCCTGGACTAATTATTAACAAGGAAGGTGACTGATTGGTTTACTGGATTATTGGAAAATCGGTTGACTGGCTGGCCCTGTGAATAATTTAGGGACTGGTGGTGTGATGATCTCCATGGTCTCCTTGTAGGCTGACAAGCTGTTTTAAAGGCTGGCTGCAATGCTTTCTCTGCCTGCCCTCTCTCTGTCAGTACAGCTCATGACTCCAGGGGTAAATAATGCTCTGGGTTTTCTGGGCCAGACACCCCCCCCCACACACACACACACACACACACACACACACACACCACATGACCACATGACACAACTACACATCTTAAACTATAGTGTGTAAACACACAATCTTGCCCAACAACACAGAAACATAAAGAAGGAAAAGTAGGAAAAGAGGAAAAAAGGAAGGAGTAAAAAAGGAAAAGGAGACAAGTGGAGAGAGGGTAAGGAAAAAAATATTAGAGGAGAACTTGAGCACTGCTGGTTCTTTACATATGGGGGATAGGTTGCCTGGATACAGTGCAGAGAAACTCCCATCTAAATTTAAACCTGGAGAGGAGGAGGAGGAGGAGGAGGAGGGAGAAGCTGGTGTAGAGTGAGATGAAAGACTGAGAGAGGACAATGGAGAGGTGAAAGAAATGAGTGAAAAGAGAGATGAGAGGTGGAGGCTGATGAAAGAGGGCAAAAGAGGACAGTGAACATGAGAGTGGACGGTGAAAATGACAGACAGAACACCTACTTATGCAGACAGACACAATGGACACGTAGATGGAAACTTGAGTAAGCAAGAAAGCTCGAAAGCAAGAAAGAGAGAGTCAGAAAGAGGCTTGAAGGTTAAGAAGTAAACCTCTTACAGCTAAGCCCCTCATCAAACACGTAAGGAAAAAAAATCCTCTTTTTTCATTTTGTTTAATCATCTGTGTTTGCATGAGTGTCTGAGTGACACATGAACAGAAACCTTTCTCTAAACAGGGGACACTTAAAATGTTATTGCACACATAAGCACACTTTAAAAGCATAGTGGTCTTTTTCCAAACAAGACTATCTTGATACCACACACACTTAAAAAAAAAAAACTCCACCTTGGGCAAGATGTTTTTTAGTACTGAGCTACAAATCAGGGGTGGCACTGATAAATGGCCGTGGTTTCCAAATGAAGCATTGCATGATGCTTTTAGATGTAACACCGAGCAATGCTGGGATTGTTTCTATCTGGGAGCCAGCAGCTCCCCTCCCTGGTCGGGAAATCACAACACAGCATGTGGCTGCATCACCGTGAGGACTGGGGAAGCTGATGAAGTTTCAGCATGGTGCTTCTCTCTCGATCTTTGTCTTATTGCCTTTTTGCTTATCTATTTCCTTCACGTGCCTATTTGTATTCCGGAGGCCCATTTCGTTTGTCATTTAACATGCTCTCCCTGACCACCCTGTGAGGAAGCTACACTGAGCTAACGGCCAGTTGCAAAGCAGGGGGCTGGCTCAGAGGGGGAGTATAAACTCTCGAAATTGTTTGTTCTACCATGATGGGTTTTGCTCAGTAAATGACGGAAGATCTAAATGTGTTCTTGGCAAGATGTCCTCCTGATGTCTACATGCAGTAATGGTGAACTTGCTCTTTTAAAAGGTCGATCTCAGAGGCATCACTTCAGTTATCGGACTAATGGAACAGCACTTAAGATGGATCCCCCTAAGGCAAATAGCAAGTAGAGGTAGATGAAGGCTTGTTAAAATAACTAATGAAACAGGGACATCATTAAAAATGGTTGGAGACTCTCCCAGCATGCACTGGGTGGACGGCAGGGAGACAACCTGAATAAGCTGCCAATCCATCACAGAGAACTTTTTTCCAGGACTTTTCACATGAGTGTAAGTTTAAAGATGGCTGGTACTCAAGAGCCAAGCTAGAAGGCAAGAGGAGGACAATGTGTGCCCTATGGATAACACATAACACATCATTGTTTTTATGAAGTCATTATGCAGTTTGTTATGCACGAAATTCAGAAGGAAGGTCGAGAATTTCAGGAGATATTTGTGAGCTTTGGTGGATATAGGTCTAATGAAAGGAATAATTTAATCTCTTGTGTTTTCAGTTTTCTTTGTGACAAACTACAGGAATTTTTTTTTCATGTTTTTCCACGTTTTATTATGAGTATTTGATGTGGGTTTCAAAGCTTGTCAAAAGTAATCTTGGATTATGGGTGTCGTCAAAGCTCAAATTAGAAAAATACTTCTCTCTATCATCCTTAACTGCAGCATTTAAAGCCTTCATCAAATCCCTCACAGGGATGTAATGGCCATCAAGTCTGCAAGTCCTCAAATTCCTCTCATCCCCTACTTAGAGTATGAATGTAGTCGTTCAGACAGAAACAGGCTATGGTAGATACTTGTGTCATGGTTGTAAAAGAGTATCCACGGAAGTCTAATGGTTATCAGCTAAAGAAGGTGTATTATCTTAGAAAACTGAGACAAAGACACTGAGGAAGCAACAGAATGTGTTAGTGAAAAGTGAAGCCGTGAAGGAGTTTATATTGCTTAGTAAAAGTCTGATAACAAGTCACAAATGTATGTTTTCCCTATGTGTGGATCATAATTTGAAAGAATATGAAAACCTGCACTGCATTAATAAATTCAAGGAAAAAAAAACTACATTTGAAGGGGCATACGTGTCAAAATAAACCTCCATATACACCGAAATTTGCTGTTTGAGCTGCTGTAGATGGGAGATATTTAAGGACAAATAAGGCAAAGTAGTGTTTACTTTTAAAACAAACTTTAGGGAAGTAACTTTAAAAGACACCGGGTCACATACAAACTCTAATTAGTCCCACGCTGTATGGATTTGCGGTGGTAAAATGGATGGAAGATAAATGGGCTGGCTTATTTTAAAGGTATATTTGGGTTTAGCCCAGAATCCTTTCATGATAAAAATGTCAGTGAAAAACTTCTTTAACATCAACAGCAGAAGGGTCTGTCACAGTGGAAGTTAATATAAATATATAAATCAAAACCTACACTATAGGAATCTGTGATGGGACTCTTGTCGGCCTTTTCTTTCAAGCATAAATCTGGTTTAACTCTAAGGACCCTAATGCATTTAAGAACCAGGCCCACATTGAGTGCAAGCAGGTGGGAATCAGATCTGTTTGGATGAATTGCAGGAACTTTTTTTGGCTAAATCTGGATCTGCTGGGTGTGACTATACTTAGCAACATCACCTAGGCCAGCAGATGGCTTGGGCCTGGAAATCACAGTGTTTCTAAGAGTTTAGAGGTGCATTAATAAGGTCTTGAAAGTCTGTCTTGGAGCCTTTTTGATAACAATCTCTATTAGCTCAAGCCCACATGAACAATAACAACAGAAGCCATTGGTTGGGCTAATCAGTAAGAGTTTAGTTACCTCTACGTGTCCTTGATGTGTGATGTTTGACTAAAACACAAGAGACTAGGACACAACAGATAGACACTGCAAACTAAATGGAGCTGACCTGCCTCCATGGAAAAAAACCAGGAGGAATGGTTAATAATTTGTATGGCTGGCAGGGAAATGATTTGTCTTTTCTCCAAATGGCCTGTAGCCCCTACCAGGGGTAGGGAGGATGTGAAATATATCACAGGGAGGAAGACCTATTAGTATTTTCTCTTCTGGCTTGATGGCACTGTGTGTTTTTGAGGGTGTAGGGGCTAAATGATACAGCCTGTGATTTTTCAGGTTCTCCAAATTCTTCCATGTACTTTCTGTGCTGTTGTATCAAAACCATTGTTGTGGTAGCAAAATAACCCGTATGATAAAGGGCACAGACTCACTGCCTCCAGACCACACAACAAACATGAGTCGCGGAGAACTCAGTCACAAGGACAACTTCAGACAGACATTATTAATATGATCTCTAAAGGACCACCACCTTGTAAGCAACTTCCTAGGGTCATGTCAGTGTCAGGACTACACATTAAGTTGATGGACGAACTGTGTCGCACCTGCATGAGATCGTCCATCATGGAGGGCAGATGAAGCAAAAGCAGAGGGCAAAATCAGCTAATGGCCCCTCCTAAACATCTTGTGCTACTTCAGACACATTGCACATTGTAATCATATGGTCAGATTGGTTGAAAACATGCAACATTTTGACTTACAATAATCCTAACCCCATATTATAATGCTAACCTATATGTTATTTGGGTTAGTATATATGTTTTTTTTACTGCTGTGGCCCAATTTGACCACAGTCTTCTTAACAGTTCAGTTCTTCTGCTCCCATCTGATATTAAACTTTTGATTTAAATTAATACTCGGCTGTATTTTGTGAGAACTGGCATTTAAGTGGTTCCAACAAATCTGAATTGAAAAAGCTTTCTCTACACACACAAAAAGAAATGACCTTGTAATAACTACAGAAAACATTTTGACTCTATTGTGCCTGCAGGGAAAAGACAGAGCATGTGGACAAAGTGGACACTAAAGTCCCAAAATGTCAACCCTGTACAGGCTGCCTTCAGGGACTGTAGGTTTTTTTTTTTTTCTTAAACTATCACAGAGTATTTGTGTGAGGATAAAGGAAAGACAAAGAGGAGTATTTGTTTTTTTTTCACTTCAGGTTTAGGTTTTGTCACCTGTTTCTGACGCCATCTGTTTGTATTTCAGGAAGTTTATTTATTTATTTCAATATCCACAGCCCACTGAGGTTTTCCACTCCTTCGTGGTGGCTAGCGGAGGTGGTATCAAGTGAAAAAGCGACAGTAGCACAAACCCTCAATAAAGTGACACTAGTGAGAGATGTATTCAGCTCAAAATGATCCTGTTCAAGCTTAGGAGTAATCACAAACATCAACCAGAGGTTTCAACAGGAGGCTGAAAACAGGAGGCTGTAAAAATAACATTAGAGGTAGCATCCTGAGCTCCAGAAAATCTGCGTCATAATTATTTAAAGTCATCTGCATGACACACACACACACACACACACACATTAATGAAAACACATGCACATTCACGAACTCGTTTTAGGTGCACCAGCTTGTAAATGCAAGGCGCCCACGCATGGAAACACACCTAAAAATGTACATGCACACAATGAACAAACCACCAAGCTTCGCTTGCCATTTGATATGCAGTCTGTTTGCTCTTTTAGCGCGAGTGTTCCACATGACACATCCATCGCTTTTCATTTATTCGAATGAGAACTGCAGTATGTCACGTTGGTCGTGTGTCTAGGCGTTTGTGTTTACGTATAAACATAAGCTTTCACATGCAGAAAGTCACTTGAGGAGGTGAAACCCCCCCCCAAAAAAAAAAAAAATTATGAGAACAGTTCCTTCTCATAAAATTGAAAAAGTTTAAATAAATATGCTGATGTTACTGTTGTCCATTCAGCGCCCCCTGCTGTGTGCTGCACTTGGGCTGCGTGAACTCAAAGTCAGAACCTGGAGAGCGAAGACGCCAGAAAGTCTGTGTCATAAAGTCGGAAAAAATGCATGGATGCAGAATTCCTACCAAATGTTCTGAACAGCACTTTGTTGGAAACATGCAGCAACTGAAGCACTTTTGGACCAAGAGTCCATGAAATATTAAATATTTCATATTAGACATGTGTCGAGAATGCTGAATGCGAGCGGGGGTTGGCAGAGGGAAGCTGACTTTTTAGTTCTCTGAGAGTTCACTGAATTACATTCAACCTCCAAGCTATGTCTCACAAACACACCAACACACACACACACGCACGCACACACACACACACACACACACGCACGCACACACTCTTTAACTCTCTCATACACAGATGGGGGGGGGTGTGCATGTAAGCATACACACAGGTACATATGCATGAGCCAACTAACACACATCCAGACAGACACTGGAAAACCATGATTCATTCAAATTCATATTCACATTCCATGGCCCGGGAGGAAATTGGGCATCCTTCATCACAGGCAAGAGGCGAACTCGCGACGCGTAATTCATGTCAGCTCTGCTCACACATTATTCTGATGAATTGCCCAAATAAGGAGGAAGAGAACATTGCAAGAATTTATATATGTGTGTTCACTCATGAATTTTCCCTTGAAGAGAAAAAAAAAAAGAAAAAGAAAGAAAGTTGGAATGAGGTGAGGGTTTTGTTGAGACGGTAGCGCTGTTGAAGTGTCAGTCAGAGACGCACAATTTGACGCGGTATGACACATATCTTCTGTTAGGCATTTTTAAGGACGTGGGCGGAAGGCTTTTTAGCAGAGTGTATGTTCCTGGATATTGCACTGTGTCTCGTTATGTGATGTAACCCTGAGTTGATAAGCGAACTAAAACGAAAAAAGTGGATGAGCAGTGTTCAGCTCAGCTGCCTACTCGGTGCCGCTCACACTGGCTAGAAAAATGCACACTGTTCTGAAATTGAAGTTTTTGCTTAAATACAAGTTTATACATAAAAAAAACGCTCATGCATGAACACACAGAAAAATTCCCTCTCCCTGTCAGTCAGCTGCATGTTATTACGGCTTATATGGATGTAGTGGAAAACGTAATGTCAAATTGAAGTCATTTAATTTGTTAAAATCTTTTAAATGGCTTTCCTTTGCCAAAATGATGATAAATCCATATAGTGCCGCCATTTTGGCGAGAGTAACAACCCTGAGTCATGGCTAATATCTAGCGGCACCTGATGGCCCCCCGATATCATCCTACGGGGCGCCTCACGGTGATAGATAGCCCCGCCCCCCTTTGAGCCATTTGTCGCTTTGATGAATGGGCATGGGACGACTGGCAGCCGCAACACTGAATCGGAGCCCTGTCGCTGAGGGTGATAAACGGCTGAGGCGGCGGCTCGTTTTGCGACGGGAGACCTTGGCCAACAACCTCCGCAGAGGAGCGGAAACTCAGATGTCGGTAAGACAGAAGCCCCCCGAGCTCATCCAGGAGCAGTGTCCATCTATCAGGGGAGACACTTCCCTCCAGTCATGGCAGGTTAACAACTGACCTGCTGGCAGAAAAGGAGAGAAGTCCCAAAATAAGGAGTTCTCCTATAAAATATGTGATGATAAGCCAATTTTAATAGTCCTTGAATCTGCTTCATGACTGAAATTAAAAAAAAAAAATATGTGCTTGATTCTTATTTTGTGGGAATATAAACTGGAGTTTCAATGTAAATGACATGATTCTAGCTCAGCACAGACCTTCACTGACTTGTTGCAGCCAATAAACCTCAGAATATGTAGGACTATGAGATGTAACCTTAACTCACATACAGTAAGCGCCTGAAGCACAAATCCAGTATCCTTCATATGCCTAGCACTTCACCTCGCACTGCAGGAGACTGCTGACTGTGAGATGATGCAACAGCAGAACTCAGAAGTTGAAGTAGAGGAAGTTAAATCCACAGAGGTAAAACACCGACACAGATCTATAAAACGGCTTCCAACTTTTTTTCGTAGCAAGTATCAAAACAAAGAGGAGTGACAGCGGACTGTCAAGCAAATCGCCTGAGTTAAAAGGTGCAGTGAAACACTAATTGGGTCTGTGTGAATCTCCTTAGGGAAAGCTTTGGTCTGTGTGTGTGTGTGTGTGTAGCACTCTAAAAAGTTACTGTGACTGCATACAGATTACTTAGCCCAAAGGAGTAAGACCTCACAAACCTGGATATCACTCACTCACACACACACACACACACCTGGCACCAACCTATAGGGATAATATGAGGATCAGGGAGAGGGAGGAGGAACAAAGTCTGAAAATGGACTCCCACAATGCATTGCCAGTCTTACACTGTCGACTAAGTTGGAATGAATCAGGCTGCAGCAGCGGAGGAAGTAGATCATTTCTCTCCCTTTATCATCTCTGTGTCACTAATGCTGCCAGGTTAAAAAAAAAAAAAAGATGGAGAGACGCACAGAGAGAAGAGCGTCATCTTCACAAAAGAACAAAGTCAGTCAAGCTGACAGAGCCTGCGAGATACAAAGGGGTAGGGAGAGAGGTAGAAACAGAGAGGAGCAAACCAGCCACGTGAAATGCAATGAAAATGTGATTAAAGTTGTAATAAATTTAAACAGTTACATTCAGTGTAACCGAGCCAAACCCTAAAGGACAGGCTCATAATTCCACCCTGAAAAAATATGAAAATATGTACACTCTACCAGTTTTTGTGTTTGTTTATCTGAAGCCAAAATCAGGTTTAAACAATCTGAATTAGCAAAATCAAATGGGTATTTTCAAAGTTAGTCTCACAAAAACCCTCACTTCATGTGCCTAACTCAGACTGCCTCATACTGGCTTCAGATAAACTTTGGAGTCTATTTCTGCACAGAATGAATACTGTGGATTTCATTTCCTCCATCACTTAAACTGGAATCATATTAGGAAAGAATCTCTTGATATATAATATAAACAGGAAGATCACCTGATCATTATTTTAATTGCGAACGTACCGGGTACTGTTATTAGCTTCACCTTGGCTTTTACCTAATTGGCAAGCAGTATATATATTAAAAAAAAGGTTTTATGAATTGGAGAGTTGGAGGGAGACAAAAGGAAAAAGATCCGTATTCTGTAGATTGTATCCATAATAAAACAGTTTTTTTTTTGTACAGTACACCCACAGCATGCTCTGCAGTCAGACTGTGATCTCTTCGAGCAGACCACATCTGGAGGCTGTCTGGCTTTGCATTGTGATGGGATCTTGGCTGCAGTCATCTCGGCATAAATGTAATTTCAACAGCTTGTTTCAAAATTGGAAAAAAAAAAAAAAAGACAGCATCTGCCCACAAGTTAAAAAAAATCACAGATCATCTCTTCTGACTCTGGCATCGACTCAGCCCCCACACACTGGATCCCAATGAGGGTAAATTTTAAATAAGAACACACAGTTAATTGCAGGTGTACATTAAATGCAAGAGCCATACCATTATCTAGATAACATAGTCTTTTTAATGCCAGGTGTAAATGTGGTAGGAGAGACAGGCAGAGAGAGAGGAAGTAAGGTGTGAAAAGAATAGGGAGGAAGTGCCAACTCTCTCTCTCTGTACATGGTATAATGACAGAAGAGGATCCGTGACTGGTGTGTAATTATTATTAAATGTTCCACGTTCCCATTCTCAGTTTGTAGCCAGATTCATTGCGACAAAGAGGCAGAGATGTTTGACAAGTTGGAGTCAATTACAGCGAGTAACTGGGCGTGTGTGTAAGTGAGAGAGAGACAAAGAGAGAGAGAGAGATAGCGAGAGCTGCCAAGGACGAGTTGTCATCATCAGTACAATGTGGGAGGCAGCTAGACTGACTATTGATTGGATCCTAAGGGAGGGTCCCGACTGCTTTCGTTGCATGTGTGTGCAAGAGTGTTTCTGTGTGTGTGGGTGTGAGGGAGTCAGTGAGGAAGCAACAGAGAGAGAAACCGTATAGAAGAACCTGTCTGCGTATGTACTATGTGTTGTGTCTGTCACTAACAATAATAATAACTTTATTTGTATAGCACAGTTCATGCAGCAAGTACAACTCTGTTTTCCATTGATAAAAGTTAGAACGTTAAAAAGAGAAAGAGACTATAGAATACAATAAAATACAAAAGCCCATAATAATAGGTCTCATACCAGTAAATTACATTACTACATAAAAAGCCTATAAAGATTTTTAGGTTTTAAGGTCCAAGGTGGAGAGTGAATGAAGCTCACCGTGCAAAATGCAGGTGTTGGCAGCAGCTTCAGTCCAGCCAGTCTGTGTGTGACTGTGTGTTAAGCATTTTTTTTTTTTCCTCTTCCTATCACCACCTTCTGTCTCCCATGAGGGGGATGCCTTGAATGATAAGGCTGTGTGAAGCCAGTTGCTGTCAGTTCATGAACACACACACACACACAAACCAAACTGCTAAATAAAATAGCAGATATATGAGGCTCTGCACCACTGAGCTGGCACCATCATCCAAACATACAAATTTGCACACCTGCACAGCTTTCCCCACCTCAAACCCTGGAGACACACTAAGAAATATGCACACACACATATTTTTGTGCGTAGGTACCTGCCAGGTAATTAAATCATGTAAAATGTTGATTCCACCTCCCATCTAGTTTGATCCTTCCTGACAGCTGACAGCTGTGCTGTAGCACAACATAAACCACTGTGTAATGCAGGCAAATCACGAGAACCGACACAATTCGGTGCCAAGTCGGTGCCAAAAGTCTTCAAACGTGATTGTACTTGTTTTTCTACGGTACCATAGGTACTGCAGATGTCACAGGCGCTGGAGATATGATTCTTCTGGGACTGATGAGGGCAGTATGATAACCCTACAAGTGTTCTAGTCTGATGTGTGATGTAAAGGGAAGAGGCAGAAGGAAGACAGAATAACAATAAGAATAACAATAACACGTGGAAAGGCGATGGCAAGTGCAGGTGCAGCATCAGGTGGGCTGCGACAACGAAAATCTATATACAGAATTTGTGGTGATTAAGTTTTAGTTATCAACACATCATCAAAATGTTCATATCCTGAAAAGTTACTGTTATTGTTTGTGAAATGTGACAGCTGGTATCTGTTGTAGCAAAGCTCCACACACAACATTCACAAAGGCTAGGCTGACACAGCGGCAGCTCATAACATGAGCTGGGTGCTCATAATGATAGCAGGCTACCGTCATTCAGCATGTGTGTGTGTGTGTGCTCATATTAAATTTGGTATTGAGAATCATGGAGTTACAGTGGTATTGGTACTGACCACATTTCTGGTATTGTGACATCCATATGTCAGTATGAACATATTAAGTATAATGGGAGAGTGACAGTTCTACTAATCTGTATTTTTATGTTTGTAATAAATCAAACGACTCACAGAGAGTTCCCTTTCACTGCTCTCATCCACACGCTAACATGCTGAGGTTTAGTGTATCAGCAAGAAATTTACTCTGACTGCTTAAAAATAAAACTACCTGTCCAGAAGAAAGTCAAGCAAGACTAAACCAGAGCTAAAAGGAGAGTAAATGTGAGACTTAAATTTATCAGGAAGTCTGAATAAAAACTCTAATGCTAATGCTCTTAAGTTTCTTCTGTCCCCCACGAGCCAAAAAAAGCAACTAATGAAGCTCCAAGTAAAACAAAGCTTCTTGCAGCACGTCCAGACTCACCAAAATAGTTTCTTCACACAAAACTAGAAATATACTTACTGTAAATGTGGCTTCAGTTTACTGCAGTGTCCAAAAGTTTGCTGGCCAAACTAATCAAAATTGTTTAGACAGTTTTACATCCACCCACTTCATCATCAGCTGAAAATTTGTCATGAAAGCTCCAGGACTTACTACTCTATGTCTCCATTCAGTCCTCGAAAGAGGACGGAAAGGGGGATTGAGGATTGATACCTGGCCAATCCGCAGTGCTGTGGCTTTGCACGTGCAGCTCTGCGCGACAAAGTGAGAAAGCTATTGCATCACATTGCTTCTTTCATCAGTAATTTACAATTTACAATACAATGCCTCATCGGCTCTCAGAGAGCACCATAAATAATGGCTGCCACAATTTGAACAGCAAAGCCCTCACTTATTGCCTTTTTATTAAAATTCAGGGGTTATAAAGCGAGCTTTGATTTCAGTCTCACGGGGTCTGTGATGAAAGAGAAGTAAATACACGGCAACACAGTCTGTAATAACTCACCAGTGACGCATGGCCCGCCACCCATTCTCATCAGGGTTTTTCCATTAGCATGTTATTGAGTCTCATGTTTACAGCAATCACACATAATGGCCTATACTGTAAACAACTGATTGCAGTGCATTGATTTGTGCATGCCCTCATAGGAAAGTGCAGCTACCTGCATATGCATAACTGGTAATCAAAGTCAAAGAATGAATGAACTAATTAGTGAACGGATGAATGAATTAGAATGCAGCCAACCAGGTAATGCATTCACACCATCAGATCCTCCTCGGAGGACCTGTCACTCTGTCTGATTAAGTGATATGTATTAAACTTTTTAAAAAAGGCTAAAAAAAAAAGAGCTGAAATAAAAATGAACACTACACAATATTATATAAAAAAGACTTAGAGAACAAAAGTCCACAAGGACAACTCCTCCAACTTGGCAAATGTCTTTCAAAGGCCAGAGAGCAAGTGTCCTCAGCAGCCCTTAGGCTTCAAAGTGTCTGTCTTCTGGCTCTCCCATCACCCACACTCCCTGGAGCACAACAGACTAATCAACAGGGAATACAGCAACCCTCCAATCACCTTCCGGAGCCAAACAACAAAGTGGACAGAGCGAACAAAGATAAAGGGGATGGGGGGGGCAAGAATGCAGCACCCTGGGGTGAGCTAAATAAAACAGCTTTTCTCAAGGGAGGTCACTCACATGCTTACAGACATTACACACATGCAAAAACACACACGGGAATAGCACACGTAAAGGGCAAAGAAATAGTTAGACACAAATGAATAGAGCGGGGGAATGAGGCATGGCTAACTATCACTTAATATGAGAACAAGACTGCAAATATGAGAGAGAGCTACTGTGTGCATGTGCGTGAGAAAGGGAGGGAAAGATATGAGGGAGGGTGAGCAGAGGGAAAAAGCTGAATGAGAGTGCGAAACTGAAGATGAAAAGCAAGTGAACACCGAAACTGAAATTAAAATATGGCAGGTGGGACAAACAATAAAGCCCTCCAGTCAGAACTTAAATTTCACACAGCTTCATTCACCACGCTCCGCTGCACTACTGCAGTTTGTACGACGTTATGCAATTAGTGGTGCTTTTTTTTTTTTTTAAAGGTCCCCTTAACATCACTGATAACAGGAGCATTTTTTTTCCTTCTCATGTTATTAGCTTTAGATCTTCTGGATTATTTTTGGCATCAATTTCTGTCACCACATCTCACAAACTCCGCCTTCTGGTGTAAAGAAACACGCCTCCAGTCGCAGTCAATACGCCGGCGTTTACACTCGGCACCGCATTCCTCAGCCTGTGAGAGAACGCACGATTTTCAAACTGAGTATACCAGAGCTGTGTGATTGACAGAAAGAGCAAGACAGACAGAAAGAAAGAGAAGGCTGGGACTCGTTCATGGGTGGCAGTAATACTTCATCATCAACCAACCAAGGAGTGCCACGGATAGGTTGGGTGTGTGTGTGTAATGTCGTGAGAGGATACAATTTAAGGCAGAAGGAAGAGAGTCCTGATTTATTTGTCCAGTTCTACTGATTGCTGCATTCAAGGGCATTGCTGGTAAAGGTGATGGATGGGGATTGTTTGCACTTCCCTGCCTTCTTTCTTTCTTTCTTTCTCTCTCTCTCTCTCTCTCTCTCTCTCTCTCTCTCGCTCTCTCTTCATGATCAGACATTCCTGGAGACCGCCAACATAACTTTTCCCGTGGGCAAGAGAAAAAAAAGGAGGACTGGACAATAAAAAAAGCAATTTGTCATGGAAGCGATTGCTGATTTATTTTGCCTCACTATAGTCCAGTATGGAGGCTATTTGTGCTCTGACTCGGCTGGAACACGAAATCAAAAACTAAATTTATCTGTTGTGGAAAACAGAAAAAAATTTCTGCACTTCCTGAAAAATATTAATCTCATCTCGACAAAGACAAACAGTCCTCTAAATAGTTCTCTAAAATATTTATGTGCCCAAATACAGTCATGCTGCTGCCCCGTTAACTGTGGTGTCTCTGTGTTTGGTGAGCGTTAAATGACATTAAAAGCCTCCTGCTCAAGTGACTGTACTACTCTTCACCCTTATTGCTTCGGGCTTTGTCTCTATCTACTTTCAAGTAAAAGAACAAAACAGAGCAGTTTGTTTGTGCTGTCAAATTATCATGCCCTTGTTCTGTGAAGAATGACAGAATAAACTCACTGTTGCAGTGTTTTAAACACGTTGTGAAACTGCTAGACACTGCTCGTCTGCCGCGTTGTTATTTCAAACAATAATGTACAATAGCTTTTGTGAAATCCTTCCATTTTACATTTAATAGCCATTTAGCGTGACTGTGAAATGTCTTCTAAAAAAGTATCAGCTTATCAACCCATCAGTCACAGGCCAGCCATGAAATCATATTACTGTGCACCAAAACAAACAAACACATATTGACCAGAAACATGTAGTCTTGTCTAGTGTGTGTGTGTGTACGTGCGAGCTAACATGGACACAGTGTACACTCCACCAATTCTTAGCTCACGTCTTATGTAAACACAGTCGTTTGTATTGATGACCCAGAGCTTGCCAGTGTCCCATTGCACACTATCTGCTCCTCCTGCACGCACATACTCTGTCAATACACACATGCGCACATGAGCACAAGCACACACACACACACACACAAATACACTTGCATCATATATTCCATGTATTTTCAAACAAACTGCTCTAAATGAAATCCCTTTAATCAAGTGACATGTGGCATATGTACTTTTGATGTAATAAACAAGAGTGTTCCAGCATCCGGAGTCTGCCAGCACTTCACATAAAGAGAAATATTGATGAACTCTGGACATTTACATGCTGCCTTTTCCTCCCTCTTTCATTTTCACGCCTTGCGTCTCTCCGTCTCTTTCTCGCTCTTCCCTTCTTTCTTCTCTCGGTCGCTCCCTCAATACCAGCAAAACTCTGGTGTTTACAGAGCTGCTGAACAGGGAGCTTAAATGGCAACATTTGAAGAATGTCAGCAATAGCCCGGCTCTAACCTCAATCTCTCCTGCTCGCTCACACACACACACACACACACACACACACACACACACACACACACACACACACTCACACACACACACACACACACACACACACACACACACACACACACACACACACACAGAAACAGAGACTGGAAGAGAATACGCGTGGAGCTGTGAGACACCGTGTTTACTTGATTGCACTGCCTTGCTAAAATTGGAGTGTCCCGCTTCATATTGTTCTATTAGTACTGCACTGGACTGGGTCTACATCGGCTGCTGGGGTGATGGAGGGGGGGAGAGGACGGGAGAGGAGAGGAGAGGGAGGGAAAGGAAGAGCGTTGAGGAGAAGAGCTGGGTTCAGTGCACTTTTGGACCCAATGTTCCCAGATGCATCTTAGGTGCAGATGTGTTGTCTCTCTCTCCATGGACGATATTGTACACAGGGCCAAACACATGGAAACACAGCTCGCCCAGGGACCAACACACAAGACACACACACATACACAGGGTACACATTACAGTAACCACTGAAATGTTTTACAACACCCTTTTTATAGAACATGTATATTGTTAAAATTAGTAAGTAGGCTTTGAGTCAGGTGATGTTAAACTGTCAGGTTATTGGCTGTCTATTTGTCTCCAGTATTTTATGATTTTATCCATACATTTTCATTAATCGACAAATTCATTGATCTTTAATGACTGATGTCTTTACCGCAGCAGGAATCATTTATCAGCGTCGTCCCGCACATCTAAGCTATAGGTCATAATCACAGTTCAACACTACAAATTCACCATCACTTAATTTTTATGCTGTATTTTATAAGACCATGTCACTTCCAAAAGACTTCATTACCTGTGATTTATGAGGACTTAACACTTAGGGTCAGCTGTGCCAAGTTGTCACTTTCTCACTTTTGAGACGCTAGTAGCATAACACTGCTAAATCAAGTGAATGCTCCAGCGTTAGCACTGAAACACTAAAGGGAATGATCTACCTGGGACACATTTTCTCATCACATAATGGCTGAGCTGGCAAATCGACACTGAAACCCTCGTACTGAAAATGCAATCCTCTGTCCTTCTCAGTTCACAGGTACCGAACCTTTTCTTTGCACCTCTTAGAGGCGGGAAATGAAGGGAACTTAAACCCTTCAAGGTTTTCTCTACAAACGTGCAACAATCAATTAGAGATGTGCCAGTTATTCTCATTTCTAGCTCTACTTTTTTATTCTGGGACTCCACTAGAGTAGCTTTGCATGATTCACAGTAAAAAAAAAAAAAAAAAAAGCCTTATTTATCTCATACTGCCTGTTATGCAACCCCTCAGTTGAGCCTCTGACTGAAACAGGCAATATTAGCTCCGGGCTCTTTAAGGGCCCCACTCCCTAAAAGCTGACTTTCTTCTGACTGGCCAACTTCCGGAAGCCAAGCCGCCAAGCCGCAGCATCCAGTGCTTGTGAGCATCACCTCACCTTCTTACCGGTGCGGAGTTACTGAAAGCGAACTGTAAAACTACTAAGTAACATAACGTAATTTACAGGAAATGGCAACTTCTCGATTCCCTCTGTACACGTTAAAGCTTGAATCCGATCTGGAAGACAACACGAACACCCACAGCAACAAAGATTATAGATTAAAAACTTTAGAAAACACTGATCTTTGTCTCACAGGAATTACCAAAGGCTTACCTCATTATTTGAAACTTTTAATATGAACTTCCAACATTATAACATTATATATGAGAGAAATAAAGGGAAAGCATAACAGACCTGCTTTAATGAAACTCCACCAATCGTTAATATTATTAGTTCCACCTGTGTTACAAGGTCTGTTATCTTGGCATACCATATTTTCTCAGACAATTTAAGGAATTCAAAAGAAAATTTTAAATATGCATAGTAGATCTTTACAGACATACTGCTGTCTCCAGTGCATAAGTGAAGATCGCCCTCTGTGTTCATAAGAGTTGAAACAATTCGATGATAAATTGATTAGTTGACTGACGAAACGATAATCAGCAGCTACTGGGGCAACTGAATGATTGCCAGTTACGTATCAAACAAACAGATTTTCAGACATTATTTGTCCAGTCTAGAAAATAACAGATAAAAGTAACATGAACAGGATTCTATGATGAAGACTATAATGAGAAATACAACTATTCTACAACAGTCTGTATTTGCTAAGGTATAAAATATGGTTATACTGTCAGGACTAAAGGATGGACAGAATATGTCTGCACACAGAAGTCATAGCTGATTTCGGTCCCTATCAAAAAAAATCTGCCTCAGTTTCTAGACGTCACTGTTACAAGCAACCAAGAGTGATGAGGTCAAGGGTCACGTGTACCAGAGCTCAGACCACTGATGACAGCAAATTCATACACACATCTGTAATACACAGCACATGTATTTCACTGATTGCTTACCCTGTCACACGCACAAATACACAATCACTCATCTCCCACTTGTCACACGCTGAGGCCTCCTTCACACTTTCATTTTCTGATTGTGTAATCTGCGCCTGAACCACACACACACACACACACTCTCCCACTCACCTCCTGAGCCACAAGGGATGAGATACGGACAGCCCTTCGGACCCTGGCATTCCTCCCCCCCTCCTGGGGGAGGCTGTCTCTCCCACTCAGCGACATCTCGCTCATTTGGTCGGCCCAGGAGCCCCGGCCCACGGGCACGGGGATGTCCCGCCGGGCGTCCCCCGCCCCTCCCCAGCTGCCCCCCCGCACCCGCCCGCCATCCGCACTCCCCCGTCCTGCCACTCCGTCGGCCGTCCTCCCCCCTCCGCTCTCCCCCAGAGACGGAAAGGGCGAAGGTGGCACCACACTTGGTACCGTAGGCACCGTCACCGTGCCCCCAAGGCCTCTTCGTGTCCTCCTCCACCTCCTCGCCCTCCTCCTCCTCCTTGACCGCGCTGTCACTGGTCAGCCCCCAGTTCTCCAGCAGCGACAAAGAGTTTTGGCTCCTGGGGTTCGTCCCTCTGCCTCCCCTCAGTCTCTGCTCTCTCCAGCTACTCTGGTCTCAGTCTGGCTCTCTCTTCCTCTGTTACTCTCGCTCTGTCTGTTGGTCCGTTTTTCATTTTCTGTCCGTCTGTCTCTCTGTGTGTGTCTCAGTGAGTCTCGTGGGGCTGATAGAGAAACAGAGCTCGTATCTGTTCCACAGCTGTACTCGGTCTGACTGAGCGCTCAGCCAAACTGCTGCTGCTGCTGCTGCTGTTGAGACTTCCCTCCGCTCAGCTCTCTCTCCCTCCCTTTCTCTCTTTGGTGAAGCTCTCTCACTCTTCCTCTACATAGGATCTCTTCCCTCCCTCGTTTTGCGGATCTCACCCTCCTAACTGAACTCGCTCTTTATCAGGATTCCCCTTTGTTCTGTCTTTTAACACAGCGATCTCTCCCTCTCTTTCTCTCTCTCTCTCTCTCTGGAGTGTCTTTCGGTTGCTCATTTCTGTCCCTTTGCTCCTTGTCTTTTTTTATTCCCTCTGTATTTTCCTTTTTCTAATTTCTGCTTCATCTTTCCAACCTGAATCCCTTTCTTTTTCTCTTTCTTTCACTTTGTCTCTCAGCATCACTCTTTCCTTCTATGACCTCCAATTTTACAGTTCTTTGTTTACTCTAAAATCATCCATACGTGCTATATACGTTTCTTCCCAGTTTCTATCTTCCATTCCTTCCCATTCTCTCCATTCTTTATCTATCAGAGATCAGAATAACTTTTCAGTGTATATTTTCTAGGGGTCAAACCACATCCATTTTTCTTCTTTCTTTGGGCAGTTGATGCCACACAGTATTGATTCAACTTAAAACAAGTCCATTAAACTATTGCATTTGATTTACTACCAACTGGACAATTGTTTGCACATCCATTAAACCACAATAGAATTAGTGCTGGACACAAAGATATCAACAAGACTACAATGTTTAACGTCTAAACGTCTAATTTCTAAGTTCCCACTTGAAATGACTTAAATACTTCATTTTCTAATATTCCGTTCCCTTCCCTCCATCCTCTCCCCCTCAGTGTAAATCTCAGTCTGTGTTAGTACTAATTGCTGTCCTACGTAATGAACTCCATCCCTCCCCCTGTCCATCCAGTCGCCCCTCGCAAACTCTTAACGCTGTCTCTTTCTCCATCCTCTCATCCCCTTCTGTTCGCTTCTCATTACTGAACATGCAGCTGGATTAGTGGGTGTGGAAGAGTGTGTGTTTTACTCCCTCAACCAGGATTGTAAAAGCACAGCTATTTGGGTCTGTATGTCACTTTCTTCATCTCCTTCTATGCACTTTTCTCTTTCAGTTTCCATTTCACCAGTGACTTTACCGCCAACAAAAAAACTTGCTGTCTAAGCAGTTTCCAAAATGTCAAATTTCTAAACCACTTAACCAGAGTTTATGTATAACTATCTTTTTTTTGCTCTCCCCTGTCTTTCACGTTGATTCCTCGTCTGGATCAAACATATTCTCTCATAGCTCAGGAAGCATCAGTGAAAGTGATTAATTACGAACGAGAACAGGTCATCAATAATGTCGCTAAAACATTAATAATGCTGATCGACTTCGTCAGTGGTTAGAAAAACCATCTGTTTCCCAGGTTCAAGTCGCACGTCAGCAGCGATCCTGAATTTCTCTCTGAACGCGGCAGAGAATTTCTGTCACCTCCAGCTGTGCTCCTCTGTAGCTGAGCCTTACCTCTGACCTCCTTCATGGGAGCAACTGCAAAGAGGATTTCACGACAGGGATTTAAAACAGTATTGGATAATGATTCTTAAACTATTAAACGCCACCTGCTCCATTGTGAAGTGAGTAAGCTCTATCACCCCAGAGGGCCCTTCAGACAAATCTGAAGTGTTTAGACTGTTCTTAAAATAATGCAGTAATGAATACAACATTCTCAATGGAAAAATATGATTACCACATAATATGATCTTAACACCGAAACAACTAGCTCAACATAGATCAACAGCACAATCAGCAGCGTTGCTGAAGAAGAGTATAACAAAGATCAAAAGCAATTGAACTGGTGATAGGCCGCTAACGGCCTGGCTTGCGTCACATCAGCCAATCATTGGTGTTTAGCAGAAGCCATGCTTCATATTGATTTGTTGTGAGCCTATTTCTATGATGGTAGGCTATGATTCATAGCAAAAGATGCTGGCTTCTGCTGACCTAGTTTGTGAGCGTGGAGGTGTGTGTGCATATTTGTGTGTGTGTGTGTGTACATACGTGTGAGTCACAAGGTAAAAAGGCTGTGTTTCACTCAAACATGGTTGGTTCTTTGAAAAAAACCTGAAGTGAATGAAAAAGTGTCAGCAGCATTGAACAACAGTACATTAAGTTTTTTGGACCACGCAGCCAAAAAGGGAAAAAAAAAAAAATTGCTATGGCCTGGAAATATTCCTTGATGAATCGCACTGAGAATAGTCTGCTTTATGAGTCTCATTACCCAACCAAAATTGTTTCAGGCAAAGCTGTGTGTGTGTGTGTGTGTGTGTGAGAGAGAGAGAGAGAGACACTCTGACAAGTCCTGGTAATTATCTGTAGTGAGCAGGACGCGGCACACTGCTGGAACTGCATGAACAGGGACCACAGAGCTCCTAGCTTAGAGCTGTTAGAGGCACACACACACACACACGCATGCACACAAACACACAAGGATGTCGTGTAATCCACGTGTTCTTTTTTAGAATTGACTTCCATTTTGGACCTTACGAGTAGAAACAGTCGCTAAGGGAACAGGGTCCTGCAGACAAAGGTTTTCTCTGCTACCAGAACTGAGATTCACTCAGCTACCACATTTATGACCAAATAAACTGTATAATATATTATAAGCACAACGTAGCTGCTAATTAAAACTGCAACTTTTCAGAACGAGCCAGCTCATATAAAACCTGTACAACACTGGACTTTCACGTTGACTTTCCGGCAGCAGGAACATCGTGTACTTGCTTTCTGTATCTTCTGTCTCCAGTCTCCTCACATGAGGCACACAGATATATATTTTCAAAAACGGGATATACACAATCATACATATCCATGCACACGCTTTATCCAACTTAATTAATGCACAGTAATAATTATACATGTATGATGTGACACATGAAAACCTGCAGTTTACACGGAGGATGTATTATTTTCCTTCACTTCATTTTCATTCATTAACGCACTTTGATGGCGTAATTGTGGCTCCTGAAGTTCTTCTCAACTTCATCAGTTCATATAACACAGCCTTGCAGCTCATGCTTCCTTCAATCTGAATGGATCTCTGTGTCTCTTTCATCTGGGAGGCTTCATAAATAATAAACACAGCAGCAATGCGGACCTATGTGCCAACACAGTGTGGCTGCTTTGATGGATGAGGCAAAGTTTGACCCTTGCTGCCTTTGTAGATACTGTAACACTGAAATAAGGAGAAGAACTTGACCGAGGATCACTCAACATACCAAAAAAAAAAACAAAAAAAAACAAAAAAAACAAGTCTGAGCTGATGTTTGACCCTGCTGCTCTGCTGACGCTTTCTGTTTATGGAAACCAAATACTGCTTGTGTGTTGCTCATGTACAACACTTCCCTGAAAGGCCCTGAGCTTCTCACCATTTTTTTGGGATTTTCTTTCCCCATTCCTTACAGTTTATTGTATAAACAAAGCCATATTTAGATGGTAAAATGAAGCTTGATTCTCACACTGCCATCCAAAACATATCCAACTATAGACATGGTAGAATTATTTCAGATCACACATGACTGCAGGTTCTCTTCATAAGTTTCAGGCAGGGGCCAGTGCTGGTGCAGTCGGCACACTGCATGATCTCAAAGCAACCGTGTTTACTTCATTAGCTCATTAATATCTAAACAAGAGTCAGAGTCACAGTGATGAAGGTAGGGAACTAAACAGATGCCAATTCCAAACAGTTAAAATACCAGCTGAGGTAGGGAGACATGTCTAGAAATAAATCCTGTACAAGAGTCTAATTCCATAAAAACAAGCTGGTAACTGTCATAAAACAGAAGTTTATCAATACACGGCCAAGTTACGACTTTGTAGCATTGATTCAAAAAACAAAATATGTAGCAAAATGAAGTTTAGATTATATTTAAAGTTTATTAAATGACATTTCATGTTGTCTCTCTGCATGTGCATCCTAGCAAACAAGACTGGCAACAGTTAAAGTCACAGGTAACAGTGAACTGGCTCTCCACCTTCCCTCCTCCCCCATTCAGTCATAATTGGCTCACAGACATAATTTATCATTTGAATTATGCACCTCTCCTCTCCTCTCTCCCTCCCTCCCTCCATCTCTCTCTCTTCCTTCCTCTCCAGCAAACCCAGGGCGACGGCGGCTCTTTTGTTCTCATACAGGTTGCCCAGTGGAATAAATTCATCTTTAATCACAGAGATTACGGTGGCTCCCTGCTCTCCATTTCCATTACCATGCTCAGATGCCTCCCAGTCATCGCTCTTCCGCAGGGCGGAGACAGAGAGCAGACTTATTAGGTATCATCACGCAGTCTTGACAGAATTAGAATGAAGTGCGGGAGCTGAGGGGACCCAATCAGAGCCACATCAGTGACGGTTGAATCAACCTTGAAATGAGTGGGAGGACTTGCAGAAGATGTCCTTCAAACAATACAAATGCTGTTCTGCAAGCAGACAGTGAGATGTTTATGTGGATGTTTTTTTTTTCTTTTGGATATACAGTAAAACTTTCTCCTTCACAGTTTGAATGGGAAACTTTTAACTACATTAATTATACATACCAGATAATGGTTGGGTCCTTTGATCATGAGTGAGTGGCCTGAAATGATCTCTCTGCTTTAATTTAAATAAAACTTATTAAAGACCCTGACCCCTTTCTAAATAGGATGCAGACTGAAGCACCTTAATACTTAACTAAAAAAAAAACTGCAAGAGAAGCTGAGAACAGCTAAGAGTCCTGCAGGAAGTAATTATTTTTTCAGGATATTAGTTTTATCAGAACAAGTAAACACTCAGCTAATTACACTTCCAATTCCAGGCTAAATATGGACTTCTGAAAAAAACCACAGCTTCCATTCTCAAGAGGGAAGAGGAAGAATGAAATGAACAAGTGCTCTGAAACCACATCAAGGGTGTGACAAAGACGCTAAACATTGATGATTTCAATCCACGAGCGGGACCGTGAGTTCACTTGTCTTGTTTATTCTAAACAATTGCAGAAATGGTTTTGTATTTGTTTAGATTCACATTTCCACTTCCTCCATCCTAAAACAGAATTCTCACAGACCCACTCGCAGCTTGTTTACGGTGCAGCTTGCCTCCAGGTTGGAGGGAGGACCTGTCATCCTGCAAAGGCTGTGTTGTTTGTGTACACCTGAATGTGTGTACAAGCAGGCTTGTTCTGTCTGGGGGACCAAATAGATGGTTTTGTGAGACCATTATATTGTTGCTAGTAGACGAGGACACACATCGGCACAAAGCCTATCAGCAGAGTCTGTGGTTTGTCTTCAGCCGATTTCCTAATATCGAGTTTTCTGACCATCCTCAGCCTCAAACACTGCTTAGTGGAGCCATTTCTTCTATTACGTGTAGATTACATTTCCACAGTAACAGACAACTTTGCAGTTGACTGAGATCCAATGTTAGGCATCTTAATATTGCTTTTGCACGCCTCAATTCAACTCACAAACCCAAACTCCTTTCTTTTAAACAAGTCTTTGATTGCCTCCTCTGAGCCCTAGGTCCAAACCGTAGTGCTTATCTACTGTACCTCTGTGCTGTTGTTCAGGGGCCAAAAGTGGAGTGGGAAGGCCCTCGACAAAAATGAGCTTGCAACTGGGATTTGCTGAGAAGAGAGTGAAAGCTCAGCAAAGTTTGCTGAGCTCTACTGCACTACGGCCACTTAAATTCAATTTACTGGTCTCGTCATTTTGCGTCTAAACACGTCCCAATTTTTCTGTGTAGAAAACAAACCGTGTAAATTTTTTTAACAGCACAAGACTTCAGATTTCCACAGTTAGCTCATCCTAAAAGCTCATAATACAAAAATAAAGACTAACACTGTAAGGACAGGTTTCTTCTAACAGAAGGGATAAACTGAAACCAAGTTTGAAATGCTAAAGTCGGATTACACATTTGGATGGGCCCTTGTTGTTTCTCCACTTTTCAAAAACAAAATTCAACTACTGTATGTGGCAAAGAAGAAACTGAAATCATGTCCAAACCAACCAAGACAAATATGATTCTGATGAACTTCAACTACATCTTATGAAGGGCTACCCCACGTTCTTGACTTATCTTCTAGTGTTGGAGGGTTCATATTACATTTGGCAAATGGGACCAGGCCTCAAAAGAAAAAAATAATAATAATAAAATGTTATGCTGGGCATTAGGTCCAACAAACAGCAGCCCTCTGTGCTCTGCCAAATACAGGGTGGGATGTTTCAGTCTGAATAAAGAAGAAAATCTCTCCCTCTCTCCGTCTTTGTGTCTCTCTGGCAGTCATTTGTTACCACTCCACTACCATTCCCCCACAGAATGGACCAGGCAGACATATTTAATTAGCTCTGGGGGTTGATTTACACAAACACAATGGGCACATCAGTTACTGCCTTGTTGGCTTGTCAGTGGCCCCACTGGGCGGAGGTTGCGAGGGGGGATCATGACAAATGACATGTGAATGCTGCTGCAGTGACAGCCATCAGACAGGTGTGTGTGTGTGTGTGTGAGTGTGTGCGTGTGTGTGTGTGTGTGTGTGTGTGTGTGTGTGTGTGTGTGTGTGTGTGTGTGTGTGTGTGTGTGTGTGTGTGTGTGTGTGTGTGTGTGTGTGTGTCTGTGTGTGAGAATACATACAGCAGTCAGTGGACGCTGTGTGTCATCCCAATATATTCATGGGTGTTTTATGGTGATATGAGTACCACATGTCAAGGGACAAAAATGACAGGTGTGTGTACGCGTGTGTGTGTTTTGTTGGACAGGTGCGCCAACACCTGGTCCACAAGTGCCATGCTGTGTGACCCTCGCCATGTTAGCGCTATCGCTGAAACCAGTGGAACAGCAGTGTGTTAACGCGATGCAAACACGTTTCTCATAATATACTGCACAATAAAACCTTAACGAGGTGACCGGGCATGTGCACCATCAATATTAATATGCGTGATTATATTATTGTTTTTTTTTTATTGATAAACATCTGCTCTGTTGGTAGCACAAACCATCCAAAGTACTGCAATTTGGCTAAAAGGTCTATGTCGATTTTGAATGTTTATGTGTGATTCAAATTCGGCTCCCTGAAATGTTCCTGTCAGTAAACTACTAACTGTGGTAGTGACTGGATTTTCAAACAAATGTCTTGGAAGGACCTTGTGAGGTTAAACTTGTTGGAGGAAGGACTCCCTGGACTAATTGACTGCGTAAAGAAAATTACTTCAACTAGAATTTATCTCTGGGTGTCAGCAGAGTTTTATGGCACAATTTTCTTTATGGTGTCAGAAGGCACAACTTGTATCGATTAAATGGGAATCTTGTCCTCAAATAACTTTGGACCTCCTTAAATTAGATTTCATCAATGAGGAATGAAGCCCTGGGGACAGACGTTGCAATAAATAGAATTTTTGGATGGTTTTCTTTATTAGATTTTTAATACATCAGTGTCAGACATTAGTGAAGTTGGTTGTGACAGAGGCCCATGTGCTCAACGTCGAAGGCGCTGCCAACAGTAGCACTAGAGACTGTTGCTGATCAGACAGTGGAAGATGTTTTAAAACACCCAAACACTGTCTGTTGGTCTTAAGCAAGACCATAAAGCCTGAGTCATTGCAAACGACTGCCCTCTGTCTTGTTTGTATAACACTGGCCGATAAGGCCAACTTAGTTTTTCTTTTATTTTCTTCTTTTTTTAAAAAAAAAAAATGTTAGTTTTGCATGGATGGAAGACCTAAAGGCAGAGAAAAATGATCTAGTTTGAGATTTAGCCAGTTTCAGCCAGCTGTATGGTTCTTGTGCGGGGCTTTGCTAGCTTGCATACACCTTAAGATTTTATACAATTACATAATTATAGCTTGCATGTGCCTTCTGACACGTGAAACATCACAGTCTGCAGCTGTGCCAGCTGCATGCAACTACTTGTTAATGATCGCTCATTTGTCTGTGGTACCACCAACCAAATCACATTCTTGCATTGCATTACACTGAATCCACAAGCTCCTGCTATGATGTCAGGGAGTCAGTATGTCAGACAGTAATAGTTGTGTAGGAGATGGCTGGTGAGGGGACCATGCTGAGCAGACCAAGTTGGGCATGTTAGCGTGGATGTGATCTAAATATGCTGCTTGTAATAGAGACTGAATGCTCTAAAAATTCCAAAGAACTCAACCTGGGAAGCAATTAGCCCAAAGTGAGATGGTGCAGAGTGTGAAACGGAACAGATTTCTCATGACACTTTCTTTAACAGCATTACGGTGCTGTCAACGCTCACAAAATAGGCAACGAGATAAAAACCGTTTCATCAGAATGATGTGCCTCGTACATCATGTTCAGTGAGTTGAGGAATTGGGCAGTAGAATTAAAAAAAAAATCAGCCTGACGCAGGTGACTTACAGTGGCAAAGGACAAAAAAAATAAAAGAAATAAATAGGCTTATATTTTGACTGTTTCATTTGAGGTGGTTTGAGGATATCCTTGGTTTTCACTTTGCCAAACACACACACACCAGGCAGCCAGCCATCATAGCAGGAAAGAGAAAACAGAACAGTGCTCATTTCCTTACACCTCCCTCTCTTGATGATCTCCGATAACAAATGACACCATTATTTCTACTCTCCAAGGCTCGGGTCGGTGTCCCACTTAATGTTTGCGTACTGCTGAGGTAGCCACTGTTTTTTACTTCCCCCAACCCCTCCCCCCAGATGGGGTGGGGGATGCAGCTCCAGGTAGGAGGGGTGGAGGACAGACCCCTGCTCATGCATCTTCCAAGGCACCCCGTGAATATGGCAACCCCAGTTCCTGTCTCCTGCTTGCGTGTGTGTGTAACACTGCACATGTCAGTGTGTGTGTGTGTGTGTGTGTGTGTGAGAGAGAGTCAGCATACATGTACATATGAGTGTGTGTGTCATCATGTGTGTGACTGTGTGTCTTCTGAGGACCCTCACTGCGGGCCAGGTGCTCCTAATGCTCAATATGACGTACGACATCATGACATCAGGGCTATATATGGCCAAGTTACATGTCCTACCATGAATGGAGGTGTGTTGTGGTTGTGTGTATATGTGCTGTGTGTGTAGTTGAGCAGGTTGAGCTGATGTCTTCTCTTTCAGAAACACTTTGTGTTATACTTGCAGTTACATTTTGTAGTTGACTGCTATGAAGCAATCACAGGTGCCTTTCCTAAAGCATGTGTGTGTATTTATGTCTTTTTGTTACCTCTTTCAGACCAGTATAAACACTGTTGGGACACAATGTTGGGACCAGTAGTCCTCATAGGAACTGAAGCCTGGTCCTAATGAGGAAAATCTAATTTCTGAGGTCCTGGCCAAGGTGTGCACTGAGGTGAGGGTTGGACTAAGGTTAGACTGCAACGAATGGAAGTAAATGCAATAAGGATAGCTGCTCAAACTTTGTGTGTGTGTGTGTGTGTGTGTGACAGATGACTCAGTGTTGTCAGCACCACACTGAGCAGGGCACATATAAAGTCCTTCTGAGTTAGCGGAGCAGCGTGAGCCAACATACGTGTACATAAGTGTGTGTGGGTGCTTTTTTTAAGCCGACGTACGACACCACGGTGAGCAAAGTGGCAAACTGGATACCAGAGGTGACACAGGTGAGGCAGGTACTTGTAGTACTAACACAGATCAGTCCTCCTAGCAGTACATTAAAAGTGACATCTTGATACGGGCTGAGAACTCAGCCTCTTTTCACTGACTCAACTTTGTATTCTGGCAAGCGTCCGGTGTTTGCTGAACCTTGGGAAACATCCAGTGGCCCCATCACTCACTGGCTTTATCACTGCTGCAATGAATAAATAAATAAATAAATAGATAGATAAATAAACTAGCATTGCCTTTGATGGCGCGTACAAACTGTCAGGCGGCAACAGACGGGAGGGGAATTACAGAAACAGAAGTGTGACGCACATCACGGCGTACCCCAAGGACAGGTGAAGGACAAGCCCAACGAGCCCTCCGCCCTCATTAATGGTGTGTGTGGTGAAAGGGGGAGATACGGGTGGGGGAAAAAAAAAATGAGAAAGTGATAACGAACAGATTCCAGAGTGAAGGATATCTGCTATCTCTGGGGACAGCGAATGAGGGGAGGGATTGGGAAGGACGAGGAAGAGGAGGATGGGCCGGTGAAGGAGAAAGCTCCAGGGAGGCAGGGGAAGGGGAGGTGGAGGTCAGGGGTTGGTTAATGGCAAAGGGGGCAGCACGGGATGGGCGATGCACGTGGAAAACGCCTGGAGAACGATGGCACAGCCAGAAATTCAGGTTGTGGGGATGAGAGCAAGGAGATGAGCAAACTCTTTCCCATCTCTTAGAAATGCCGAGGTGCCCTTGCACAAGGCTCTAGGGAGTGAGTACAATCACTGACAATCAGAAGGTAGCTCACAAAAACAGGTGTTTGAAACTGTATAAAATGTGTTTTAGCAGACTTTTCCATGATGGATAAAAAGCTGAGAAAACACACAATCAGAAACAGCTAAAGACACAACGAGGGAGAATCTGCCGATGGTGACAAAACAAAAACAAAATGGCATAAATAAAGCTAGAAGCTCATCCGCCACCCTACAAACTCGAGAGCATCATTAAAAATGAATCCATTGAATAAATCAAACCAAACAAAAATAAGCTAAAAGAACAATGACACCAAGAAATCAGTGGAGCATCAGATAAAACAAGAGGAAGTGAGCTGAAAGAAAAATGGAAGGAAAAACTAAGCGGTGAATCTAAACTGATGATTTGTATTTCTTGGATTTTAATGCTCTCCCCAACTCTGGTGTCATACCTGATGAAATATTACCCAATAAAGTAGTAAGACAAAGAAAATCACTGTCTTTAATCTAGAAAGTGAAGGATTGGAAGGCAAAGACTGGGAAACTAAGGTAGAGTGTTTTTAGGGGATGAGAAATGCTTGATGCTTGGAGGACACGCACACGCACACGCACACGCACACGCACGCACGCACGCACACACACACACACACAAACACAGCTTAAATCTTTTAATTAATGAGCATCTCCTCTGTGCGACAGGACATTATGAGGGACAGTGGACCATACATTGAAGCAGAGGACAGAAATGATGCATGCCTTTGAAATAAGTCAGGGGTCAGCCAAGTTCTGTGATTTTAAAAACAGTACATTTTTTTATGTTCATAACCTTTCTTTAAAAAAAAAAAAAAAAAAAAAAAAAAAACACTTCTTGAGGTGGGAAACTACTTTTTTCTCAAACTTTCACAAACACACAACTGTGTTCGAGTGAAGTCACGTGACGTCACTGAGTTGGGACTGAAGTCAACAAAGTTAGAAACAAAAAGAATAAAATGGAAATGGAGTTAGAAAAACAGTGAGCTTTCCAGACCTCTGTAGTCCTCAGTCCTCATCACTGCTTCAGGCTAGAGGCTGAATTAGCCAGTACTAGAACAACACACCTGAGTCTCTAACAGGACTGTTGGCGGTGAGCTGCATTGTGAGTGATGCTGGCGCCAGGTTTTCACAAAGAAGAAGAAGAATGTGTAGTTTAAAACAGATTTTGATCCTGCTTTTATCCGTTGTGTGTCTGACAGTATTATGGGAGTGTAATGCTAAATCAGCTTAGTACTTATTATTTAAATGCTCACACACTCACAAGTGTGATTTAAAACTGTTTACAGTGAAACTATTGCCATGTTTCAGGTTGTAATATCAGTTAAGGATGTACAGTATATGTGCTAAGATCTGCACGGCTGCTCAAGCCTGATGACAGTGTTGTTTCTGTTTTACTATGCAATTCTCGAAGCACTGTAGCCACGAATAACATCTTGAAGGTTGTAAGACAAGGTAATATGGACTATGTATTGAACAGAGGACAGACATGAGTGATGGATATTGACACGCTGGGATCAGAGGGGATGGGATGGAGAGGTTGAAGGCCAGGCTAACACTATAGAGAGCCCAGGAATCAAGGACTGGTGTTGTATTGGGGGAGAGTGTAGACTATTATGAGGATGCTGTGAAGCTGAAAAAAGATTTAGGTGCAAAGGACCAAGGACTGCAAGTGCACATTCCGCAGTTGTACGACTTCCTTCTAAGAACTGGATAAGTTTAGGATTCAGTGTGGAGCTTTGGACCAGGGCAGATGTAAATGTCCCTGGATTCATTTTACTTTACATTGATTCCAGTTTGGATTAGGTTTTATTACATATACTGCAATTTAATAAATCCTGAAAACTATTATATAATACGTTGAGGAGAAAGTGGACATACTGAAGAGACAAAAACTGTGCGAGTCTCCATGCCATCCGTTTGACAGACAGAAGCTGACAGTATAAAAATAACACCTCTGTTATTTTGGGGGAAATTGTTAGTCTAGGATGAAATCTCACACATTGGTCATTAAAACTGTCTAAGGAAAAAAAGAAAAAGAGAATATATTTTTGTGTAAGTGCATCCATTTATGCACCAGTGAGTAAGCAAGCGTGTCTGTGTGTACAAGGAGGGAGAGTGTTGAAAGCTGGAGCAAAGCGACTGTGTGTTATGCATCTGTTGCCCAGCATATAAAGGTCAGGGCTGATTGTGTGTCAGAGGCTAAATAACACAAGACCCTTCCTAACAAATGCCGCCACAGTTGATATTTAGAAACAGCGCGGTGGATGGAAGCAGTGATCTCCAGTCATCAGCAAGGGATTGTGTGCGTTTGTGCGGTGAAGTGCGTTCGTCATTGAGACAGGCATATTTTACGCACACTTGTTCACACACACACACATACGAACCGTGCGGCTTCTGTGACTTCTAATAATGTAGTCTTACTGTGTAACCTTTACTTTCGCCCTCGCAGGTTCAGCAAAAGCATTATTTTACCGTCAACCTCTGCGAATTATTGCTGCTGGCTAATTCACTACCGACTATTTACGTCACCTGACCTCCATGATTCATTACAGCAATGGTGACAACACGGTGACTCAACTTATTCATCAGTACAATGAGTCTGTGTGTCTGTGAGGGTGTATGTGTGCATACATGCAGGAAAGCAATGAGAATTAATCACACACACACATGTGCACATAGACACAGATGCATATAGGACCCTTAATTAACGCCTGCTTTCCTATTAATCAAAGTAGCCCAGTTGTTTGCTGTTGTTGGATTGTGTGAAAATAAAACTGTAATAGCAGTGTGCGTCTGTAACCTCAGCTCTCAGAGCTTTACCCCAACATTTGAATCTCATGGCAGTAAAGTCCTCAAATTCTAGATGAGATAAGCAATGGCAGCAATGGATAACAACACTGGACCTCTACTTAGTTAAACGCCTGCATGGAAGCAGGAAACGGAAGTAACTGTAATTTCATCAAGGAAATCACAATACTATAATTGTAAGTCTGTACCAAAACGTAATGCCCTCTGGAGCCGGGTTTGCTGTCACTGCAGAAAAACTCTTAAACTTCCTCTTTTTGAAAATTACAATTTTTATCAAATAAATATTCAATGATTCATATAATGATTTCCAAGAAAAAAATAATTTTGATTTTTCTATTTACCATCTTCATAAATTGCCCTAAATGGTCTGCCATAGGCACAACAGCACACACACACACACACTCTCAAGCACAATGACAGATGGGATTTGACAGTTCACTTTGCGTGCCTCGCCAGGTGGGGATGACCTTTTAAGATGACTGGCAAACAGAGGCAGCGAGCGGGAGAAAGGAGGGAAGAACGGGGGACAGAAAGAGAGAGGGGGAAAGAGAAAGAATGGGAGAGGCTCCCACAGAGAGCCGCCGAGGCTGTGAGGGATTTGCTCTTTTAAACGGTGAATCGGTGGTCTTTTAGAAATACCACAGGATGCTAAAGTGTTGCACCTCACAGCCAGTCTAGTGGAACAAAGTACGTTCAGTCTCATTGCTCTGTTTCTGTTTACACTGACTCTCTATTCATGGCCATTTCACTCCAGCTTGATTCTGAACTTCCGAAGCCATTTTAAATGCATTCACTATGAAAAAGTCACCATCAGTAAATCATTCCCACATTAATAACCACAGACTACAGACTTTTTTACACTGTGTGCCTGCTGGTTGGATTTTATATTACATCAGTTTGATACTTCTGTTGTATAAAGAGAAGCTGTTATGTGACACAGAAAACTCTTTTAGTATTTTAAATGCTTTTTCCCCCAACAGTTATTGTCTTTCTAAGATTGTTCTGTGGAAAAAAACACATATCATGACAAAAAGCACCATCCAATAGTGTATGTATGTATTTCAGTATGTGTACTGCAGTTAAATAAAGGGGAAATGTTCATTTTCAGTATGTTTCTGTACCACACAGAAACACTCATAACAGTTTTAAACAGTCTTACAACTGACGGCAGCTTTTTCCTCATCAGCAAGTTTGGGCTTACAGAGTTACAGCAGCTTACAGTGATAATCATTTGGCAAAAAAAAAAAAAAGACATGCAAATAAAAATGTTTGTAAGCTCGTCTTTACTCTTAGACTGCTACCTGCTATTTATGTCTGAAATGTAAACCATTGATTCTCTGGTGTTTTTTTACATGAGCCTTATATTTACATTGTAATTTATGGTAGATTTATGAAACAAATCATGCAAAATTTTGCAATAAAAGGGAAAACGTAAGCTTTCACTGGAGGGCCAAATATTTTTGTTGGAGGTCCAGATGTGGCCCACTGGCTGCTATTTGCATACCTCTGTCACACTGTGTATGCTGTGGCCAAAATAACGAACATTACTTTTAAAATCTTTTCCTAGAAATCAGCTGGTTTTCTGTCCTGTGCCTTGTTTACTTGTGTCTCTGTTCGTACTTTTCCACATCACGACGTGATGATGGGAGACCAAAAAGTGCTAACTCAAGCCAAATCCACTCAGCCCATGTCTGTGGAGTCAGATGTGACGTACTTTGGAATGATGTTAGAGCGTTTCAAAGCAAGGAAAAGTGCTGATGATTATGACTTTGCTCATCCAAACTGTTTGTCCTTTCTCTGGAATGGCCAACCGCCGTGACAGAGTCAACGAGGGGTTTGTGAGCGCTCTCATGGGACACATTACAGTATGCTAATAAACACACAAACACTTATCTATAATTATATTACTCCAATGTGTCTGGCATGGTCGAAAATAGCAATCTCACTCTTCTGTACAGTGTGATAACTGGGATAGCCAAATGAATCGGGGGGAGGGGGTTCATTCTACTGTCCCCGCTGACTAAGCTGATAAAGTGGGCACACAGAGCACAGACTGTGAATGCTAAGCAGTGTCGTGATGGACGGATAGCAGGGACATCATTGATGCTGTAACCCTCCTTGGGTAAATGGATGCACAGTGCACGCCCCTGAGGTTTTTACTTTGTGCTTTCGTGCACAATAATACAGTTTACAAGGAAAGAGGACAGGACAAAGGAACTGTTCAGAGAGTGGAAACGTAGTTGCAAGGGTGTGGCTGAGCATGTGAATTATTCTTAAGAGGATCAATACAGTCACACAAGAAGTCAGAGGACGTTTTACATGTTCATTTAAAATTCTTTTGCACATTGAAAAAGAAATAAATACATTTCTTTAACTGATGAAAGACCTCATGCAAGTGCAGTCCTCAAGTCTGACATTTGAGAACTTCTGCCCAAAATACCCTTAGAGCCAAGTATGCACTGAGTATAAGTTCTCAAAGCTAAAACTACTGAGGATTAAACATGCCAAATCTTCTTTAAACTGTCCCTGTTTGTCATTAATACTGTGGAAAGTAGCAGACAACACAGCAAAAACTATTCTGGGAAATTACAGTGAGCTCTGAAAGTATTTACGCAGCAGTTTCTGCTTTGGCTTCATGGTGTCCTTATGAAATGACTTTGACTGCAAGTTCAATCAGAATGTCAGCGTTAATATATAAAGGTATTTTCCCTGACACTTCTCCTAACATCTGTAACGCTTTTTATTCAGTGTAGTTCCTGGAAAGGTGAGAAGTTCACACACAACTGAAGTGGATTTAAAAAAAGTTAAATGCACTGGGGATCATCATGTTTGATGGAGTGTATTTAGCACACTTAACTGTAAATATGAGGTGAAATCAAACTGCAGGGACAAAGAAATGAAGCATAGCTCACATTTTTTTCGATACACATTAGCTTCGTTATTCCCAGTAGACACTGAGGTATTGGAATAAGGTAGACAAAGACACCAGGAAGGGATGACAGCTCCAATAAGCCTGGGCTGTGACAGCTGTGACAAGAGCCCCTAATGGATTACACACACACAAACTACACACACACACACACACACAATCTTGTGCAGGCAGTACTACAACACAGGACTGTATTCTATACTCAGATTCTCTCTCTTTCACTGCAAACACAGCAACAAGCACATGACAAGCTGAGAAGTGGTTCATTAATACTTCAGAATGTCTTAGGTTCTGCTGGAGCGAACACAGGTCCAGAGGGCTAACAAAAAAACAATGGACGGACATTAGACATGACAGAGGACATATCACCTTTGGGTTAAACAAAGAACCACACACATACGCAGCTACAGCTTGCTGCATCGTAACAATTTGTTCTCACTTTCTTTCTCGCTTTCTCAGCCGTTTCTGTCTCTGTTTAACTTGCAGCATATGTGTGCAGTGCGTGTGTTGTGCTATGTAATTGTGACACTGTCTCAAATTGTGACAGATTACCAGCTGAGATGTAGGTACACACACACACATACACTTTGAGAGTTGTGAGAATTTGCTGCGGGGCAAAACTCCCAGAAACTCACCATTATGTCTCAACCTTCAACAGGCTGCAAGAGAAGCTGCAGAGAAGCAGGAAAACCTCGACTCCATGTGCCGTAAACACTAAAACGCCTCAAGTAGCTGTTTGGGGGAGGTTTTGTTGTTTGTTGTTCCTACCACAAGTAATAATCTTTCCTGTTATTGCATGTTTTTTGTTGTTGCTAGCAAAACTGTTGAAATCCAACTAAGATGAAGTCTCTGCAGCCTGATTAAAGAGGAGCCTGAGAAGAAGAAGAAGCTGAGAGAAGGCACATGAATAATGAAGTATCCTTCTATTTGTAGCTAATCCAAAAACATATTTTTGTAGTCCGGCTTTGCCTCGTGGCACTGCTGCACACGTTCAAAGATTCAGTTGTGATCTTTTCCCTCTTACAGAGTGCACAAGAACAAGTGGGAAGATGGACATTGTAGAGTACTATAGTTTGTAGATGTTTTTTTTTTGTGGTCTAAATCTGAACACAAAATGTGTGTACGTACATGACATGACACAAGAATAGAAGATAAAACAATTTGTTTTTTTCTTTAAGGTAGTTTTGGCTTCAGCTCGACACATTTTTAAGTGGAGGTGACTTAGCTGTCGTAGTAATCACAAAATCCTTTTGGTAAACAGCAGGGCAGCATTGAGCCACAATGTCAGAGTCCTGAGATTACCCCGGAGACATGTCCCCGAGCTGAACTGTACCCTTTGGTCCGCATGGCTTTGTTCCAGTTCAAAAGTTAGCCCTGCCTGCTTGTCTACATGGCTGAGGTTCATTCCAAAAACACTTTTCTTTCTTCCTCTAAACAATTAAGTCTTAATTTAAGGTTTTCGGAAGTCAACAGCACTAACATCCAAAAATAAGGACAGAACACCTGCTAAGGGAAAATAAAGTGATGAGGATGAAGCAAGAAATGAAAGATAAAGAGACAAAGAGGAAAAGAAGGGAAAGAGAGAGCAAAATTGAGAGGAAAAAAACCCAGTGCAATAAAAGAAAAAGGGGGGGAGAGAGATAAATTAAGAGAGAAAACAAGAGAGACAGATTGAGTGAGAAAGAGGTGGAGAGAAAGGGAGCAAATGAGAGCACAGGGAACAGAGGAGAGTCTCCCGTGGAGTTTAACTTTTGGAAAATGAGTCAGTCTCAGCAGGTGGGTCAACGAGAATCTCTGGACACATTCCCAGCTCCCATGATGCTCTGCAGCAGCTCGTGACGGGACGGACATGACACGCTGTTACAATGTTGACATGTCGCGTTAAGGTGCTGAACAACTTCCAGCTTTAGTAGGACACACAGATCTGCTCTCACTCAACTGGCCAGGTGGTGCTACTATCTCACAGACACACACACACACACACTTGAGATGAGACGACCCACCCCGCCGATATTCCTGCGTGGACTGGTCTGTTTCCCAGTTAGTGAAGTTGTGTGCTAAGCAGTTTTCTATACAGAAAATAAGCTAACCTGAATAAGATACACTACAAGGTGATTTCTCACTGTAGCATGTCGTGCGGGGAGACCTGGTTTTTGTGTGTACATGAACAGAATGCAGTGTTTTTGTCTGTGTACTTGCCTATAGGAGTGTAAGTTTATTAACTTGACATATGTGCGGCTGTGTGTGTGTGTGTGTGTGCATGTGTATGTGTAAATGAAGTAATTTGTTAACACACAGATGAACCAGAAACATAGAGAACAGGAGCGGGCTCCATGCAAGCTGCACATGCAGATGGTCGACTCACAAGCCAATGGGCAAACATTGGGGGAATGCATGTGCATGCACACACATGCACACACACCACACAGAGACACACACACCACCATCATGCCGATGCCCAAGTAAATATGAAAGCTCTGTCTGTCTTCTATTGTGTCTCTGTGGGCAATGACGAGAGTTTTCAACATTCATTATTTTCAATTAAAGTTTACTAGAATTTGTATTAAAAAAAAAATCAGAGTATCAACAGAAAGGCTGAAATCCTGCTGGCAACCCATTAGAAAATGGGTGTTTTGCTCAAAGGCACCTCAAGAGAAGGTGATTGAGCTTTTTCCTTTTATCCCCAAATTCTGTCTCAACTACAAACCAGTCTCACACACAATCACTCGGTATCGAACTGTTGGTGAAGACAGAGGAGAAGTTTCAGTATTGACTCTAAGTGCATCTGTGAATGTGTTTAAATGTGTGTGTGTGTGTCTACTGTATGTGGATGTACAGTGTTTGTATTGGGCTGCTGCTCTGTTGAAGCATGTCTAGTTGCAGCTCCACGCCGCTCGTATTTACCGTGATATTTCTGCAGGGCTCAAGGTCTGGACCAGGGTCACGGATAATGACTGGGTTTAAATGGCAGCCTCCGCCTCCATTCCCTGGCGGCCGCCGAGGAGCCGACACCGAGCTAATCTCTGGAGAGGTTCTGTAGTCTCAAGAGGACCCGCTGTCCTGATACCACTGCAGGTAATCAGATTGGTGTGTGTGTGTGTGTGAGAGAGAGAGAGAGAGAGGGAAAGAGAGAGATGTGACAGATCGACTCAGCTATTGATTTCCTAGTCACAGTGTTAGCGTTGACCTTATGTGTGATTTAGAAAGTTCACATCCATGCGCGTGTGTATGCACGTACATGTTCGTATTTGTGCTCCGGCATGTGTGTTCTATCAGTGTTGGAAGGGTGTGCATGGCATGATCTGTATAATCCCAGTGTGATTTTCTAAATACAATTAAGCAAAAAGCAGGTTTACATCCTTAAAGTGCCTCTGATCCAGTACAAGTGCTTTTATACAGGTGAGAATACATAGTACCCAATCATGGCAACTAGCTTCCAGCTACACTTTAGGCATGACATGTGCTGCATGTGTGTGTGTCAGTGACAGAGCACCTCAGTGGCTTCCCTGGTTCACTCCACTGCCTCTTGAGATGAGCCCATTCCCTTGCCCCGCCCTACCCCTCCGTGCCCCTTGATGGATTGGTCCAAGGTGGGACCCTGACTGCTTCGCTAATCCGATCTGGATGCAACCATTCCCCATGTGGGGAAACGGGTGAAATCGATCGGGTGAGGCATAAAATTGGGTGCATCTCAAGCAAGCTAAAACTGAGACTCATAATGGATATTTTCAGATTCTTTAATTTACAGAATTACAAGCAGAGGCACAGAGAGCTATGATTTCATACTAGGCAGTAAATTAATAATGACAGACACGTCGTAGGCATTAGATGCATAAAAAGTGATTAACCTAATGTACAGACAAGTTAGTTGCACTTTAAAATACAAATCTGTACCATCCACCAAAAACCAAAGGTTCATTTAAGCCTCTATGCAGCACGTTTCTAACTTCGCTGACGCCTTGTGGTGGCATTAAAGAACACACTTTAAGAGAAAGTACAAGACATTGAGCCTGAGATAAGACATAACTGTAACAGCCTCACTTTATTTACAACTAAAAACTTAGTGAAAGAGGCTGTAACACACCAAATTCTGGGGCTTTAGGTTGTTAGTGTAGCACACCGATTGGAGCAAAGGTACATTTTGGTCACATAATACATTATTGTTGTTAAATGTAGATGTACATCTAGTAGTTGTACAGTGGTATTTTTCTGAAGGTACAAATAGTAAGCACCATAATGTACTTGTAAAGTGTTTTGCCTCAGAGATAAGTAAAGGTACAACTCTGTCTTCTTTCTGCTTGTATGTCTTTTTTTCCATTAGTATTTAATGTGCAGCCTTCCTTGTCAGACAGATATTTGCTCTAGCAAATACAGATAGATCTCCATTATCAGACATGTATCCACACCATAACCAACCATGGCAGCCAAGTCAAAAGAAGCAACCAGGTCACAAGTAAGCAGGGTAAAAGACGGACTAATCAATGGTTTGCTTATTGCCAGGACCTTGAGCCCTCTCTGATTCAATTACCTGCTATGATGAGGAAGGGCAGCCAGGCAGGGAGGCAGGCAGGCCTAGCCCACAACACTGTGATTAATGGGGCCAGGGCCTAGGAAATGGGTCATACAGACAGAGACCAGAGGAGGATGAAAGAGAAGGAGGGAAAAGAGGTGAGAAAAAGAGAGAGAAAGAAAAATTATGGGCTGAGGGATAAAACAAAGGAAGGGAAAAGAAAAGGCAGAAAACAGCAGGAGAGAAAATAAGAGGAGCGAAAAGAATAAAAAGAGAAAGAAAGAGAGGGACAGAGGGAAAAAAATAAATGAAGGAGAGGAGCAGTTCAGGACATGGGCAGAGAAAAGGACAAGGCAGACAAGAACATCTGTGGAGAAACAAGAAGAGATGAAGGGAGGGACAGACAGAGTGGGGGGAGGTGTGTGGAGGCAGACTGCATGGCCTTGAATGCCCCTCTCATCTTTCATCTGTTGCTCTTTGAACTTTTACTTATGTGGTCCTCGTCTTTCCCCTCTTTTCTACTTCCTGTCTATTCCTTCCCTCCACCACTCTTCCCTTATTCCCTTTCTTTTTCATTTCAGTGTTTCCTCACCTGTCTTTGTTCGCCTCTTTAGTTCCCTCCACTTCCCATCCTTTCTTCCTCCCGTTCCCCTCTCTCTCTCTCTCTCTCTCTCTCACTCCATGTCACTCTCTCTTTCAAACTCTGCCATATATCACGTGTGTATGTGTGTGTGTGTGTGTGTGTGTGTGTGTGTGTGTGTGTGTGTGTGTGTGTGTGTGTGTGTGTGTGAGGGATGAAGACAGAGAGGCAGCCTTCCAGCAGTGGTAAAAGGTGTTCAATCAAACTGCAAACAGATTGAGAAGCCTTCCTGCCTGAGTGTGAATTAGAGCCAGACAGATTCAGTTAGCCAGTCCCTGCTGAGCAACCACACACACACACACACACACACACACACACACACACACACACACACACACACACACACACACACACACACACACACACACACACACACACACACACGCACACACACACACACACAAACACACACACACAAACATGAAAGGATCTGCTTGATAATTAATAGGTGAAGACTGATGACAAGTATTTTCTCATGAAGAAATCTTGTATTTTATTGGACTTTAATGGGCTGTTCTTCTTTCCAGCAGCCTCTCAAATGGTATTTCACTGGTTCCCTTATACACTGTGTATTAACAGTAATTTTAGGCCAAAGTCTTTTTTCCTCTGACATTTATCTCAACATTTTTATTATTCTTTTTCATCATTTTGGTGAAAGAACTTAAGTAAACTGGTATATTAAAATTTAATTAATGTATCCTGTTTAAAATCTGTTAAACCTATTTAATGTCTGTTGTTTAATGCTGGATGACTTTCTATCTCACTTAAAAGTCTCAATGAACAGTGTCAACATGTGGTTTCAAAGACACACAAAAATTTACCTGCAACTAGCTAACATTATATAGAGCGTTACAAATGGCCAAATCGATGCCTCTCTAATGTTGTTTAAATGGGGCGGCTCTCAGCAGCAGGAGGGAAAAATAGATTAGTCTGATATAGATTAGCTGCTCGAGAATGAGCACATTTCTTCAACAGCGACGACATTTTCAAAGTCGCTCCTGACACTACACTTTTGTTTTAACATTAAGATTCATGGATTAGTTACGAAACTTCAGCTGGACAATGTTCAACAAGTTTTACTCTTTATCGACTGTTTCCTGATAAACCTTCCTGATAAACTCCTGACATTATGTTCCTGTTCTTACAGGCTCCCATTTCACCAAAGAGAGGATCTGAAAAGAGAGTTTCTTAATTCCTAGGTCACAAAATGATTTGTTCTGATATAGTCAGTGCTTTATGCAAGTTTCTTCATCCTTTGCTTTATCATGCAACACTCCAGGATCAAGCAAAGAAAAGAAAATGGAACTTACAATATCACAGATGTCAAAATGTGTCTTTGGGTGGCATTTTATTATTCGTTTTCCCTGAGAACGTCTGTGACAAATACACAAAAACAAGACTGGACAGAACTGCTATCACTGTGGACATCTGAAATCTATACAATTACCTAACACACCCTGTAGAACCTGCCATGTGAACTGGGCTGAAGACAGACTTTTTGTAGATACAAGCTGCTTCAAGACACCGACAACATGCTTTGCTTCTTTGTGGGTCTTTGAATTCACATGGAGGAAGCACTCAATCAGTTTGAGGTATTGAGGCAGAGCCACTGGGCGGGCAGCTAAATTACAGTCCTGCAGGTTGAGTGCGTCACAAGCTCCCAGACTCTACTCTATTCCACCCGATTTAACCGGCAGAGCCAGGCACCGGCAATCCAGCACATGTGCACTTCTGACCTAAATATTACCATATTGTCATATTGAAAACTGCTCTCCAATGACAGAAATCCCCTAAATTAGGAGGGAATAGGGCAATTTGAATACAAAAAAAAAAAAAAACAGTGAAAGATATGTGACGCTTACATGAGCCATGGAGTATGACTGCAGGCTCAAACAGAAAATAACCTGAATAAATTCTATTTCCTTTGATGGTGATGAATAAAATTCATAACAAGAACATAGAAGTTTAAAGAATCCATTATTCCATGTTTTCATTTTTAAGGTGAGAACTACTGCTGCAACTTGGACTTGTGTCTGGTCAAGATACTTCAAAGTGGTGATGATAATGACATACACAGAGTAAATGAATAAAGGTGTTATAATGGCTGCCGCCTTGTTACATAAATTGGAAGCGGTGACACAAAGAAGGGTAAGAAATCAAACAGTTAACACCTGCAGATGTCTGATGTCTGAAACCACCCACAGCCTGAAACAGGGCTGGATGCAGGACTGTGCTCTCGCTAGAATGAGTAACACTTCATTCTGGAGACAATAAAACCCCTCATTTCTGCTAATTTATGTCCTATTTAACGGACACGTCCCTGATGTGGGACTTTGCCAGAGGTGCATCTCTCACCAAAACAACCACAGTGTCACATCAGAGCCCTGCCTCTTCCAACGCTTTCTCAGCAAAAAAAACAAACAAAAAAAACATGTGGCACTGCTAAAAATACCTGCTCCTGAATCATTCACGTCATATACTATTTAGAGAGCTCATGCATACTCATGATCCTATGTAAATCATCACACTTTGACTAGCAAGTTAATGGAAAAACAGAGGCTGCAGTCATTAACAAACAGGAACGAAGCAGTGGCAAGCAGCGATAAACTCCGATCAAAGTCTCGGTTATATTTTTAATCCTCTAACAAAACATGGGTTTAAGTTTACAGCTTTTTGTTCCCCAATGCATAATTCAGGAGTTAATGTGAGACTGTTCTAGTTTTTTGCTGTGTAAGCTTTTCGGAATCTGAACTTAACTAAGTAGGTTGCCACAAAGTTTGAGTGGTCATCACTGAAAAAAATGATCCCTGCAACAGCGACGTATGTACGTATATAATCACGTGACGCGTAATGACCTCTGTACAACGTACTGATGGAGATGGAAACTAGGAGCTATGAACTGGAATGTGGACAAGAAAGGGACATAAGGAATAGTCATGAACCATGTACTGTATGTATTTTTTTTTTTTTTTAATGCCATTTCTAATGAAGATACACAAATATTAAGAAATCCTTTTCTGGTCATAGATGTTGCTGTCTAATGCCACTGAAGAGAAAAATGAGGCTACTGTTTATGCTAAGATGCAAATAAGTGCAAATAAGACTGAAAAACTAATCTAACAAACAGGAAACAATGTATGTATGCCAGAAAAAAGTCAAACACAAAAAATATCCCTCTAAACCAAAATCAAATATGGAGAGATTGCTACGATATATGAATGTATGCACTGGCATCACATGAAATATATTAAAGTTTATAGAAAGCTTTTTTGTACACATAGCTGCTTGAGTCAGAGTACAGCAGAGGAAAGATGGACAACCACCCCGAAAGGTACTCTGTGTTCTAGTTTACACACACACTCACATAAACATACACAAACTTATGTATTATGCAATGTCACTCTGCAGAAGAGGATGCATACGGTACATAAACACACACACACACACACACACAAACACACACACACACACACACACACACACACACATTTAAGTACAAAAAACATGTGACATACTCCTCCAGCTTTCTCCACAGAGATCTGCTCATTTCCTGCAAAGCCAGCTCATGAAAGAAATATACACAACCTACATTCCGTTTAATGTAATGTAAGTCTATAATGACATAACAAGTGTTCTTTGATAAGCGGCTCATTATAGTCCCCTGTACGAATACCCTATATGATCCAAATTCCTGAAGCAGGAGCAGTTTCACATGGTGACAAATGTAAAATAAAACATTTAAAATTGATGCTTTACGTGGGTGTTTGTTTTGCTGAAATACACTGGAGCAAAACAGTTTGAGTCTAAGTTGCAGTGCCTCAGCAGGGAGAGGAAAGGGGAGGAATGGCTCAGAGAAACTAACCAAATAAATCATTTTAATTAAGACTGGTTTTTGCCACCCTATTCACAATTTCTCCACCAGGCTGCTTAGCATAAGTCTCTTGTGAGACGATCATCTCACTTCTGTCTCAACTTCTTATGTCGGTAAAACACTTTGGAGATTATTACCAATATTTGGACTTTTTTTTATGCTGCTTAATTGTGGCCACAAGGTGCATCTCTCCAGTAGAGCTCCTGTTCTGTTTCACACTTGGAAATGGACGTTGGTCTCCTCACACAGCCTCCAAGGGCCAACGGGAAGGAGCAGAGTTCCTAAAACTCATACTGAAATCTGACAGTTTGGCTTCTTACTCTTATCATTTAAGAAAACAGAGCATAAAACTAGGAGAGTCTTTGAATAGCTGTTGATGAGCTGGACTGAGAAAAAAAAACAAAGAGCTGTAAACAATATTCCAATTCTTAAAAGAAGAATGAAAATAAATAAACTTGCAGTCAGTGTTGTGTCTGTGATTAATGATTACTAAAAATGTGTTATCTGCAGTCTAATCCCAGATTTGGTACTGCAACCTTATTTTTAGATCATTTAACCTGGAAAATAAAGGCAAGATGAAGATGAAAATTCAAATTATAGCATTGCATGCCATCTTTTTCCTCCTAAGCAATTTGAAAACGTAAGAAGAAAACGTCTTTGTGACGGACTCGCAACTTCTGTTATGCCATAAAATTAAAGTTTATGAAACTGACTATGAAACTGAATCCATGCACCAACCCATGCACCAAAGCTCAAACTTCTAACACAAGCTGCAGTCGTTCTCTTTTAGATTTTGAGGAGATGGAGACGGATCCTACCACTTTGCTGCTGGGCGCGGTGTATCCCATCCATTGCTCCATTGGATTTCACTGTTGGGTTGTATGTGACAGGCTGCTTAAGTGGAGATGCAGCATGTGTGTGTGACTGAGAATAAGAGAGCGTCAGTGAGTTTGCTCCACCGTGTGTGTGTGTGTGTGTGTATATATATATATATATATATATGTGTGTGGGTCCTTATAGTAGCTGTTCACGTGGAATACCATGTATGGAGCTGGGTGTGTGTCAGGAATATTGTATGAGAACTGTGATAGGTGAGTGTGTAGCTAATCAAGTGTCTCCCTATAGGACATGTCCATAGTCACAGAAGCTATGAGTGACACTAAAGTGTTCATGTGTGTGTCCAAGTGTGCAGTGAGGTATGATTCCAGTTGTTCTCAACACTGTTCAGTGGTCTGTTCTCTACCCATGATGCATCTTACTGAAGACCGTCCCCTTTCTGGGCACCCTCTCAGCCCCTCCTCCCATGTTAGACTGTGTAATGTGTCAATCAAAGTCACTTGCTCTCAGGTCTAAAAGTATAAAAGGAAAAAACCAGTTACCACATCAAAGTGAGCACATAATGCTAATGCTAACTAGGAAAGGAAATTTAAATTTAAAGGCAACTGGAGTATGTACATTCCACTTTGCACAAAGTAATACAAGTTAACATTCATGAGCCAGTGTGACTGTGTTTTGGTCTCGAGGCAGCTCAAGAGGCAAAAACCAACAGGAGCTGGAAAAGGGGGACAGTGCCAGGAGTCATTTCAAATGAGAGAGAAAATCTGCATGTGTTCTTGTTCGGGGTGTCGGATGTTTTATGGAACACTTAAATTATTCAGCCCTGTTTTCCTTTCAACATCTTCTTCTCTGCTCCTCTGAGGAATTGCTGAGGCCAGCCACTCACACTACCTGATATGGTGCTGCCATCTCCAGTCCGGAGCTGGTAACGCAGCAGCCCTTCAAGTGATACGATATTCACCGAGCAGCTGTGCTCTCGTGCGTGCTACGCAGATTAAAGAGTATGGAGGCTTTAAGTTGAACCACAGATCTCGGTTGGAGGTATAGCCTATATTAGTTCTCCCTCCAGGGGGACACTGATCAGTGAAATCAGCTGCTGTAGTGGACTGAAAACCAGCAGACTCTGGAACTCCACAGGACAGTCAGAGGGCAGGCTGAAGCAGATCTTTAGGGAAGTTGTGGGACTTTACATCAGACATTTAAAAAAAAAACGCCCTGCTTTCATGATGTTGCTTTTCCTTCCTCTGTTTCTACTTTAAAAAGAAAAAGAAATAAATAGCATGATGTTACAGAACAGCAGTTTCACATGAAAAGGATGTCAGACATATGAGGTGATAGCGCGGCTCCTTTTGTGATTTTCCATTCTTCCAATAGCGCTCTATAAATAGCAGTCCATAGCATGTGGAGACACAGCTGGTGCTGTTTCCTCCATCTGCACTATAACATAACTACAGCACACAGTATGGGTTAAAGCACATGCATACACATACACGCTCACAGTCACTGAGGGTTATGTTTTGACCTTGCCAGCTGCACCTCACATACACTGTCGCATGATTGCGTTACATTTATATTGTGTTGCATCATCAACTTTGGATTATTCTCTCTGTAGACGTCCCCAGTCTCACTCAGAGGGAAAGGACAGCACGATGTCTCACTCGGACAACATGAAAGAGCAGATCATCCATATTCCTCTTTAGTAACTCCATGTAGGCTACAGTCCTAACAGAGAGCTTAACTTAATCTTTCCAGCTCTTTTGTTCATCTCTCTCATCCCAACATGAGTTTCTATGTTAAAGTTTAAAAGCAAACAAAATAACTTTTCAGTGCACAACAGATGGTGCACTAAGAGAGAAAATAAGAAATAAAACTACATTTGATATAGAAGTTATCAAAGGAAGATAATTCAGAGTCATTCAGTGTTGTAATCGAATTGTTTAGAAGGGCAGATTGTATGTAGGTAGAATTTTAAACTGTGTTTTTTTCTGCTGGGTTCAAAACAAAGATTAAACATACATGCACGGGAGAGTCAAATCTGGTGGACATCAGCAGTGGGAACATTCTGTCAATATTTTGTCTTTATACTGTGACATGCCTGCATACCATGAGTTTTTTTGGATTAAAATGAAAGCTCTGGCTGTAAACCGTGGCATAAAAGTAGGAGCAATGAAACAACAACAGCAATCAATGCACACTACTACACAATGTGAACAAACCAATAATAACCGAAAGGTCCGAGGTGCTCAAAAATCCAAAACACTGATTTTATCCTGCAACAACATCAAGAAATATGGCATCAACACCAAATGACTCAGATTTATGATGGGCTGTTTCAGTGTCTCTGTGTTAGGGATCTCTGTGTTATCATCTTTGTCAGATGGCTGTAAGTTTTTATGTTTATGGCACATTTCTAGTTATAATTGTTTCCCCTGCCGTTCATCATGGTCATGTGAAACGCATAAAAGATACGGGCTGTAATAACAAACTGATTAATCCACATGGAACAGACGGATGAGACGTCAAACCGGCAATCAATCTGAGAAATCACTGCTGAATACACATTCATGCACACACACACACAAAGGGTAAAGTAAGTAACTCCAGAAGAAAAGAGAGATGAAATGTACAAGTGTAGAGTGAACATGGGAGTCGTTCACCTCTAACACCAGATCTGACAAAATAAGAGCCTGCTTATACAGACTAAAGACATTTCTTTTTTCTCTGCTCATCAAACGAACACTGTTCTCAGCACACTCTGAAACAAAGTGGCGTAATGCTCTTTGATGGAACATCCCAATTAACCTGCTTCTCTGGAAGACGTCTTCCTGTGCTTAAAAAAAAAGGCTCATGACTCAGTTAAACTTTCTGCACAAGTAGACAAGAAAACCCTCCTCATAAAACCACCTTGTCTGCGGAACCATTTCCCTCAGTAGATCTTTCCTTTGACAACGATGACATCCAAAAAGAGGTTTTATACTTTGAGGTGTCTGCTTTACTTGACTAATCCTTGACTAAATGTGTGACGTCTTTTTTTTCTTTGCGAAACAGAAAAAGCACCTTGATAAAACAATTAAGTCAAAAGCAGACTTTCCCTCTCTCCAGAAGTCCCATATGGTCGCCTCTTCTGTGTCACCTCAACTGAATTACTTTGACAAATGCTTTTATTTTAGCAGATGTGGTGTTAAAAACACAGGTGGTGGATCCAGACAAAAACCATTTTTCAACGTGAAATTCCAGCCACTGAGACAACTCATCTCTAAAAATGTGTGGAATCATATTTCATGTTTATGATTTCTGTCAATTAAATATATCCAGTGCTCCTCTACATTCTGTTTCATTCAACCCAAATGCAGCCAGCTATAGGAAGTGGCTCTGCACACACTGTTCCTGTAACTAAGAGTTGACTATATAAGACAGAAGTTCAGACAGAACATTTACAGAGAAAGGAAGGAGCTTTTAGGGGGAGAGAGGTGATGAGTTTGCAGTGACTCTGCTGTTCTGACAGTGGAGGGAAGTGGGAGTTAGAGAACACAAGCCTGTGAGAGTGTGAGCAGATGAAACTGCTTCACAACATGTCTCATATGTCCTTTCTCTATTATCCCCTAAATCAATTACTGGTAATTAAAACTCTGCCACGCCACCCTCCATCATCATCTCATCACAACTCAGTCAATTTCTTTCTCATTCACTTGAGCTGATGCTACAAGCTTCATCTGCCCAGGAAGACTTGTCAAATTACAGAAAATGAAAGTAGCTTGCAGGAGCAAATTAAACTATGTTGACTTAGCTGCACATCTGTCCGAGAGCAAATACACACATGTATATTCTTTGCATCCAGAAGTGTATACATGAGCACAAAACACATTTCAAGTACCGAATTCCCCAAGTTCAGTTTGGCTGAAGCTGCAGCAGAGGACACAAAAAAGTCTGACCCAAAAATGTATCAGCAGCTCAGATCAGGCCAGACAGGCCGAAACCCTCACCAGAGACACAAGCACAGCCCCTCTCCCTGTGTTGCACACCATACACTCCACACACACAAACTGTGTCCTACCTGTGTGACCTTCTCTGTGACATTGTGCGTCCGGTCGATGAGTTTGCAGGGAGCTATGATGTCCATCTCCCCGGTAGGCAGGGCGATCAGTGGATCAGGTTTGAAATCCACAAAGTTGAGGGTGATCTGGGGGATTTTGGAGATGGTTCGGTACCGCATGAGGTCCGAGTCTGACGTGGAGTTTAGTATGTTGGATTTACTGTTTACTGCACCTGCAAACACACACACACAAGGTAACCAGTAAGGTAAAAATCAAAGCAGACGATAGAAAGGGTCCTCTGTTTTTCTGCCTCCTCTTTCTCACCAGTGCTGCTGCTGCCTTGCCGGACACTCGCTCTCCGGTTCTTTCTGTCCCAGTCGGGCCTCATGGCCTCGATCTCGTCTACAGAGGACGCACGACGCATGCTGTGGAAGCTTTCTCGCGAGCGGCTGTGTGACAATGAGCAGTTAGAGCCCGAGCCGTCCGGGTTGAGGCTGAGGCGGTGGTGGGGCGCTACGCAGGGTGATGACTGGGTGAGCTGACCCACCAGGTGGGCTCCGTGCGGAGGTGGCGGAGGTGGAGGCGGGGGTACAGGAGGCCCAGAGCCCAGCAAGGTGTGATGGTCCTCCTGGCGGTCTTCTGGCCAACTCTGTAGAACTGACCTAGGAAACAGAAAACGTATTGAGTATTAACAGGATGTTTCTGCCCAAACTAAGAAACCCTTGAGCAAACCACAATGTTGCTATTTTTAGCCAACAGTGACCTTTGACCTCACAGGAGAGGGAAAAGGGACTCAAGGATTTCTCAGCAGTGGGATTCAGTGTGATGTATTCTTATTTCAGAACTGTTTTTAGCATAATTCGCCTGACAAAAATACAGATGTTGAAGCTGAAAGTTAATGAGCCTGATTCAAAAGTGTTCCACATCAACAGTAAGTGTAATAACCCATCTCCACATGTCCTGCTTCCTACCTGCTTCCACTGATTTGCTCTTGGTGGTCTGGTGATAAAGGGGGAAGGGGCAGGAACTCCCCCAGGCCTAAGGACTCGTGACTGTGGTGGTCTGGGTGCAGTGGCAGGGGTGTAGCAGTGGGGATGTGACCGGCCTCTGTGTCGTCCAGAGATGCCTTACTGTTGGAAAGGGAGCGCAGCAGGGGAAGACGTAGCTTGAAGCCTCGTGGACGACCTGGTGGAGAGAAGTAGGAGTGAAGGTGGAAGAAAAGACTCACTGCCTGCTGAGTGACAGGTGGAGTTCTAATATTAAAGTGTGAATGGCATGAAGAGGGAAAGAAAAGTGCAAAAGAGAGAAAGATAGGAAATGGAGGGATATTCTAGGAAGTGGAAGTCAAGCTAGGGGAGAGGGAGATTTGAACTGGATCATGCTGAGTCTAATAAACCTTTCAAATACAGCTTCAAAAACAATCTACTGGAATCTGGGACAGTGACATTGATTAGATTTTGGTTTTAGCCACAAAGTTAAGAACAAGGGACTTGGCTGTGAGAGATACTTCCAAATCACTGTCCTACTTCAGACACTGTTCCCTTGGGTTATCCCTCTGGAACATTAAGTTCCATTAAACCTGATCTGACACAAAATATCCAGGAAATTACTCAGCAAATATCAGAAGCACCTGGCCTTTCTGCAAAATAAAACAAAACAAATGATCCCAGTGAATTTAAGTGACGTTTGTCGCCTCTCATTGACTTACTGTCGTTTTCAGTTAATAAAAGAGAAATGGTAATGGTAATGGAAACAGATGGAGAAGTCAATTTTTTCAAAATGGTGTGTCGACCATCAGGGGGATATTTAAATCATTTTTTTTAACAATCTGTGCACATAGTGTACTGAACCACTTTGTCATTAATCGTTACTGCTATTCATACTCTTATTAATAATTTTCTGGGCTGTTCATAAAAAATAATAAAGTAACTGAAAACACACGACTTAAATTATAAACAGTGCAGTAGTGTGAGCAGGGCAACAGGACTGAAGGAAAACCTCAGGTCTCCAATAGAAAATGTCTGCAAGTGTCTCTCCTGTCTTTACAAAGTTGCTGAGACTTTACTTGATGAAAAAACACCATCAGAAAACCCCAAATATAGAAACAAGGTTGGGTCATTAGCTACCAGTGACAAGCCAGGTGGGCAGGCGGTGGTTAAGCTCCTGTTTGTGGTCTTGAAGTGTCTCCTCTGACATGACCTCAAAGTTGAGGATGAACATGATCACCACACCATCCTCGTTCTTCACCGGCACCACATCCACCATACACAGGAGGCAATGACCTGCGCGGGCAGAGAGACAGATAAAGCTCAGTCAGAGTGATTGTATTTGATGAGGGGGGTTTTATCTTTGGCCCCTACAGAGCTAAAGCGTATATGGTTTTAGAGTTGGGATTAAAACATCCAACCCTGGTCAGGTTATTGGAGGTAACAGCATAAGCATGGACAGCAGGAGAATGTACTCGTTACGTACGACACACACAAATACAATCTTCATTTTAACAATTATGTGAAATTCTACGTGCAGAAACAGTGCACTATGAGTGGTCACACTGTGACTGTAAACACATGTATATGCACTGATTACACAGGTGCACTTTCACGCACACACTTTTTCATTCTCCTTATTAAACGTGCATCTGCGCTTAATCAGCTCTCACACACTCTTCCATATGAGGCCGGGCATGTTTCGCTAATCTGCCACGAGAGCTAAAACAGCTAAGTAAGCGTGAAATTAGACTACACATGACAGTAAGTGGCTGTGAGTTTTCTGCCAGGTCTGCAGGCCTGAATCCATCGTACACACCAGCTAGACTGGAAGACAGAATAAGAAGCTATTCTGGTTTTGACACTAGGGATGTATTCATTCAAAACATCAAAATACATCCATACACACACACACAAAATCCTACAGGAATGGTTGAGACAAAATCAGCACAGAAACACAACCTGAAAAAAGTGGTAAAAGATGTTGGGAAAAGAGTATTTGCTACATTTTTTACATTCAACACTAATCATTGGGAAACATACCAAAAGTGTCATGGCAAATCTATGACCTAAGTTTTACATCCCCACTCTCCTGCATTATCTAGCAGGAGATATAACGGATACTGAAACCTCCAGCAAATGAATGCAAGTCCCCCTTTTCAGGCAAGCCTGTCACCTGCATACGGAGAATAAGTCAGCAACTAACAGCAGCAAAATATCCAGCAATTTCCAAACGTAGGTTTCCAAAAAAAATACACTCTTCTTATTAATTAATCAACTGCAGGTAAAAGTAAGATAAAGCTGCAACACATCAGTTACAACACACACGTCATCATGCGGATCCAGGTCAAATGGATGGTAAACGATATGCAATTACATGACAGTGAATGTGCTCTCAAATACAAGAAATGTATTCTAAATTATCTCTGAAGTGCCTGGCTGCCATTTTGTCATGTTACACATCATTCCAATCCAATTTAATGCTGTTTAGTTCGTCACATTAATCCTTGACTTAATATTTCTTCTAACCATGGATGCGTTGGCCGCTGCTGAAAGTGGCCTCCTGACATCAAATTTCTCCCAATGTATTTCCCACTGTACCTGGTTTTAGTCCGTCCCCGTCTCTTACCTGGACAGTGATGGCCAGTGACCAGCTCAACAACTGGCAGCCACAGAAGTTTGGGCAGCGTGGAGCACTTACAGCCAACGCGGTATGCCGTACAACGCGACGTAAAGTATGTCTACTGCATGCCTGCCTTACTCACTCACCCACCCACCCGCCTGTCATTCATCTCACACCACCACTGGATAGTGGGCTGAAATCCGATTGGACAACAACATAATCCCAACACAGGAAGGGGGGAAAAAAAATGAAACACAGGGAAAACTAAAGGATTACACCATCTGGCCATATCTAGCAGCATGTGTGTGTATGTGTGTCTGTTTGCGTGTTTGTTTATGTGCACATGTGTAGGTAGAGGCCCAGTCTAATGTTCATTCATAATCTATTGGGTCATGTCCATTCATGCCTGTTTTCATTAACAGCCGTGACACTGCATTTGCAGACTTTTTAATCGCCGAAGGTGTTGCTGCATCACGTCTAAAGCTGCTTTACAAAGCTCCGCAACACGCTGCCCAGGCAGGGGGCAATCTGCAGACAACTTTTTTAGCTTGTATGACAAGATTTAGTCACAGAGAAGTGAGAATGATAGAGCTTAAAATTACTTCAAAGACTATGGAGAAAAAAAAATGCTAGTCTTATCTACTTCTTCCATATAACTGGACAGTTTAAGGAAAAACTTGAAATAATAAAATACCTCTTGTAATATCAATTGAATTGGATTACTGGAATCCATCACTGATTTTAATTACTGTCACATGAACAGTTACCAGAAACAGGTTTTTTTCATTTTTGATCCCATGTTGATCTGTGGGTCATATTCTCTGAACTGGTGTATGAATTCACAGCAGTCTTTGTGTTTCTGCTGAAACCCAAAGCACAGTCATGCATGTTTGTGGATGACAGATGTGATTTGTGCAAATACAAACGTGTGCATGCGCATACACACCCTACGATGTAGGATTAAATAAGGATCAAACTCGAGTTCATTGTTCTCAATACAAATACATTACAAGTATTTATCCTCAGTTCTTTTTCTGAATCTGGAACGTTCACTCTGTAATGGTTCCCTTCTGTATTTCATGTGTATATATGCAAGTGAACAATTAAGTACATATATGATGTTCAAAAATCATACATGCATGAATGCATAGATCAGTGCATGAGACCATTAAACACTGTGCTCTACTATCTTCACGGGCACATGAACACACATCACTGTACACGTTTTGTGTGTGTGAGTGTGTGTGTCCTGAATTTGGCAGAGTGGTGAAGATCAAGAATTGAGCCCACATAATGTACGGACATCAGACCTGTTTGCTGTTGGCCATCATACCAACTCCGTTGTAGATGATTTCCTCGGAGAGCGTCTGAAATGAATTGAGCTCAAAGGTTAACAGGGCAAACGCCATTTCATCTAAATGCTCCGCCTGGATGTATTCCAATTCAGCGTGTACCATCTGATAATCTGATTCAGCGTTGCTGACTTACAAAGCTCCAGGAGATTATCACGATGCTCTAAAACACATCCAAAAAAAAGCACAGAGAGCAAACTGCTCATGGCGGACCAGGGATGGTTCAGCCACGACACGACAGTGTGCTCTACTACACGGTCAAACAGAGTACCAAACTTCAATTTCAATATGTGACAAAATATGCACCAATAAATAACGGTCTGGTGTGGATGCAATGAGGGAAATGAGAAACTAAGACCTTGTATCAGTTGTCAGGCTGGATCATACATCAAACATCTGCATCAAATGTAAAAATTTGACAAAAATATTGTGCTGTCACTAGAAAATATCTCTGTCCCTCAGACTTTATGGTTGAGTTCTTACGTTAACACATAATTCATTCACCAATTCATCTAAAGATTTTGCTTTATAACAAATTACAAAATGAGTTGTCACTTCTGAAAATGAATTACAACAGAACATTTTATTCTCTAATGTAAGCGCACAATCAAGAAGGATTTCAATGTTTTAGATGTTTTAGGTACCAAAAACATGGTTTTAGTACTATCTTTGGTTTTCCAGAAAAAGATTAGGAACTTCAATCTCAACAGCTATGGCATAATAACATTTGTTCCCACAATTTTCACAGGCACGTGTGGATTAAAAAAAAAAAAAAAAAAGACGGAATTATATAACAGCTACCCCTTAGACAGTATGGGCCACTCTGGGTCAATTAAAATAAACAGTGGATGAAGGAAAGAGGTAAATGACAGAAAGGAGAAAGAAAAAAATGAAATCCTGAGTAAAGGTGTCCAGTACTCGGGTTGGAATGGATCAGCAGCTGGTTCAGATGGAGTAATCTACATTCAGAGTGGAGGAAAATGACTGAAAACCACAGCAGACTGTATACGAGGATACAGAGGCACGAGGTGGGAAGGATTAGCTGTTCAAGAACATCTTTCTTCCAGCTTAGGAGGAGATGAGAGAGGATTGGAGAGCAGTAAACAGAGATTTCGCTGCCCCCAAGTAACCTGATGTCAGACCACACTTTACTCAGACAATGAACACTTCCTGCAATGCTAGAACTCTGAAAGAGTTCAAGGAGGTTTTAGCATCTATCTTATCTTTTTAACCCTTTCAACCTGAGAAAGGAGAGTAAATTTCTATCACCATGTTCCAAAAACGTGTGCATATACGGTGTAACACACACCTTGCGAAATGATTTATAATAGCTTATAGATATTTATAACAGCAACAACACCCACACATGAGATTTTTGGAGGTCAAAAGTATCATGGTGCATCATCACATCTTGACTTCACACGTATTACTGCTGAATGGCAACAGAAACAAAAGTGAGATAAATAAATGTGAGATAAACTGAGCCTAAAAATCTAAATACTGTCTCAATGGTATCCAGAGAACAGGGACTTACCTGTAAAGCCATGCATCCACTCCTCCTAGTGGACAACAGCAGTCTCTACACACTTATGGACAGGTCACGGCACGGCATTTATTGTCAGTGGTGCAACAACACCGAGAAAAATTGTTCATGTTCACCGTAGTGAGTGAACTATATATGATTAAAGGTTTATTTTCTGTGAATATATATTTATTTAGAATCCTACAAATCTCACTGTTGTGTAAGAAGCTTTACGAAGAAAAAAAAAGTTGTCTGCCAGAGAATATCACAGCAGCCACAAATTACTTTTTTCAAACAACTTATTCAAAAGCCGTTTATTTATTTATTTTTTGTGATAATCAGAAACGCTTTTGTTGCCTCACAGCTCAAAAAGGGAGAATGGCATCTTTAGAGAGCGCAGTATTTCTCTTCTGTTGTCAAAGAGAGTGTCTGTTATGTAACCCACAGCTGTTCCTACTTGTGAAACTATGTGGATGGATTTATTAATTCATCCTCAAAGTGTACTGGTACAGCACATGTCTTTCTCCCCATCAGGACGGGGATATCAAATCTGAAAGCTCACGGTTAGTGTCCATCCCAGACAAAGACAAAGGACAGAGAACATGTGTGTGTAAAAGCTGGAGAGATGTAGGAGGATAAGGATGTGAGCTGTCTTTCTTCCCAGCTGCTCTGTTCTGTATCACACACACACAGACCCACATTCAGTGACAAAGTGACAGAGGGGAATGGAAGAGGCGGAGAGTCCCACTCACAGATCTTCATTTCCACAAATCCAACGAGACGGCTTTAAATATTCTACAGTACAGCGCGGCTGGCTGAAGGCCAGTTTTTTGTGGAGATTGTTATGTTCCTGGCCACAATTAGAGGCAAAGAGGCCCTGCTTAAATCCAAAACACTCAGGCCACGCTGACAACCACACTTGCATAATTGCCTGAAAGTGTCATTCATCAAAAGCAAAACATAAAGTAAATAGTTGAATTCATTATTAATGTCACTGAACGAGCATCACAAGATCCTAACTACTTCATACCTAGTGTGACGTCCTCGTAAACACTAAATCGTAAAAAAAAAAGTGTTGTATTTTCATGAATCAGTGGTCTAATGCCCTTTAAAGTAATCCTCTCTCTAGTGACCATTACTTTCACACCACTTCCTCCTACAGTGTATGGTAGGATAATTTGAATCCGCTATACAAGGTATTATAATTCTCACAAGACCTTCAAACTACACTTCAAAATGGCAAACACACTGCGAATCACAGCAGCACAGAGACAATGACACGCAAGATACAACACCAACTGCAGCATCAACAGTTCAGGTCTGGCAGGGACTTTGTTGCAAGTCATTCCCCTCTTTCTATATCCATATTTCCCATCTGCGCATCAAATATCAACTAAACTTTTTATTTCTTTCAATTGCAAACACAGTATGTATTAGACCATACAATAAGTACTGAAAGATTTCAGACATAACTTGCATCAAATCAAAAGATTTCCTCAAGAGGAAAAGCGTTTTACAGTCAATTAAGTAAGCTTGGTAAGAAAAAGGCACTTGCGCTTATGTGTTGCTGATGTAAGGAGATTCCTTGTGCAGAGAAATGGATAAAAGAAACCGGCTTTGGAAGGCAATGAAAACCCAACATCAAAGCCCTGAATTCCTGCCAGCTCTAAGGATGCTATTTGTAGCTAACTCTGACCTCCCTTGGAAATGAGCAACTGAAAAGAGAATCCCCCCCCCCCCCCCCGAGGGTGCAGAGTCATTTGTCTGGTTTCATCAGCCACATCGAGAAAGCTTGACCAACTTTGCTTTGCGTTATTCTCACAGGGGATCCCCTTCTTTCATCATAAGTGCTACGTAAGTTGTGCATGCTTTAGAAATGCACCTGTGTATTACCTGTGCACAGTTTCCTGTGTATTAATCGCCATGCAGCAGCAAGCAGTGAATCATTTAAGTAGAAGTAAATAAATTATATTCACAGGATTTTAACTTAGTTTAAATCACATTATTTGCTCTGCGTAATTATTGTATTATATTATAAACGAAATATATGTAGTAAGTATCATGTTAGCAGTGGAAGGGTATGGGCTCATATTAGGGTCAAAAAGGTTCTAAGCTTTTAAAGTGATGTTCACAAATATTTCCAAAGTTAGCTGTAAAAGATGTGATGTGAATAAAATCTATGAACAAACGACAGTGAGATTCCAAGTATGAAACCTGGATCTGATTGGACAATGACAACCGAAAGCAGAGTCCAATCAGAGGGCAGGTGGTTCCATTACTCTCACCTCTAACACATGTCCTGAAAGGTGTAGAAGATTTTCAAGATGGAAGTCGGTGTGTGGGCTCTTCTGCAACCCAGGTGGGTTTCATTATATTTGCTGATGGTGCAAAAAATAAAGTAGTGTATGTATGAAAGCAATTCACATACTAATCTGAGGCCACAGAGGGGCCTGAGGGGTTTTAATGAGCTTGTCATATCAAAGTATTTAACCTGCAGGCTGCAATCTTTCTGAATATCTGTGTTCCAAGAACGACACTGAACCACTAGGTGGCAGGGCACAACAACTTTTCCCTTGTTATTCCTCTGAGGTAATATGCATAGTGGCAAATGAGACTGCACACACACACACTGGAGTGCTGTGAGAAACAGAGACATGGAAATAATCTGGCGATACATACACCACAGCACCAAGGTGTGCACCACCATACAGGTGTGCTGTTCTGAGAGGGCTGGGCAGGGAGCTGGAAGACAGAATGAAAAAGTAATACTGGTGTGTGTGTGTGCTTGTCTCTGTGTGTGAATGTCATACACACTGGTAATATGGGTGGTGCAACCCCCACACCCCCCTCCGTCCCTCTGATCTTGGCCACCAGCTGTCCTCTGATAAGTGATGTAACATTACTCCATCTTTCAACACTGATAACACACACACACACACACACACACACACACACACACACAATAGCACACCAATGCCATGTGGTTGACCCTTAGACTTTTTTCTAAATTGTTTTTGGATGGGAAGCAGTGGAAGGACAAACTACACCAGACAACAATTCATCAGCCTCCCTCACCTGTAATAGAGACAAATAGCCAACTGGTGAACTGTGTGTTTACATGGCAGCGTGGTAGCTGGATTATCCAGGTGTGTATCTGTTTGTGTATGTGTTCATGCTTTGAACATGTACATGTGTAACAAATGTGTATGCATCTATGTGTGTATATATGTAAATATTTCGGTTCTGTATGACAGGAGGGCTGACTCGGCCCGCCCCCTGTTGGCAGGAAAAATGGCGATGCAGTCGAGCTGCGTATGTGATTGATGCAGCCGAGCTGATGGGAGCGGGGTGGCTGGGAAGTTGACAAAGCTCCTGACTGCATGGGGGGATCCATTAAACCAGCTGTCCGTCCCAGAGGGCACCTGCTCTGGATAAAGGATTAGGTGTGCTGAACTCGGGTTTGTTCCGTGATGTCTATCCAGGCCTGGAAACCTTTAGGTGGATGACTGGATTGGCAAAAACCCACGCTGAATTTCTGGGGTTGTTTTACCCATTAAGCGGCTGGATACTCTCAGGAATCAGTAATCCACTACAGTAAGTCTTAGGTGAGGCGAGGATGACTCTATATTTTATATCTATTTCAATCAACTTTTCAGTCATTTAGCCTTTTTTTTTTTCCTGCCAGATAGGCTAGTGTGTATGCAAACGAGAGAGTGAGTGAGTGAGCAGGGACAGGACACCGGTTTTTGAATATGTCAACTGCAATCTGATAAGTCGAGGTGCTGTTAAAAGAAATAAGTCACTTTTGGAATGAGCAGCTGTAACATTACCACTGACTGTCGAATGGGTATTTGTCTCTAGGAAACACTGAGTGATGCATAGCAATATCATAGAACTCAATCGGTTTTCTATTCATTTTATGGCAAAACGAATAAAGACAATGACAAGAAAATGACAGGATCAATCTAATGTAAAACCCTCTCCCTCTGGAACCCTCCCCTCTTCCTTCCATATTCGCTTCCTACCACTCACTATTAGTGAAAAGTTAATCAGAAAAGATAAAAAGCCTTCTCCTTCCCAGCCTTCATTAAGAATTCCCCTCTCACCCTCTTCTATTGACGGGACAGAGAAATAAGAGAATGAGGTAACGGGGGAACAGAAAGATCAGCTGACTGATCACAGATTGAGGTCTTACATTAACACTCGCACTCACGGATTAATAAAAGGAGAAGATGAAGTGTGATCAGGTGGTCAGAAGTTCACAGCAGCACCCAGAAGGCACAGATATGTCTTGTGAGGACATGAGTTACAGAATTACAATGGGAACGCTTCTAAGTTAGACCAAGACGGTACACGTTCAGGTATAATCTTGATCAGAGCAATGTTGATTAAGTTGACACAAAGGCTGATCTGTCATGTTGCATCACAGTACGGTGTCTACGACCATTCTCTATCTACATTTATCCTAAAAACTGAGTATATTATTAATTAAATACATCTTCAGAGCCATGGACAGATTACTGAACAGGCCAAAGGCACAGGCCCAGAGAGCCAAGGGGAGGGGGGGGGGGGGGTGTCGGACGGGGCCCAGGAGCCTCTGTTTCTGGTGACACAAAACAACAACAGAGAGACATGTGTCCACAGACCACACAAAGAGAAAAAAAGAACCACAAAGTCCACATTATTTGCAATCATTGTATGTCTCCTTCAGTCTGGGTGTCTAGCTCCTATGTAGGAGGAGGAGGGGACGTCTTTTATGTTTGTTTGGCTGTTTAATAATCCGTCAGTGTTTCTTTTGTGGACATACAACATTCAACATGCAATTATTTCAGAGCTAGACCAATATATAATCCTTTCTGTTAGCTGATATTATCTTATCACAGATATATCGGTATCCATGTATTTGTCAGCCAATAAATTGGTCGGTACTGAAATACTGAAATATCAAATTTTGGTATTGACCACTAAAATCCGGTAACAGCTGGGCTAATGTTGGAGGGAGATGTGTTTAATAAAAAACTAATATCAATATGAGTATCAGCTTCAGAAATTCATTCTTGTTTGGGCTATAAGATACATCAAGGTGCGACTCTAGACACTGACCAACGCACTCATGCACAAAAGTGTGTAAGTGTGATCCCACAGGATGGTGTCTGAGTGCCTTCAGGCTCCTTTACTGTATGAGACAGAATGACAAGCCACCTGTGAGGGATCAATGGCCAAGCTGTCTCAGTGTCTCTGCAAGTGACACTGTGCGAGATTGTGGTGTCAAACACACACAGCACAGTCAGCTGGATGTCTCGTTCACCACGCTCTGCTCACGTCACATGCAGTGCTATTAACAAATTACATGTCAGCACTGGAGCGCAGACACACGCAAACCTGGTCAAATGGAGACCAGCATGCCTGTGAAATGAAAAAAGCACACGTCGCAACCTGATACCCACACATGTAGAGGTATGGATCACACAACCACAAACATCTACACATGCGTGCACAGGTCGACACACAGCTACACACAGATTACATGTCAGGAGGGGTTTAAAGCACCTGCACTGCATACTATAAAGACAAAAAAGGTCAGGAGACAATGATATGCTGAGGTAAAGGTAAGGCTCACATGAGTCAACGCGCTCTTCAATTACGTTTCCTTCCTGCTTCCTGCCATCTTCAAGTAGGAACATGGTGAAGCTTGAACATCCAGGATATGCCCAACACACCAAAATAAATCATTTATAAACAACTAGAAGCATCCTCTGGACAGGATTTAGCCTGACATGTTGTCGGTGGGTTAATTAAAGCTCCATCTACCTCTATCCGGTTGGCGAATGTGGCTTTGCTCAGGAAGGGCTCATCAGCAGAGAGATGCTTAATGTTACAATTAAACAGACTCTGGAAGTGAAAACGACCTATTTCACAAGGGATGCCATTTTCTTTTTCCGCTTTGACGTGTTTCACTGCGTTAGCAGCAGGGAGCGTGCATGGATGTGTGCAGCACGTCTGCACATACAATGAGCGGCACAACATCTTTGCAGCGTAAATTATTTAACACACTGACCTGAAAGTAAAGATTTTAGACCCAAAATGTAGCTCGAGTCTGTTTCAAGTTGAGAAGCGGTTAGTAATAAAAAAAAAACACCCCACATTCACTTAAAGCTCCTACGTCTAGGATTAAAAAATTTATCAAGAAACCCACTGTGGTCGATTGCAATGCACACCAACTTAACAGTCAGTGTTGAACAGAAAAAAACCATAGAAACAACAAAATTCACATTATTATTTGCATTCCTTCACATTCTACACTCCCCATATGTAGAAAGGAAATCTACACACTAATTAACACCAAATATTTCAAGAACAGCAAGAATTTTTAAGTAAAATAAAGATGTAGATTGTGCAGTACTGTTAATGAGTGTATTTATAATGTGAATGGTAGAAATCTGACAACCCCTTTCTGCTCAACTAAATGCCCTGTCGCTGACACACTTGACTTTTTAACGACTTACGGAGAAGAAAGTAGTGCCATAATGAATTAAAATATTTAAATATGCTTGATATAACAGATGTCAGTGCTTAATGGCTTTAGACTGGCCAAGCTGGCACAGAAATGCAAAGATGTACAATCAAGGACAGACCTAAAACCTTCAGTCATCAACATTACACATCACACACACATTATCACACCCAAGAATCAATTTACCCCTGTGAGGCCTGAACTATACAGAACAGTACAAAACATAATTCAGTGTGAAATCTAGAAAAATATAATGTACACAGCACTGTACTGCATGTGAGCGTGCAGTACAGTGCTGTGTACATTATACTTTTCTAGATAATGTGAACGTGATCCATTAATATGACCAAGTCAGTCAGTAAGCCAGGGCTGCCATGAAATTTGGCACAGACACTTGTGACCCCTGAAATTTGACCTGACCTTTGTATTTGTTAAAACTGTAAATATTAATAGATTATTTAATCAACATAAAATTCATTAGCAACAAAACGGATAGCCAATTAATCATTTACTTCATATTTTAAACTAACATCCAAAAAATAACTGAGCGTTCCAGTGAATGTTTCACATTTTTTCTTTGCATTTTGAGAGTAAACTAAATATGTTTGGGAGGTTTTGGAAGTTTAATAAAAGAAATTTTAAGACTTCACCTCAGATTTATTTGCATTTTTTTCCCAATTTTTAATTTTTTTTTAAACTGAAATATTTATTGATTAATAGAAAAAAATAACTGGTATGATGAAGTCCTTATACTCCAACAGCACCCTCATGACAAACTTGTCAATATATAGTACATTGATACATGAAACAACCACATAATGAACACTTCCATATTATGGTTAAATGAACATTTTGACCTCCGGGGCCATCTTGTTTTAAATAATGGGGCTTTTCAGAGTGAGACAGGTGGGGGAGAGATGAAGTGAAGGGGGGAAAAAAAAAGTGAGAAGACAAAAGTTTAATTTCCTGTCCAGGGCTGCAGTTATTTAACGTGCTGATGATTCCCATCCTCCTCTGTCCCTGTCTGCCGGACATTCCTGCTCTCCCACTGTTTACAGACAGACAGGAATGCGCACTTAAGTTGGACAGGTATCTACACTAAAAATTTCCTGGGGATGAACCTCGGAGAGTCAAATCGAGATAACGAGGACTTTCTGAGTGTTTCTACTCGAACAAAACATCTCACAGCTCACGGTTGCAGTTGTTATTCAACATCGACCATTCACAAGTCAGAGAGGAACAAGGTAGCAGAGCTCACAGGCCAAAAAAAAACACAAATCCAGAGCAGTCTGTGGAAGAGTGTGTGTGAGAGAGAACTCCGGCAGGGGCCCAGATGGTGGGAATAGTGCCATTTGGAGGTCAGTTGAGGTTATTTGAATAGAGGAGACAAGTTTATTTGAATGGAAAAATCTGTGGTTGCATGTTGTTTTCACCGTCCCTGACAAAGGCCAGTACTCACAACGGGCAGATGGAAGGCATGACCTGAGGGATTTGCATAAAATCAAGCGAATGATTAAACACATATGTTCTGTATTATATGGACTGTCTATGACTAAACTAAATGAACATAAGCCTAATAATTTTCTATTACTGGTGATTGCCCTCTCCGTTTTCTTTGCTGTTATTCCTTTGAACGCGTCTCTGCCTGCTGTGCTGCCCTCTCCATCTCTCTCCCACTCCCTCCCTCTCTCTTGAATGCGGTTATGTAATATCTCAAGACTTCTCAGTAGCATGGGCTGCTGGAGAGAGACAGGGACAGGGGAGGTGCAGACACCTTCAAAAGATATACTCTGATGTATGTTTCTACCTTTTTTTTTTTTTCAAAGCCCTTCAAGCTCTTCCTCAGCAGAGAAGGAGAAAGCTACCACCCCTCACCAACCACCTGCAGAAAGCTGTGCTAATTTCCAGAGAGAGGTTGAAGCTTGCATGAATGCAGCACACGTCCACTGCTGTTTGTTGGCGTGCTCATTTACCAGCCGGGGCTCTTCAAAACACAATCTGTAATTGTCTCCTCTGTATGGAGCTGAGCCACTTTGAAACATAGTTTGTAATTGTCGGGCTGATGCTCTGTGGTTTGGCTAAGCAGCAAGATAAGTGTTTTTGGCAAACGGGCAAGAAAGCTCGTTAACCGTAATGAGCCCGTCGCCTGCATTCCAGAGAGAGAGGAAGAGGAGTAAGGAGGGAAAATTGAGGGAAAAAAGGTATAAATTAGTGTAAGGAAGGAGAAATGCTGAAGTAAAACTGAAGGAGAGTGTGTGTTGAGGACGGACAGAATCAGCTGTAGTAATACGATGACACGGGGACTTTATAAAAAGCTGGTGACCACAGAAAAGCAAGACAGTGGCCATGATATCATCTTTTCTTTATTTAATTAAAAATGACGGTACGGTTCAACAAACACCGTCCACCACCTGCTCCCTAATTTAAAGGGACAGCTTCATAAACTGTGGGAACTTGTTTCCTTGGTAACAAAGGTTGAAAGACTGTCTCAAAGGCAGAGACAGTGAAACAGAAAAAAAATAAATAGGGAAAGGAGACGACTGTCAAGGTTTGAGGAGTACAGGATCGGTGGAACGTAGTGTTACAGCGCTGCTGACATGCAAGCGAAGTGTGTGTGTTTGTGTATGTGTAATACTTTATTGCTGACTGTCACCAGCTGTCGGTTTATAAGCTCCGTGATGGAAACCAGAGTGTAAAAGAGAGTCTGAGACTCATCTGTTGCAGCTGTTACCTTCTGCAGACACAGACCGAGTCAGTCCCAGTCAGACACAAACACACACAGTCATCACATCCACATTCGTCCTCTCAGTCTTTGTATCTTTCTCATCTCATTCTTTCTCTTCCTGTGGCGTCTCCTTCCATTTGTCTCCTCCCCTTCCCTCACCTCCTCCCGCTCCTCTCTCAAAGCTAGCAATGAGTGATGTGTGAATCGCCACATCTGTCCAGCTCTGCTCACATTCACACGTACATACTCGCACAAGCACGCGCACCAAACAATGACTAAAAAGACCTGCTGTGTCTCCCAGCCTGGGGAGCAGAGGAGGCCCTGGTTCCGGTGGCGAGGCCATGCATCAGAGGCAGGCCTGATGAAAGCCCAGCAGCAGGGACTTGTCTTAATTTACACAGTATAAACCAAAAAAAAAATAAGCCTGTATTTAATGTTTTTTTTTTTTTTTGGTCACTTTGGGGCAGCCTCATGCATGTGGGTGATAGTTTTCAGAGGGTTCAACACTGTGAACAACCTCTTTTTACATACACATGTCCATCTGGAGACGGGGCCATGAGGAGTTTTTTAAGAACTGAATAAAATAAATACATGTATATCCTCTAAAATAAAACAAATCCTACAGGATTCAGTGTAAAGACATTCAAAGGGAAGTCATATCTAAAGATTTCCCTTTTCTCTCTCACACAGAAATCTGCAAGCTTGCATCTGTGTATTAAGAAAACGTACCTTTACGTGGTTTGTGTGAAAGTGTGATGAACAAACTAATCCATAATTGGCCTCAATGACCCACAAACTACTTCCATGCTGTGTGGCTCATTAGTTTGATGAATATGATCGTTATTTTAATCAATAACTGACCAGCTAATGAGCCAGCCAACCAAGCATGGGAACACACAGATATGAACAAATTAAGTACAATGCAAGAATACAGCTGGAGCTCTGCCACACACAGCTGTATGAAAACTAATCACGTAGTGCTGGTGTCAAGGTGAAAAGTTTATTTTTTACTTTAAGATACTTCACCCAGCTTTAGCAATAACCTTGGGCTGTAAGTGATGCTATGACATGAGAAACCACAACACTGGAGAGTTAATCCAAATGAGACAGTATGAGACCATACTGTCTGTAACAAGGAGGAAACAGTGCAATCAGAACATCAGGCGATCTGAGTATAGCAACAATCTAAAAATACAAAATGCTTTTGCATGTATGGATTAGAATTATCTGCAGGAAATCCTGCGGTGCCTCTACATACATATCTAGATTTCTGACTAGCTTCCTCTTCAAATTCCCCAAATGGCTCAGGGTCTTAGATTACTGAGACAGTGTTGTGGTTAGAGTAATATCACCTCTCTATTCTCAGTGCCTATAAACCAGCCAGCAGCTGAGGCAGATCACAGTTAAGAACATATGAGATTTAACATGAGTTTCTCTGAGCTTAACCGGCAGCCAGAAAAAGCCACAGACCTCTTGTGTGTGTGCAGTAAGTGTGTGTCTGTGAGCTGTGAGGGGAACTCCTCTTCCTCTCTCTGATGAGGACGAGACGAGAGAGCTGAAGGAGTGCTTGTGAACCAGTTTGGGGGTGAGTGGATGGGTGACTGAGTGAGTGAGTGAGTGAGTGAGTGAGTACGTGTGTGCATGTGTGGCAGAGAGAGCGAAAAGAAGTGTCAGTGAATTTGCTATTGAATGTGTACTTGTGAGGGAGAGAGAGAGAAAAGAGAGAGAGAGGAGAGCCCACTGTTGAGTGTGTGAGAGAGTGAGTGAGTGATTGACTCAGTGAGTGAGAGAAAGATCGAGGCACAGGACAAGGCAGGAACGGCAAAAGAGTGTGTGTGTGTGTGTGTGTGTGTGTTCTGTAAAACATTCATCTTTGTAGGTCATTCATCAGTCTACAGACAGAACACTGGCCAACTACATGCTAGATAATGTGCTTTGCATAATGGCTACCAACAGTAAAGGATATCACTGTACACAGGCCTGACACACACACACACACACACACACACACACACACACACAGGAGGCAACCCAATACAGCAAGGCTTAAATATTTAAGAGGAGCTCATGCTGGGCTGTTTGGACAGGGGTACTCAGTACGTGTGTGTGTCTGTGTGTGTGTGTGTGTGTGTGTGTGTGTGTGTGTGTGTGTGCGGGTATGTTTTGGATGTGACACAAATGTTTCCAGCCCAGGCCATGTGGAAAATTGCCTCCCCTAACTCCAGTTACACACAAAAAAAAAACTTGTGTCATCTCTGCGTACAGAACGGTATGAATCTTTAAAAGTAAAGTAAAAAAAAGAAGAAGAAGAAAACGCTTCAACAGCAAACTGCATCAAACTGCTGGCAACAAAAGCATTAACAACACAAACCTGCCTTTTGTTCTACAATTAAAGGATTAAAGGAGCTAATTAGAGGTTTCAAAAGAAAGAAAGTCAGTGAAAATACTGCTTTGTTTGCTTTGTGTATTTTTTTTATTTTCTTTTACTTGAAAAAAAAATCAGCTTGTTGCAGCGCTGCTGGCTCGCTCATCCTCAGCATCAGTCATCAGCACAGTGAAGTGTACTGGCACACAGTAACAATGGGGTTAGCATGTGCTATTAAAAAGTGAAAAACGTAATACTTGATCAACGCAGAGCCGCTGCAGACCTCAGTTCTTCTTGGTTCATTTTAACGGCGCCGTTGTGAGGCCGAGAATCATCTGCCATGTTGTGCTAGTGTGAGCCAGGCTGCTTCTGATGATCTTACATTATGACAGCGTATACAGAAGTGGAACGGTTCAATTAATAAGCTATCCAGTCCTGGGTTTGATGGTGGTAATGGCAGTGACAGATTACCTTCTACGTGGAAGTGTGACAAGCTTTTCATAACATTCATCAAATCCTATTGCTGCTGATGTCAAAAAGTGAGAGGCATTCGAAATCATGGGCATACAAATGAAAAGTGACATCCCACAATTAGAACCGCACTTTGCATCTAATCTAATGCTACAGCCGAGGTACGAGGGGTGATGCAGAATGTGTAGGAACAGAGCGAAGGGCGAGCAAAGGAAGGAAAAATAGATTGGAAAGGGATAGGTCAGAGAGCACGGGAGAGGGATTATGGGGAGAAGACAGAGTTAGAGAGGGGACGGCTATTTCAGGATTTTGTAGAGGAGGGCAGGAGTGACCTTTCATTACTGTTTTTGGGTCGGAAGAACCATTAGTGTCAAAATACTTCTTTCACATAAGGGTACAGAAAGTGTTTTTGATTACAGCCGTGGTTCTGTATATAGGAGCTACAGCTAGACATGTGACTGAGGATCAATCAACATCTGATACAGCTGATTTGGGAAGTTTATGGAGATCTTTGTACAATAACAATGAACAGATTATGTCAGATTATGAATGTATTTAGCACTGTGTTGTTTATTTCTATTAACATATAACTAGTGAAAAAAAAACACCTGCATTACTTTAAAAAGTAACTGTAGTCATACAGCTGTACTTTAAAATGTAAGGTGTTATATGACTCAGTTGCTCGCTAGAGTGACATGACATAACTCCCAGTTACATAACAAAGTTATCCCAAACAGTGCTGATGGCACTGAGTGGGATGATGAATCAAACAGTTAAGCTGGGAGACCTGCAATGGCTGCACAGAAGTAACGATACAGTCCAGGAGAGGAGAGGAGAGGAGAGGAGAGGAGAGAAGAGAAGAGAGGAGAGGATGTCTTTTAAATGCATCTCCTTGATGGCACTATGTCAAAGAGATAATAATGGTGGTACAGGCTTTGGACATGCTTAGCCATTCATTTTAAAGGATATACATATATCCCATCTTTACACCAAGAGCAGAGGAAATTTCTCTTGTCCATGTTTATTTTTAACAGTGTTATCCCCCTCACTTCAGGTTAGCCTGCTAGCACTAATTACAGAGCTGGCAAGTTGCTGTCAAAGTGTGTGTTGCAAAGCAACAAGAGTGACACTCGCTCTGCCCGTTGAGCATTTACTTTCTCCATTGCTAGCACCGCTCACCGCTTAGCTTTCTAAACAGTGAGTGGTACTTTTTTTTTTTTTTTTTTTTTTCAGGTGTAAAAAAAAAAAAAAAAAAAAAAAAAGCTTTTGGAGACGACCTTGAAAAGTTTCAATACACCATCAGCCTCTGCTGAGAGCAGGAACGGGAGCTTTGTTATTTTTATTAAGCAGAGTTTCAAAGTTTATGGTGATAAATATGGGCTCTGTTTACCATTGGATTGCAGTGAGACATCACTGGACCATGTCTGTGTAACTGATGACAGCACTGTCGTGATTGAATCCGCACAAAAGCACACACACACAGTGTTTGGGATCCATCATCACCTGGCAACTGCACTGCCAATATTAGCAGTACTAGAATACATATAAAAAAAAGCTGCACTGAACATTATTAAGCCTACAACTTTACACTTTAAAGCAAACTCCAAAATTCATACATATGAGTATTATATATACCCAATACACAGGATCAAAAATGTGCGTGTGTATATATGTACAGCTTTTTGGAACCACAGGGTTTGAACAGTCACGAGAATTTATAAATCTCTGGACCTGGATCCTCAGCTGGCAATTCCTAAAGGCCACTGTTGACCTGCTTTACAAGTCCTAATGAATTGTCAATTAAGGGCCAACAAGTTAATGAAGGTCTGAGTGTTTTACAAGTAGAAAGCTGCCCAGACTTTGGCACATGCCACGAGTACCGTTTAAATAAAATAAAACGAGGTAACAGTGCATACTTGAAGAAAGGGTCGTTTTAATGTCTGTTAGCATCAGGAGTTGGATTTCTAACTGTAATATATGAATAATGTATCTGTATTGACTTTTGTAGAAAAACATACCCACAACACATAAACACAGAAGTGCCACAAGCAATGTGACACACAAACACAGCGCAGGTACATGTGATGTTGCTCAGCAGTTTTAGCAGGGATAATAGATGGTTCTGCCACTTAATTCACATCTCAGAGGAGAACACAGTACAAACAGTGCACAGTGAAACACCCTGGGAGTACACACACATACACACACGCACACACAGCAATATGGGCTCACACGCACAAACACACAGTCAAACTATCCCACTAACTCACTGTTGGTAAAAATCTAACACATTTATTTACTGATAAATCACAAATAGTCCCAGAAATTCAGTGGCTTTGCTTTCGCCTCTGTGCCTTTGGTGAACACTGTGCAGTCAAAGAGGATTTACTCATTTATCATCACATCAACTTTCACTTTGGGAATGTTTTGTGGTGTAATTGTTTAATTCAGAGGTTTTTGTCTTAAAAAAACAAAACAAAACAAATAAAAACAAACAAAAAAAACACGGCATCATGGGTAGGATAATTTGTATAACCCCGACACGCATCACTGCCACTCGGCCATCTGAGTACATGAACTGGCAGGTGGTTATGAACAAACAACAGGTGTCTGAAGTTCAACAAAAAGCAGTGATACCTGTTTATGGCACAGAGCCAGAGATGCAACATGATGAGAAGACTATGAATAAGCTCTGTTCCTCCGCCCATTCTGCTTCGTTCTCATCTAGAAAGAGTTATAGCGTCTCGTTAGCACTAATGAGCCCATGGCTGGCTGCTTTCAGAAGCTTAATGACGATAGGGGTGGAGACGGGTGACCTGACCCTCACCTCTCGAGACTGTTCTGCACAGCTCCTCCATTCCACTGTGCCCAGACGCACCCGGCCAAGAATTATCCAGGACCACTCAACGTCCCTTTAGAGCATTTATTTCCAGTTACTTCTTTGCCAGGGGAGATGTTTAGTTCACTGGCCTGTAGTGTGCATAAAATCCAACTGCTATTACTGTGTGGTGTTAACATTTCAACCCAGGCCGTGACCCCTGTAAAAAAAAACAAAACTGTGAGTCCTCGAAAAGATACGAGTATTCTGAGGCTTGATGGGGTCATCATTAATCTACTGAAGAGAAGGAGATGATGGTGCCAGTGGGAGGGCATCTATCTCCCACTGCTATTGGGGAGGGGCTTGAACCCTGACAAAGAAAGAGGCCATTAGGGGGTGAACGGCTTGACGTCTTCATGAAGCTCGGCCCCATAGCAATTAAACAGTTATTACAAACGTCAATGATTGTGCTACAGGCTATCACGCTCACCATCCCTAGATATATGCAGAGGCAGCAATTTGAGTTGAGCAATTAGAGGCTGATAGGAATGCTGAGATTAAGTGCGCCTGCACTCCTGCTCCTCTTGTCCCATTTTTATTCCACTCAGCCCCTCCCTCTCCAGGGCATAGCCATCGGTTTCACTCCTCTCCCTGTTTAGCAACTTCCCCCTCTCTCACCCCTGAGTCCTGTCTCACCGACTCCGTCTTTGTCTCTGGCTCGCGCCCTCTCAAGTGTATTTGCTTGAGACACTTTTCAAGCGATATTACATCTGCTATGCCTCCAACAGTCTGATTTTCTCCCATGCAGTGCCTATCTTCTCCTCTGTACAGCTCTCCATCTCTCACTCACTGTCTTTGACAAACTTAAGTAATGTGACTTGTGTCTTCAGGGCTGGAGCAAACGTGCGGAGAATACAGAATATAAGAACAGGTTTCAAGAATTAGTAATGGATAAAATAATGGAGAATAAGAATATATGAATGAAACCTGCTGAATAAGACATAGGACTCATTCTTCTCCTCAGAACAGCATTAGGACTACTTAGATCACTAACTCATCATGGTTAAAGCCTAATACAACAATATTAAAGACCCCAAAGACCTCGAAAGCCGCAGTGTGTTGACATAAAACCCACTGATGAAGGCTCAATCCACTTTACATCCTTCAGTAAACTTGTGTTGCAGACTAGAAAGCCTTGCATTAAAAACAGCAGTGAGGGAGGGGGGAATGGAGACAAAAGGCTCAGTCAGGCTGTGAAGAATAACTTGATGTGCTTCCAGCTCCAGTCCTGATGTTTGATGTTTGGTCTAATCAGGACTGGCCCTGACCTCCGAGGCCTCGGTTACTCAGATTAAAAAAAGCCGGAGCTCATCGGCCTGCTTGACTGGGCTGGTCCCATTCTGTCAGTCGGCCTGTCTCTCACCAGGAACCTGATACATGGGGGGAGATAGAGTGACATCCCCCCCATCAATCCTTTCTCCCGCTCTCTTTCCTCCTCCTTCTATTCCTATTCTTCACCCCCCCCTCCCTTGCTTATTTGTCCATTTCTTCACTAGTTCAATCTTCACTCAATATGACCCACCACCCCCTTTTTTTTTTATAACTTCCTCTTGACCTTTCATTGTTTCTCTAACATTACCAATGATATCTTCACTCCTCGCATACATGGCTTTCTGCTAGCTTTCTACTTCTCCCTCTATTTAAATCCATCCCACCACTTCTCCCTTCCTCCTTTTCTTTCCCTTACCCATCAACTTCTCGTCTCTTCTCGACTGGCAGATTCTGCTGTGACAGACCGTGACATCCGAGTAAGATAAGTAAGGACCAAAGTTTTTAAAATTCTTTCCCTGCATCCTGTACTGTAACAGATGTTCAGTTTCAAAGGAGACAAAAAAAAAGAAACACGTCAGCTCTCTTCTCTCTGAAAAGTAGCTTTACAATGTCAAATGAAACCTTTCCAACAGGTGACTCAGGCTTGTTGAAAGCAATCAAAGGGTCTTTTGAAAAAGCTCAAGTGCTGAGGTCCCACTTGATTTCTAAGTCCTACGAGCTCTACAATACTTTATGTAAGATACTGTGACGTCAAGCGCAATAAACACATCTGACATGTCAGAAAAGTAGCTGCTGTCCTTAAATTTGTGCATGTGCATAAAGAGGCTGACCTGTGTTTGGAAGCTGAAATACATACAGGACTTTGAAACCTGTTTTAGTCATTTTAAAGTACTGTACTTTTCATGCAAATGTCTTTAAATGTCTTTATTATGTCTTTATTATGTCCCAAGAATAAAACTTTATGCCACCTTTATACACTTTACAAGGCCCATGTTGTTGTTTCCTGGGATAGGGTCCATCTGTAAAGGGAAAAAGACTTAACACTAAAACTTTCATGAGAATGTACTTGAAATGTATTTTGCTTGATGGTTTGCCCACTTTCCCTCCCCCCGCAACATCACTTCGAGCGATAAAAGAGAGGTCGTGCTATGAGTAAATGTAATGTAAGTGATCCTGCCTGTCTATGAGGTGGGACTGTGGTCTTGTATGTGGGCCAGTGGAGATCATAGGTCAGCCTGCCAGCGTGAAAATGGCACTGATAATGGTGACTCCAGTTTCAAAGCAGCAACTTGACCCTCTCGTCTATGCTTGATGAGTCAGGGAACTTTTAAGACGATCTCATCTAGCGGCCTACGCTCCTCATTGAGTGACAGGCTCAGAGGGGTGTGCATGCGCCATGTGTGTCAGCATTAGCCGAGTGAGTGATCTCTGTGTCATCATCCTTTCGCCGCCGTAAGCGAGCTGGCACGCCGACTTGGTGCCCGCTTGACGAAGGCCCTCGGTTGGCACCTGTCAGTCAGTGGGCGGCCAAGTGTGGCGCCCTCCATTAGCCTGGCTGACAGCCGTGAACCCGGGGCATCACTCACTCCCTCGCGTCATCGGCTTTATGCCATCCTGCCAGCGCTTCCTCGGGGGCCTTTCAGCAGCACACGCACGAGCACATGGAGGCAAACACACACACATCCTTGCCGAGAGCCACTCACCTTGGACTTTGCCAGAAAGCAGTGACCCGGAGTCATGGCTAGGACAAGTCATCGCCATGACAACTTAGGCCGACTCTGACATCTGCTCCCTACTGTCACTCCGTCCTTCTCGTCGACTTTCTTTCCTTCCTTTCTTTAGTTCTCCCTCTTTTTCTTCCAGGACATCATCTTCCTCCATCCCTTCTTCAATGTCCTCCTCCACTTCCTCCCTCTTGTCCTCTGAGGTCCATGGTTAATTCATGTAGTACTTGGCTTTGGGACTGGTAGCCAGCAGCCAGTCATTTCACTGATTCAACTTGGCTGGGCTTCAAGGTTGAACGGGGCACACATTTATCTGAGACCTTCTGGATGCTCAAAGCTTGCCAAAGACCCAACTGTTACTTTTCAACCTCCATCAGCCCTCCATCACTCCCTCCTTCACTCCACCTTTTCCGAAAAGCTTTTTTTTTGGAAAGATCATCTTTATTGCTGTGGCTTAAAAAGGATTAAAGATTAAAAGATCCTTGATCCTCTGTTAAAAATAATGTGTTGCCCTAATTAGGTCAAAACCAAGGTCTCTGAACAGCAGCAAAAGCCGCTCGCTCCTGTTTGCCTGATCTGTCTTGTACCTAGTTAGATGCTCGGGGCTGCAGAGGTGATTTTCAGATCAATATTCACCTTCTCAAAATTCACAGCGCCGCTCAGAAGAGGGCGAATACCTCTGTAGTGCTGCCACAGCTGCAATCCCACATCTCGCTGTGAATCGATGCATTTCACCGGCCAGTAAACACCTCTGACATTGATGTAGGATCTCACAACACACACTGAGGCTCCCTGTGTGACTGTATGATTTAAACGGCCATGCTGGTGTCAGAGCACTTAGACACTTCAGAGTGGTGTAGCAGTCCTGGGGGTTAAATTATGAAGAAAGGTACTGATGTAACTCTGAAAAGATTTCAATCAAAGTGTTTTGACAGCTGCTGTTCACACATGTGAAGGAAAGAACGAATAAAACAAGCGCGCAGAGAAAATGGGTTAACTGGTCAAGTCAAATAGATCTGCTTCTGTATTATTTCCAACGGTGAGAATTACCTACGGTAACCTGTACTTCAGACTACAGCAGACTACAAGATGCCATTCTTACCTTGGCGTCTTATAAAAGCCTGTACAGCTTTATTTTAGTTATTTCCTCAGTCATTTTGTCTTACACAGTGACCTAAATACGTTCAAAGTACCGTGTGTGTGTATGTAAGTAATGCAACGACAAAACTTCTCCTCATAGTAACTAATACTTGAAGTGTGTATTTAAGTGAGTGTGTGTTTGTGTGTGTGTGTGTGTGAGGGAGAGTGTGCGAGTCTTGTCCTTCTGTCTGATCAATGGGAACATGTGTTAATGAGTGTTTACTCCACGGATGAGTGGACCATCAGGGTCCACAGCTAACCTCCTCTGTCTGCTACAGTTACTGATGCAATACATCCTGATGCCCCCACACAAACACACACACACACACACAGTGTGAACATGGTAAACACAATAAGCTTTCTGTTATTTGTGGTGATTCAATATCTGATTATTAGAATCAGCTGACAGACCAAAGACATACTGTACATCTCATATCCATAAACCAAACACATACAATTTTCATGGTTTGCACAAAGTACTGCACGCGGAACAATTTTTAATTTCATGACTGAAGCAGGAAAACTCATCTACTTGTGTATGTGTCCCTCAGTGCATGTGTGTGTGTGTGTGTGTGTAGTGACATTTCCTCAGAGTGCGACTATGTCAATTTTTAGTTCTGGGGATCGAGACAAGAAGAAGAAGAAAGGAGAGAGATAACGAATCAAAGAAAACATGACAGGACAACTGAATTTTTTCTCTGTCAGAGAAAAAGTGTCAGTGAAAAGTGTTTGTGTGATTTCTCCAAATAAATAAAAAAGAGCTCTCAGAAAATGATTAAAGTACAGATCTGTAGACTTAACCTGTTGGTTAAAGCAGAGAGTGGGACAAACCCCAACTGTGTTAAACAAACTGAAAAGCCACATCTAGGTGTGAAATGACTAAAGGCAGAGATAATGGAAGGAGATATGTATTCGCAGGTTTTTTTTTTTCCTTCTTTTTGTTGGTTCTTCATATTTACCAGCTGTCTATCCAAAAGGTTATCACTGGCCATTACCATTCAGCCCCGCTGAGGTCTGTCCATCGATACCCAACGGCACAGTGTAAATGTCAAAATATGGATGGCTGAGTGGCTGTCCTGAGCATAAAAATGAGGAGCTACTCAAACATGGCCGCTGGATGGAACATCTCGTGGTTACAACCATCTCCGCAGGGCATATAACAAACTCCCCAATACAATGACCTACTAACAGGGAACTTGCAGCGCAGTGTGTCAGAATCACAGAGTAAAGACCACTGTTTAGTCTGTCTCAGAATAAATATTCAGTGTTAAAGACACACTGCTCAAGATGGACGGAATTTGGACAAAACCTCAATTACTTAGAATATTTAACATTTTCATTTAATGTGAGGAAAAAGATTAATTCTGGGTTTAAGGAGGAAATGAGTAGAGAGCTGGAAATGCACATACATCTTAACATGCTCAAAATGCATCTATTAACCAGGAAAAACAGGGCATTCGCCTTCTAATCAAAGCAGAAGCCCTGGACTTTGAAAAGTGGAAATTTCCCAAGAGAGACAGCACTGGTCGAATCCAATTTCCCTCTAGATTAACCGACCGTTCACGCAAATTATAATTCAAGGAGACAGTGATGTGATTAGAGAGAGCTTATCCTCTCTCGTATAGCAGTTTAACCGAGACAATCAACAACAAGTAAGGACAGAAGTGCAGCGTGTTGACCATTATTTGTTGAGCTTTTAACTGTACATTTTTATTAGAGCGCGTTACAGTATTTGTAATTAGAATGTGATGTCAGAACATACACTGCAAACACGAAGGGACTGACACTGATCATTGAAAATATTGCCAATATAACGTGAAGCCACAGGTGAGAAATTGCACAGCTCATGATGAAGTTTTAGATTCTAGCATGGTTTCTTCTTATGCCATTTCTTCCCCACATCAGATGTGGGGAAGAAATGGCAGATCAGAGAAGGACTGACAACACTTCTGAGGCAAAAGCACCATGTCACTGGCGTCAACTGCCCTCTGCCAAAGCATCATAAAAGATGGCAATGGAAATAAAATGAAAGGAAAAATAAATACAGCATCACATGTAATATTACCTACTGTGTACCCGCTACGTTTGTTTGTGTAACAATATCCTCTGCCAACCTTATGTGCTTGATTTTATGTGTGAAAACAAAAAAAACAAACAACAAGAGCATATAAGTTCCAGCATCACTGGCACCGCAATCTGTTGTATGTCAACAGAGAGTGTGCATCACTGCCAGGTGAAAATGGAGCCTTTGAGGACCAATCAGGGACTGAACTGCTATTCTGATGTCTCAATAATGTCAACTGGAAAGACTGCAGCAAAATAGTAAAACCCACATGTCTCAGGACAGTTGCTAAGTATAATGAATGTAGGTCAGTTGGTTAAAAAATACTGAATGAATTTCACATGAGGAAGCTGTGGTGCAGAAAGCACACGCGTTTGCAGTTTGATGGAAATGTAGATGGTTCAAAAGCCTGATCAGTCCACGCAGCCACCCGGCCTCTGCAGTGAACAGCGCTTGAACTAAGTCCTCTATTTCTTTGTCTATCGCTATCTACATGTCTCTCTCAGACACACTCATGTCTCACAGGGAATTTACAAGTCTCTTCAACTTGTGTCTCTCTGCATCGCTCCCTCGCTTTTATTTATTTTTTATTTTTTTCCCCCTGGTCAGTGTGCTCAGGCACTTATGCAAATAAATCACGCTCCTAATTACTGTGCAATTTATTTACAACAAAGCAAGATAGTGTGGAATTCTCACATTTGCATAATAATGACAAAGGGGGTCTCAGAAGACGTGGCTTTAAAGAGCTTGTCGAGGGGGGGGGGGGGGAGACGCTGAATGAAAGAAGAAACGGGTCAGAACGGCTCTATGACCAGCAGGGCCATCTTCCTGATAAGGTGCAGCTCATTTTACACAAACTCCTTCACTTACATGTTGTTGGTTGTTCATCTTTTGTAATATATTTGGGTGTCGATGTTCCAGTAAGGAATACACAGGAATTTTGGGAATTTTGTGTTTTTGTAAATTCCCTTTCTTTCCAAGGCTGAACTTTCTGCCCCACTTCATTTGTCTGACAGGTATAGTTAGTAGCTACTTGAATAAATTTGAGTTCAGCATATGCATTTGTAATAGAAACTTTGTAGTTTTATTAATTAAGTAAAGGAGCTGAATACTGCTTTGATTAAATTTAATAAAGTTTAGAGTGTTTGAACCAGGGACAGAAATCCTGAGATGCTCTATTCAAGCTGTTACTGGTCAGTAAACAGCACCAGTGCTCGGTAAACAGTAATATCATTAAAACACGTTTCCAACATCTCAAACTTTCAGTACAGATACACTGAAAGGAAACAGATGACAAGTGTGTATGAGTACGTTCCATCACCCAGCCTGGCCTCTCCGTGTATTCCTCTCCTCATTTTAACAGACGCTACTTTAAGTTCAAAGAGGTAAATAAGCCACGCTCTGACAAGCTTCCAACGTGGAAGGCAGAAGCCAGGTGGGCAACCTCTCAGTGTTTGCGATATGGATAAAGAAATAGACTTCAATAGCTGTCATGTTTGGGATAATTAGATCAGGCCTGCGCGTGGCTCTGGGCCCCCGACTTTCTGTAAGCCAGCAGGACATTTTGGTGAGCAATTAAGCGGCTACAAGGCACTCTGCAAGAAAAGACTTGTCACTTTTCCCCACCATTTCTCGTGTCTTTTTCAGCTCTCACTGACATTTGGGAAAACAAGATAAATAATGAGCTTTGTGAAAGTATATTCTCACGTTTTCTCCTGTCCCTGTTTCACTCCGTTATCCCCATTTCATATTTATCTTTAACATACAGTAGAGGGTGAAAGTTTTATGTACTAAAAGTAAAGCGATGATGCTTTCAAAAAACAATTCCATGAATTAATGCATCAATTAACTTCATACAAAACCGAAAACACCTGAATCAAATACTGTATATTTGGTGTGATCATGCTTTGCCTTTAAAACGGCACTAATTCTCCTCAGTACATCTATGTACAGTTTTTCAAGGTACTTGGCAGGTAAGTTGTTCCCCTCGTGTGATGCCAGACTGACTCCATGATGTTGAGATCAGGGCTCTGTGGGGGCCAGACCATCTGCTGCAAGACTCCTTGTTCTTCTTGTCATTGAAGATAATTCTTTATGACTCTGGCCGTATGTTTGGGGTCATTGTCATGCTGTACTGATGGCACTGCATAATAGACAGGAATCTAAACATTTAAATTGCCTAAAACTTTTTAAAACTTGTGTACAGTACTGTACGTACAAGTTTCCAGTCAGGTATGTTTTTTTTGTTACCTTGTTTATGTGGGTTTCAGAAATTTCATTTCTAATCGTACGTGTCACAATATTTTTCACTCGTCATCTTTGCCTGCTTTCCACTTCTCTCTCAAAATTTCCATCTGTATCTCTCTCATTTCTCAGTCCACCTGTCTCACTTCTTCTTTGTCCTCTATTTCGTACTTTCTCTCACAATATAAAACTCTTTTTCTGTCCGCATTTCGCTATTTCTCACGCTCGGGCCAGTCAATCACTTCCTTTTTTTCAATTTAGCTGGAGTCAACAGATTTCATTGGTATAAAAGTCAAAGAGCAATATTGCCAAAGCAGGAAGATGAGAGCTGTTCATCCTGCCTCCCTCTCTCCATCTCCCAGGTAAAGGAGTGGACTGTAAGGGGATGAGATGTGCTGAGCCTGGTGGAAGCTGAAGGTGAAAGCCAGTCATCCTGAACTGTACAATTAAATCAGAGAGTGGCAGCATGAATGGGCTGCTCCCCTGGAGGGCAGCAGATAAAGGAGGGTGGCCGCTCCGCCGGGGAAAAGACTTTATGGTTTATGGAGGTCCTACTAAAGGACCGAGAACAGAGAGACAGAGTGCCACTGCCTGACAGGTCTGTCCTGCCCTCACCTTTAACAGTCCCACTGTACCCTTTATCTGTCACACACACTCACACTGCTCCTTAACATAATTCAACTAAGCAATTCACCAATATCAGTTTGTCTTGAGGTGATCTGAACTGTTACTGTGAGACAAAACAGAAGTCGATCAGCGTTATGACATTTTCTTCCACAGTTCATCAGAAAAAAAGTTTAGCATCGTTGACAAATGAAAGTATAACTGTGAAAATGATATTTAAGGTCAAGCAGACTGAGGTGTTTGTTCAGTACTGATGTACCATCTAATCAAGGTATGACATTCGATTTAGTTCAGGTTGAGGACCTTCCACAGGTGATAAAAGTAGTCTCATACATATTATAAATATAATTCAATAAATCTTGTACAACTTACTACAACAACACAGTATTGGCGAAGCTCATTCATTTACTTTTGCTCATCTTAGTCATACTAAGTCGTGACTCTCTTCCCCTCAGCACTTCTCTCTCCAGCTTGAGGGGGAACCAGTGTGGTCTCTCAGTGGACAGAGTCGAAATCCACCCAATTCAAATGGCTGTGAAATTGAGTTGGAAATGAGCCTGCGTGTTGAACGGGGTGAAGTAAAAACCGAGGTGGCGTTGAGCAGCGTGTTCGATGGGACTTTAACGATAGGCTGCTCTTATGGAACCCAGCACTTTGGAGAGAGTTTCTTATAAAGAAAGAGACTGATATGTGTGGAGAAAAAAGGGGGTTATGGCTCATTAGGGAAAGGCCATGCAGTAATGCATAATCACCCTTGACATTAGAGTTTGCCCACTCTGCAATAGGTAACCAGTTTTACATTCATACGAGGAGTTATTGTGTGAGAGTTCCATTTTTCAGATGGAAACGCTTCATGAGCGGATGACGTTAAGTGATCTGTGAAAGCCTTTAGAAAAAAAAAAGATGATTTCTGAGTCTTTATTTTAAATTTATGAGGATCAGACTGACAGATTTCTAAAAATCTGCAGCATCTGTGCAAAAGTGCACACCGGAAGTTTGAGCAACAATATTAATGTGTCTTCATTAATGTGTCTCCTCCTCTATATTTTTCAACCATTAAATAAAATCAGTATTAAATAAAAAAAGTAACCTGAAACCCTGTATTGTGTAGCCCTCTCTGCCCTCACCGTTCCCCCTTCTCGGCTGCACTGCCTCTACGTTCCACTCGTTCCCAGCATGCACTAGGTGGTTTCCATTACCCCATTAAGCCTTGCTGGAGAGATAAGGCTGCGAGCGAGTTCTCCTGAGCTCCGAAATACACACACACACACACATCACACACACATATAGGTTACAAGCTCTCCCCACAGACCCCTCTCTGTTGTCAGGAAGAGCATAAACATACACATTTGGCCTCTCCTGGATGGCTCTGTCACTGTGTGTGTGCGTGTCTCTGTGTGTGTGTTCATCTTGTGTCATCCTGTGTGGTCTGGTTGTTTATCCTCCTCTTTATTGCTCCTCCTGACATCAGGCTCTGAAGTTCTGTTTTAGGTGCAAAGAGAAGACGAAAAATATTTAAAAAAAAAAAAAGATGGTAGCCAGTGAAACATCCCAACTCTGGGTTTCAAAAAGTCCCCACACCAATTAATTTAGGAAGATTTGGCTGCTGGTTAAGAATATTAAAACGCTGTGTAAGAATGCAGTGGTGTGCTGGGAAGGCAGAGTGAATCGACTACAAGTGCTTAAAGTACTTTACCCTACAAGTCACATTCACACACACATTTATGCAACGGTTTTTCTATGCATGAAGTGCTTTACTAATACACACACTCACCAATGATACGTCGGGGGTACTGTTCAGTGTCTTACCCAAGGACACTTCTGATTAGGGGACGACCTGCTCTACCTTCCTCTGGCCCAAACAGCGGCGCTAGGTCCTATTGTTATCCTTACAAATGGCAGCTACACAGTTGCACTCTACCTCTACTTGTACATTACCTTTGGATATTCATGTACAATTCCCATTTAAGTGTTACAATGGTTAGTTTACTATAATGTGCAGCTGAGACTAAATCCACAGAACAACTGAGGCAAGTTCTCCAAGACGCTTTTAACAACCTACCTGTCAAGTACCTTGAAAAACTAAGGGCATTGGTGCTGTTTTAAAGTTAAAGGGCAGTGACAACAAATACTGATTTGATTTAGTTTTCTTTTCCCGTGAAATGTAAGGGGGAAAACAAACCAGAAGACTTTAGTGCCACAGGAGTGGCTTTATAAGAGAAGGCCCTCACATATCTCTGAGCAGAAGAGGAGAGGGAATTAAGCTAACAAACAGTTAAAGAGTACTTAAAATAAAATCACACAGAATGACAATTAAGTCTGTTGTGGGGAAGCAGGATGCGGCTGGTAGAGAGACACAGCACTCAACAGCATGACATTCCTTCAGACAATTTGCTTGTGTTTGATGTTGCGTGTTCAGTGTGTGTATGCTTGAGTTGGGGCCCCTGCGGATGTGCAAGGATATGTATGTGTGTCTGTATCTGTGTGGTTCCCCATTGGTGACTCATGGGAATAAGTGGCAGTGGGCTGCTGAAGGGCCAATGAGAAATGGACGGCAAGATATGCTCCTAGACGGGAGGAGCTGAGGAGACAGAGGGTGGTAATTGCCAGTGTGCGGAGGAAGATGGACATTAACAAGAGGGAGGCCTCGTCATTAAGGCTGTGAGCGTGTTCGGGAGTTCAAGGAACGAGGGAGAAGGATAAACTGGCAAAACAGGATGGAGAGAGATTATAAAACACCACCAAAAGTTTCTCTAAATGAGTTTGAGTGTCAAAGAAAAACAATTTCCGCCCTGGTCATGATGATGAAAACTCACAGAGGAGTGTTATTAAGGAGAAGAACATTGGAGAGGAAGTACTAGCCATGGGGAAAAGAGGAGGGACATGATAAGCACTGTTAGTGAGGGACCCAAAGGAGTCAATATATACAGCAATTCAGCCAGAGCCCCAACTGATTCAATTATAGGGTACCATTACTCGGAGTAGTCAGGCCTGAGGTGTGCAACGTAAATTTCAGAGGAAGCCAGACCCCAAAGTGAGAGGCAAAGAGACTGAAGGTGCCCTTAGGTTGGCAGCTAAGATTTATAGCTGGGGAGGTGAAGTTGAATTTAAAGTTAGGCGAGGAAATATAGCATCCCAACCAACACATTTCCTCTTCCTGTCTGTGTTGTGTCCCCTGTGTAAATCACTGGGAGGACTACCATGGCTGTCAAGGTTGAGGATTCAGTTCCAATCCGGACGTCACGCAGCAGATAGATTTGATATAAGTATATTTCAACTTTTTCTCAGTGCTCAGGCATTTCAGACGCACGTGCCAAATAGCATCTCATTCTAATGGGTCTTCCCAAAACATACGTAATGAGACAATTTCAAGAAGGAAGCCGCTGACAGCAGCTTCCAAGGTTAAAAAGCAACATGTCTGAAATAATACTTCAGCAAGCTCACATCGCACCACACTCACACGTTCCTGGAAATGTGACAAAAAGATAATGAGGCCACTCAAGCAGGACATGTTGTTGCTGAAGAGACGGGCTGTGCAGAGCAGGTATGGACAGTGAAAGTTTTGAAAAGGGAGCTGACTAGAGTTTAGAGGGTTTTAGGTTCTGACGCCGAAAATGTTTATTGACCATGAGCTCCACAGTGAGTATTATTCAAAAGGTAAGAACTGTCTGTGTAGCCCCGCTTCTCTCCTCACAGCTTTCCCTTTCAAATGACTGCTCTGAAATGGATGTGTGTTATTTGTCCCATGGTTAAAAAGGGCTAAAAATATACTCTCATAGATATATATGTAACCAAGATTCTCTTCAACGCATGGCACAGCCTCATGACATTAAAAATTATTCAAAGAAAACAATGTGAAATGTAATATTTAAGTATAATTTCCATGTCTTTCAAAGTTCGTAAAAATGTCCCAGTCACTTGCCGCACGTCAGGTCAAATTGAAAACGATTTTGCAGCAGGTTTCTATGATTGTGGCTGGCTAACCTCGGCAGAACTGACGCAGCTGTGCCCTGTGACACTTTAACTGCACACTGATTAACTGATGGATGACTGAGGAGATGGAGCTGACTGATACAGATGAGAGTTGTAATGGTTGTGACAAAGAGCCCAGGAAGTCAGACACCACAGCAAACACGAGCTCCTGGTGAGCGCAGCGGCAAGATTACAGTCGCAAACAGTTAATATCTCCCCAAGTGTAAGGGAGTTTTCTTTATTGTGCCACCACATGCTTCAGGAAGCATGATGACCTGCTGACCTGCGAAACAGAAAAAAAACATACCATCACAAGCTGGATGGATGCACTCGTGGCAGCAAACTCAGCTACACTTTCAAACCTCAACCAGATGTCTTGCTGTTTATTTCAGCAACATTTTATTCCCCGGGCTTTTGAAAACCTCCACAAAGACCAGCCATGTTTTCTGAATAAACTGCTAAAGCAAAACAGCAAAATAAGGTGAAACATTTATGGCAGCACTTTTTCGTCTCTATAATCTTTCCTCTTCTATCAAAAGCTGTCTAGGTGATGTATAAGCTCTGTTACAGATGCTTAGCTGTAGTTGCTTTTTCTTTACAGTACTTGGTGAAAGGAAATAAAGCACCTGATAGAACGTAGTTCCTCAAAAAGCATCCAAAAAGATTTTAGAAGTTCCACACAGGCACTAATGGAAAAAAGGGAAAGACAGGACAGAGGCAAACAGTAATGTTTCAGTCTGCTGCTCCCCTTCATGAGAGCTCCTGACACTTGGTGACCATTTTGAAATGCCATCTCCATCAGTGCAGCCTTTCACAGCAATCAGAGCCCACTTGACATCGGGGCCCCACCAGTCATAGATTCTCTTAGCTGTGGCAGCTGATGATGCACGGTCACTTCTATATTTTTCAGGAAGGGTCAGTAAAGCTATCTGAAGGGAAACGCATAGTCAGGTAGAAACAGGTGTGTGTGTAGAGTCCATTAACTCAGCGAGACCTGTAGGACAGCTAGAGTGGGAGCTTCTATGGAAGCTGTTCACCTTGACAGTACGGTGCTTTGTATTCCCAAAGGAGCTGGAATGCTGAATCCACAGAGTAAAAAAATTCTACCTCTGCCTTGTCTGCTAAAATTACCTGTCATATATTCCCAGCGGTCGCTTCCTGCTTACAGCTACAGATTTAATACACAGAGAGACAAGGTTAGGAGTCGAAACTCAAATTCTAATTACAGTGTGCTTAAGCCAATCTCCAGAGTTGCACTGGTAAGCAGAAAGCAATCTGTCTCCTAAGTTAACTGGGAGGAGGACAGCAGTACAACGCACGGTACAAACAATATAACAATGCACAGTCAACGGAACTGACAATCACTGAAAATCTGTTTTTCAAGTATCAATTACTCCCCCCTGTAGGGCCTCTATGTGGCTCTGAGAGGTTTGCAGCTTGCAAAATTTTCATGAGTTACGTTGGATCCAATGACAACAAAAGTTTCACATCCACAGAAACTTCTCTAACGTCTCTGCAATTAATCCGTATGTTCAGCGTGTTTCAAAGAACCATTTTTTTTTTCCACCAATAAATTACAAAACAAAACACGCGACTTCCTCCAGAGCTTTTGGAGCTACGAGGAGCTGGCATGAAACAGTAGAAGTGTACTTAGCTGAAAGTGTTTGGAAAATACTGAGCATATGGATCAACAGCTGAGAAGTGGATTGTGCTTTTAATCTGATTTGGACGGACGTTTTAATACTTTTCTTGTTTCACCATGACTCTTACTTCTGTAGAGACATTTTCCCACTGACTCAAGCTGCTGTCTTTTGAAGAACCAGGCTACAAACCACTGTGGGTCCACCTTTCATGGCTGTGGGTGCTGAGTATTTGTTAAAACATAGATTTTTGGTTAAGAATTCCTTTAACATTTAGAGTGAAAGAAAAGTGAGGTACATTAGACTTATTATTTTTACTATTTACTTAGATACTAAAGACTAATGTTACCTGAATATCTTGTGGTTTTGTTTCGTAAAAAATCAAGAAGTGACACATTTCACAAATTTGACAAATCTGATGTTATACACTTGTCAGATTTCCTCTGTATCCTGAGCTTGTGTATTCACTGAACAGCAGAGGTTGAGGGGTAACTCAATAATAACATGAAGTCCACACACATAACTAATCCCATGCAATTAAGACTGAAGAACAAGGAGGAGAGAGGGAGAGAGAACTAATTCAAAGCCACGTTCTTTACATAATGAGCTGCAAACAGGAAACTTTCCACGCTGCCTTCAGACACCAGCATACTCAAGTTAAGGCTGATCTGCGCTGTTTGCAAAAATGAGGCAGGAAAAAAAAAAAATCGGATTTCTCAGCAGCAGGTACGTGCAGTAAATCCAACACCTGAAGATGTGGGAGGTACATACACAAACAAGATTCTCCAGACAATACACAGGATTTCTGCTATAATGGCTGCAAGAGAGAGAGAAAAAAAAAACAAAACAAACCACGACAGGAGCAAGCGAGGCTGTCTCAAAAGGGAGTTTGAACAGCAGCGGCCTTGAAATACAGAACAGACCTGAGAGGCTTGAAGAGGAAAGTTTGGCAGGAGTACGAGATTAGAGTGCTGTGTGAGAGTTTGCACATACAGTATGTACATGCCTCTCTGCATGAACAAGCATGCAACTGTGCTTGTGTGAATCTGAACGCGCGCATGTGTGTGCGAGAGAGAGAAACAGAGAGCAAGAGACCAAGAAAGAGCACTGATCCGACTCCAGGTGAGAGACTGTAAGTGGAAGGTAGGAGAGAGTGAGAGCCATTTGGAGCGTGGTGCCATCACCAGCAGCCTCCCACCAGCTTTAATTAAGTACACTTAAAACAAAGGGGAAGCAAAGAAACAGCAGTTTGCTCCGTCCCGCAACTCAAGCAGAACTGGAAACCAAAAAGGGGCGAGTGTCATCTTTGCGAGCAGCTGGACAGAAAATTGACTCTGCCTGGGACTCTAATTAATTTCAGTATCTGCAACAGTTAAGGTGCTTTATCAAGCAAAGGCCTGTAACCCAGAAATTCCCTGTCAAATACCACCACTTGGGGGATGACGACAGGTCATGGATATCAGTTCTGAAAGAGCCGAACGAGACTGGTCATTGAATCTCAAGTGTGAACCAAAGTGGAGACTTATAACCTGACATTAATGAAGTTATTAACACTGTGTTCCTGTTAATGGGGAAAACCAGCTCCAGGCAGCAGATAATACCTTGGTGTTCTTGCACCTCTTGCAATCTCCACAGAAGAAGTGTTGATTGTAGCTTCAAACTAAGTCTGATCTGAACATACTCACTACGTGCACATCATCATGCCGTGCCAGGCATCAGGATAAACTACACATTCAATAACTCAGTGGCGACCTGGAGATCTCATGATTTCTATTCATCAGTGACTCTCCAATAAACATGTCCTATTTTTGTACTGATGTGGAAAAAAAACTGCTTTTCTATGTATATCAGTTCATCAAAGTTCATTCATGCATATATATGTATAGTTTTCCATCGCTAATGCTAACAACCGCAACCACAACAGGCCAACAACAACAACAACAGTGTAACCTCCTGGAGTGTCGCCATGGTTACTGTTTGCATTGCGTAAAAGTGGAAGTTCACAAGGAGAATATCAGTTTTTTTGTCCAGGGATGATTAGACTCTACTCTGCCCCCTAGTGGATCAACTTTTTAATCTTCCACATACATACAAAGTATACAAACAAGTATATGAACAACGATGCATCACCTTCGTCTGCCTCATCATCTAGTTTCCTGCTATGATTCAACTCAGCTCTGTGATCATCTATATATAAAAAAAGCACTTCATCTTATACTGTATATCAACCTATGATAGCTTTGACCTGGTCAGAGGTCGTCTCTCCCTTCCTCTTACAGCCAAGCTCAGAAGAAAAGAGGGAGGTTCAGTCTGACCACGGGTTGATCCCTCTCTCGCTATTTTATTAGCCTGTCTTCCTTCTTCCTCTCTCTCGTGTACACACACATTTTCAACAAAAGACAATTAAGAGCAGAATACACACGTGTGTATTCACACACAACACACGCACAGAGACAAAAAGCCAATTTGCCTAATCAGGAGTTAGAGGAGAGAGAAATAAGATGAGGAGATAGTGCTGAGGCAAATTTTAATAGCGGCCAACAAAGAGATTAAATGCCTTTGATCTAACAGGGAATCAATATCTCACAGCGTAACTTGTAAGGAGGAGAAAACCAGCTACAAAGAATGAACAGAAGCAGATGCAGATATCACAGGAAGCTGTGGAATTAAATCGTTTTCCTTTTGTCTTCCTCATATCCAGCCTAGATCTAAGACATTTATGATTTAATAAATAGCCCTGCTTCTACATGACAAAAAAAAAAACCTATTTAAGGAGGGGGTTTGTGGCCCCCTAGTCCGTTGCTAGCTGCTGCTATTGAGCATTGCCTGCACATGGGGGACGATAGAAATAAAAAGTAATAAAAGCCTCCAGACTGCTGATCAAAACCCTACAAGTAAAAATGACTGCACACGACAACATCAAAGTTCTTCTTTACCAAGGTTGTGCATAGATGCTATTTGCTGCTTTCATGCTTCACATTTAACAAATCAACCAGTGTTTCTTTGACAACACAGTGATTATGGCCACGTACCACTGACACAGCCTCTTAAAGTGGCTTCTTGAGACGCAGCTTCATGCGAAATATTTAAATACACAAATTATAGACAAACATTACTTGAAAGGGACAAAGCTGAGATAACAGAAGTATAGTGAGACATGAATGTCAACATCACGGGTTCTCTACATATTTAAACAGTCTCTTTGCTGGTCCCAGGTCAGCCTCATCTGGATGCAGACTCTTTGGGCCAATCATGGAAGAGAATAACAAAAGGGTCATCTCTTTCGGCATTGGCATGGTGACTGTTGCCATGCCAGCAACAAGGTGCCAAGCTCAGTGGTGCCTGTGGTCCTTTCTTTGATGGTGTGGTGTGTGTGAGTGTTTGTGTATGTGTGTGTCAGTCAGCCCTATACAACAGCAAATGAGTTCTTTGGCATTAAAGTCTGTTTGTGTTGTTGTATGGATGTCGGTTACTTTATACCAGTTATTGAGTGTTTTGCTTAATTTATCTACAGAGGTTAGAGGAGAGAAGAGTTCCTACCAGCAAGAGCAAATGCATTTGGTAGGAAATATAATCACGGGCTGGATTATGTGCAGAGGAAACATATTTTTTGAATGATTGAAGCGCTACAGCAACAAAGTCCCCTGCACAGTTTTGATCCATAGGCAGTTACAATTAATTTCGGACACCTCGAAGTTAATGAATCAGACGTTTTTAGAAAAAAACACTGCAAGGTCCATTTGTAAAAACACTTTGTAAACTGACCCATTGTTATAATACAAAGCAGCAAAGTAAGAGGGACTAAGTTTGACAGTTTGAATGGAATCCTGCAGAAACCAAGTGAGAGTGAGTTATTATACGTCAGAAAAACAAATGCCAGGATTTCTTTTCAAGGGACACACTTGCAAGGCTCAGCAGAGCTACTGGGTGTCATCTGCCAACAACCATCAGCACCTCCTGTCTTCTTTATTTGCTGGGAGGGAAGGGGGAAAAAAAAAATCACAGACGCCACGAACACCATCATCGCCCTGCAGGGGGGGAGGGAGGGCAATGATGGAAAAAGCGAGAGGCCAGAGAGAGGGAAGAGAGGAAGATGAGAGGGAGAAAATGAGAGTGATAGAGAGAAGGCTTGAGATGGAGGGAGTAGAGGAGCAGGAGTGCTAGTGAAGCCAAGATGTGAAGGAAAGGCTTTTACCCAATGGGTAGTGACAGCTATCAAAATGTGTCAGTGTGAGAGTGAGTGTGTGCAGACAGTAATGTCTGAGTGGCGTATAACATGCCATTAACAAGATTTTGTTCCTACAGCACATAGAGAGCCACATACTGCGCTGCACTGCACACACATTTAAGTGTGTGATTGCATTCTCATACAGATGGTGGGTGTCACACAATGTCATTCCTCCACTGTTGTGCTGTTTTGATGTAGGACCCCCGCCGCCCCCCCACCCCACCCCCGGCTGCACAAAATAGTTTCAGTTTCCCAAAGAGCTTGAGGTGGCGCAGGCTTCGCACTGCGTATGTTGTTCTAAAGATCAGATAAATAAATTGGACGTTATGAGTTTCTTTGGTCTCCACAGAGTGTTTGGGACTCACATTGTCTAAATCCCATTTCAGAGAATTCATTAGTATTGGATAAAGTGGGGAGAGTGAATGGCCCCCGAGTCTGGATGCTGTTTCAGACGCTTCTCCGTCTCACCAAGAAAATGTAACACAAAATCCATATATTGGATTTTGACTCAGGGAACTGATTTCTTACCCGCTTTCTTCTGTGTTGCCTGTAAAATGTTATTCAATGTTATATTCGATTTGATGTTGCTTTGAGGGTAATTTAAGTTCTCAGCCGCAGCTTCAACTCAGTAAAGGTGGACATTGTTGTAATGATACAGCACCTAGGCCATTGTGGTAACTGTATGAGAGGATTTCTCCACCTTTAGGAATCCAGCACTTTCTAAATGGGTTTAAAGGAAACACCAGATTTAGTTTCAGGAGTTTGCAACTTCTCAGAAAATTCGCAGACAATTGAGAGTAAATTTCTTGGCAATTCATAACGTCAAGAGAAAAGTGGGGAGGCTTGGTGCTTGGTAGTGCCAAGCTCAGCCCACAAAGTCCAGCAACTGCTCTGTCTCCACATACACACATATGCACGCACAAACACACACTGCTTCAGGGTATGACTGGTGTATGGCTCTGAGTCTGAGTCTCAATGGCAGCAGGTGTCTGCTGGACAGAGCCACTCGCCTTCCCCCATTTCTGGCAGACACAATGTAGGTCACATGTGTGTCTTGTAAAAGGTCCAGGGGATTATGGAGTTGCTACTGTACTTTGGGTTCATCTTTCCCCTGTCTCCACGGCAACACCCAAGTCACCGGCCCTCGAGATCTGCCAGCTGCTGCAAACGCACATCTGCCACGAGGAAATGGAAACATCAACAGTTGTTTTGCCTAGAACGGCCTCTCCTGCACAGTCGCAGCCATTTAAAATGATCAAAGTGTGGTGAACTTGCCTCAGACAGAACTATTCTGATTTATTATGTATAAAGCCTGTCGGCCTTCACTGAACTAGGTAAGAACCCGGTCCAGCTGTCTCTGCAAGATGGTGATCTGTTCCACATTCCCCACGACCATCTGCCTGACTTTGTTATGCATCTGAACTCGGTCCATTAATACCTGCAAGTTTTACTGATAGTGTAATTTAGTGTAATTACAGTGATAATGGCTGGTGTGAAGTGCAAATTCTGAAAAGCTGCAGAGTTTTAGGGACACACTGGCTGAATACTGTTTTCTTTCACAAGCTTTAATTTTGTGTTACTAAAGTAGAATAAATAAAAGGTACAGCATCCACCCAGGGCAGGACAGATGACAAATTTACTGTTTATCACAGGTTCATGCGCTTCCCAGCTAAGTGTACTGTATATAAAGAGATTAATTACAGCAAAACTGACATTGTAAGAGCCTGAAAGTGAATTTGTCTTGCTATGTTCACAGAAGAACCACCTTCCTTTGTGGCATGATGAACCCTTGAAATCTGAAGTGATGATATGAAAAATACATGCACAGCCACTAAAAGAACCCAGAAAGCATGGAATGTGTTTTAAATGTTTGACACATTTAAAAGTACCCACAGGAGACAACGATGTTAAAGATTTATGCAAAAGCAACACTACAAAGATTTTTTGTTTATAAATGTTTCTACCAAATGTTCCTCTCTCAAAAGAGACGCTTGTATGACTGGCAGAGATTAATTCTGATGTTCTGAGATGTTCAACAAAAAAAAAAAAAAAAAAAAACAGCAGGACGCACAAGTCCTTGCTGCAAAATTTATGTCGCAGGAAATGAAATGCGCAGGCAGAGATAAAACCCAGATGCAAAACTAGCTGTTTCAAAGAATAAGGCAGTTGTCTTTAACAGCATCCTGCCTCTTACTGGAACTGGTTGCTCTTCCTTAATAAAACTAACTTAAACAAGACTTGGTCCAAAAAATATATGATTGGCCGTTCTGCCTGTAAATGCCCTACTCCTGATGACATAATAGAAACTGTTAGCACCAACAGCCAGTTGAGATAACTCCAGTACTTGGCCGACCAATCAGAGGAGTAACTTTATCACTCAGTCACGGACATTCATGTTTATGAGGCTGGCCAGCCAAAAGATAATTGAATGGTTGTAAGAAAAATGTAAATGTAATTTTGCACATGAAGAAGATTTTATGAACTTTGGGCTCTAATGAATAATCATATGTCAGTGTTCATTTTTCTCCGGCTGCCTCCACACCCTCTCACTGACCACAGTCAGCTGTACTGAGCCAGCTGTTTACCTTCGACCTTCAGGACTCTCTCCTTTCTCCCACCGCAGTCCCTCCCAGAGCACTCTGATGATGTGCCAAACTGCCATTTGCCAAGCTGCCAGGCATACCGCCGGAGGCCCACCATCACCGCCTGCCCTTGGGGTCATGGAGTGATGCAGAGGTACAAGCCCCTGACGGGTGTCCTGTTACTGGGGTGAATTCATGAGGACAGCTTGGAGGCTCAGTGGAGCTCTGGTCCATTAGCAGAGTCCCACGTCAGGGATGCATCTGGGCCATCAGTTTCATATAATCAGCACCCTGCTGCCATGGTCCGTGACACACGACCAAAAAATGCACATCAAGACAAACTCACAAACTTGAAATAACACAGGATGCAACAACACACACATACATGCGTGATATTGTCTGCTTTCATATCTGTCTCATTCTGACAGACCCCCTCTGGGACTGAGTTGGAGGGTGAAGGAGAGGCAGAGGAGAGAACATTAATGACGAGATGACGAGCAGACAGAGACTGACAGCTGCTGATCTCTCATCTAAGATCCGAGACAGATTAGCCGACAAACTTTCAACAGTGAGGAAAGAAACTTTTCTAGTGAGTATTCATGGGTGCATTTTACTCGTTTGCAGCTTGCAGCTATTGTTTCTCTGCAATATTACCCCAAACTCTGCTGACTGGCTTAAACCGCACAACATATGTTGCCTAGCAACCTGTGCTTATTTAACACTGAGTGTCAGCGGGCTTCAGTTTTAGAGGGGGAGCTCTGGAAACGGTGTTCCGCTCAGGAACACAAATAACAAGTAAGGAAATTAAGGCCGACAGCTGGCAGCTCCAGACCTCAGGACCAATGATACATGTTATTTCACGTTTCATCAGAACCCAAACTGCTTTGATCCACCTTTCGTTAACATGAGATTAGAAAGGATTACGCTGAGAAGGCAAACCCATGCACTTTCTCATCTTATATTTAATTATGATTATAGTTACGTTGTGCCGTCGTATTAAAATAAATGTATAAAATATTATTTTGAAATTACATTTTTCAAGTGGCCAAGAAATACCTGCCTCATTTTAGACCAAAATATTTTCTATATTTCCAATTAACTTGTTACAATAGCCTTTTAGATGATATTAAAACACACACACACACTTTAATAATGCAAATGTGATATAAAAAGGTATTGCATTTGGAAATTTTGCAAGGCGGATTACAGCAGGTGTTACTGGCCTTGCAGAAGAAAACCTGTTTTATCGCAGTTAAACAGGCAAAAGGAAAAGGGAGAAAATTCAAGTCGAGCAGTGAGTGTGACAGGAAGGTAAAACTAGTTTGGGTCCCTCCCACTCGCCCTGAACCTGAATCTTCCAGGAAAACCATGACATTTCCAATTTGTTCAGCCAGTTCCCTTCAAATGTGGGTCACGACTCCTCGCATTCTTTGGCTCCTTCTCTGTCAGAGTTGTTTCTTGAGTTAGAATTCAACATTTTAACAAAGGGGAATGAGAGAGCTTAAGCTGAGCAGTTAAAATTCAAACTGACCCAATATGGAAAATAACAGACACACTGTGGAAGAGTTTTGTTTGTCTTACATGATTAAATCTTTCTGCTGCCAGCATTCAGGCTTCTTTACAAGATGTCCCTCTAGTGTTGCCATCCCCTCTCCATCCTCTCCCCTCTCCATCCATCCAAAAACACACACATACACAAACGTAATTAGCTCACGTCTTCCTAGCACCTGTCTGATCGCTGGAAAGATCCAACAGATGGAAACACTGCAGAGAACGTGCAAGTTTGTGATTATAGCTAACAAACAGTGAATATGTAGTGACAGACTGGTACCCGACAGATGCACAGCAACACACACACACACACTCATACAGTTTAGCTCAAACTCAACAGTGAGGCAGAAGAAGCCAGATGCTGTCTTATTAAACCCTCACACTGTACAACAGAGACACTGTGGGGGATGAACACTGAGCTGCACTTACTCTGCCTGTGGTGGAAGTTTTTAAAAGCCTAAAAAAAGACCGAAAATGGAACCGAGAACAGGGTGGAAGCAGAACGACAAAGACAGACAGGCAGATGCACAGAGAGGAGGCATGAGAAATAAACACGACAGAGTCAGAGGAAGAGATGGGGCAAAAAGAGAGGAGGGGGGAAAAAAATCAGATAAATGTTACATCTATTCCGGGAGACACAGAGGGGGAGAGAAAGTGACAGTCACACAGGTACAGACATAAAGAAGAGGGAGGAACAAGTAAAGATGGGAGTATTTTTGTTATTCCATTTGGGTTTCAAGTTTGCTTTTAATTCAAAATATTTGCTCTGCATAACCGTGCATCCCCACTGTCTCACAGCACAGACTCAACAGAGCGATGAAAGCCTCACTTCCTGTCTCAGGCTGATCTGATTACCGGGGAAATTTATTCAAAGTGACAATTTTGTCTCTTTCAGAGAGACGATGTGTAAACACGTTAGCGTGAATACAAGAAGCTGCAGCTCATTATCTTCTCATTTAAAAATCATCTTTTTCATAAAACAAATGATAATTTGAGTGCTACAGCACAACAACAACAAAAAACACCTTTTACATTTTAACATCTGTTTCTCCGAAATATTCAAACTGAAAAAAATGTTTGCTGTGAACTTCAGTGTCATGACAAAATTGAAAATGAACAGCGAATGAGCAGCGGGTTTTGATTTGGGTCATTTGAAAGTGAACTGGCCGAGACCTTTTGAAAACAGAGGAATGTTCATGTGTGAGTGAATTCAGCACCAAGGACAGAGGCAGAGTCAGAGAGGAGGAAATGATGAAGTGGCTGCGGTGATCCATTCAGCCCGGAAAGAGAACGTTTACACCAAATCACCACACAGCCAGTCACAACTGAGGCGAAAGCTCATTGTCAGCGCAGGTACCATGTCCATACAACAACACATCACCTGAACAGGGTCAATTCAATCATCTGTTTTACCGCTCGGAGTAAAAACTGGGCACCGCTGGGCAAATTACATGTTCTGTTGATATTTTATGTGAGAGGTAAATAGAGCCCCTGCAGCAAACAGACATTAAAATGTGTTCTTCAAATGTTAATGCACTATTAGTTTTGAACTTTGAAAAATATCGGAAGAAATTGTGGCATGTGCAAAACCTGGGGTACCTTTCCACTTGTGAAGCACTCAGAACTTCATTAGGCCTTAATTTAGGGCTGGATGATTCACATTCATCCTATTAGACTACAGTAACAGGGTTGCATAGCTGACACGTCTCATTATGTGGAAAAATCACACGGGCACACAAACGCGCTGGGAAAATAAAAATGAGCGACTGTGAGGAGGGATCAGGCAGCTAAACAGGACGATGAACGTGTGGCCAAAAAAGGTCACACAACACCGGCCATTCGGAAACGTTTCGGATTTCTAAAGCTGGATTAAAAAAATGCGATCCATCACTAGCTAAGCTAAGTACGCAAACAAGCCTCTTGTGGTAACGTTAGTTCAAACACCTGCTGCAGGGGTTTTTGAGCTCTTTTGAAAAGAGCCCAGATAGAAGCGGGTACAACACAGTGAGTACAATTTCAGATTATTATCATCCAGATAAAAATCTAATTGAAGTGGTTCACTCCAAGTATAAAGTCACAGCACTGACTGCTTTATGAAGAATGCAATGGAAGTGGAAGAGCAGCTTTACACACTTTGCCACCACTACTGCCTGGCAGCCACACAGCAGAGCCTAATAAGCATAAACGTTGTACGATGTTGCTGCAGAGAGAATCAAGTTCTTGATTCAAAAATAAATGACTGTTTAGAGCCACAACAAACCGTAACAATCCCAAACTGAATATACCAACCACCGTAAAATGCAAATTAAAAAGGAACCCCGAGGAGTTTTCCTGTAAACAATGTTTACATCATATGAAAAAATATGAAAATAAAACACTGTGATAATATTTTTGGTCATATCACCATGCTCTACCTTAAATGACTCAGCAGGACTTGTAAGAGACTTCAAAAACTGTAGGAACCATCAGCTGATGAAATCTCTGTCTGAACTCCTCTTAGCCAGTGACTGAGGATCTGAAAACAAAGCTAATTGATGCCTACAAAGCAGAGGAAGGGTATAAAATGATATGAAAGCACTTCAAGCTGGAAAACTCCGCTATCTGAAATGTCATTAAGCAATGGCAATTAAGGGGAACCACAGACAAGATCTAGAAGACTGAGAAGATTTTCAGATAAAACTTCAGCTCTGGGCAGAAACTGAAAGCAAAGCCCCCCGTGAGACTGCAAAGGATCCGCCTGAAGGTTTATCTGTCAGAGGAGGTGGTGGTGCACTGTTCCACTGGGCAGCATTGATGTACAAACAGGGTGTACATGGAAGACTCATTAGAAGCAAACCTTACCTGTGACCTCTTCACAAAATCAATATACTAAGTCTGCAAAGAAATATCTGGAGAAGCCAGAGTCATTCTGGAAACAGGTGCAGTGGATAGATGATGTTCAAACTGGGTTCTTTGGCCACAACAACAACAGAGGTGTGTTTGGAGAAACAAAGGAGCAGCATTTCATGAAAAGAACATGTTTTCAAGCTTTTATCAGTTGAGAAGAATCTCTAAAATCAAACATCTGCTGCCTGCCACTAAACTGGAGAAATGTATTAATTATTGAATGAATGAATTAATGAATGTCATCCTGTCTGGATTACTGCAACTCGACAGGAGGACAAAATCATCTGTGATAAATCCAAACTAATGCTGCTGGACTTTTAACTGGAACAAGGAGAAGAGAGCACCTCACCCACATTGTGGATGCAAATGTTATGCAGCCAGTCGAGAAAGACAACACAAGGACAATGATCCAAAACATACCTCGAAATCTACCATGAACTACTTCAGTAAGTGCAGTCTGAAGCTGCTGGAATGACCCTCACACTCCCTGACGTGAACATCATTGAAAATCTGTGGGTAGATCATAACCGTGCTGCTAAAACAGACTAAAAAATATCTCTAACTTCAGAGGAAAATCCTAAATCATGAACAGAAAAAAAGATTTCCTATCTACACAACAGTGTATTCACTTAACAGTTTCTGCGCATGCGACAGTTACAGCTTCATTTTGTTCTATTCTTCTACATTTATAGGGGCTTTCTGATGTGTATGCTTAATCTGGCCAGCACATGTTGTTTCCAATCTCACCAGCTAATCTCAATGCTGTTCATTTTGTCAAATCATTCACAAAATGAAACAGTTAAAAATGTAAAAAATGCCTCCTCCATTCATAAATCACATCATGAGACAAGATGATATGTATGCAATTTGTTTTCATTTCTAATTAAATTTAATTCATTCTTAATAACTTAGGTTCTCCTGGAAAACTTCAGTCAGTATCCTGCTGCTGTTATGTACTATGTACTACTACTAATCTACTAAATGCCATGGCAGGGGAGGCATTATCAGGTACTCCCAAACACATCTAAAACATTAATGCAACACCCGACAGCATATGCTGAGATGTCGGGAAAGGAGTTGATTTTTAATGTGAGTACCTCTGTGTATTTTCCTATAAAACCCCACCATGCTGTTTTCCACAGGATGTGAGCACATTAAGTTGCAAAGTTTCATTTGGCATTTTATCACTTGCACAACTCATTAAAGCGTTTTAAAGCGTTTTCCTGTCTGACAAGTCATGATCCACAAGCATCAATAACTCAGTGTATCCCCGTAGAACTGTGTAATACATGATTACCCTGTCTCTGGATCAGAGCCATCTCAACATATTGCTTGAGATACTAATATGAGCCTGTAGTTCATTCAATTACCTGTCTCTGTCCAAACACACTCGCCAGAGCTGCGATGTCAGCCAAGATTTATTTGCCCAGATGATTGTCGATGTATTGAGGCAGATTCAATTACATGTACTCACAACAAATGGTGCTTAAGCAATGATGTCATGTAGTCTCCAACAAAAAAACAGGGCTTAGGTTCACAGGCACACAAGTGCCAGGCAAACATGCGAGTCCATTTCATGTGAGTGTCATCTGTTTACCAAATCCACTGTATTCTTTATTAAAAGTTGGATCTCAGGTGAATGATTTCCATGACAATGTGGCTCAGCGGGTGGAGCAGCTATACTGATATGGGTAAATATAATCACGTACAGTACACACGGGACTGAAAGGCTTATTCAGTAATAATAGATGGATAGACACTGACACCGGGATGCGTGCAGAGTTTAGTGTTAACTAAACCAGATAACAAACATTCCATTATCTCAGCCTCTTTTTCCTTTTGCTATTTTTCATGAAAGAGGATGGATACCACCTCCACTGATCACCTAAAAACAGAAGTTTAAATTAGCTGGTGACTCAGTGAGTCTCTACAGTCCCTCGGCGGTTTTGATGGCAGTCCTGTGTGGAGCTGCTGGCAATGAGACACGTCTCATTATGTGGAAAATCACACCGGCACAGCCAATGTCATGCAAGGCAATAAGACAGTCGCGTCGTCTTTCAATGCAATTTAAACGTCTGCGAGACAATTGGAAACAACAGTGGCACTTTGGAGATCAAGAACAGAGCAGAGCAAATTGGACAGCTGGCTTTTCAAGTCTGTATCGAATGCTCTGTAAAGTTTTAATGTGCCCGTGGAGGGGCAGGAAGAGGCAATTCAGAAAAACGCACTGTAACACACATGCAGGCTGCCTTCTTATCCACACCCTCGTAATCCCCTCATGCACACACAAATAGATGAGAATAAAAACTGTGCATACATACTGCACACATTTTCTATTCGTTAAAAGATTCCTCCTATTGATTAACCATTGGTCTTGATATCACTTTTCGTCTATTCGGTTATGACTGAAATTACCAGTCATTAAAAAGCAGGAGCAAACTTCATCTCTGCTCTTAAGGCAAATGAAAAACCATCATCAGAGGACGTGGCCATCCTGCAAATGGAGTTGGCTTCCAACTAGCGCGCCAACCCAAAATTGTATCCTGACCAAGATCAAAACGACCAGAAACCAACAGGAGAGTCGCCAGCGCATAAATGATTCATCAGCTGTGAAATATTAAGGAGCTGTAAATCAGGGTGGAGAGGAGAGGGAGGAGTGGACCTGTAACTTAAACTGAGCTGATGAGCCTTCGGCTAATTACGAACAGAAGGAGAGAGAGCGAGAGAGAGGAGAGGAAGAGGAAGGGATAGGAAGGGAGAATGTGGTGAGAGAGAGTGAGACTGACAGGCACAAGGACAAAAAGTATGAGGAGGAAGAGCAGAGGAGAAGAGGCTGACATTTAAGTAAAGGATAATGAGGCGCAGGAGAGAATAAGAAGTTCAAATGTAAAGAAAATAAACTGAAGAAGAAACTGAAGGTAGCTACAGTCTGCTTATGGTTTAATACTGAAGAAAGAGGTGGAACACATCCACCCTCATTTCTGTCACGGACATATTGGCACAGCTTCTTCATATATGAACTAAATGGTTACACTTTCTGTTATTATTGAAGCATTAGTATTGCTTTACTTATTATATCATTTAGAAAGAGCAAAGCAGGAATGATAAAATGAATTAATTTGTCAGCTCTTAACTGCACTATAAACGCTTGTTAAAACTTGGAAATTGAGCTATCCACCATCCCTGTTGCACCCTCTCTCCTACCCGCCTCCTCTGCCTCCACAGAGGTCGGAGTCACAGCTTTCATTTAACAAGGCGGAAAGAACCTAGAGGAGAGTCCACTTCGCACAGTGACAGTGTGTCAATAGCCAGTGGCCAGTCCATAGAACCCTGGAGCGATCCCACTAAATCCACAACCTCAACCTGATCAAAAGGAAACAGCCAGCTGCTCGGCCAGTAATGGGGTGGGACATAAGAGTTATCGGACCAGAAAAGAGAAGGGGAACTTAGCAGAGAGCACAGCTCATCTCTGGTGATTATATCACACACACAAAGAGAAGACCTGAGAGCTGATGAGAAAAAGAGGCGGCTGCTCGGGCCGCACAGTCTTCAGGACTGAACACACCAGCTCATCAGAGCAGCTATAATAAGCACAGAGGCCACAGAGGGGGGAAAAAGGCCTTTCACTGCTGTGACACATCGTTCCCCCTCCAATCACAAGCCCTGTCAATGCAACACACCCAGGGCTAAAGCTGCTCAAGGGCTTCAGACCATATTACAATCAATTACTCCTTGTCTGTTGCAGTGGTGTATAGTTTAAGCCTTTTCAATTTGATCCTCCTGTTTTGCTAGATCACCCTGTGTACACAAAGTCTGATCATGTTGAAAGGGATACTGGTCAGCAAAAGATTATTTTATATTTATATATATATATATATAAAAAAGATAAAAGAGTTTATTGGGGAAGTCACATTTAATTAGGTTTCTATGGTGCATGGTGGACAACAGATCATAGGCTACATTTATTCCCATTGCTCATACGTTTACACTGAGATGCAAATCAACACGTTTATTCACTGGTTATGATTCATGTAGGAACAGTAATTTCATGTCCTGAACATGAGGCTCAGATATCTTATGCTGCTGCTGTAAAAAAAAAACAGCTAAAATGAAAAACTTGTTCTTCCTGTTGAGTGACTTTGAGACAGCTCCACCAACTCTGAATCACATTTTTCATCACTGTGACATTTTTATTTTCCACTCTTTGCTTAGAACGGACATAGATTAATGTGCATTTCTCCCTCTTAAGATATACTTATGTATGTGTACCTGCAAAGGTCTGTTTGGTGTTTTACTCATTACTACTGTATCAGCAAAACACAGCATTGTAAACCGTCCCATGACGAATCAGGGTCTGAGAAAACACTCAAATCAGGCTCATGAGCTGTATTATAAAGAATTTCTCAACAGCTGCTGTCTGACAATACAAGCAGAAGCAGCTCCCTCTTCATACTCACCCTGAATTAGCACTAATAGAAGCAGCACATATTTCAGGAGAATTTCAGCTTTTAGAAATGACCGGCCTGTTAGCAAATCAACCTTATTCAACTAAAACGTGCCATGTGCAGTGAGAAGCAGTTTCTGTTCCTGTGCTCTCTGCTCTCATCTTCCTGATGGCTAATTAACAGGGTTTCCGGGTGACGGCCAGGAAAGACGTGACTGCGCCGTTATTCAACAAGGGCGAGATGAGAGATGGAGCAGCAGGCGCCGGGACGGAGTGCGACCCAAAACGTAACTCTCAGAACCAATGTCAACCAAATCACTACACAAAAACCCGCTCACACCCTCTGTTTTGGTCTACAGAGGCTGAACCCTGAGTAAAGGAAAAAAACACCTCAAATCATTCATGGGCCAATTACCTGTCAAAAAGGCTTGGACTCAATAAATGTGTGCGTGGAACAAAGAAAGAAAAAGAGAGCGGTTTGCTGACTAAAATGGTAAGGGTCACGCTTTAACTTTACACATTTACCACCCGAAGAACACTGTCAAAACACTAACAAACACACACACAAAGTATTTATGCACTATCTCTTTTCTACAGACCATATTTTCTGCCCTTGTTTCAGTCCTTGCTTTTGTTCCCTCTGGATCTTATTAAAGTTTTCACAAGTCCACACAAAACAGCTCAACAGCTGGAGAAGCCACAGTGAGAAGGGCTAAGGTGTGAAACCCCAAAACTGACTGACACTGTTACAACCTAAAGACAAAATTAAAGACAAACACAATGACTAAAGTTTGCTAGTGCAGGTTTTCTAAACACTATTTAAATGATTAAACTGGGGTTTGGGGATTCAGTGGTTTATCAATATTTATAGAGTGTTATTGTTTTGAACCACGTTTTAATTAAAACTGACTGGTGGAGGAGATGAGTAAAAACACACTCTGATTTCCACAAATACTTCCATTAAATAAAAGGCTTGTCCTAACTTACTGCCTCCCCATCCTCTGAGCCAAAAGTCTGTCTCAAAGACAGCAGTTCAATAACAAGCTGAGAACGCACACATAACATATACCATAGTGTAACTACTATGTCAACTGACAACACTTGATATGTCATGTGATGGTCTGCTGTCGCCTGCTGCTGATTGATTCTGTATCCATGGATTAAAAAGGGCCAGATTTAGAGGAGGTCACGGTGTCGGTGTGTGGTTATTACAAAGGTATGAACACCACAGCAGGCTGCTGGTGACAGACGGATGGACAAGACAGTTTGAATGAATGGCAGACTGGAATTAATTTGTGTGAATGTGTGCATACATTACATACACTCACCACACGCTATCACACACAGTGCATGTGAAGGACAGATGGTGAGAAAGTGAATAAAGTTGCATGTAAGACATTTTAGACATTACGTGTGTGTGTGTGTGTGTGTGTGTGTGTGTGTGTATACATGTGGAATATAAAATTCCCATAAGAGTAGGTGAGAAACGAGAGAGTGAGGAGTGCGTGAGAAAAGAAGACAGATGAGACATTAAAACAAAAAAAGAGAGAGACGTGAAAACTCGCAGGAACTGAGTCAAAAAAAAAAAAAAAAAAACGTTATTCCTGTTGCCGACTGAGGCCGTCCATGTGTCGTTGATGGATCACCCCTGGCACACAAAGCCCCGCCCTCTGGGCTGCACTATGGAGCCATTACGCTGAGATCTATTGGAAAGCTGGCATTAAGAATGAATGGAGTGGCTTCGCGTCCTATTAATTAGGCAGGGTGTCTATTGAACTCCGGTGGCAGCCATATTAAATGCAAGCAAATCAGAAAGTGTGTGTCTGTGTGTGTGTGTGTGTGCACACCAATACACACCAGTATACTAGCACAGTTATACAGACCGACCACCAAGGACACACTTCCTATCTGTCTTTGACTGACCTGAATCCCAACCCACACAGACCAACCCAGTTCGCAGCCGTGTTCAGCCAAGCCGAACCAAACTCATTTTGGAGTCTGCTCGCATTACTTGAAAGGATCCAGTTTATTTGGCACACATTACCAGGATGTAACCATATGAAACAGGGCTACAGTGAATGCACACAATTAGTCTCATCTATACTGAGTCATAACGATGGCTCTGAGTCTGCTCAGGACCCGTCCAAGCCCGACGAGGCCCCACCAGAGGCCTCTGAGTACAACGCTGAGATGAAACCCTTCTGAATGGGCCCTTATCTCACCGTCCGCAAAGCAATCTCATTACCTCTGTTCCAAGATACATCAGATAACATCATTACCACGGCTGTAACCGTGAATTAAAAACTGTCCTAATTACCACCGCACAATTAGGGACTCTCAGTGCAGCAACCAAGCAAAGTGCATTCAAATGCATCCAAATTGGCACATCATCTCGTGTTTCTGTTGACATGACCTATTGCGGTGACCTTTCTGCCAGCAGCTGCTTTGATTGAGGATTGCCAGGCTTCAAAGGGGAAATCTCACAGAGAAAGGTCCATCAATGGTTTAAATCTCACCTGACTTGCTTCTGCCGGGCAGATTTCGCCTGGTCATGAAGACACAAGAGACACAAGTGGGAAGAGTCCAAAGCAACAACAAATACAACAACCAAAACATCAATAACATATCAAGCTACTCGATCACATTCAAAAACACTCTAAATCTAAAATATTTAGATTTATTTGTGGTTATGTTGTTCAGTATCTTTTATTACTTCTGTTCTATTTTTATAGGATTTAGTCTTCAAAAGGTGGACACGGAAAAGACAGCAACAACACAGGGTAATGAGTAATCAACTTCGAGTTGATTACCGCCACAACATGTTGGGCTGAATGTGTAATACAAGATAACAATTATTGATTTGGCCAGAAATAAAAGGATATGATATATGTGGAGGAAGCTTCAGAGGAAGTTCAGAAGAAGGTGGAGAGTGAGTGAGAGGGCAGGAAGATAACCTACTGTCAGCAGCAGGAGGGTAAAATAAAATGAAGCCGATCAGCTGCTCGTTGCTTAATTTACAACATCACAGCATCCATTATCATCAATTACACTGGTGGCCTGGAGGCTCACACACACACACACACACACACACACTGCATTCAGCCAATAAATGAATCATTCCGGACAAAACAATGAACAAATTGGAACCAGTTAGCATTAGCGTTTGCATTAGGAGACGGAAGTCAGAAGAAATTGAAAAGAACAAGAAAAAGAGAAAGAGATGGAGGAGAGAAAAAAACATGAGCAAGAAAGACTGACAACCACCAGAAGACCAGTGAAGAGAGAACTAAGGGTGGAAAGGAGGAAGGGAAGGCATAAGTGTGGCAGAAGGGAGGGAGGGATGAGAAAAAACTGCTTTCTATGAAGGACGGGGGCAGAAACCAGGGGCATAAAAAGGGAGAAAGGACTCAGAAATTAAGGAAGAGTGAGAAGAAAGGAAGGGGGCAGCAGAAAAGAGGTGAAGAGTCAAGGAGAAGCAGAAATACAGGAACAGGAAATAAGACCTGCACAAAAGATAAAGAGACAAGGAGTTAGAAGGGACAGCATGAAAAAGTAGAGGGAGGATTTTACGACGTCCACCTCCCGTCGAGCTCATCAGCGAGGACGAGCCACCCAGAGGCTCCCGATTAATATCCATGAAAACCCGGAGCAGATGGAAAATTTTCTTTCACTTTAACCTTTACTCATCCAGACAAGGGTGTCTAAACATGCCTGCTCTTTTTCCAGCAGCAACCTGCTTCACATTCACACTATCGCACATTCACATCTGTTTGCTGTCACGTACAAACACACTATTCTACTGCTGCCCGCTGAGCAGACACTGGAACGGCTGCGTGTTAAACGTGCAAACGAGAAAGAAAGTGAGCAAGAAAGATAAGGCTAGACTGCAAAAGAGAGGGAGAGAGGGAGAGAGGGAGAGAGGGAGAGGGAGCGAGTACAGGAAGGGACATAAATTCCGATCAATTGAATAATGAAGGAGTGTTAATGGCCTTCCTAATTATAACCAGGCCTGCCGTTAGCAGATGCTGGCTGACGATCTGCCACAGCTGGATAAATGCAGCCTTTACAGGACCTGAGGGCTGACGTCGGCTTTACACACACATGTACACATATACCAAACATGCCGGAACATCTGGCTGCTGTAATGTACACATATACACTGACACCTGTCTGTTAAAAGGCCTCTCACTTCATATCTGATGTTTGTTGCATGCACAAATGTCCATGTGTCCGTGTGAGTTCATGTCCGTAGAGAGCGCACAGGGCGTCAGGTGCCCGGGCTCTAACGTCATTACCACCATGTCAACATGGTGCCTAATCACTACACTGTTAACCACACCACAGCAGGCCAACCCAAGGTTAACAGTCACACACACACACACACTGTGCATGTGACTGTTAACCTCAGAACACACACACACACACTGATCCCCTTTTCCTGTGCCCTCTCTGTATCTGTTCCATTAGCCTTCTCTGTCTTTTGTTACACTAGCACTCAAACCAAGGTTGATTATGAGTCGGGTTCTGCTGGGACGCCACACGCAGCAGTAGCACCGATGATCACATTAACCTCGGTCTTCCTCAGAGAAAGTTTAAGGTGTCCTGCTCCTTGGCCTTCTCTGCTTTCACACCCTTTGTGGCGTTAAGCTTGGCAGAGGGCCTTTATTTGAGGGGAGAAAGAGATTAGTGAGAGGGAGGAAAAAGGTGAGGAAGTGTTTAAGGGTAGGTACCAGAGCACATGGAGGGGGACGTGACCGTGAAACCAGACCACAGCCAAGGGTAAATCTATGTGGAAAAATAACATTTACTGTGAGTTATTACTGTAAATTGTCTTCAACTAATTTAACATTCTGAGAAAAGTTATACCTTTCGCACTGGTGTTTATTCACTGCTAATATAATAAACACAAAAGATTAAAGGAAAAGGCTCCATTCATGACTTGATCTATTAGATGGACGGCTTAAAGGAATGAGGGTGTAATGAAGTGTTTTGTGGTCTCTGTCTAAGCTTGTACAGAAGTGGGTGCACGTTTGTGTGGGAATATACCGTACACTGTATTTCTGCACTTTCGTATGAACTCAGCCTTTCTCCAGCCACCTCGACGGGTGACGCGGCTGACCTCTCACGTGGTCCAGCAGGCAGAGGGATCGATCGAGTGTTTCCCCTCTGCCCCACAAAGCCTGGTGCTGGCTGAGCAGGAGCATGAGAGCCGGATTAGCACATTGCTGGACATGCTCCCGTCAGCTGGAAACTCTGGAGGGCAGGACACACACAGACAAACACAAATACACATGCCAATCAGGAGCTCCATGAAAATCTTGGAGTCCATAGGAAGTCTGAGTGCCACTCCTGCATCTGTAGAGGCTAAAATAAGTCCATGAACACCAGCCAGGTGAATATTTAGTGAACACTGTCTTAAGTCTTGAAGGATTCTGAAGCAGAAATGACTGGTCAATAACACAATAATATTTTCTTCTGGAAGAATTTTGTAGTGCGACAGCCTCTTATTGGACATTGGCGGGTGCCGGATGAAGCAAATGGAAATGTAATTTCCTTCATTAACGTTACTTTATTGTGTGTCCGGACTGTAAAACATGCGTTCAGGAAGCTACTTTGTCCACTGTAAACACTGAATTGAATGGTATGCTCATCATCTTCTGTTGCTAATGTGAGCCATTATTCTGTGGTAAATCATGTTAGTGCTTATGGTCCTCAAATCGAATGTGTTTTTACCATTCAAACGGTCTAACTGAGCACCACAGCTCATTTATAATCTGATTAGACTTTTCCATGAGTAGAAAAAGTAGGATAATTATATTTTATTACTTACAATTACTTACATCCCTCCAACTGTGTTGCTTTAGAATCAAAAATCATATAAGCACAATCAAATATTTGCTTCCTCTTCCTCTGTCTAACAACTGTTATCATCTTTCTACAGGCTCCTCCAGCCCCTGTCTGGCAGTGCAGAGCGGACATGGGGACAGATAATATTAAAAAAATTTTTTAATACTGCAGTTTAGAAAACTCTTTTGAATGGTCGCCAAGCTTCAGTAGTGGCAACATGTTATCAGTATCTTAGGCTGTGAGTCGGACACAACTAAAAACTGCTCTGATGTCCGTTGATGCTTTTATTTTTCTGAGAATTTATGGCAAGCAGTGGAGAGTTTGACATAAAATGTCAAAACTTTTAGCCTGGAAAGGACTTTATGAAACCTGATGGTACATTTGCTTTATCTCAGACAACTCAGATAAGACCAGCCCACATCTTTCACTGAGGGTCAAATCACATGGGTCCATACAAATGAGAATGGAGACTAGGAGACACTTTTCTGGACATACTTCCACTTGGCTTTACACAAACTTCTACACTCATTTGATGTAGAAGATGAAGATGGATTGTCATTACTCCCTGTTACAATTTACAACATTAACTCACACAAAACTAATGTAATTATGTCCTGTGTTACAGAGTGAGCAGTCCAGAAGAGACAACAATGATGAATGGGAGATAAAACGTTGATTTCTTTACCGCACTGCCGATTAAAGTAAAATAAATTACATGCATCAAAAACCACAAAAAATTACATACCTATGTACAGTATTGCACAAATGTTTTAGGCACTTTCAATGTTATGTTATCCAAAATCCAAAGAGGTTTTGAAATTTTAGTGGTTTGAAGTGGTACCTGATCCTTTAGTTAGTAAAAACAAATGGCAATTGGTCCAACATCTCTACAGGTGTAACACAACACAAAAGTGCAGATTATTACAGGACATGCATACTACACTGCTGCACCAGCACCAAGTTTGATTGTTTGGGAAAGCCAGGATTTAAGCATTGCCACGGGGGCACAGTGGACGGGGATGGAGGTATCTGTCAAACTGACTGTGTGTTCACTCCAAATGAGGTGTGTGAGATGATGTGTGTGAAAGACAGAATAAACATCATCACTCCAGACTGATTCTCAGTGACATGTAGCCAGAGTGTGTATAATGTCTCCTACAAGAGTGAGGAGGATGTGTGTGTACATGTGTGGACATGCGTGTAGATAGATTAAGGAGTGACCAGGTGACCGTGTGTGACCAGCAGATGGAGGAAGAGCAAGCAGCCAGCCCTGAGGATGTACGTGAGAGAGCGAGAGAGCTGATTAGTTCATGCTTGATAAAAGTGTTTTCCATCAAATCTGACTCAATTTCTGTTTTTCGCAGAGGAGGAGAAAAAAAAACATTTTATCTTAATGACATTACACTAGAGAAGCAGCCACAACATTTTTCCTTAATGGAGCTAATGCCCTATGAAGAAGAAATTTTATTTTAATTAAACAAATGCATTATTTACTTGAAATGCAGAGAAGCAGAACCCATGTTTATGAATATGGGGTTGGGTGAATTTCAGAGAAAAGAAATCAACAGAGGGGAAATGAAATTGGAAAATAACTGTCAGGACATTTGATGTTCAACAAAAGCCACATTAGATGAGATTTCTATGGAATGAAACACCCATTGTTTCCGCCTACATCAAAACAGAAGGGTTACAACAGTCAATGTGCAAAATTGCCTTGGGGAGATCTACTATTATGTCATTAATATTTAATATTGATCTTCTTCTCAGTCGTGGCCAAAATGATGACGTGAAGAACACATACGTCCATGCATCAGTCCAGAAGGGTGGTATCCCAGGTTTCTCTGGGTGTTTGGTACACATGGGTGTCCTCTACCATATCCCCCACCACACTGGGGGAATGATCACCAGCTACTAGGATTCAAGTTCCAGTTCAAAACTGACCATTTCACAACCCAGTGTCAAGACCTGGAAAAGAGGACTGTAATGGGTTCCATTATGAATCTACTCATAAGAGGGGCAGGGGAGCAATCTAGAGGGCCGATGACGGAGTCCGGCACCCGCCAGGGTCCAGTAAGAGGCTTTATGGATGACCTGACCATAATAGCTTCATCCCATGTAAAAGCAAGGTGGATGCTGTGGTGGATGCTGAAAGCACGCTGAAGTTGAAGGGCAACATCAGGAAACTGTGAATCACCAACTTCCAGCAATGGGAGAAAGCAGACTCAAGGCAAAGGAGAGACATGATCCAAGCCGAGGTCCGACACATGGAGGTGGAAAGGTAAAGGTCAAGGCCCATGGAACTTGGATCACAAAGAGCCTGGGTAAAGTGGGACCTGCCAAAGCAGGCGATCATGTGGCCTGAAATTGGAGACAGGAGCTCTTCCACATTTCTTTCCTGCTCCAATCAGTGTGCGATGCACTGGCTGACATCTTGGATCAGGTGCGAAGAGCAAGAGGGAGACAGCAGATTGGGGGAGGCAGCAGAAAGAGCCTATTCTTGGCTCTGGAACAGGCAGGAGGAGCTGGAAGCTGGAAGCCAGAAGAAGATGAGCAGTGACTGGCCATCACCGCCGACCCACCAACTGGAGGACGTTGTGGTTCAGGGTTGAAACATCCAAGAAAAGTTGGACGCCCACGTGGCAACATTTTCTCCTGGCCAGAAGCTTCAGTCATTAGAAAGTAACTGTTGGTGTTAGCCTCTAGATGTATCTACTAGTGCAATTCAGTTTGCAACAGAAATGAAGCCACTGTAGATTATCCAACAAGACCAGCAGAACAGACGCAAGAAAAAAAAATCAAATGATAAAAAGGATAGGCAATGAAGGAAAGAGAGAGTGAGATCACAAAAAAGAACATCAGAGATGTATGACAGAAACCTGGAGAGCTGGTACTTGACGCATGTGGCATTCACTGAAGATATTTTTTCATAATTATGACTTCTATACCTCATAATTAAGACTTAGCATTTCATAATTATGGGGAAACTATCTCATAATCACAAAAAGTTGTTATAATTATAAGATCTGTAACTTGTAATTGTTTAATTGTATTTTCATCAGTGAATGAAAAAAGAATATAGGCATGAAAGAGGAAGGAATTAGAAGAAACATCGGAAGAAATAATATTTATAAAGGTTCTCCTAATTACAGGGTCGGAGGGTGACAGAGTCTGTCATGGAGCACTTCATACACAGGAAGAGAGAGTGAAAAAGTCTTGACTAATTAAGGGATATTACAATTCCACCTTGCTGCGCATCTCACCCCCAGGACACACACCCACACAATCCATTATTGTGACCATTCAGGGGAAAAAAAAAAAAAAACAGGCACTGTAGGTGTGATGGAGACAGAAAGATGGGAAGAGAGGAGGAGAATGAGAGAGAGGAGGGAGAGTTCAAACAAGACAGTCATGCACTCAAGGAGGCAGCAGCAAGAGCCAATCAAGAATGGAGCCAATTATCCGTGAAGAATGGGTTACAATGGACTACACACACTCATGTATTTTAAACACACGGGGTAATACAGCAACATATTACACCAGCTGTGCTGAGAAGCAGTACAAACTAAAACCATTTTATCACATGTGTGTGTGGACTGAACCTCAGATAAGAAGTTAAACATCTGTCATAGTACTAAACATTTAATTTACAAAGATGATAAGATCCCTCATATAACCTCACACTGACCTAAGAAGCGTTTTTGGTAAAAACATAGTTTGTTTGGTGCAAATAATAAACCAGGAGGCCTTTGCTTTTATATTATATTACAGCACGTAGAGAAACCAGTTTGCTCTCATCTTCTATCCAGCACACAGATCTGTGCCAGCTGCTCTTGGCCCATTTTTTCCTGTGTAGCTTATTTGGCTCTATAGTCGATGGATTAGATAGTCTGCCCAGGTCCATTCATCATCACGGGGTTGTGACACAGCTCTCAGAGGTACATGGAGACTAAGCATCAGTGCTAATGCTGTATTCAAAAGGTGGCTCAGCTTTGTTGTGTACTGATGTGAGATGCCAATCACTCCTCAGTTTATCAGACCAACAGCACAAAAAAAGGCAGCTGTCCATTTATCATGTTTTTAACATCGAAAAAAAAAAATAAGTGGGTATAAATGTGACGACTCCAACTCAAAATCTCACTTTCTTATTTGTAATATGCCAGCTAATAATCATTTAACCTCCATTATGTTTATTACCATTAAAGAGAGACAATTAAGAGTCTTAGCTAAGACCAGCTCCTCAGTTTCTAATTTAGGCTAAAGACTAATTTATTCCCTGCTGCTTGTAATGTTTGTGATATACAGTTAAACCATGAAGGAGACATTAACAACAAGATTGAGAGGAAAAACATGAGAGGAAAAAAGCTGAAAGTCATAAGGATTCATCCTCTGGGGACCATGAATGTAAACAATTTCAGCATAATTTGTCCAGTAAAAGTCTGCACAAAATGGTGGAGCGACTGACCAACATTCAAATTTGACATTTGCCATTTTAGCTTCAAAATATTTCACACAGCATCAGTGGGTGCTGAAACAAGGAGGCACTGAATACCATATTAATTACTGGGTTAATGTAAACTTGAAAATGTATTTAACTTGATAGTTATTTATACTATTTTTTTTATTTTTAGCGGAACATTACAATTAAAGTGATTAAATTCTTTGCTTCTTTCTTACCTAAATGTCACTTCCCAGAAGGCTTTGTTTGCTTATTGTTTGTTTATTTTGTAACCAATCAGTGGCTAAGGAGCCTGATGGCTATGAGGGTTGGACTCTTAATGTTGGAGATGATTTAGAGCACCTGCCTCTGAGGCAACCATTATGTCAGAACGGTGAAAGAAGAGCTCTTCCATCATGGGACAGGCGAGAGCAGGCACTCAGATCAGTTCGCTCTCTGACCGAACTCTCTCTCTTTTTCTGTCTCTTTAATCATAATTAATGTATTTATGTGGCACAATTTTCAGAGACAAACATGTAATCTTAAACTTTCATTTGTACTTCACGCAGGAACACACCAGCTAAAAGACTACGTGAACTATTACAGCTGCACTTCACCTAATAAATACTGACTGAAAATCTAATTTCTACATGGGTCAATATTCCTTTAGTACACTTGACATGTTTTCAAGAAAAAAACATGTCAAGTAGAGAAGAGAAAGCACAGAGTTATTTTTTCCTTTGCTTTTATATGATTTACTATGGCTCTGGAGACGAAGACGGAAAGCAGAGTAAGAGGACCAAAAGGGCAGCAAAGGAGGGGAACAGAGATAAGGGAAACAAGTGGGGAAAGAAGAGGCAAAAGAAGAAAGGGGAGGTGAAAGGAGGAGTACAGAGACTGGGATGGGTAGGAAGATAAGAAGAGAGAAAAAGGGAGGGAGCACAGGATTAAAAATGAATGGGGAAAGTCAGCCTTGTGTAACGGTGAGACACACTGAAATTGGGCAGGGGGGGTTGGTTGGGGGGCAATTAGGAGAAACCATAGCTATTGCACTCATTAGACTGATGAGGGAGGCAGGAGGGTAGAAGCAGAGAAACAACGGAGGGAAGTGGAAACAACAGAGGAGAGGCGAAGTGAGGGGAGGCGTAGAGGCTGGAGTGGAGTTTCACCCTGACCAGTGTCCCTGCTGCTTACAGTATCGTGGTTTCTGAATGTCAAAGGTCACCTTACATTTTTTTTTCCTTCTGTCATTAACACAGACTTCAAACAACCTTTTTGGACTGATTTCTTCCTCCTATCGTTACTCCTCCTTTCCTGCTTTCTTCCAATCAGTGCTCTTCACATCATCCTCTAACCCCTCCTTCATTTTACTTAAAAAAATGCCATTTCTTTGTCAGTTTAAATTTAATAACCCATAAGAACAATGAAAACATGTTTTTTGCAGTCTTAAATATCAAAAACTAAAATCTCTCATTTACATAAGTAAGAGGTTTGCCAAGCAGCATTCCTCTGGTCTCATGAGACAAAACTGAGCCCTCTGGACAGAACTCTGAACAGCATGTCTGGTGAACACCAGGCACTGCTCATCACCTAACAAAGACCATCCCCACAGTGAAGCATGGTGGGGGCATCATCATGCTGTGGTGCAGCTTCTCAGCAGTAGGGACAGAGAGACTGGTCAGACTTGAGGGAAGGATGACTGCAGCCAAATCCAGAGAGGCCCTTCAAGAAAACCTGCTCCAGACAGTTCACCCATCATCACAGCAATGACCTGAAGCATGCAGCCATGAAAACACTGGCATGGCTTGGGGACAAGTCTCTGACTGTCCCTGAGTGGCCCTGATAAAATAAATGCATGGGCAAAACTTGAACTTGAATGAATGAAGTGTGCAAACAGTAAATATCTGCCACTGTATATCATTCCTCTCTCACTCTGTTCTCAATGCCTCCTCATCTCTGTCTTCATTGTTGACACATCTGTGAAGATCAGAGGACATCTTTTATTCTCATCTCTCTCCTCTTGATATCTACAGGGACAACAGGGGGAAGACAAGCCTTAAACCAGTTTTAGCTTTTTCTAATTCTACTTTTGTCTCCTGTGCTGGGAGACGGCTCTTTGACAGGACTCGTGTTGTATGATCTCCTGAGAGCACAGGAATCCAACGGGGACTTAGAAGGAATCCCAACACTGACAGGAAAAGACTTGGTTTCTGGAAAAAAAAAAAAAACATGCAGAGGTTTTGCTCTAACCTATTTAGTTTTTTAAGCATGTTTGCATATGGATGATTGACACTGTTCATAAAATGTCCACATATTTCTTTTATCACTGTGACTAATAAGTTCAACAGTTCAATGGCCCCATTGGCACACAGGAGTTACATATACTGATGACTTGTTAACTTTTCCTGAGCCCTCAGGAGTGACCTTGTTTCTAGTGTCAGACAACACCAGGAAAAAAACTACAAAGTGGGGGAGACTTAGTGTGAAGGAGGGGGAGGACAGTAAAGCAATTTAGGAGATGGTGCCATTTGAGACAAGCTGACGTACTTTATATAGTACAGACACAAAAGGCAGGCATGGCCTAGCTTACAGTGACAGAATAATGCATGGGGCAGAGGCATCGGGGTGTAACCTATAGCCAGCTTACGTTGGACTCTGACACATGACTCAGCAGTGGTGGTAGTGTTTACTGTAACAGCACAAGGGGAGAAATGGAAATGATGCCATCAAACGGAGACACTCTCCAAAATGATCACACACGGTACCGATTCCTGTTCTATACTGCACAGCGTGTACCATTTCAGAAATCTGTAACTGTTTTTCTACTTTCGGCACAATCTAAAGGAGACAGATTCCTGTACATTTTTTTTTTTTTGGAACATAATCTCGTCAAAGCATCTACATGTGGGTATGTTCAGCTTCTGAAACACTCAGAACTTCACAAAACCTTTAGGCCTTAATTGACCTGTTAGGACTTGTAAGGCAGTTCAAGAGTGTGGTCATTAGGAATAGTCAGAGTCAGAGAATACTTGATGCATTCTCTGACTCGTCAAGCCTCTATAACCATGAGCTCCTCTAAGTAACTGACTGAGGATCTGAAAATAAAACTAATTTATGCCTACAAAGCAGGAAAGGCTATAAAAAAGTATTCAAAGCGCTTCCAGCTGGAAATATATGCTGCCTGTAATGTCATTAAGAAATGTGAGTTAAGGAGAACAATTGAAGTCAAGACAAGAGCTGGAACATTTAAGGGACACATTTAATGAAAAGAACACCTTGCCAACTGTTAAGCGTGGAGGGTGGAAAATATTTTTTTTGGGGGGGGGGGGGCTGTATGGCAGCTACTGGCACAGGAAGCACTGCACAGATAGAGGAAAGAATGGATTCCATTAAATATCAGCCTATTCTGGATGCACACGTCAAGCAGTCAGTCAAGAAAGTGAAACTGAAAAGAGGCTGGCTTCTTCAACAGGATGACAAGGATCCAAAGCAAACCTCAAAAATCTGTGGGTAGATCTTAAATATGCTGTGTGGACAATCCAACCTAAAAATATCACAAAACTTCAAGATCTTCAAGGACTTTTTTTCCAAATCAAGAACAAAACGTGTTTGCGAGTTGTGACATCTGTCAAAGGGAGGGTTCCTAAGGAGGAGCGTTTCTAGGAGTTGTCAAGGTTTGGGGCTACACCCAGACCATCTGGGGCTGAGGTCAGGGTGTGTCACAACTGTTATTTCATGTGTCATCTAAGCATGTAAGTGCATTTATTGACTCACTACATCTTTGGTGGCAATATACAGACAAAAGGCAAAACATTTTTAGTTCATTTTAAGTCTAGTCAAATCTTTCTGAATTATCATTATAACGACATTTAAATCAAGAGTTTAACACTGTTTCAACTTAGACTTCCAGAATTCATCAAGGTCAACAAACTGTAAAACTGAGAGACAAAGACTTTTAATGTTTCAGGTAAGTTATATAACAACCAGGCCCTTCACACTACAAATGAAATATGACAGCCATATGTTACGCTCCCCCACCTGAGGAGGAAAATGCTGTCTGCTGCTTTGTTCCTGTTGTCTGGATGAGAGGAAGCAGCCGGCAGACAGCTGCCTGAACATAGAGTCAAACCCTTGTTTCTTTTCTCTCACTATATCTCAATATTTATGGGAACAATACAGTGTGTGAGTGGTGAAGAAACACTTAAGGCCCAACCCACTTGACTTGACGGTCTCCTGTCACATCTACTGTAGCGCTGACTAACTAACATTAGTCAATAACCCAGTGGTTCTCAAATTTAGGGGCATTGTCGCTAGAGGGGACTTCTGTTTATGCCTTAACTTTTTTGGTCAGTAACAGTGTATTAACCTTTGAAGAAAGGCTCATTTTTAAAGTCTGTTGCTGCAGGGATTCTATTTATTTTTCACATTAAAAGAAAAAAAAAAACAAAAAATACATAATTTGCCCAAGGCTGGCCAAACCTTTGCATACATCTGTATAATTGCGTGTTAATACAGTGGAAAGCACTGAGCAGTAGCTCTCCCAAAACAGAGTACTCATGTGTCATCACACAGATCGAAAATATTTATTTACTTGTTTTTGGCCTAGCTCTCTTTATATGACCTCTTAAATCCAAGCATGTCCAACAACAAAGCTTCTGAATGCAATTTTTTTTGTTTTGCAGTCAAATATTTATTCTTGGGCGTCAGAACTTTCCACAACCACAGAAATGGCCTAGACCAACAAGCTCCTCAAATTGAGCCGCAATAAGCAATTTCAGCTGCATAAACCTCCAAAGATAGAAGATGGATTTTCAGTTCAATATTTCTTTAAACTGTGACAAACCAGCTTTGCACTGCATCCATTTGTTTAAAACAGCTCACTCAGGACACTTTACAGCAACGCATACTGTCAAACCAACAAACAGTGTGACAAGTTGAGGAGTTACGCAGACTAAAGATGAAAACACGCTGAAATGTCAAAGCCATTTAAAGACTCATCTTCTCTGTAAGAGTTGAGGAGAAAGATGCTTTGCTGAAATGCCAGAGTCAGAGGATGGCACGGCGCATTAACAGATCTCGTTTCACACACAATTAGAAGAAGGAGTGGCTTCACTCTCTCCCCCTTTCATGCTTCATGACGTACACACACATGGGTAATAAAAACACACACACACACACCAGCATTTAAATACAGCCGTAACCAAATACACACACACACACACACAGCTGGGCAAATAGGCACCCACATTCACATGTGTGCACACACACACACAGTGAATTCAACTCATTAGTGACGAGGGATATTGAAGTAATTGCCCTGCAGCCAGCCAAGGTTCATGACCACGTGTAATTTCAGGTGACAGGATCACCTCCATCTCTGGAACCAGCTGGACTCCTGCCTGTGTGTGTGTAGCAGGGTCCCGTACAGTATGTGTGTTTGGACTCTGTATAACGTGCAGAACCATTCAGACAAATACAAATACATGTACCATGAAACAGAAAGTTTGTCCACTGGCAGTATCCCCCGTTGTCTCAACTTAACACTCGTTAAGCACAGCAATTTTTTTGTTGCAAATCATTTGAGGAAATGTGAGTAATTGCTAACTGAAGTAAAAGTAGACGAGGTCGGATGAAGGAAAACTGCTTAAAGTTCCTGACATTTCACAGATGGTTAATATGAGCCTATGAGTATTTGAAGACTATTTTCCTTTTAATATATCCCCCAACCAACCATATATCTTATGCGTTGAAATCCTTCTCCCCTGAGTCTGCTGCTCTGCAGTCCTCTGAGCCTCCCTACAGTCTTAATAAAGAAGAAATATTAAGAAGAGTTCATTGCCTGCTCTCCATTAAAAAATTGAAACCTGAGGGCAGAGACAGAGTGGAAGACCCTGCTTAGCCCTGGTGTAATATGAGCCATAAGTTGCAGAGGCCATGGCTTAGCTACACCTAGCTGTCTGTGGTGAATAATGCATGTGGATGGGGCCCTAGGCAAGCCATGGTTCTCATGTGTGGTCACTGCGTTGAGGCCAGAGGATTAGTAGCAAGCAGCGCTAGGATTTCATTGGGCATCAAGGGTTATCTGTTGATCTGCAGCCAGCAGGTGAACTGACCAGCACTAGGGTTTCACCTGGCGCCAGGGGGTTATCTCAGTGACACGGAGTCAAATTCGAGCATGACGGTGGGGAGTGTCCCCGGATTTAGGATAGGTGTTTTTGAATGCAGGTGGAATCCCCTTAGGAAATCATAAGGGAAGCCCGAGGGGAGGAAATTTCAAAGCAGGCAAGAAGATGATAACAGGCCTGCAGTCGCCCACCATTTCTTTTTTGGCCTCTCCATCACACTGTGAACCCCGTTTGCAGCGATGCAGCTAAGGCTACCGGAGATGACAACCGAGAAACATTTTGTTTAACGGTTACGGTGATGAGAACTGTGGCTGTTTGTGGCAGCAGTAACAGCAACAGCAATAGTCCTGGTAATGAAAGGATCACGGGGATGATAACATGAGTGGTGAAAATGTATTCATATCAACAGCCACATCAATGTTTCTCCTCTTGCTCGCTACACATATTGTAGGTTACTGTTTTAATAACTGTATGGCATATCTAGTCATGTGACTAGTACACGTTTTGTCTGCCTCATTAGCCAGACATCCATATTGCACATATAATTCTGCAGCTGCTTCAGTAAAAAAAAAAATAATGAATGACCCCCCATTAGCTACCAAATACTCCACTTCCATTTATTTTTACCTACAAAGACAGATGGATAAAATATAGGAGAAGCCAACTGGATACAATAGTGTTATGTGCATTAGAGTAGATTAGAATGGACATATTCAATTCCAGTGTTTTGCCAGGATTTACTAGATATTTCTGGGCCACCAACACAAAACTGTAGATGTTTATAAAAACTACAGCAGATTGTGTCAACAAAAACATACTGTGGTTGTGTTTTTTTCTCCTTCTTTCTATTACCCTCTACTCTGTCCATCATCTACTCTTTCCATCCCCTCCCTCCTCTTTCTAAATAGCGCCACATTAAGTCCTAATAGCATTGGAAAAGACATACTACCCAATAACTTGGGTCTGTGCAAGTGCCATTTATTCTTCCCCTAGCCTCTTAAGTGCTCAAATAAATATCACTGCAACAACATTAAACGTGACTGACTTGGTATTCAAAGTCTAAGCAAGGGTGGAAGGAGCACACTCCGCATTTCATCATCTTCGACAGTTGTTTTTGTCATGGTTTTGTGCGTTCGCAGTATCTTCCCGACCTAATATTTGACAGTGTTTCGCGGCAACCATGCTGAGCGACTAATACTGTCACCGTCAAGCGACGGAGGTTATGTATGCAAGCATCGCCATTTCAGCAGATGAAAATGAAATGGAGTTAATAATATATACACAGAAACACACAACTGCACTCCCATACACACACAAGTACTGGTATGACATACTGTAAACACACATGCATAGATATATACACTCTCTCTCACACACAACCACATCCAGAAAGATGCACATATAATCTTTCACACACTTGCAAGTACACACACAAACACACACACACACACACACAGGTACAAACTCATGCGCACAAATACTCAAAAGCACATATAAGATTGAGGTTGTTGAAGCATATTAATACTGTACGTGTTCAACATCATTAGTTGTGCTGGGTTATTAAACATCCCCCTAACAGACTTTCACAACAATATGTCAACACCATCAATCAACACTGCAAACATAAGACTCTGGCTCTCAGTGCGGTTCAGAGCAACACCAGCCAGCCGGCAGTGTAAGGTAACTGTTTCTGCTTGCTTGCCCCAAATGATCTGATGGACTGAAGAGAAAATAAAGAAGAGCTTTTTTACTGGTAAAGCAGAAATGGCTGCAATACATCAAAACAGCTCCGCGCATACGCTGGGAGAAAACAACAGGCCACGAGAAATAATATAGTGATCAGAGATTTATTTGGAGAATGGTTCAGGCATGTAGTCTTGTGAATGTATTTCCTTTATGCAGGGCTCGACAGTGTGAGCTGTAAAATGTATGTAGGAGTGCATACATAAAAACAAAAGCTGAGGGAAGAACCTCCAGTCTGTGACACCACTTTATAGCCATGAGTAAAACTGAGCGTTTCTTTAGTTCCAACAAATCCAACAGAGTGAGACGTCTTCTTTCTAATGGATCGGGTATCATCCCTGCAAGGGCTGGCATTTTCCCAGCTGAACTTTTATTCATATCATATAAATAATTTAGTATTTGGATCAAGAAGCTCATAAAAAATAAGGTGTGTGAAATTAAATAGTCTACACCTGTGTTAATTCAATGTGTCAAATACATAGGCTAGCCAATCTACATTTAAATAGCATAAATATATGTATTGGATAGAACTTGATATCTGCAGATATCCAATATTGAAGGAATCGGATCTCAAATAAGAACAGTCTGAAGCAGAAATAATTAAATGTCTACTTTTTGTATTCAAATAAATTTAATTATTTTGCTTGTAAATGTTTTCTTGTAGGCAAAACACATTATTTGATAAATCTGATCAATTTTGTGCTCTGTAAGTTTCTTATGCGCTCCTCAATTTTTCAGCGTATGAACACAAGTGCTCCTTGGGGAAAAAAGAAAGCATCGAAGCACCTCGTATGATTTATTTACTTCAAATCCTAAAACTGAAAAGCGTCTGGCTCTGCTGAGAAACTTGAAATCTGAATCAACAGTGATATTTTGAATTCTCACTCTGTGCTCAACAGAATTTTTTTTTTTAAATCTAAAGTTTGCCTCTCCAAGCCAAGTTAATATCAATTTTTTAGTCGTAATAGAATTTCAAACACAAGAGTTTGTCTCAAAAAGAGGTTTTATTAAAGGGCTCCAGTATTTGTTTAAAATTCTATACATCTCCTCGGAACTTCAGAGGAACAGAGCAGGAGTTCCATGGTCAGAATAAACTTTGAACTTGCCAAACCTCAATGTTCAAAGGCCCCTTTGAACACACAGCTCTATTTTTGATCTAATGTTTCTATTCTTATTACATAAGATAAAAAAAATTGATCACCGCTGCACCTCCTTTTTTTCCACATACATTCATAAGCTTGAAAACATTAACTTTAAGCTCCTTCAATTTTATATCCTACATAAAATCATCATACATAACATTTACACATAGCAGCTTCAGGAGCTTTGACTTCCCAGGTATTCCTCTTTGCAGAAACTACCACTCTCATAAGGAACTGACAGAAGTGAGAGCCATATGTTCTGGAGAAGCTTCAAACAGAAACTCTGACCATCACTGGGCTTAGCAGCAGAGAGCAGGCAGCAGAGTTAGAACTGAAGTTGGGACTGAAAGAACCATAATCGTGTTTATGAAGCTGCTGTGATCCATAACAAAGAAAAACACAACTACAGCTACACCACTGGATAGAAAGCCTCCTCTGTATCTAAATTCTGTAGAGCAATGGGACGGTTAAAGTTATGCCCAACATACAGTTCAACATGAGACTAAAAAGCCTTGTTTTACTGCCCTCTCTGGTTGAGACTTTCAAGTCTGTTGCACCTCTCACCACACCTTTGTTTCAGTCAGTGAGAAGTCCTCCTCAATGCAACTAAACTACAGAAATCCAGAAAGCCAAGGTCTGATGCATTTTTTTAGGGGAAAAGGTTACAGTGTGAATAAAATACCACCATCTATTACCCATAAGGTTCTACATAACAAAATCCAAAGATGACCTTTCCACTTATCGCTTTGTGTTTAATCCTCAGAAATCCAAAAACCCAATGCAAAAGTCAAATATTAACTTTTGTCTCTTCTCCAGTTGCTATTTAAATAGGGACAAATCTCAAATCGCAATCAGATTTTTTTCTTTTTTAAAGAGCACCAAAACAGTGGAACCCATCACCAAAGCCCCTTAAATCTCTAATTATCATGTCAAACAACAGCAACCGTGTACTTTGTGTCACTAAAAGTGACACTACAATGGCTTTTAAGAGACTCACTGGGTAAGAACTGTGAATACTGCAGGCACTGTTTAAACGCATACAGGTGCAAAACATTTTGGAGAAGTCTTTGTTGAAGTAAAACAGTTACTTTAATAAAGCATTCGGTCAGGGGAACAGCATGAGGTGGTCTGGTGAAGATGAACATATTGGTATTTTGCTCAAACAGTGCCGTGGTGATCTCTCTGCTTTTCTGATAAAAGTTAGAGGGAGAAATCACAGTCTGTCCTGTAAGTCTTTAACAAGAGACAGGGGCGTCTTGACTTGCTGCTACTTCTGCACATTTATATTTCGGTGTTCAGACAGCTGAGTCGATGCTGGATGTCAGAATTTCTTGCCCCACCTCAATGATTCGCCAGTGAGAAGATGAATGGAAGAGGGGAAGAAATGGAGAGAAGTAAAAACGGAGTTTTATGTAAGAGGCTGCAAGAAAAAAAGAGGCAATAAAGGGACAGCAAAACCAGATGGGACAGAAAGAAAGAGAGGGAGAGAAAAAAGAAAAGGGGAAATCGATGAAAAACAGAGAAAAAATAAATAAATGGAGGAGAGTGTAACACTGCAGCTGTGCACACTGCCCTGTGAACTGCTGCCCAAATGAGGGGATGCACATATATGTAAGTGAGCAAGCCTCCAAAAAGACAACAGAGCCAGGGAGAAAGAAAGAGAGTGACAGAATGAATAAATGAGGGATGAGGGGAAGGATGATGAGGCACAGTTCTGATCGGGCTGGAACAAAACAAAGGGGGAATGAGTGACGTTGCCGAGCTAATGTTTCAGACTATTTCCTTTGGCTGCGCCACTGGGGAATGAGGGTCTGCAGTAATTCTAACGGTAATGAAACTAATACGCCAGCAAATAAGCCAGGCCCACAATATTAATGGACATGTACTGTATGCAGCAACAAACAACATTAGTGCTCTCCAGAAGTGAAACAGCAGAGAGAGGGTGAATGTTTAATGCATTAGCGTATGAAAAATTATAGCAAGCGACAAATGAGAGTGCTGCAGATGAATGCTACTTTCACGAGCGCCTTCGATTTTACATTCAGACTAAAAGCAGCAGGAACAGGTGGGTTATTCACACCGACACACTGCTGTGCATTGCATACAAGTGTGCTTGTGGTGTTTATCAGATTCTGAGCAGCAGAGGCTCCTCTGGTTGCTAGGAATTTCCCCCTAACAGAGCGTAAATGAAAGGTGATGACAGTTCATCATCTGGTAAATGAAAATATGAATATTTACAACACGATTAGTCCTCACATAATATGAACACGCACAAAATGTATCCTGCATATTTTAAGAATACTGAACACAAAACCAGAGCTGGATCCATATTTTATTTTAGAAATTAGATTTTACGATATAGATAATTATTTTGCTGCAGCCATGTGGCTCTGTACTGTAGAATAAATGCTGAATCATGTTTCTGATATATTCTGGGGTTTTTTTTTCTGAATCTGTGAGCAACTGTTAGAAAGAAAAGTTTCAACATTTTAGGTAAACACTATAGATCCATAACAAAACCACTACTGTCATTATCTGCACCACTTTTACTGCCTGGAAAAGTACAAAGCTGACACATTCTGCATACAGTCCTTGTACTGAAAGGACGCTCAGCCTATCTGGGACTAAAAATATTGTGCTCAATTACCCAAATTCAAAAGATAAGAGAAGTTAGTGCTGCTTTGATCTCTAAACAGTTTTAGAAATATATAACACAGCATAAATATGTATCTCCTTCCCCCGTCTTTGTTTGTTTGTGCAACTGTGAATGTGAAAGAGACAGGGACCATAAAAAAAAGGGAGAGAGACGGAAGGGAATCCTTGGCAGGCAAAATGAGGCCACTGCTTCACATCAGCCAGTGGTTTGTCATCCACACACACACACACACGGTCATCAAGGAGGTCTCCAATAAACAATGATGTCCACATGCTGTCAGAACTGCAGGATGAGCATTTATTTAGCCACACACAAACACGCACGCACACCAAGGAGAAGTCCTCACAGAAGCCATTTCCTCAATCAGAAGAAGATCACAGTATCGTCACCGTCCATGAAACACCTCAGCACAGTTCAGTGGTGCAGGGCTCTCACTGACTATATACCCCCACAACACTTCAGATGTAGCTTTATATGCACATAACACACATATACTGTTCATAACTCTGTGCATAGAAACAGGGACACAAAAGGATGAATTCACATTATGCACACCTGAAAGCACACACAACACATACTTTATAATTTACATAGCCCATTCCAAATTGCCTCTTTTGTTTAATATGACATATTACTCTATTTACCATTCTTATTCTGCCTCAATGCCCTTTCCTCTCTGCGCTCAGCAGTGTGAAGAAGCAAATAGCAACTGAGAAAGCCGGGCCATTTGAGCATTTGCACCCCGGAGGAGAATGAAACACATCTGACAGATATTAGGGCTGGCACTCCACAGCGGGGGTTGATTGACAGGCCCTGATGGACTGATGCCACGCAGGAAAATGAAGTAATAAAGCTATAAAAATGAACCCGCTATATACCTATTCACCCTATTACTGTCTCTAACATGGCTCTGTGTGTCTATCACTCTTGATGAGTGCTGTGTTAGGCGAGTCCACCTGGCACCATGGCAGGGTCCATAAGTGTCCTCAGATTTTATGGAACAGTTGCTGAAGCAAAGCTTTAGCTGCGTACCAGAGACGGGCTATTGTCTGCACTCTCCTGCCAGTAAGTCATCATACAGAATGATGCATTTATCTAAAAACAGACAAAGCTTTCACTGGTGATCAATTCAATCCATCCCTAATATATTTCCTCTATAATTCAACTTGATCCAAAAGGCATCAGAAGTCCCACTGTCCCTGTCTGTACTGAAAGCGTGAAGTGCAGTGGGACTTAGAGACGGTAAATCTGGTACATGCCGGTGGAAGGACAACCAGGGGGAAGGAGAAGGAGCAGTCTACGCTTCTGCTGCCACCAGACCACATGGGTTTTGGAATGGGTTTTATTGGGATTGTATATCAGAGTGAATGGAAGGGACATCTACCAGCGGCCTTGTGATGAGGTGTATACCCCACAGATGTCCATAGAACAGCCAAAGAGGAGAAGATCACAAAAAAAAAACCCTGAAAAAGAAGTGCTATGATTAGGCAAGGGCTGCATTACTGCATTATGCAAAGAGTTGCATTAATATTGGTGATGCTTTTCAATAATGGAGACTGCACAGTCGGAACGGGAAAGAAATTCAGCCCTGGTACTTATCCACTGCGGCTGGACAGCGACCTGAATGACAGGCACCTAGAGAGGGCCAGTAAAATCTGAATGTCCTGCCTGTCCTGTTTTCTCATTTATGAAAATGAGTGTCCACTTCCCCGCTGTATGAGGCGTTTCCCTGGAATTGGACCTCCATGAATTTGCGAGGCAGAGCTTCTGAAGGAGCACTGAAGGGAGAGGTTTATTTGTTTTGCTGTTGAGCTCAAATATCAGCAGTATTTTTCAAGAATCGCTTACTCCACCTTAAAGTCCGGAGACTGTGCTGCTCTTCCATCATGTGAAGCCACCGTCTATTTCTTTTCTTCTGTTTTGGGTCATTATCTTGCTGAAGGATGAACCTGTGACCAGCCAGCCCGTCCTCCTTTGTTACTTGCCTTTTTCTCACCATTCTGATAACAATAAACAGTACTACTTCCTGCAGTACAATACTGCAGTATTGTCTTAACAATGCATCAGTGGGTGTAGTAACAGTTTGATCCAATGCTGCCTTTGCACAGACAGAGGGTTTGTAAGTAATCAACAGTTAATTGCATTAACTTTCAGGGCTTAATTTACTTCAATTGCTGCAGGATAGCAGTAAATCAACCATTTGACTGTCACTTTTTTTTTTCTGTTTTTGGTTTGGTTTGGTTTTCAGTTTCTTATTACCTTTTATTCACTGGACTCAAACTGCTCAAATGTCAAGAATGGAGGTGTTGATGAAGTTGATGACCGGCAGAGTAGTTAAAGCTGATTTGACCAGTTTTATGACTTGTTTGGGTCCTCTGGTTGTATAACAGGCTACTGCTGTGGCCCAGTTATGTACCAGCAAGCAAGATGGACGAGTGCTGAGTGAGCTAACAAGACCATAAGGGAAGGAGGCAGGCTCACTGTACCTATTAATGCAGTGTAACAACATCCATCTATCACCTTGTCTGTCATTTCTGGTGTCTGGCTGGCTGTCAATCTCTAATCGGACAAATTTCTTGTCTGTGCGTAGGTGATTCACAAGGAAACTCAGTCAATGATTTGATGTGTAACATAACAAATTAATATTTAATGTCTTTACATCCTCCTTAAACCTTCTGTAGAATACCTGCACTAACAAAACACCACAAACACATCTCGCAAAATGTGTTATTGTGTGCTATGTTGAATATGTACAATGCTTTGAAAAACAGTAATATTATTTTGTAATATATGGCATAAATAATTTATTTTTTAAGACCTTGTTACTATTAAGTATGATGGAAAACCAGCAGGGATGACATAACCTAGAATTATTTATTATTTTAACACATTTTTCCAGAGCTTCCCACTAGTATATAACAATAACGCCTGTTAATATCATTTATAGAAACTAGGATAAATGGCAGAAAGTGGATGGATAGATTAATAAATGAAAAAAAATCTGTAAGGTAATTTTTATAATAAGCATCCTAGCTACTGTAGCTGGCTGTTTCCTACAGGTTTCATGGTGCTCAGTAAAATCCTAAAAAAAGAAGGACTGAACAGCCTCGAGCAGCACGATTCACGGTCCCAAACTTTAGAACTACCATCACTGCCTACAGCAGACAAGAGACGCAAAACTTTTCTTCATTAAATTTAAAACTTTTTAATACATTTGAAAGTGTTTTGTGAGGAAACTAATCTCAGTGCTTTTTAAGACTTTTAAATTCTTGCAGATACCCTGTTATTTCAGATGCATCACTGCAGTGGCAGATGTATAGGCTGCTGACGACAGAGTAAAACAGTAAACCATAAAAGTGCATCAATAGAAAAAAGAAGTGAAGAGAATCAAAGATTCTAGGATATTCATGTGTCAACTATCAGAACAATTTATTTGAATTTTTTGTGAATGTAAATCAGCTGATTGAACTGTATCAATATTCTAATAGTAAGATTAATACTACAAGCATCTACAAGATCAGGCTCTTTGGAAAGAGTCTGATCTTGTAGATAATTGAAGCATCTGTTTTGAAATACATGTGTCAGGACGGGATATTAAAAAATGATGTTGGCTCCAATGGCAAACCATGAAACGCTGTTGCCGTTGTTACATTATCAGGGGAGACATTAGAAACGGCAATTATAAATACAATGCTGCTTTTTTAACTTGAAAAACCCAAACTGGCGCCTTTAAATCTGGTACATGTAAGGTTGCGTGTGTGCAGATGTGTGTGAGAGCACACTGAGGCCTACATGTCAGTGGACACGATACCCATATTCACATTACAGTTGAGGTTTCCACAGACATGTACACACTTTCCACTGAGACTTTTCCACAACAGCCCTCCTCCTCCTCCTCTCTCCCTCACACACACATACACACACAATGAACTTAGAGAGGGAGAGACAGAGAGAAAAATTTACATACTGTACACATCCATATTCAGATTAGCCTGGAGTGGCAAGAAACAGGCTCCAAGAATAATGAAAGAGCAAGAAGAGCTGCTTTGAACCTACGTACTGATACTTCTCTGTCAGATGAGTGCATACACAGCAGCACCCTGTAGCCTGGAAATGTCTAGACAAAACTGAGGCAGAAAGACAGTAGAAGAAGGGGAGAGAAAGAGATAAAAGAAGATAAAGGGGAATAGATAATATGGAGGATAGAAATGTAGACTGTACAGTGAAATTACCATGACAGGAGTTGTTATGTCAGTGGTATGTGTCAGGGTGTGTGCAGAGGACATTTCCTCACCAGAGGGGATTCACAGCAACATGGAGAGCATTTGAGATTTATCAAACATGTTGAAACCTCATGTGTGTCTCTTACGTATGCAACACACTCTGGTGAGAGGTCTGCAAATGCTTCCATGTTTTTTTAACCTTCCACCCGCATGTGTGTGTGTGTGTGTGTGTGTGTGTGTGTGTGTGTGTGTGTGCTAGCCTGGGGGTCTGGGGTCATCATGTAATGACAAAGGCTCCAGTATCTATCAGCTCTCCCTTCTTGGCAAATCAATATGCCATCAAGATCAATGCTTTTCTAATTATAGAAGCAACAGACACACATGTATTGATAGACACATACCCTAGATGTGCACACATACATGAAAACACATGCACACAGAGGCAAGCACAGGAAGGCTAAATGTGTGTCACAATCTCAGATAGAAAAAACACAGAGACTTAAACCCAAGTGGACCCGAAGTTATTATACATGATGTTTTTTGTCTTTCCTAATATTTTTTTATTATCTTCCATCATCCTCCATTACATAAGAAAATATACCATGAATTTAAAGGTCCAAAAAAGACAGACATGACCTCTGACCTGCAGAGAATGAGGCTAATAAATTCAAAATGTTGAATTATCAACTTAGGATCAAAACCTGGTTAAAATAATAGGTTGACCCAACAAAACTACAGCACAAACTGAACTCCTCTATGTGAGAAATGTAAGGTTGTGTTATGGATGAGTTGTGAACAGGCACAAAGACGAAAAACAATTCAAAGCAACTTCTTTCTGTTTGTGAGACGGTCAACACAATTTGCAAATTCGAAACAGGAGAGTCAATGGCCATTTGCATGCTGATGCAGGGGTGCAGAAAACCCAGAGAGAGAGTGAGTATAAGGGCGTAACAGAGAGAGAGAGGAGACAGAGTTTAAGACTCTGGGGTAATGGACTAAACCTGTCCACAATTCCAAGATAACCGTTTTTAGAAAGCAAATTTATATTGAATTTGCACTTGGACATACACAGACACCTCTGAGACTTGTCTAAGCTGAGCCTCATTCATTGCAGTACAATGGCTTCCCTGCATTCATTCACCAATGACAGCTTGCAACTGCAGGAAAGGTATCCTTGAAGCTGCTGTGTGTGTGTGTGTGTCACTGTCTGTGCATGTGCGTCATATCACCAATCCTAAGACAAAGAAAAGATTTATTAGTTATCTCACTGTTTCAAGTGAGTGACAAACAAGTATCTTCACATATTTATTTATAGTTTTTTTAATTTATCTTTATGTGGCCATAAATACGAGAAGCGTGCATGTGTGAGATGAAAGAGCAGATTACATCTCGAGTGCAGCAGTGCCCCTCTTCGCATGTAAGCATCATATTAAACTGAAAATGCTTTCCAGGAACCAAGTGAGGAAAAAATGATCACTCAAGTGGGAATTCACCTCGTTTCCGCACCATCAACCCAAGTACGAAGCATGCAGAATATGCTGTATTAATCACACTGGTATTCTTCAGGCGCATTTAAGCCAGATGCAAAAAGCACAGAGAGAAACAGACGGCGGTTCACTCAGCATATATCAGAGTTTGACATTTAACACCGAATCAGGTCAGCTTAGTCGGATTTCTCACATCACAGCTCTGGTGTGAGTCAGACTTGAGTGACAAACTACTTACGAAAACACAGTGTTTAGGAAGTCGTTGCGGTGATTAGTGACTGGTAGATTATGTCACACCAAAACCAGTTCACAGATAGAATTAAAGGATTCGGGAAAGGCCTGGGTCCGAGTGGTAATCCATACAGTGCTGATTCCAATCATAACGAGATTACTTGTTTATTCAAATAAGCCACTTCCCAGGGCAAAATTAAAGTGACTGCTTAAATTCAATTCGATTTGGTTCCCCAGACTGAACTCAATAGGGTGAAGGGTCACTGCTGTCATTCATCATTCTCCCCGAGAAACACACACACACACACACACTCACACACACACCATTACTTCACTTTACCTACAGCGTGTGTTATTGTACATGCCCCCATTGATTTGGATGGTGCAATGGTTCTACTGAGTCTTTGGCCCTTCGCTGTGTGCATGAGTGTGTTTGTACGTGTGTGTGTGTGAGCATGCAGAGCAGCGTGATACAGCACATTGGGTGACTAATGGGGCGGACACACAATGCAGCACTATCACACTTCGACGTGTCGTGATTCATTATATGGGTGTCATCCAAAAAAACAAGGAGGGAAATACAATCGCTAACACAGATACGCACAAACATTTACACTGCGAGCTGAGTACACAAAGAATTACACTTAAAGAGAAGAACTGGAGTCAGTGAGTGATAACATACTGTACACCCCAGGCCCAGTGACTCTGTAGTGAAGATCTTATATTACATGGTAATATAGAGCGTGTTAAGGTACATAGCATGCATTGGTGATGCTGTTGGTTTAAATCCAGCTTCCACTTTGTCACCCTAACCCTCTCTCTCTCTCCCTCCCTCTCTCTCTCTCTCTCTCTCTCTCCTTCCTATCTACCCTGTCCTCTATCCTGTTACACCACGTAAGTGCAAGTTCATGTCATTATCTTGTTCATTTGTGCTGAAACAAAACAAAAAGCTCTACATCTCTGTTTTGAAAATGGATGCCTCTCCCTTCAGCTCAAAAACATAATGCAACTTCTTGTTGTGTGGGCGACAGCTGATAGCATTAGTAGTGTTTGTGCCTGCGTGCTATGTACTCTTAGCTGGAGGTGGGATCATCCACGGCAGTCACCGGCACACAGTGCTAACCTCTCCTAAGAGGCTGCAGGTCTCTAAGTGCTTTGCTTAGCTACCGCTGCTAGGCAATCAAGAGTCCCCCCTATACGCACAGCACAGCCTGCTCCTCTGGGCTCCCAGTGTTATCACAGCACAATGCTGTGAGGACGCTCACACTGTCAGATAGACACCTGATAGTTCTCAAGTCCCACAACACACTCAGTACAGTCTTTTCCTGGGACTTTAGTTTAGTTCACAGTCACACAAGCTGGAAAAACTAATGCTTATGTCCGCAATTTGGCGTGCTGATTTCCCAGACTTTTCCTCGGGATTTCAAGGTTTGTGTTTTGATGCTTCGCTTCTTATGGCTGTCCGACGGTTCACTCGTAACCAACTGGTCGATAATTTTACTCACAGGCATAAGGAGACAGCTTATGGCACAGTATTTCAAACAAATTATATTAAGCCATGGGTTCTTTTAAGGCTGGGAAGAGTAAAACCTGTGATTCATGTGAAACTACTGTGCACTAGAGATTTAATGTATGTCCAAAGCCAATGTCCACTGCCAATGCATGAAGTACTGTGACATTCATACACCGCAGCTGGTGAGGAAATAAAGGCTCAGCTTGTCGTGTGCGAGATGCACACACACACACACAAACCTGAGTAGTACCCAAAAGAGGCAGACGGCTGATTTTGATATAGTTGAGATAAAACCGGGAACAAGCTGCATCTGTTTCTGTGCCTAATAGTTATATGATCATATATGTTAATGTATAGATTGGGGCCATTGTATGTATTATTTTTGTGAATTTCAATTCTGATAAAGTTTAACCAATCCTTGCTTACATAAGGTAGATCTCCCAGCTAAGCGAGGATTGAAGCTATTGCTACTATAATCTAATCTTTATCGCCTTCAAATAAAGCTGAAATTCTCCTCCTGAGTTGAAAATCAGAACTAAGTGGCGTCTATTCGCCCAAGGGTACAACAACATAGACTGGCGTGCAGGGGGGTGAGTAGTGCACCGGGGCTCCCTCGACTGATAAGGCAAAACTACTCACTGATGTGTGTAGGACTAGGTGTGATGTCCTCACTGGACACTTGGTTTTCACACATATTTACTGTGGTATTTCAGTTTAAAGGTTCCATCTGTCTGTCTGTTCCTCTGACCTCTGTCCGCCTATCTGCCAAACAACTTTATGCTGATAAAACAACTTACATTTTTTTTTTTTTTGCACAGAAGCATCACGTTTGATTGAATGCAACCAGTGAAACGTCACAGGTGATTGAAAGAAAGATAATCTCTAAACAACACCAAGTATAATGAACGATGCAAGTGACTGAATCAATCTCATGAAGGCCGTGGCAGCTTTACTAGGCTACCTGATCCCTTAGCATCTACGACGCTTTATGCTAGAGTCTGACTGGTTGCCTCAAGAAAACCAAAGAATCCCGCACACTTCAGCATCACTTGTCCATCACATCACAACTAAAATTCTTTAGTTTTCTTTTCAAATTACGACGAGAGATAAAGGATAAAAGATACTTTGATAAAACTGATTTTAAGTGTTTGTCAAAAAAAAAAAAAGGAAAGAAAAATACTACAAAATGAAAGGAATGAAAGCGAATCAAAGGGCTGTAAAAAGAAATTACTATTGTCAAAAATAAATTAATAGAACTTCTTTGGTCTGTAATAAATGCTGCTGTGGTTACAACCATTAGTTATGTCTCTCTCCAGACGTGCTAATAGAATTGGCTCAGTTTATGTATTCATAACTGTCATTTCAGTCTGCTCTGTGCTATGTAGAAAAATGAACTTCTCTGTAGACTTAGGGAGTCAAGCTCATGATCCTGAAAAGAAAACACTCAGAATCTTTTGTATTCAAAGGATTTCTGTCACCTGTCTTAACTCTGCCCTTACAGAAAGGAACTGTCAGGGAACCTTCTCTTGAAATAGGATTCAAACTCAGGCAGCTTAACCCTGACAACAGTGACATTCTTGCAATGATCGAGCTCATGATGGCCGTCTTCATTGCCTATTGATGCAGACAATCTGTATTAGAACACGATCTGTCAAATCGTTACAGGCTGATGGCAAGCAGTGTTCTCTTTTCCTTGGTGGAGGGGCAGAGAGAAAGAGAAAGACAAAGGTCGTGAGAAAGTTAAAGACACTTCTGTGTCAACGAAACAGGAGGCAGGGAAAGCTGCAGATAGAGAGGCTCAGCAACTACGGCCGAGAGGAAAAAGGGAGGCGGGCAAAAGAGAGACAGACAAACAGTGATACACAATCAGACAGACTGAGAAGAGAAAGATAAGAAAGAGGTGCAGAGAAAGAGGAGAGAGAGTGAGTTTGAGAGAAAATGAGCGAGATTCAGACACAGACAAACGGGTGCAAAGTGCATGTGAGAGGAAAAGAGGGCAGCCCAGTTAAAACAGATCGCTGGTCTATTCACTCCAATCTATTATTTTCTTCTGTCTTTCTGACCGAACAAAAACTCTTAGGCCCTCTTTCAATTGCCCCTTAGTCACGACCATTTCCATGTGAACCAAAGACCGTCACAATAAAACTGCATAGCTGTGCAAGTGAGGGGACTCAAAGCCTTACAGGTAACACCGATGGCAGCAGCCCCATGCTGTACCAAAAATCTCTTCATGGCGAGTGTATGTGTGCATGTGTGCAGTGTCCTATCGCAGTTTACCTGGAGAGCATGATTGATTAAGCTGGTGAGCAATCGGAGTCGGACAATTGAGCGTGAGAGCGAGGAGGGAGATCTATCATCGTGAAGGCTCATGCCTAAGCTTGGCACTAGATAAATGGGCTCAGATGAAGCCCGTGTGTGCACATAGTGTGTGTGTGCAATGTGTTTGTGCATGTATGTGTGGGTCACGGCTACAGAGTCCCACAATTCCGAGTAAAACACACACGCCTGTGCACTCATTGCTTAGGTTGTTTTCCGAGATCAAGGGAAAGGCTATTCTTTCTTTTTCCTCTTTGCCTTTGCAAGAGGAGGGAGGAGGAGTGGGGAGGAAGGAGGCAAAGGGGACAAGAGGAGGTGGCATAATGTTTCCTGCCTGTGTGCATTATGGATGAGGTGTGTCCACGGCGTTCGATCAGTGGCTCTCCGATGTCTTGAAGGTGGCCCACTGGGGTTACCTAAGACTCTGTGTTTGTGTCTTTGTGTGCTTGAATGTGTGTGACTATCACTGAAAGAGAGGAGTCACCAGGGTCACACACACACACACAGATGATAAATACGCTTCCAGGGCGGAATTTTTCCTTCATTCAAAGCCTTTAATTGAGTGCAAGTCGATAAGGATTTCACCGGTGACAAAAAGCTGTGGGTCAGCACAAAGACAGCAAAGTTTTAATGTGTGTAAGGCGTCATTTCAGTCAATAAAGTCATGATCTGCAATTACAGCTAAATCATTTACTTTTGCTCACAAGTTACAATAGATCCATAATTACATACACTAGAATGCAGCGTTGAGGAGGGGTGCAGCGACGGACATTTTTCTGTCCGAGTGTCCCTTAGTTATTGTGACAGCGTGATGAAGGCCTCTCTAACTCCATGGCAACAAGACAAACACAAGTCCTCGGTCATAGTGAGGGTTACGTCTCGTGTGTATGTGTTTGATGGTACACTCTTAAGTGTTGTCAGCTGAGCTCAGTCCCTTTGCCACAGAAGATAAAAGCTTTTAACACGCTAACTCGCTCATCACTCGACCTGATGTCTCGACATGGTGAGCACACCTGAAGTCCACCCTCTATCTCCGTCAGTTTTATAATTATTGCTAAAAACTGTAAACCATGGTAACAGAAAATACTTTGTTCTGATTGGTTGGCAAGGGCCTGTTAGTATTCAAACATAGTCTTATACATTATTTTAACCAGGCAAAGAGCAAACATATATTCCGCTGCAGGTAAACATAACAACACTGGTTTTCCAGTGAAGCCCTGCATCATATTCATACAGTTCATATGTGAAAACAATAGATTCTCACATGGGAGCTGCCCAGTACGATCAGCAGAGCAACTGTGAATTCTAATCCACTACTACTGTTTGGGCCAACAGAGCAGATGCTCAAAGCTGACAGCCAACAGACCTGAGGATGAGACTGTCTACAGGTAAATTAAATTTTGATTGTCTTCGTTATGGGAAGCTGCAGGTAAAATGTGACGGTGCAAAGCTAATGGGAAAGGTTTGCTACCTTTGAGATGATTCTTGAGCAAAGAATTTGGAGAACCACTGCGTACAACAGAGATCTGCAATCAGCTAAACTGCTATGTCAAGTCCAGTATCCACGGGGTACTATGAGATTCTTCCCTGTGCACTTTGAAGCATTTCCATATTATATCCATATGTTAAATGTGCGTGATGTTGTTTGGTGATGTGTGTGTTGCCTTTCTGTGCCAGACTAGTCCTCATTGAACTCCTGTTACCTCCAGGTATATATAATTCTCTTTCATGGATACGTGATCACATTAGCCACTGCTTTAAAAATGGCCATTACGAATCACTTGGCAACTGAAACTACAAACTACGGTATAAAAGTTTTGCTAATATGATCCTTTCTGTTTTGAATGGCAGGGAAGAATCAAGCCACTGCACTGTGTGTGCCAACAGGAGCTTTACAGCTACCAGCCCACACTGACACAACAGCTTTGCAGGCATTAAATGTTACTGCTTCCAAAGCCTTTAACTATGTGTTGTTAGCATGAGCGACTCTCGTTAACACGGCCAGTGGGACAGAAATGACAACACCTCTGTGATTCTATATACAGGGTCCTAGCTTTTTACGACGTCCTTTTATAATCTATAGCAGATTGCTGGTGTGTGTGTGTGTGTGTGTGTGTGTGTGTGTGTCCACATCTCCAGTATAAACAGTGGAAAGTGAAATGTGCAGAGTGGAGGGCTGAATTGGCAAAGCACTCCTCAGAGGTATCAGAGAGAGGAGACAGCTGGCGCCATCTTTGTGTTTCTCCCTCTCTCTTTCACTGTCTTTCTCTTACCACCAGCAACACTTTCAGATTACATGAGACACTCACTTTCGGTCAGTCACCGTGTCCGTCTCTCTCTCTCATTCACTCACTTCATTTCTCCCATGTCTCACCCGCTGACTTTTTGTCAGAGCTGTGCTGTGTCCCTGCCTCTTAGTCATCTTGCCCTCTTTTCCCCCCCAACAGTTTCTTTCAAGCCCCTTCCTCCTCCCTCCTTTTCCTCCATCTGTCTGTTTCTCTCTCCCCACCCCTCCACCCCGGTCCCCCCCCCTGCTGTTCTGGTGTCTGTCTACAGGTGGAAAATGTCCAGCAGATGCTTTGGCCGTAGCCCAGGGAGGTGCTGACTTTATTACCATGGCAGCTCTTTGTCGCCATGGAAGCTGTCTTTCATTGCAGAGACCAGCGTCCTGTTACCTGGTCCTGGTCCAGTTGGCATGTGTGTAGACATAAATACACTCTTGCCATTGGAGCGAATTGGACAAGGGTTTCCCCCATTTACTTTCCTCTAAAGCACATCTTACTGTAAATGCTACTCAAGTCTGCTTAATTCATTATAATGTTTAAAAAAATACTGTTATGTTTTTAACTCTGATGTGACCTTTATATTAATGCGCAGAGTTTACCTCAGTCATAGGTGCTCAACTGTAATCTAGCCCTCTTTAAATACAATAATAAAACAGACCAAAAGTGCCGTACTGCATTTTCTGCTCTTCTGTTCTCATCACAACAAGAAAGACACAACATGGACTTATCAATAAACAGTAGTAAGGTCTCTCACACATGAAAGCTCACACATAAACATGAGGTACTGGGTGCCACGTGTTCTGTACACGCCACACAAACACATACTGAGGCCAACTAAGAAACAAGTGCATTTTTAAAGACAAAACCCATTTTAACATCTAAAAATTTCCACATACAAGCACACTCAAAGAGACTCACACATCAGTACCTTCCACAGTACTCTGCCCATCCCAAAAGAGGGAAAACTCATAACACAGCAACTAAACTGGAGTATACTCTCCCAAGCTCTTTATCTTTCTTAAAGAACCTGACAACCACTTCCTTCTCCCAACACAAAGTACACACACACATACACACACACACACACACTGACCTCCTTTTTGGTACAATCCATTTCTATGACCACACCACTGTCAGCTCTCACTTTTATGTAAATAACACACACTCTTTCCTTCCCAAACACTCACAGACACTGAGCTGTATTCACACACCAGAGGATCATCTCCATTTCCATCTCCTGTACAAGTCAACAAGCTAAAAACATCCACACAAACACCTATCAAATCACTCTAACATTGTTTTGTTTTTTTTCTCCTACCATCTTTGCGGTAAAGGTTGATCTCCACTTTCCTCTCCTCTGAGCCCAGCAAGGCCTGCGTCATCTGGGCAATAGCCAGTCGCTTGGTGTCCGGTCCATACAGGAAGTTACACGTGCATGGCTTCTGCATGATCTCAGCACGCGAGTAACCACACATGTGGCAGAAGCCATCGTTGCAGAAGATGATGGCACAGTTCTCCACTCTCGCATTGGCGATGACAAACTTGCGACCTGTGGGTGGAATGAGAAAAGTTCTTTTTAATTCAGGACAGAAACGTTATATAATCCAATCAACCCAATCAATACTGAAGTGTAAGTGACAGAAGAACAAATGAGCAAATTAAAACATGTCAAAATTATTTGTGAAAAATCAAAAGACACCTAATCCTGACCATCAGACAAAACCAAACCCAATGCCTCTTAAATATTAAACATTATAAGTGGTAAAAGATTAATGTAACGCTGTGACACCATGGGAACATTTTACTGACATCTGTGACCAACAATATTTAGTTTAGTCCCTGCACCACATGCACCTGCTGTGAATAGGCAAGACACCATAAAATTTCTATGATTGTTAATTATTTGAATTTTACAGGTTCCCAAAAGTCAACACAAAAGCCAACAACATGCACTGTAAACCTTATTTGTATATAAACTAACTATAAAATTCAACTTTAACTAAGCAATATTAGGACAACAATTATGAGGGAGGAACAAAAAGACATTTCAAGAGTAATTTTATTTTTTTAAGATGAAAACTGTAATGTTATAGCAATAAAACCTGTTCAGTAACATTAACAATGGCAGAATTCCACTTAGTTCCACCAAAAAGTTTAAAACGTCCACATTTCTTTAGGAAATAAGTCGAAAAATAACGTGGAAAAAATGAGTTTTATGCGGAAACACTCAATATTATGAAAACACGGTTAATGTTTTGACAGGAAATACGTCCTCTCCGAATAAAAGCACAATATTTGGAGTTGAACGTTTGAGGGGGAAAAAAACGCGGTTTGTTCAAAAGTTCCAAGTTTCCAAATGTTTTCGTCTAATTCGCCCACATGAACCCAAATATTTACAGTAAGTGTGAATTAGCATTTCTTTAGGAAACTTACATGAGCATTTCCTTTGCTAGCAACCGTTAAACCAAGGGCTCTTACTCATTAAGGACAACGACAGTCACCTGCGCACTTACCTCATATAACAGTCCTCCTAACAAATGCTCACTTTAAAAGCTAATAAAACTAGCTAAGTTATTCACTCTACCCTCTCTAACCCCTCTGCCCTTTTCAACCAGCTGCTAAACAATTAAAAGTATAATATTACCCGTTTTGAAAACTTATTTTCACCTGCTTCACAACGTCTCCTCGTTTCCACTCAATTTAGGTGACTAACTTATGAGTCACCTTCAAAATAAGAGGCTCGATTTCAAAATAAAGTTCAAAATATCCTTATACATAAAAACATAAAAATAACAAAAATATAGGTACTCATTGTACTCATCATAGTTTTAAGAAGCAGTTTTATTATCTACGGTCTGTTATGTTTAGAACTGTAAAATATTATAACATATATACATAAATACATTACATACGTACATGCACACAAAGGTAAAGGATACTCATCATAAATCCAATTCAAAAGTGTGTGTGTGTGTGTGTGTGTATTCATAGCTTGCATATGTGAGTTCATAATTGTGGTCAAAAGTGTAAACCGCAGCTGCAACCTTGGTAGCTCCAACTCCCACAAAGCTCCGTCTATCTCTAAACCACTTACTGCAGAAGGAGCCATTTAGTCCCATGGCCTCTGCTCAATGTCACAGGATGATCTTAATGCAGTCAGAGAGCTGCTGTAATGCCTGAACACACTTACACACACACATGCACACAGATGTACTCACACGTACTTCATTACCCTGTGCTCGGCCTCTTTACTTTCACTGAACTGAGAATGAATTGTGAATAAACTTCAAGTCTCTACTTTGTGTGAGATGAATCTTGTGTTTCTTATGGGAACATGTACAAACAACATAAATGAATGCATGTGCATAAGGCCTGTGTGCACATGTGACTGTGTCCGTGCTGCATCAGGCTGATTGTCACGCTGATAGATGGCCTCCACTAAAGAGCTTTAAGCTTCTGAAGAGCTCCTTTTACTTCCACTACTGGGCCCCGCTGTGAGGAATATTGCAGTCATAAATAGTCATATGGATGGTTAGAAGGTAGGAGAAAATAGTTGGTGACAGAAAAGGGTGGATGAAGCAAGAGACAGCAGGGGGGCAGGAGGAAAATGAATAAATTGATGGAAATGAGTTAAGTGGGTAGAAAGAGTTTGGGAAGGAAGAATCACAGAAAAACAGGAGATAAACTGAGGAAGCGACAGAGAGAGGATGGGAACGAAGGATAGTGAATGGAGGGAGATTTGGAGAAAAAGATAAGGTGAAGTGGGGATAGAGGAGAGGTGATCTGTCCAGTGATGGAAGAATATGACCACATTTCTCAGCAATAAGGTTGCATCGAAGAAATGGACGGCAGACTGCTGAGAAAAAAAACAGTCACTTTTTCTCCCCCAGGCTTTGTCAGAACTTTTCACTCTGTGGCTGTGAATTCAAAGACAACTTTATTTATCCCAGTTTATTAACAGATTCACAAAAAAATAGATTCACTGTAAATAACAGTGAATTTATTTATGAATACAGAAAGAGGCTGTAAAGTTAAAAATGTGGATTTGGTAATGAACGCAAAAAAAAAAAAAGAAATAACTGTATTTGAAAAAATGAAATAAAAAACATGCAAAGTAATGAAGCTAAACACAGGCATAAAAATGACCTATGAAGAACTGAGAGGATGTGTAGCAGAGGAGATAGAGGACTTAGAGTAACGATCACCTCTACAAACTACTCATTACAAAGTTTGCAGTTTAAGATGCAGTTAAAAAGAGCAGAGTTGGCTCTCATTAATTATCACTATCATCTCCTGGGTGTATTTTCCACTCGAACAGGACTCTATTCTCCGCTGTTTACAGTAAACACCATCCTGTTGCAATGAGCACAGCTTAGAAAATGTTCCTGATTAAAAATCAAATGGAGAGAACGCACATACTCATTATCCTTCATGGTAATTAGTAAGACCAAAAATTGTTGAATTACAAAGTGTAATGGGGAGTGGAGGGAGATGGGGGGGGCGGGGGGTGTTGCCTTCATCTTTTCATTTCAGGGTGTTGAAGGATCAGTATTGACTTTTGTCCCAGGACAACCAAAATGTTCACAGCATAACTTCTCTGAGTGCTCAATTCCATAAAATGCAACCAATATTGGCCATAGGTTATTACTTTTCAAGTGTCTACTCTCTGCAAACTTTATACAATATCTGCAGAATTTGACGCTGACAAAGCAAACAGTGGATATTGAGAAATGTAAATAAAGAGCCACAATCAGGTGAGAGAGAGTGTTTTGCCACTTACACACCCCAATCCTAATGTTTTCTGAAGTGGCAACACCACTCAGTCAACATTCTCTGCAGGGAGGAGGATGGATGGATGGATGGATCATAAGCTCGAGAGTGTGGGCACTTAAGTAGATTCAGGAGTCGAACTCAAAGTTGCACTTTGTCTGGTTCTGTCTGGTAAAGTTTTCAACAAAGATAACATTCACTCTGAGAGTCTCCAAACACATCTGAGAGCCACTAACAAGGCCACATTTCAGCCAAGACGTGTCTATTATAATGAGAACAAACCCTTTAAGACAAAGGAAACTACTTTTCAGTGGAAGATTGCCTATGGGAGGTGTTCATCAGGAGGGTTTTTGTTGTCTTGACTCATGAACATGTTTTTTTAGGTATCATAAATAACTTTAATTCAGCGAAAAGATCATTGTTGCAGTGAATAATCCAAGCAGGTCCTTAACGCGCCCTGGGTCTAAAAAAAAAATAAATAAATACAAGCTGACACTTTTGGTAATTTCCATTTCATGTTGGGAGATCTTCACAAAGCCTGCTGGTGATAAATCTTCCTCAAGGGCTCAAACTGTGAAAAGGGAAGAGCGTCTTATTGCTGCAGTGAACTCTGAGAGGTTTAATTCCTGTAATTGCTTAGACTCAGACTTCAGACCTTGAACACAATGTACCTAAAACACAGGATCAGGTCCTGGGAAAGTAGATTTTAAAAGTTGGTGAAAGGATTTTTTTTTTGTGTTTGTGATATTAAGATTGTTCCTCAATTAAACATGATTTGATGATATGTGTATATTCATTGTAAATGTAAACTAGAATACTAATCTAGGTGCTGGATGAAACATACACAGTACACATGCAATAAATCAGGATAAGAACTCATAGCCGGTGAGTAGCATGAGGACACAGCAGGCAGTGGCATCATAAATCTATAAGTAATAAATAGGATTGATGAGGCCGCCAAAACAATCCGCCAAAAGCTTTTAAAAAGCTGTATGTTTTAAAATCATGACATATAGTGAAGTGAATGAAAACCTTTAAAAAAAAAACTGCTACGGCCCCTAAAATTTACTGTCGCATACAGAAGACGCATGGGTTAAGGGTGGCTGACCGTGAGTCATGGAGGACCAGTTGTCTGCAGGTTTTCATTCCAAATAAAGACTTATCACACCTTCGAGGAGAGGGAAAGAATCAATCTGTGAAATCACCTGCTAAGGTGACCGGTTGGAAATTAAAACCTGCTGACTGCTGACTCTCCACACCACGTCGTCGGTCACCACTGTGCTGCAGCGAGGCTGTGACCCAAACTATTCCCTTATTCACTCATTCGAGACACTTAATAATTAACTCTATTAAAAGCAGTAAACTGAGATTTCTAACACTTAAAAATCATCTTTTTGCATCATCAGTGACAGATGTAATGTTGCATAACTGTACTTCTTGCATCTTTAAAATGTGATGCACCGTCGTTGGGGTGCAGGGGGACGTTTGTTGCATGACATTCCCCATGTCTGTCCCATCATTTCCTGTCAATCAAAAGTGAATCTACCAGGCTGATGGTAGCAAAGGCTAAACAAAAGACTAAACTGCAAGTTCAAGAACTGCCTTAACATGCCTAAAGCTCTGTTCATTGACACTAAAGAGTCTTAATATTGTACCTACAAATCCTCAGCCAGCTACCTCCACCAGTTTGAGCCAAACTCTCCAACCTCTCTTCTCTACCTCCGTCAACTCAGCAGCACAGCCCACAGGGGAAAGATCTCTGAAATCATAGGTTACTTTCTTGTGTCAGACCAAAACTTACTTAAATCATTACATTGAGAAAGTAAGTGATACGTATGTATGCTAACAGAACTACTGTATGTATGTGAACAACAGCCGCCGTCTGTGTCTTCCTCTACCCCTTTCCAAGACTTTGGGACTAGGTAATGCATCATACATTGCCCCTGTGATGAATGAAATTAAAACAAAGTCCGCACATTGAGGCAATTTTTCTTGCTAAGTGTTCTTCATTAGACTTCATTATGAAACAGCCCCTGAACGGGAATTATCTTTTAACAAGGAAGAGGGTAGACGGTCATTATTCCCTGTAAATTCTGTTTCAGGAGCAGCTCACAGAGGTGATGTGTAGCAATTCCCCCTCTGAACCAGTGAAGTCATTTTTACAACCACTGGTAAGAGGCTAGTCTGCAATATTCAGACATTTCTGTACACTTTTCTTTTCAAAATCAATGTCAATGATATTTAAGACTCCTATATTTGTTTTGGAGGAATTGTTCCACGGCTGAAGTTATTATTATGTTGGAATGAGTTTGGACGCTGCAGCTAAATGATTTATGGACGCTGGAAAGATTTAGGCCTGTATCAATTGTCGAGCCATAACATGGATGTGTGGGTTATTACGGTATTGATTGCAGGCATTTGTGTGTGGCTGTGGACGCTGTGTTTACTTTCTGAAAAAATGCATGCACAGATAAGAAAGTAGCAGAGATGATGATGCATCAAACACAAACTTGGATGGAAGAGAATAAGGAGGAAATGGAATAAGTGAGAAAGCAGCAAGACACAACACAGTGTGACCCTGTGTTAAAAATACAGAGACACAGCATGTACCTCACAGGCTGATAAATAAAAGACTTCTAATCAAGAGAGCAGTCGAGGAGGACCGACAAAATACACTCCCCTAGCATGCTAGTAAAGATCAGTGCTTAAAGACTGGCCTACTTTTATGTACAGCTATTTATCTGTTTGCATACCACGCCAATTTATGAACAAACAGGCATATGGTAAGAGATATTTGGGTATATAAGTTTGTCATTTTGCTTACCAGAAAAGTATCCTCATTAGGTCAACAAAGCCTGTGACTTTCATACACTTTCCCTCGACACATGACCTATGTTGCTGTTCTTAATGGAGGACTTGTTGATCATAGGTATTTCTACAGTCTGTTTTCCTGCTTCCACTTCATTCAAATTCATTAAAACCTGCTTTTAGAATTTAGCGCTTATGTTTTGTTTTGTTTTTTTGCTTTGCTTTTGCTTTATTTTCTGATTTGATGTCCCTAAAGAAGAAAAGAAGACATCATTTGCCATTGCTTTCCAAATAAAGACAGAATGTCTTCTTATCTGACACCATAGTGGATAAAGTTTAGTTTGCTTTAGGCACAAAACTTACTTGGTAACTAAAAACGGCTGTTTCTGTTTCTTGGCCTTCTGGATCTTTTTTTTTTTGCATAGGGGCCATTTTGTGAGATTTAGACAAGAGTACAATGTTCTCCTATGTTGATGAAAAGATGGGATTTTCCCTGTTTCTCTGCCACACAGCATCCAATAAAGCAATCTACGGTAAAAACTCACCTCCCAAAGCACGCACACTTGACAAAACACAACATGACATCTATTAAGTCAACTGGCCTGCCTTTAACCACGGTTACGTTCTCAGAGTGCTTCATGAAGCCCCAAATTCCTGTCAGCAAAATCAGAATATTTTTCCCGTTTCTTCCTCTCCCTCCCCCAAAAACACCCATCAATCAAAGCCATGCTACAAGAATCAAAACTGTCTTCAGCCATTTCTTCAACAGAAAGTGAACATCCATCAACGCGGTGCTCCAGAATGAAAACGTCTGAGCCCATTTCTCCCTGCGTTAAGCACACAATTATCACAGCCTCTTTCCCCTTCCTTCATAAAACAGACACATCATCTATCAAAACTGCCCGTCCTGGATTCAACAGGCTGTTCTCGTGGGAGACATAAACTGGTGGAAGGGCCTGTTCAGATATTCATGGAAACAGGGGAGGATCGGTGCGGTGGATGCGCTTGATAGCCTGCCTCCATGAATTAGCGGCAGCAGCAGCAGCAGCCCTCAGTGGCTCATAAAGCTTGATGGGTTTGTCTGGCTGCAATGAGCACTGGGTAATACAAAATACAGAGATGGTTGTGTATACGTGTGCACACGTTGTATTGTGTTCATTCTCCAGCCTTTCAAATAAGTGATTTTGAGTCACCGATAACAGCCAAAAGAAACAAGTTGATGTTTTTTGTTGTTTAAGTCTTTTAAAGAGCCTGAGTGAATAAGAGTTTCCAGTAAATGATGAGGTGTGTTTACATAAACGTAGTCATTCTTCAGACAGACACACGTATACAAGCATTAAAGACGAGATAAAAATCTTGATACATAACATTAAACATAAACATTTGAACTCAACCAAAAGAAAACCAGGGCGAGAGAGAGGGGTTTGGGGTATAAAACAGGAGACCATAAAGGAGGGAAAACAAGCATTATGAAGGATGTCTCTGGCATTAAAAGAAGAAGGACCGTGGTTAGATGGGCATTTATTGATGTAAAAAGAAGAGAAGGACTGTCACATAGAGCAACAGGAGAAAGAGACACAACAGTTTGAAAACTGGCTGGCTCAGAGTTTGTGCTGCTCAGTGTTCAGGCCACAGCTGGACCTGAGGGAAAGGTGGCATTATTCTGCCAGGGAGGTACTGAATTATCACGCCTCAGGCATTCGGATGGAAAAAATGCAAGAGATGGCAATATTTGCAACCAGCAGGCAATGTGTTCAAATTAAACAAGGGTAATGGTGGGCAGCTATTCACAGCAAGTGAAGTAGATTTCCATTTTTTCTAGCTGCACTATTCTCTCAGAGGTGCTTTATAATGTCAGCTCACAGGCAGAGATATTTAGCTTCCATGACTTTTGTGGCCCTCTATCAGTAACCTGCAGGTTTTTATGCCCTTATCTTTCTCACAAGGCTGTAGTCTGGTACAGGGAATAGGAGTGTATGGAGATCCAAAGGGGTCAACATTACACAAAGACATTAAAATATTAATTATGTGATTAAATACATACAAAATAAAATAAAATATAAACATGACATTATTATGTAATATTTCTAAAATAACCGTATTATTATGAAACATTATTCCATCCTGATTCTCTTAAAAAATGAAATTCACACTGTTTCCCTTATTACATCTGATTCATTTTCATTTTGTCCATTGTACACTGGGGTACGACTTTGAAAATTAAATGTCAAACAGCTTTTCCATTTCTGTTTTAATATAGTCACGGAACAGCCATACGAGCATGTGAAAATGAAAACTGCAGTTTCATTTGAAGTTTTACAAAAAGCAAATTACACACACATATATATCAGCATATATAAGCATATATATATATATATATAGTAGATTTACATTTTAATTTTCAAATTTACATTATCACTTTTATATAGTCCCCTCTAGGCCTCCATAGCTAAGACAAGTCTCTGGAGGCAAGTGTCCACACCCTCACTTCCTCTTCACTACACAGAGCCCACACCACTTCTTACATTGCCACTAAATATTGACACTAGACATAAACTGTGAGATGTAAAATTGTCCAGCGTAACCACGATACTTTGGGATAACGGGATGGTTTTTCAGAGGTGGAGGATCCAGCTTTTATAATAAGAAAACAGGTTGAGGTGACAAAGATTAATCAGCGCTACAGAAGGAAGCATTTCAGCAGGTCACGCTTCAATCAGTGCGAGTTCATTTTATTATCAGTGATATTTTCACCGCAACTCCACAAGGTACTTTGTCACTGTTGAGAACTATGATAAACACAGGCTCCACCCGCCACAGTGCGCAGTATTTATACTTTAGGCAGTGTAATCCAAGACCCCCCCCCCATCCATCCGCTGGTTTTGGTGACATCACTGACCACTCCTTTGCTTTCTCCCTGCAATTTCCCTCTAATGAGCTTTTGAAGGGAGTGAGCTGATGAGAGAGGCTGATTAAAGACAAGCTACTGCTGCTCAAGAGGAAAACACCATTTCATATTCCCACTGTGACACACACACACACACAGATTGATGAGACATGCCCAGAACCAAATGCACACACACACACTCACAGTATAAGATCTTAGCCGCACGTACACGTTCTCATAAACCCACCAACGCAGACTGAATAATTCACTAAGACCAGACCTTGGGGGCTTTGCAGTCTGCCAGTTTGTGTGTGCGTGTGCGGCGTGTTTGCATTTGTGTGAGCGAGTGTGTATCCGCGAGTGTGTGTATGTGCTTGGAATCTCCCTGAGTACACTGCGTAGGCGGATAAGGAGGGAAGCCCATGTGTTAGAAGCACAAGTCAACACATCAGCTCGGTGCCTGCTAGCTACAGAGACAGAAAGATAAAGAGAGAGCGAGATTGAGGACAAAGGAACGAGAGAAAGGAATGGAGAAATAAAAAAACAAAGAAGGATCAAAAAGAAAATAGTATGAGAAGAGGAGAAAGAAAAAATTGAGAAAGAAGCAGATGCATGTGATTGGTTGGTTTACTGGTGTACACGAAGCAAATACAGAGACAGGCTGAAGATTTTTTTTTTTTTTGTCTCTACCCATTTCTAACTGTGCAATTGCCATGGAAACTGAAGATTTGACACATGCTAAATTCTCTAACACAGTGAGCTGACACTGACAATAAATTCTGACTAAATTGCAGGACCCTTTATATGCAGCGTCTCTTTCATCAGCCAGCTCATTTGTGTCCAGACACGTCATCATTACAGTTTGTAATGTTTCTGCAGGAATCAGAGATCAGTATTTATCTCAGTGTTTGCATTGTCTCAGTTGAGCCACAGTTTCACAGCAGATCTGCCTGTTTGATTCTGTCTGACTCGTGTGTTCATGTGATGTTTTCCATCTTTAGCCAGTCCACATTGTGGATAAACTCTCCTGACACCCTGTCTTCGGGGTGTACCTGCAGGGATCTTAAGATGCTTGTGCTGATGCTCTGATAGTCCAGTCACGTAAGCGAGTCTCACTGGGAAGCTTCTGGAAGTCCCTGTTGAGGGAGTAGTGTCTATCCTGGTCTTAAGTCCAGCTGGGATTCTCATCACCCACTCCTTGTACCCATTGGCCCAGAATACACACAGGAGACAAATGAAGCAATCCCATTTTTTCCGATGCAGACCAAGAGATGTGGCTGCAAGCTCCAGAAATAGTAAGTGGACCTTGAGTTAATATTAGCCTTTCAAACTGCTATCCCTAAGGTCAAAAATGAACTTTCACACTATCATTCTTTATCCATTTGTTACCTCATTGCATATATTGCATTGTATTATGTTGTAACACATAATTTCAGAAATTTCTTCACCTTGTTCTCCACTGCCTTTGACTGCAGTTGTACTTTTGCTGGCAACATATAGAGAGCTTCAAAGAAATCATCACTAGGAATAACACCACCAGTCCATTGAGTCATATGAATTGTAAGTAGGAGTTTCCAGCTCAGTACTAGTATTTTCTAAGCAGCCGTCAGAACTGAAAATAGAAATCCTCTGAGAGAAAGTGATGAGTCATCATTTAAAAGTGAAGCCTTTGGTATAATAGAAATGAAAAGGAATAAAAGTCTGAATTGAAAGTGGAAACAAATTTGATATTAGCTATTGAAAAGGGTTCATATGTGTATGTTCCCACACTGCATGTAAGTATGTTTTCACATCTTTTTATAGTACAAAGGGGGGAAATAGGTTGCTGGAGTTGAAAATACTTCCTAGGGGCTAAGTAAAATCGATTTGTGAGTTTCTATTTATCAGTACCTCCCCTATAGAGTACATTTCTGTATGAGCCATGTGCCAGTGATAGCGCGCACCACACACTCGTACGTAGCTGTAAACCAATCCAGCTTCCAGCTGTCAGCTCCCAGGTGGGAGACCAGGGAGTCAGGATCCTCCAGATTACTAAGTCAGTCAAACGCTACTCCCAGCTCTCTCACCGTGCCAGAAAAATAATTACGTCTATCCCTCGTCCGCTGTGCTGGACCTGGCAGAAACATTACAGTATTTTCCCCAAAATGAAAATGCTGCCACAGCACAATATGTCTTTCCAAAATGCACTCATATTTTCATCCTATTAGAGATGCTGGCCGGACACTCTGTTGGCAAGACAGAAATGTAGACTGCTGGAGAAGTGCTGATGTCATCAGTGTGAGACAGCTGACAGGAGGATGGAGGGGGGAGGGGTCCTGTAATGTTTTGACAGCCCAAGCATTTATTTTAGTCCACTTAGTATTGTATTTGGAGCAGTTCCTGAGCAGAGTGTATAAATAATAAATTCCCATCGATACGCTTTCATTTATTTACTGAACAGAAAAGTGTTGACAAAAAAAAAAATCTGCTGAAACATTGTTTTCTGTGTCAGCCCATATTATAGGAGATAGACAACAACGTACAGAAAGTTCAGACCCCTTCACTTTTTGGCACACTTGGTCTTATAGATTTAATCGTAAATGGATAAAACTGCAATTCTTTCCCCATCAACTGCCACTCAAGGAGAAAGGTTTTAGGAACCTCTTGCAAGTTCACTCAAAATCAGAAACTGAAATTTCTCATTTACAAAAGTTTTCAGACCCTTAATCCAGTACTCTGTAGAAACCCCCGTGGAAATAATTTCTATCTTCTCAGGTAAATTTCTACAGGCTTTGCACACCTGCATTTGGGCAGTTTACCTAATTCTCGCTTGCAGATCCTTTGAAGCTCCGTCAGGTTGGATAGGAAGTATCTGTGAACTGTCGTCTTCGGGTTTCTCCACAGATGTTCTGCATGTTTTGGATCATTGTTAAGCTCAAAGGTGAACTGTCATCCCTGTCTCAGGTTGTGTGTACTCTGGATCAAGTTTTCTCCAGATGTGCTACTTGGAGTTCTGCCCAAAGGGTTCAATTTGTGTCTCATCACTCCAGAGAATCTTTTTCCTCGTGCTCTCAGAGGTCTTTACCTGCTGTTTGGCAAATTTCAAGCAGGCTGTCATGTGCCTTTCACTCAAAGTGGCTTCTGTCTAGACACTCTACTATAAAGGCCTGATTGATGGAGTGCTACTGAGATGACTGTCCTTCTCCCATCTCTGCAGAGGACTTCCGAGGCTCTGGTAGAGTGACAGCTGGGTTCTCGGTCACCTCCCTGACCAAGTTACTTCGTCTGGCTGGATGAGCAGCTCCAATAGGAGTCCTGGCAGTTCCAAACATCTTCTGATTCACAGTTGTTGAGGACACTGTGCTGCTGGGAACACTCAAAGAGAGAAATGGTTTTATACCCTTGCCCTGAACTACGCCCTGCCACATTTTTGACCTCACGGAGGTCTACAGAGAGTTCCTCGGACTTCACGACTTGGCTTTTGTCTTGACATCCAGTGTGAATTGTGAGACCTTACACACACAGGTGTGTGCATTTCTAAGGTGTGTCCGCTCACTTTAGTTTGCCACAGGTGCACTCCAATCAAGTTTTAGACCCATCTCAAGGATGGTTAAAGCAAACGGGATGCACCTGACCTGTATCATGGAGTGTCGCAGCAAAGGATCTGAATATTTTTAAAAATAAGAAATCAGGTTTTTGATTTTTAATAATGAAAATTGTAGAAACGTGTTTTCTCTTTGTCTTTATGGGTTATTGTCTGTAGATCGATGGGCAAAAATAGCAGTTTTAATCTTTGAAAATTGAATGTACAACACAAGAAAGTGCAAAAAGTGAAGGGGTCTGAATACTTTGTGAAACCACTGTGTTCTGCAGACACATGGATTCAGCAGAACAAATATGACCAACACAGCACAGCTCAGCCCACTATGGCCATGTTCAGACAGACAACAGCACTGTGTGGAAAAAAAACACTACCCCCTGATTTGTTTTAGTTATACCAGTGCATTGGCACAGCGGAGATTCAAAGCTGAAAACTTCTGCTCTTGATTCAGCTTTTCTTGTAACACAATACAAGTCACCTGTCAAGGTGCTCCACTGGTAAATCAAGTGTGAGCCAGTGACCATTTCTGAAAAGATCCCAAACAGCCAATGGTAGATAACCTTGTAATGTGACTATCGTATCTCAACAACATTGTCACAATGAGCGATAAAAAGATTGTCACCATGATAACTTTCCAGAAGTTTAAAATCCCAGCTCAGTGTTCTATAAACAGCTGTGCAGCTGTTGAGGAATCAGATGATCCTTGCAGTGCTAAGAGTCAAGATTTTAGCTTTAGACAACATCAGTTGTCAATGCAGCAACTGCATTGCTGCATTGTTGTGACACTTAACTTTGTGCAGCTCTACAAATGACTGAATCTTAAATCTTACATTATTCCTTTTGTTTCTTATGAAGCACCAGTTAATGTTTTGTGCCATGAAGCAACCACAGAGCAGTAGTTCTCCTGCATCCTGTGTCACGACTTTTCAAAACAAGTCTAAAGTGTCACAAATTGAAGCTTGAGGCCAAAATTAAAAGTTTGTATTTAAGAGCACAGCAGGAATTGGGAGAAACTATGTCAGACAGGGCAGCTTTCATTTGAACAAATGGGCCACCGTATTTGTATTCCTAATCCATTGTTAAATACATCCATGGTATCGCTACTGTAGGTTACTTGAAATAATTTTAGTGGAAATAAAAACATGGCCAGGAACAAATCCCATTCAAATCCAATCTGAAGGTCACCTGACTCAAAGCTTTGACTCCCTCCTTCCACACAGCTTGGGATTCAGTCATACGACGTGGCACTTTTCAGAGAGTACACACCAGTCCAGTCGCCCAACAGTCGTTAAGAGTGATAATCCCATAATCACTGCAATCCTTAATGGGCTGTTTCGCTCTGAAGTGTCTCAGGCTACAGTGTGTACAGCATCTCCCCCTGCCTTAACGAGGTTATGCAGATTTATGGAAATGAGCTCTAATCCCCGGGACACTGGGGACTCTGGGGTCTTTAAGTCGGTTAGCTGGCCTTTTCTGTGCTACTGCTCTTGGGGTGGCACAGGAGCCACCGTGAATGAGAGAGGGAGTCCGAACGGCCGAGGGGGAGACAAAGAAAGAGTGGATGAGAGAGGTGTGATGAAGGGAGACTTGATGAATGGGAGGATGAGAGTGAAAGGGCAGCTGCCAGGAGATAAAGCCGTGACAAATAGAGGTACAGGCAAAGGGCTGAGAGGAGAAGGACAGGAAAATACTGGGAGCTGCCAAAGCACTCATTGCTGTCCCACTTGGCTATGTTTTGCTTTTATACTCTGACTTCTTTGGATTTCAATAGATGGGAGGTGATTAACAAGCACTCCCACTCACTTTCATTTCTAAACCATGAAAGCTGCAGCGCTTATTGATCACAACACTCATATTTGAAGACGATAAATAAATTTGGACTAAGATAATCATTGATTAACATTAGTAAGATTATTTCTAGTATGCTGTCACACGTAGAAAGATGTTGTTTTTAATATGATTAATCTCTACACTATCTGTGCCTGGCTTCCACAGTTGAGTCATGGTTATAGCAAATTAACGGTGGTTATGTTTGGTTAAGTTTTGGTAACTAACACACTTAAAAGATTGAAAGCTAAAAAGAAAAAAAAGGGGAACTTTAAATGCTGGTCATTAGATTAGAACTCCAGTCTTCCATGTAAAAGTCAGATAGACTGCATGCTCTACCACCACCCTCACCCCCACACTGAAATCTGATCTGAAATCTTCATGGCTCAATATGCAACAATTAGGGTTTGAAAAGAAAAAATATCCTCCAGAGTTTAACATTTCAAAACTCCTTTCACTTCACGAGGACTGTGTGGGTGTGGTTTGACCAGATTTGATTGACAGTGACCTGGCAACATGAGCAAGCCCACAACCCAACTGTTACCACATTTTATTTCAAATGTTGCTGAATCCTGATTGGTGCTCAAAAGCATGCAGCTGAACCTCGTAGTAAGATGCCGAGCATCATAACAAGACAGTGATTGAGAAAAGACATTTTTCGGGGCCTTTTAAGGCCTCAGAATACGTAAAGCAAAGTGCTTGTCAGATTGTTAAACAGCATCTGAAATGCCCCTCCCCTCACAGTTTTCTGACATCGAAATTTTTTGTAGTATTCCTAAACACACAACCTAGTACGCCCACTTCACACACTAATCGGCTGACTGGTCCTACTGGTCTCACAATCGAAAACATGCAGCTTTAGCTTTTTTCATGTCTGATTCATGACAGAAATAACAAGATGACAAACATCAAACCTGGTTAGGCGTCTAAATTATCATCATGAGTATTTACTGAAAGACAGAACTAGACACAAAAGGCCCACAAAATAATGCATCGCTCATTGCCTAATGTGAAACAGTTTACTGCATTTTCATTTTGTAGCGGTTTCTTCTTCATTCTTCTTTGATTTTGTTTCAGGGAAGATGCTGCCCTTCTTCCAGTTTCACATCAAGGTACGGAATAAACACCCTGATTGCCTGTGAATCCCTGAGCATTAACTGACAAGGTGCTGTTGATGCATTCAAGCTTGTCTCATCTTTTTTATCATGGCAGGAAAAAAAACAAAAAAAAAAAAAACATGGCAGAAGTGTGTTTGATGCTTCAGTCTTTGGGGCACACGTTTTTATAAAAGCACAGCCAATTAGAAGCTGATGATGTGGAGGGAGAGATAACTCTCCCAGAGATGCTTCTAACGTGTGTCGTGATCTGAGAAAAGAGTTTGGGAGCTCATCTTCCCCTCAATCGCTGTGCAGCCACAAACATTCAGCTCTGACTTTGAAAATGTTTTTTTTTTTTTGTTGTTGTTGTAAGACATCTGATGCCCTAGTTTCAGGGCATCGGCAGCTTTTTATAAGTTCGGTTTTCTCACAGGGGGACCGGCTTGCTCTCGGCTTCAGTGAATACAGAGAACACCCAAATGCATTGACTGATAAACATCATCATCATGATGCAGTTACAATGCAATCCAACATGGCTATTAAAGAAAGGAAATAAAAACCCATAACACTGCTGCCTTATGTCTGCGTGTCAATTTTCCCTTAATGGCCATAAAACTAGATTTTCTCGGTCTGATCTTTGTCAAACATGTTCCATTAGCGTAATCCAATATTATATGAATTACATACTAAACCCAGATCATGTGTATATTTTCAGACAGCACCAATAAATAAACCTTCCCTTTTCAAACACCATTTATTCAAGGCTTGACTCAGTTCCATACCAAAACTATGGCAATTATTTAAATTCTTCATGGCGTCTTTAGCCAAGCTGTCAAAAAGGCTATCACATATTAAATCAACAATTCATCTATGAATTATGACTTGAAACATCAGCAGCTCGAAGACAGTGAGAATGGATTCAAAGGTGGCCTTTATGTGTGCAAAAAAAAGAAGGAAAAATTGGCTAAAAGTTTGATTTAAATGTCAAAATCACCTTTGTGCCCCTAAATGACATTTACTACAACAAATCTTAATTATTTGCTTAGATGAACTTACAATTGAACCCATTTCTCAAGCAGTTTAAGTATTAAGTATTGAGCAGTTTACTAAATGGATTGATTTTCTTGCAGGAGAGATCACTACACAACTGTCATTCAAACATGAAAATCCAAATACACAGCCTTCTGATTCCTAATGTTACACGTACACACAACTGGTGGTCCAGAGAGAACCGCAGGTTTAATCCTAACAACAGCTACAGAATCCAGCCTCATCAAAGCGTCTTTGACAAGAAGCAGGAACTTCTGTGTGTCTCTTTATTCCAAATCAATTATGTTTACAGATGAAATCACCAGAATCAGAATCTAAAAGTCCTAAAGAATGAAATGTTTTGGACGACACAGTCTTGGATTATTGCAGAGGTTTACATGTTTCTATTTAGACCTAAAGTAGAAGAAAAATAACTCCAACAGGTGCATGTATCTGGCATTTCAGAAGTTTCATAGCTTATCTCGAGTAATATTTAATATTTATGGGGCTGGGTTTTCTTTTTTTTTTTTTTTTTTGGCAGTGACCTACATCCAAGATGGACACACAGCAGGCCCTGCACTTGACTTGGAAATGGAAAACTGGAACTACAGCGCACACACACACACACACGCACGCACACACACACACACACACACACACACAAACCTCTTCCCTCTCAGCAGGTGCTATGTTACCCGTTTGGATGCATACCCATTTGAGATCAGAAGGCAGTTAGGTATGGCAGCGCAGTGGGCATCTGCTGGGCACCAGAGAGATGGTGAGAGGGGAACGAGGGAAGGAGAGACAGAGAGAAAACAGGTTGTCAAATGAGACAAAGAGCAGAAAGACAGAAGGAGTGAGGTGCAGAGCGAGGGCAGTGAGACAGAAGAGTGTTTACAAGCTCTGCTGGTTTACAAGTGTGCGTGCGCTTGTGTCTGTGTGTGTGTTCTTTTGTGCGGCCGCTTGGTAACGTGTGGGTGTATATGTGTGTGAACGAGAGAAAGGGACGAAGACAGGAGGAGACTCGGAGAGGGAGAGAGTGTGCGAGCGAGAGACAAGTGATTTCACACCAATAAAGTGAAATCTTGAGGCACTGACTCACTCCTGACTCCAGCAACAGTGTAGCAGTGTTGCTGTGTTTACACCCTCTGAGTGAAACAGATGGAGGAGAAAAATAAAGCTATCCACTGGAGAAGACCCACAGTCCAGTATTTATTCTGCATGGGTATAGTATTGCTAACTATGGAAGCCTTTATGTAGAAAAATATTGATTTTCTAAACATCTGGAAGACAAACATGAAGCTGTGAGGACGTACAGCAGAGAGAAAGCACAACGATGGCTGCGTTCTTTCTGTTTCACGGCCACGGGAGGAGAAAAAAAAAAGCCTGCAGATGGAACCCTTCAAATGTCTCCTCACAGCCTAATCCATGCATGCAAGTCATATGTTGATGCGTGTCGAAACATTTGCATGGCCTCAACTGCAGTTATGTGTCTTTTCACAGAGGCATTTCTTCCTTCCCTGCACTGGAAACATCAAGGCGCTGCGCCTTATGCAACTCTCAGCCGAGGTCATCGTAGCATGAGGAAGCACAGAAGCTGAGAGCTCTAAAAGCTCAGGTGGACGACCTGACTCAAGCTAAAGAGATAAAAATTATGGAATGTTGAAGGCAATAGAAGCACTTTTCTTGAAACTTTTCACGTTATTACGCTTAAAGTTTCTTGGCAAAAAACATTATGCATGTTAAATTTTGCTGATGCACGGCGCTGGTGGCATATTCTGTGACTTCAATCCCTTGAACTTGCTTTGCATTGCTTTGCATCTTTGTACTTCTTGTTTGGATAGTGTAATTCTTCTGTCTATGCTCCGTGTGGCACGTGGTGCATGTCTGTCCATCCTGAAATAAGGATCTCCCTCTGAGCTAAAGAGCTAAAGTAGTTGACCAGCTAACCCTGCTTTGTGGAATTTGTGCTGTATACTGTAAATAAATGTGACTGGATTTGGTGTACACGCTGGATAATCCCGATTACCCTTTCCTTTATGCACATGTTGACCATTTTTACCATCTGTCCGTTTCAGAAATGAAAAGAAGAGCTCACTCTTCTACAGAACTTTAAAGTAACGGGCTCGTGTTGCTCTATATTTGTCTTGGTGTCAACAAAGCCCATGAAAATACCAAAACCAACAATTTGTTAGTCTGCCTGTTTCTGACTCCCCTTCCCTCAGCCCCAAGCACATTAGTCAGACCAAATCCCATTAGTTCCTAGTGAAGACAAAATGGGTCACAAATATATAGCCTAAGTTATCAGCTAAGCACTGGAGTTCTTAGCAAACTTTACTCAAACAGGAGGAATTATTGTTCGAATTGTTTGATTATTACACTTGTTAGTAGGATATTTTCCTGCTTCAGATTTATTATTCCATCTAAGCCATGCCTCCAATATTTTCATAAATGTGTCAATTCTCTATAATTCAAAAGGTAATTCCCACCTGGTTCACTCTAACCAACACTTAACCTGAAACTGGAGCCAATCACTGGCTCTGTGTTTCAGAAATAGCTGCAATTAGTGTTTTTTTAACATCAGTAGATTTTATAATGCATTGAAAACTATTTCTAAAAGATGCAGAACATGAAATTACCTGCAGTTAGTTACAAGACACAGTGTACCTCTTCCTACTGTGTGTGTGTGTGCGTGTGTGAGGGTGGGTGGGTGTGTGGGTGGGGGAGTCAGGGGGGCAGTTGCCATAGCGATGAAGTGTTTGTACTTCAGCTGTAGAATGATAGCATCCTCCCCGGAGGACAGTGGCTTCGAGGCTTGTAATTGGACCGAGCCTTCTCTAAGGAGCTACCGAACAGACAACAACACGAACCAAAAGGTTGCTGTGACCTCAGATTGAGGTCAAATGTGTTGTTGATTGTTGTCGGGGCAGGCACGCAATTTGTCTGCGCAGTTCAATCTGTGCGGAGCAGCATGGGCGTCAAACATGGAGGATCACAGCACAGTAAACAGGGGAGGGTTACACGCGCAGAGGATCAGTGTACAGTAAGCAGAGAAGGTCTGAAGTCAGGGGATAACAGTGCATGAAATACCAGAGCTACCACACACGTTTGAGAACTGGTTCCTGTACACGCTGCATCTGCTCATCCAATTAGTTTATGCTTCAAAAAGGTGAAATAAAATGACATTTATTATTATTATTATTTTGGTCTAAATAGAAGTATTCAAAAACAAATAGAAAACAAGACAACAGCATGTTTCCCATCAATTATGCATTTCCGTCAAGGCCAACTTGCAAATGAGTATTTCTCCGAACAAATAGCACAGCCTTTGGCCACTGAGTGCAATTTCAGAATGTGCCAGCATGGAGAAATGAGAGGCAAGTTCTGGGAGAATCTGATTATGTGGTATTGCATGTGTCATTTTGGATACAGATTATTGTCTGAAAGAAGCAGAAAGCTGGGAGCCAATCAGAGAAGAGCGACGTGAAGAGAGGGATTCAAACTCTCAATGTCTGTTAGTCATAATCTGCACAGTGTAAACATGAAAGTCATATACTGATTAAATTTAGTCAAAATCATGATGTTTACACACGTTTCTGTCTGCGCTGGATTTCCTAACACCTTCCCACTGATTGGTCACATTCCCATATAAGCAAAAGGTCACGCTCCCCATTGATTTTCCTCCAGTCGACACATCAGTAAATCTCTATGCAAAACAGATTTGATCCCTTGTTCATTTCGGTCTAATAATCCAATAAACATCTGTATTCTACAAATCGATTACCAACAGCTGCAGCACATTATTGTCCAGGCTGCCTGTTTGATTTGTGTGCACTCCCTGGTTGGATTCACTAAGTAAAGTCACAAGAGTCAGCAAGTTTAAAAACAAAATCTGGCGAGCAGAGTTAGAAAGAAGGGAACTTACCAGGCCCCTGTAGCCCCATCCTCATCTAAGCCTGAGGCTAAAGGTTGGAAGCTACTATTAGCTGCTACTACCATAACACAGCCAAGTCTCCAACTGAACTGCTGGTGGTAGGGTTGCATTGTGGGTAATGTAGGCCCCAGGTTTCCACAAGGAGGAAGAATGAAATGGCTGCATCGATTTTAGTACCTTTTGTTTTAAACTGTCCATCATGAGTTCAATTACAATTATACAGGAGTGAAATGCTAAATCAGTGGAGTACTCTTTTTAAAGGCAAAGTCATGATGCCTTTAACATACAATTCAAGCCGGTTGCACAGAAAGGGAGCACACATCAAAAAGCTCAATACAGGCAAGTGCACACTCTCAGAAGACTTTGCAGCGTGAGCTGTGGATCTCTGATGTTTACCTCACGACTGTCTTGGCGAACGATAATATAGCTGCTGCTGTGATAACTTTCCAGTGTGGTAAAACGTTGTCTCAGTATCATAAACCACTCTGCAGTGTTTTGGAGTCTGATAAACCTTTCAGAGACTCCCAGATCTAAACTGGCCTTACCGGATCATATTTCATTATGTCACCGAGACTTGTTTTTAATGCAGGGCTGGTTTTTCAGGCTGGCAGCCCACTAATTGGAAATTTGACATAAGATCATTTCCTTGTCAAAGTGCATTATTTGTTGGTTTCTGCATACGTCATCAAGAAGAAAAACTTCACTGCAAAACCGCAACGTGTTTATTTCCACAAAACAAGTTTGTGATAAAAGAATCATCTTGTTTCTTGGTCGCTTTGGTGAATTTTATGTAAAACTGTTGACACATTTCAGCCTGAATCTTTCGTCACAGTTATAAGACTATTTCATAAATGAGAGCCCAGAGCTGGTTGGTCAAACTGTCACCATCTCAAGTACAACAGGATCTCTCACACAATATGGCAGGTGGAAACCGTCTCCATGTGATGTGTGGTGACAACAGATGCCCCGAGTTTGCTCTGTCTCCTCCAAGGCTGAGCACTGAGTGTCCATACCTTGTGATTCTATGTCCCATGGAAAAGAAACGGCTTTTACCGCGCTAACTGTACCACGAAGGTTGCTTTTTCCTCTCCTGCGTTTCACATGAGATCGTTTCCATCACACACACTCTGCGACAGAACAAACAAGATAACCCTGCTCTCGATCGCTGTTCAGATTAACTTCACCCGGTCTCAATTACTGTACAGTAAAACAACAGCAAAGGATCTGGTGAACAAGTGTGCAGTGCACTACCACACCAGGCCCTGCCTTTCATGCACACTAGTTTACTCAGCTATGGATAACTTGAGAGGAGTGGGCTCATGTTTCGGTCAGAGTGGACTCAGAGGTAGGCATGAGAGGACAGAAATGGGGGCCTTTGAGTGATTCGGAAGAAATGCTGAGCAGTGCTGGAGCTAAAACACCAACATAAGAATTTGCAGTTTAAATTCCGCAGTGTCTTTTACAATGATTCTGGAATGAATAAGGATGTCTGCTTGGTTAAGAGCAACAATCAGTAGAAAATTACATTTGGAAAGCAGTGATGTGAGGTTTCAGCTGTAGCTTATGATGTTTCCCCCCTGCACGGCTGCACTGATCCTCTCTTTCTCCTCACACAGAGAAGCCTCCTGCACACACTCTGAACAGCAAATCGAATGTAAAGGAATATTAAAGATATGAACAACGTGGAATGAGTCGGCAGCGACGCGGTGAGCCGTAGAATATGTTCACCTTCGCAGAGCTCTCAGTGTTTGTCGGGATGGAAAAATAAGTTCTGCAGGATTAACGTCAATTACCCAGTTTTTTCGACCTGGCTGCTCTCGTGTGTGAGTTCGCTTTTCAGCACCTCTGTGTCAGGAAACACTGTGGGGTTTTTTTTTTTGCATCCATCCCTTACAACATCTTGTTTGAAGCTCCGCTGCTGCCGTGACTCTTGTGTGTTACTAAAGTCAGCAAGACATCACTTGCTATTCCACAGCAGCCTTGTGAACTGCTCAACCCCCAGAGCATATGGTGAATGGTGGATGGCAAGGTGTGTTTTTCAGCATTAAGAAAGAGGTACCTCAAGTGTTCAGCTCTCTGGGAAAGAGTCATGTTTTTTTCCAACTTTAGCTCACATCTGCATCTTTTCTGAAGTGTCACTGACATTCAGATTCCCCTCAAAGCTGCATTTAAATGTCTCTTGCATCAGCCTGGCTGTCAAAACCCGAGCTGACAAAATGTTAACCATACACATCCTCCACTTTTTTCCTCACACCCTGCTCGTCATCATCCCCATCATCCTCGTCAGCCCTGAGGTGAATTTCTGCAGGAAACGTGCCGTCGTGGCTTGCTGAGCCTTGTTTGAAGTCTGGTCACACGTTCAGGGGTGGAAAAAAAAAAAAAAAAACCATGAATGATTTGCATCAGAGATAACACTGCCGCAGGAAAGTGAGGACGGATGAAGCCTGTGTATTTTGAAATATAGACAGCTTCGAATTTCATGGCCCCCGGGCTCTATGAAAAATTTAGCAGCTCAGATATATTGTTTGTTTTTGTAGCTTACAACTTAGTGGAGATTAAATGGTGGAGTATAGATTTTTTTCTTTTTTTTTTGCAGATTGCTTTCTCTGACAAATTCTGTCAAGACAGCAGCAGCATGAGACACTTAGGGTGACATTAGAGCGTGGGAGGTTAAACAAAAACAAACATTATCTAACTTTTAAAAGTATTGTGTTGTGCTGCTTTGTGACCTTTAAAAAAAAAGAGACATACTTATGGTCTGCTACAAATATCCTGAATGACAGATGTCAACAACAAAAAAAATCTACACAAACTGTTCATGCTGTGATTAAAGATTATATTGTGGTGGAGGAGAAACAGCTTTAAAGTCAGTGTAAGTATCACACTGGTGGAAAACGAACTGGAAACTGGTTCGTTTTCTCGCCCATTTTCCCTCCTCACTGTTGGGTACAACATCACTGCACCACCGTGTGACATGTCAAAACTATTAACCATGCATCGGCAAACATCATTACCGGGGCTAATTCTGGAAAAAAAAAACTAATGTCAGCTGAAAGCCTCCATCATTAGGGTGCCATTTTCAAACCTTATCTGAATCAACAAATCAATTAGAAACCGTGAAAGAGAAACCGGCTGCACGGTTATAAAATTTTATCTCTGAATGAAAGAAAACAATCGATCTTACTCTGACTGTCGAATTTCCTGATGATGGTATCGAGGAATGTGTTCTGCGGAGCCACATGGCCCCTCCGGACCGGCATCTTCGCTGAGGTGGCCCCTGGACTTTGACAGACTTTGCAGGACTTTTAATAATAATAACACACCGAGGCTGCGTTTCCCTTTCCCCGCAGCCGAGCGCACGATGCTCACTGCGCTCTCTGCATGGAGACTGAGCACTGATAGGTTCAGTGGCAGTAATCCGCGGGCCAAAGTTTTCCCAAGTTGGTCAGAGAGACGGAGGCTTCTGGTGGATCTCCAGGAGAAAGTGAGATGACGAGAGTTCTGGAAAGGAGGCGCACTGTATACGCACGGCAGACCTGAGCCGTTTCCACCCTCCAGTTTCCAGGTTGTGAGGTGTGAGGGTGTCTGTTTCTGTCCCCCCCGAGGGGAGGGCCGCCGGTCAGGTGATATTTATCTCTGATCTCACACTCGGTGGAGCACGGCAGACCTCTCATCCTGCACTACAGTTCGCTCCTGAGCAGCGGACTGGGCGAGCGTCGTTGGAGCCATAGTTGGGTACGCTGATCTGCGCGTTTTTTGTTTCTTTCTTTTTTTATTTGTTTCTCATTCCACCTCTTCCCTCTGCCTCTGAAGCTTTGTGTGTTTAACTGTGAAGAAAAAAAGAACACAGTAGTGATGAAAAGAAAACAGCAGAGCGCAGATCCGCAGCTTGATTCGTCCTTGGTCGGTGTTTTTTGGTGCTGTTCTCTGTATCTCTCTCTCTCTCTTCCTCCTCGCTGTGCGCTCTGCCGGATGACTTCAGCTTCACCGGCGTCTAGCTGCGCCTCTTTTAACCCTTTGCTCATCAGGAGCGGAACTGCTCACACTTTTTTTTTTTTTTTTCTGATGTATAAAGAAGTAGATGAGCTCTCAGCTAATCAGATTCTCCTCATCCCCCGAAAACACAGGTTTAAATTGTACCTGAGATTCATAAAGCGGGGCCTCTTGGCTGCTAAAAACCTGATCCCAATAACATTAATGAAGTTATTATTCTACAAATTATTAATATGACAAAACAGATCATTAATTACAGTTGGAGGAAATGGGCCATCATGGTTCCCTATAGATAAGTCCACTTATCTTTTTAGTCATTTATGGTTCAGTTGGTATCAGATGAAAGAGGAACACGCTTTGTTACACACCTGCTCACACCTGCAGAGGCTGCGGCCAAACGGCTGCTGTTAGGCTGACAGGTGTTCAGTCTACAATACCTGTCTCTCTGTATGGGAGGGGATGATCTGAGACACACACACACAAACACAGACACACACACACACACACACACACACACACGCCCTTCTGTCTGCTTCCATTGTACTACTCTGCAAAAAAACGCAGGTGCTGTTCTCATTCCCCACAAAGGAACATTTAACCTACCTGCTCTGAGGAGAAGCGAGTTTCCTTTTTGCTGAAGAAAATCACCTGAGTCTGTGAATTTCAGGTGAATATGTCAGTGAAATGCGGTTGTGGTGCCGCTTTATTGTGTTTCGGGGCTGGATGGGGATTCACCACTCTCAGACTGCTCAGCTACGTCACGCCGCCGGGGTTCCCCCCCTTCCGTCACGATGGGAATGATGCATTCACGAGCTGTCGGATTTTGTGGGGCTGGGGAGAAACCTCGCATGGATGATCGACCCCCGTCCTGTTTTGACTGCGTTTCACCTGCTTCTCCTTCTCTATGAATGGTCTCCAAACAGTGGAAAGACTGGGATATTCTTTGTGTAGGGAATTTGCTGCAGTTAGCTGGGCAGTGTGAGCACGTGGTGTCTGCGAATGAAATCTAAAAACCAATCAAATCAAATGAGTGACTTCTGATTTGAAATTCATTTTCTCAAGCCTGCCAACTGAACAAACTTATTCTTTACACAGTGACACAACATTTTCAAACTGTGTTTAATTTGGTCCATTGTTCCAGTGATGAGTTTAGGGAGCAGAGTTTATTCTGTAGTTTCTATGCTGATTCTCATGCTGCTCATTCTTGAAACCAAGCAAAAGAAACTGACACCAAGTTTGAATGGCCGGTCATTGACAGGAATTTTTACATTTTTTATTCAGGAATTCATGCTGCTAAATTTGCCCATCCCTGTTCCCAGTTATTGCTTAATTTAAAAATCCATTGGAACATGATTTTTCTATCCATCTCACGGATGTAATAGGCCTTGACTGTGTACAAGTTTCTTGTTTTCAGTTCTGTCAGACACAGGCCCAAAGCAACACTGCTGCACCGTGGATGCATTGATCAAAACGGCCCGCACTGCAACGTGAGTGCATTCATTTTTCCAGCGATCATTCTTTTAATCATAGGTTAGACATGATGAATTGCAGCCTTGCAGTTGGACCAGGCCTCAGGAACTATCCATCAAAACGTGACATTTTGGTATGAATTAAAAATGCATCAGTTCCTGCTCTTATTACATCCAGCAGTATTTACTACGGCAGCTGAACGCTAGAGGAGGCGTGCTGGTCAGCCTTCCCCTCTCAACTCCCTTATTTAGTCAGGAAAAGAGAGAGGGAGGAGGAGGAGGGGAGGAAGGAGGAGATGAGAAGGAGAAGAGGAAGGAGGAAAAGAAAAAGGCAGGCTGCGCTTTATTGTCATGGATGAGACAGATCCCAGCCTGTCACACTCCTTCTGTATTTACCGGCGCACACAGGCCCACACATGTACACAGAGACAGACAGAGAGTTTACTGTAGGGTTCTTTATGCACGTTACCCTGCACAGTAATGAATAAAGGTAAGTGAAAAAGCTCTCGGCATCACTTTGACACATCCATTAAAAGCTACAGCTTCTTATAATGAATAAACATTTTAGCAGCAAATTAAACTCTGTCGTCACTTTCCTGACAAATACTGTTAAGTTCAGTCACTTTTACGAAGCGAGGCGCAGAAGCAGTGACCGGTAGTGTGCTGTGTGAAAAAAAAAAAAAAGATTCATGCTCCAGTATGACATCGTTTTTAGGAATATTTACAGCTTTTTTACACTTTCTTTGGAAGAAAATATCACTAAAAATTGCACAACATTAACTTCTAATTTACATCTGCTTGCACTGAAACCTCAGAGCCTGAACATTAACTTTGGAAGACTGTATTATGGCCAAGAGACACAAACAAGCAGTTGTACAGAGGCGTCCACGAGTATGTGTGTCTGCCTCTGTTCAACTGGATGATGCAAACTTATGTAACTCCTGTAAAATGTGACCAGTATGGTGATAATACACCCACTGTTTGTCTTGCATGTCAGAATAAAGGAAGGAGATTCTTATGCGATGTGTCGAAATTTTTTAATGTGTTACTGGAGCCTTAGTTGTTCCAGATCTTAGTTTGTGAGCTAAAGATCATTTCAATATGTTTACAGACGTGTACATTACAAGCAAAGCTACCCATTAATCTGAAATGGAAAGGCCAAACACAGCCGGTGCATTGTACGGAAAAAAAAAATAATATGCAGTCTGAGAGGTAAACTCAGTGTTTGTGAACTGGAACCATTTAATATTTATTTAGTATACAGTGATGTTGGTGGGCTGAAGAACTACATGCAGAACTGGGTCATGCCTGAATATAAATGTAATGGTATACCTTAAAAGGAAGGCTCTTTCATTTTGAACAAGTGTTGATAACCACATTTTTTTCTGTTTTAAATAAAGTTTGCGAACCAACGACATATATGGTATATATATATATATATAGGAAACATTGATTTAGAAAAAAAAAAAAAGAAATAGCCAACAGGATTCTCCAAGTGTACAAAATGTTTAATGACCAGTCCACTGGACATGCACTGTAAACTTCAAAACATCTAACCAGTTACTGTAAACTCCACCTTAAAGGAGACTGTTGGTGCATGTACATACAAATTAAAAATATAGAAATGTATATTAGGTCTTACTTGGATTGTATCACAGGTCTTTTAATCTATAAATATACAGTGGAAAAAGGCTGTACAGGCGGAAGAATAAACAAAGTTTCAGAACAGGAAGTTTAAGATCAGCAGTAACATCCAGTCATATGATGACTAAGGACTACAGAACAATGTGTGCATCGACAGGGACTTTTTTTTTTTCAGGACTTTTCCACTTTTTCATCCGTCCATCTATCCATCCCAGACACCTCCATGTATCGCCCAGCTGGCTCTCAGTGTGGTGCTCTCACTTGGCTAGGCGTTCGTGTTGTTCTCGCTCTCGCTAGTGCATACACACATTCACACACACACACACACACACACACACACACTCACACGCACACTCCCTCAGCGTCTGGACAGGTCACCTCCTGTGAAGAGGAGAAACAATGAGAACTGATAGTGTCATGACTTCACTGTTGTTTTCTCTAATAACTTAACACATGCAGCAAAAAGAAAACTGCTTCCACTGCAGGATAAATTCTTCACTCTGAAATCTGTCTGAGCTTGTGACTTGTGATAGGTCAGGACAAAGTATTAGAAACGCATTTATAAATACGAAATGCACGTAAAAAGCATTTCACAAAATCCCAACCGCAGAAGAAAAACGTACGGATGAAGTGTGTGAGAGGCCGGGGAAGGAGCATCAGATAAGAAGTGAGAAAACTTGTAGTGGCAGTTAATATGTGTAAGTGTGTGTGAGAGCACGGCCACATGCTACTGAAGATTGATCGCCGTAACAACCAAATCCGTCAGACGTGATGTCCGCGGGAGTGTAGCGCTGGGAGGGGAATATGAGCTGGGGGGGGGGTTGTTCTGTGTCGTATGTGGCTACATCCAATTAACTAATGCAATCAGCCATGTTGATGAATGGATTAGCACATAATTGCTTCAGAGGTGGGATCCTCAATTGAATTATTCATGGTGGGCAAAGGCAAACGTATGTTTCACTAAGATTAGAGTCTACACTGCACACTCGTGTGTGTGTGTGTGTGTGTGAATCTGTGGAAAGGTGTGTATGTGTCAGCGACCGTGCATGTGTGTGTGTATGTTTGTGTCAGACCAGCACTAATGTAAAGCGACTGAAAAACTGCATTAGGAGGAGAAGAGACCGGCACACCTGAACACCACCTGAACGGAGTGAGGATTAGTTGGTAAGTGAGCCCAGAAGTCCAAATACATAAAAGTTACAGATTAATGGTTAAAACATTCAACTTCAAATGCTGATAGTGTGAATGCAAACTCTATAAAACCTATTAAAAAAAAAAGAAACAGTGACCAAACCTAAACCCTGACAATTCCAGGATCAACATCTCTTAAATGAAAAACAAAATCCCTTTTCTATAATCAGTAAAGTTAAATCACACATAATTTAAAATGGCACCAAATGAATACATCTGGAACATGACGGGTGGTGTTGATGAAAGGTTACTACATCTCACAGGTCAATGGGGGGTGTGTCAGGTAGATAAAGCTGGGGACCAAAGAACTAATGGAAGATCTTACGTGGATCAACGGCCTCATGTGCCACCTGCACACGACAACGAGCAGCACTCCAAAAGGACACCTGCGGCTACAACACTCACTGAAGTGCAATTAAAGTTGCAACTACAAAAAAAAAAAAAAAGAGCTGGGTCCTGTTTTTTCGTGAGGGCATAACTGAACTTGATTTCATGGTTGATTGGACACGGGGTCATTTTTTTTGTTCTTTAAAGCCGACTTTATCAGGAGCTGTTGGAAGTGCAAAAAGTTCTCAAGCTAAAACTTGCAAATATGACACTTATTCAGATTTTTCAAGGCGAACCCGACACTGTACATGCATAGATGAGAACGTTCAAACTCCTGAGAATGATCAAGCTCTGCTGCTGTAATTATCATAATTTAATAACTGCATCCAGTATATACAATTAAAATGAAATAAAAATTTGTTTGAGTCTGTGCAACAGATTATAGGTAAACTGTTTAAGTAAGACTGAGACTGAGTGTCTTTAATCGGAGTCATCTGAGACTCTGACAGGTTTCACTGCATCGTAAGAACATGTTTAATGTGATTTCTCAACTTTAAATTGGCCACAACGCCACGCCAGCCGACCATGAGCTCAGTTGTATGATGAGCATGCGGCCAGTCATGTGAGTGCTGACCATGGTTTTATTATTTCATCCTGTTGCAGGCATTTCTAATTAAAAGCAATGAGGAGCAAAGTTAGCTGGATGGATCATATTCACGGTCTATAATAACCACATGAGAAACATTATAAAACACATTCAGCAGTATCCTTCTAGTTATATATGTTTCAATCAAATTCCCTGACTTTCTGTGCCTGCTGGGAGCCTGTGTGTAACTGGGTCACATACAAACATTTTTACATGTATTTAAATGCTGGGCTTTCACACTGACATGTACATGCAAATCCATTCGGCCTCTCATCGCCCCCCCCCCCCCCCCCTCCGCACCTTGGCAGCTGGTGCATTCACAGCTGTGGATGACAGGCAGCACAACAGGCTCGCTCTCTCCATTCTCACACTGCAGGCTGAGGAAGCGGACCGGGTTGTCGGGGTCCAAACGGTAACTACAGCACTCGCAAACCGACCGGAGGTACGGCTCCTGCGTGGGAGAGAGAGGGAGGAGGAAACCAATTAGGAGATGGGAACATGATAAGGAGACTTGTGCAATTAGAGGAGGAGGAAGTTACGAGACAGTATCAGAATTTGGGAGAGAGGAGGAAAGAACAGAATAGAGAGGTGATGGGTAGAAGAGGTGGCAAAGGTCAAGAGAGAGAGAGGAAAACAGGAGGTAAATTAAAAGGCGGTGAAAGGTTATTGGCAGGAGTGATACAGGAAAAGCAAGGAGGAAAAGACAAAACGAGTCAATAAGAGGCTCAGCACCAATTTTCCTGTGGTACATCTGAAAATGTGAAATCAAATCCGAGAGAAGATCGAACCAAAGAAACATTTTCTGTAGTAGCAATTAATCAACTGACTCCATGTAAGGGGCTGATAACAGTGATGAACATACAGAGAATTATCTTCCAACTCTACAAAACATTCAGGCAGGTGCAGGCAGTGATACCGAATGATTAAGAAAAATAATTAAGAAACGCTAAAACACCACACAAGCGCAAATTTCACAATAAGGTGATAATTCATACATTTTTTTTTTTTTTTCCCTGTATCTCTTGGAATACAAAAACCCAGCCTCGGTGCTTTTGCATGATAGAAGGCAGCTAGAGATAGAGGCTGTGCTCGTGTGTTCAATTAGTGCAGGCGAAGACCCAGGGAGGAGAGAGACGGCAGAAAGTACAATGCATGGTAGCAAAGAATGACAGTTAATAGGAGGAGGAGAAGGAGGAGAGAGGGAGGGAGGGAGCCCAATATCAAAAACTCCGAAACACCTTCAGCTTCTCTGAAAAATAGCAGTTATTAGTGCTTCACACGCTTTGAAAAGTGTGTGTGTATATATATATATGTGTGTGTGTGTCTTAATACTTCAGCTGGCAGTGAAAAGAGCATGTGATTCCTGTGAACGCCTTCCTGCTTCTCTCCAGTCCTGCTGATCAATGAAACGGGGAACTTCCTAGTCACTGGTTACCATCCCTGGTTGCCACAGTAACAGGAGGTAATGACACATTTGGCTGAGCTGATGTTTATTTTTACTAATCTCCCAGCATGACTGACTCTATTTTTACAGTGGAAGATGTATGGATGCCAAAGAAGAAACAAAGTCACCATGGTGATGAGGTGATGAGCTCGCTGTCTTACTGAGGATGGAAAACACAACAAGCGAAGGCAGGAAAGAAAGAAGAGGAGAGACACGCTCCACACGTGACCCCTTCACAAGACTCCTATCAAAAAACATCTATATTTAGATCACTGGTGACTCAACTCCTGAATTGTGTACTGTTGTTTACCTGTTTTCATGCCATGGGCGTGAACAGAGAGGACATGAAGGCAGGCTGCCGTCTGCCAGTTGTGATTACAACTGTTCACAGAAGGTAAAATGATCGAATAATCACGTCGCCATGTTCGGAGACACTTACCTGTACCCTGCAAGTGTCTTCACGGTCTGTGTTTCTCTGAGAAGATGTGAGATTACAGCAGGTGTGACCAGCTGCACGGTGGGGGGTGGGGGGGGGGGGGGGGGGGGGGGGGCAAGTGTTCTTCTTGATTTTGTTTTGCAAAAACACACTTAACACCCTGATGTCAGGTCACGCTCCGGGAGGAAAACAGATGGGAAATTTGGCTAAAGCAATAATCCTGATGATTTTCTTGCATATTGTAAACACTGTTATTAATAACGGTTAGCGGCTCTGTGAGGGGAACCAAATTGTTTTGCTCTTTTATTTGGCACTTTATATCTACATGTTGGTCATTTAAGTCTGACAGGCATTCCTAATGAAATGAATATTGCAGAAATCCCTAACTGTAGGGGCTGAACTTACACGATGTGATTAAACACAAGTGTGCAGCCCTGACGGGGCAGTTTGCATACAATTACAACCAACAGCTTTTTTTTTTTTCAACCGCTTCCTTTCAGCCCACTCTGCTGCCTGTATTGGTTTTCACCGTGCTCCCAGTTGTCACTCACGTTGAAGTCAATACTCATCAGTGTCACCCACAAGATGTTTCGAAGAGTAATATCTCTTTCCATACCTCCAGGATGACATCGGTCCTGGACAGACAGCGTCCTCTGCAGAAGCTGACCTCCACGTTGTCAAGCCGGCAGTCTCCCTTGGTGATGTTCCTGACTTGCACGTAGCGACGGCACTCTGGCTGGGGCTCGCCTGAAGAAAAACACACAAGGAGGACAAAGCAAAGGGAGAACACAGAGGGGGCAAGGAAGTGGTGAATATGAGAAACCAGAGGCACTTTTTTTTTTTTTCTTTTTGCATGAAAAAAAGGAGGAAGAAAAAGACAAAGGAGGAGACAGAGCCACAGAGCTCCTTCCAGAGAGCACGGTGACATTGCCATGCCCCCTTGCAGCATGTGACATTTCCTCCAGCGGGAGAGATTAAAGCCCCAATGTAGGTTAAGTAATGTAATCTCTCACTAATTGGGCACTGCAGCACTTGGTTTTCAGCCTCCTATAAAACAAACTATAGAGCATTCAAATCCAATGAAGTGGTTTGCAAGTCATGAAATGAAATACAAGGAAGCACAGTGATTTTGTGTATGTTGGTTTGAGGTTGTTATATTTTACAACACGCAGTATTTCAACTATTCGTTTTCCATGAGCATAAATGAAAAAGCATTACCACAGAGAATATACAGAGATGGCAGGAAATATGTAATATCATGAGCCTGAGTTTAAGATCACAACTGAGGCGACAGCTACAGAATGAAAGTGTAGCTTTTGTGTTTTATTGACACATATTTTTATATAATAATTCCCCTGTTTCAGCAATTCTCATACAAAAGGTTCATGAATTAATTTATCAATTTAATGAATTATTCAGAGAACTGAATGCAAATGGATTCATTCAAGTTTTGCGATGTGTTTTTCTACGTTTTGTACGTTGCACTGACCTGGAAACTGCTTCCTACACACCGGACAGCAGCTGCCTGGTTCCTCCACCTTCACCTCCTCCTGAGAGAGATGACATGATTTGTCTTTTTAATATTCCTTTCATCCGTTTAAATGAAAACAGACAGGTGCGTGGTAACACAACAAGGGATGAACAACAGAAATCACACTCACGGTCAGTTTATTAGGCAGGTAATAACTACGTCTTGGTAGCAGTTTTCATCAGGCATGTGATGATAAGCACTTAGTGTGTATACAGAGAATTATGGCTCATTCAGGTGAACTAGAGCCACGATAACATACTCACCACAGCTATAAAAATCTGACAACCTACAAAACGTGATCATTAATAAATTCTCAACCTGGGACACAGTGGATCACGAGGACCAGGGTTGGATTCAGGATGGAGGAGAGAAGAAGAGAGAAGAGGAAAGCAGAGAGTAAGGTAGAATAAGGTATAACTACATATATCCTGGTGTCATTCTTTTGACATAACAAGTGAGAATGTGAACAGATGATGAGAGAAGGAGGGAGGGAGAGTAACTTCATATTCGACAGTCAGGCTGCAACACAAAGATTTCAGCCAAACAGATGGGAAAAGGACCAGAAATAAGAATCACAAAGTGAGACAAAAAGACCAAAAATAGCAGGAGAGAGAGAGAGAGAGAGAGAGAGAGAGAGTGACGTAAGGACACACAGGACACACACAGAATGAGTGAAGCCACTGAGGAAGAGAGATCCAGAACAGTCCAGAGAAAAGCAGGGTGTCCCGTGGTGTCCCTGTCTGAGAATAGCTGCTGTTAGCATGCAGAGTCACACACACACACACACACAGTCTGACAGCAGGCTTCAGCGCCCCTCACCGACACCAGCCTCAGCTCACCCCTGAAACTTCATCCAACTAAACCATTTCTCTAAAATGCACACACATACTGCTCCTAACTGTTCACCCCGAGGACTTCTCCTCCCACTCTGCACTGCCGCCAGCCTTCCCTCAGGGATGGAGGAGCCCACCCACTTAAAGGGTGGGAGGTCAGAGAGAGGACCATTTCAAGTGCTTTAAGTTGAGAGGCTGTGTGTGTGTGTGTGTGTGTGTGTGCTGTGGAAGGGGGGTGGGAAATGGTGTGAAATGTGGATTCTGCTTATTTCAAAGGGCACTTGGCATTTTAAGTAAAGGGTAGTCAGATTTGTGTCATCTACAGGCTGTGACATGGAAATCAGAGCTCTATTATTGTGTCTGGTACAGAATAAAAAAGGAAAAAAAAAAAAAAGAGGAGTCGGTGTTTGACGGCTTTTTATCACCAGATATGAAAACAGAAGCTTTTCAATACATTAGCTTGAAAAGGAGCTCCCAGCAGAGCAGTGGAGGCATGTTTGGGGAGATTTCAATTTTAAACAAGCAATGCCATTAACTGTAAGCTGAGTCATAAATAACAGACGGCACTGACAGTAACCAATTCACAGCCTGTCAAAAGAGGGAACACAGTGCATTAAATGACCTTTTCATATTGGCCTGGATAAGGAGTGCTTTCACTGAGGCATAACTTAGTGCAGCTGGGGTGGAGGGGGTGGGGTGGGGGGGGGGTGAGGGATCTGAGAACGCGAGCACAAATAGTTACGGAAGTCTGAGCGCCTCCGGAGACACACAGTGCAATGGCGCAAAGACCCGAGTACACCACAGGTGGACACACTTGCGTGGACTGTCTACCTCGTGGAGCTCACCGTGCAACCACCCCTCTCCTCTAAGTTCTGGACGTCAGCAGGCATTTTATTTTTAGTCTGGCCTTTATACAGCGCTGTGGTGCTAAAGATATAAATTCAGCTTACTGTGTCAAGAATGAGACAGTTGACTTTTCTACAGTGACTTTGACTTTCATCACCACAGAGGGAAGATTGTTTTTTTTTTTTTTTAATAAATGAAGTCGTCAAGTCGTTTCATTAGTGAACAGCCTTTTATGTAAGGTCATTGCACCCGAATCGTACGAAACACATTTTATCACTTACCTCTTATGGAATCTTGCCATGCACATAGTTTTGCTGCTTTTTTTTTTTTTGAGCAAAGACAATAAATGAAGAGAATGAAGAATCAGCATAGTATATGAATTCATTCTTGTCCTTGCGAGACGCAGAGCTTTTAGGACCAAACATTAAGCTGTGAGCACGGCTGTATGATCCGTCTTGTTTGAGTTAAGTTAATCCAAAGAAAACAAACAAAAGTTTTCTTATTCTGTTTGAATTCAGCCGCACGCGGCGTCACTTTGGTTTTAATTCACCAATGGAGTTGAATGGATTTTCATCCGTGGGCTTCAGACCACATTGTTAATAGCTTTCATTACTATAGAAACAAACCCTTGGCAGTGTGTTCTGTGGATTATCCAGAGAAACAGGGACAATGTTTCTGGAGGGAGCTGCTGCTGTTGATTTTCTTAGATGCATGGCTAGATGCATGGCTAGATCCTGTAGATCTGTAGCGACGGAACAAGAGAGAAGCCTTGCAAAAGGTTGTTTGGAGGAAAACAAGCTTCAGTTCTTTTAAAATAAAACAACACGATGGCAGCCTCAGTGGGATGCCACCAACTATGTTTATTCTGACATTGTCATACCCTTCACCCTCAGTCTATTTCTCTCTGACTGGACAGAATCTGTATTTATGCAGCACCCGAAAGTTCCACCTGTGTCAAGGACTACAAAAGTTCATTCATATTTTATGGGGACTTTATTTTTTTTTCCTCATCTGCCTCTAGTTGTACAGAGTGCATCCATAATTGACAGCTCGGCTCGCCGTCTCCTGCGAGGTCACCAGCCGTTAACCACCCATGTATGTGTGCGACTGCGCATTGACTGTGTGTCTGCGCAGGCTGTCACAGGCAATGACAAGCATGCACTGGTACCCATAAAACTATGAGGATACTACACTTGATATATAACATATAATATATATTTCAGCTGATACTAAAATTTAAATTTACTATATATTTATTGTGGATTATATATTCATTCTGCAGAATTCAGTTTTGTCCCTATGTTGAATAGGGATGAAACTCAGTTATGCTTAATGAGGGAACCAGGAGCTGGTGTTTGACGAGAGGTCGAAGGGCGCGGTAAAGGAAAAAAGTGCAGACCCGTGGGAGGATCGGAGAGTCAGGTATTGATCTACTTCAGCCAGCGACTTGCAGAGAACATCCCACATATTCTTGAGGGAGCGGAGCATTTTCTCCCTCGCCCAGAGTAATTGAGATGTTTGTGACCATAAGAGATGCTGTATGAACCGTACCACCCCGGGGTGGTGGCGGCGGTTTAATGGACTGACCGGCGCTTGTCTGGGAGACCGATCGTGCCTCTGTGTGTGAGAATCGTTATGTCTGTTTGGCTTTGAGAACAATCTAACTTGAAGAGAGTTATTATGGCTCACATTCTCCTCTTCTAATAAATAGCTGCATCTGCCGTGCAAACAGGGCACAGGTGTGGCACAGTACATGGCCTTGATCCAATAAAGCACCTTGATTTTTCAGATATTTAGGATTAGCAAAAAAACATACATTCCCTTGTCATCAACATCACAATATATTATTATGAGCAGTATAAAAGGTCAAATTCTGAAAATAACCTTATCCATATCACTCACCACTTGCCTTTGAATACAGGATCTTGGAGAAACATAGTATTTAACTATTGCCTCCCCTTGATGGTGCTTATCAATAAATACGTACATACAAAATACACAATAAGACAAATAATGATTTGGTATGGCGTGTTAGTGTGTCTGTGTCTCACCTCATCACAGTGGAGTGGAGGACACTTCAGCTGGCAGAGCTTTTTCCCGTTCACACAACGGCACGACGTGCAGCCCTCCTCCCACTCTGATCCTGCCTGGCTCACACACACACACACACACACACACACACATACATGCACACGCACACGCACACACACACACACACACAATATTTATATTCACTTTCCAGACTCTTGAAATGCAGGTGATTACTCCTCAGCAGCCCATTACTCTTTCCTTCAACGCACATTCACATTACAGTCTCTGCCACAGCAGGTTTGATAAAGTCAAACTGGTCGGAGCTCAGGATCTATTTCTTCAGCGAATCCACTAAAGCTCTGGCTGCACTGTTACAATTCAGTAATTACAACAACGCTTAATACAGACTGCATTCTATATTTTGTGTGTGTTACTGATGGGAATTATTAACCTGGTACATAGGCACCCACTAGGGAGCGCCTTGGTTGCTCACACTGAACCATTTGGCATAATAATCACGAGGTGGTTGATTAGAAAACCATAGAGGGTCTTTATATGGACATTAGTCATCACGGGCCGGCAGAGACAGAGGGAGAGGGAGCCAGAAACAGAGGAGGTGGGCAGACAGAATCACTGAGGGGCTGGCGAATGGGCTGACAAATGGGGAGAAAGAAAGAGAGAGAGAGAGAGAGAGAGAGAGGAAGGCTGAGGTGGAACTAGGATAAAGAGAAAAAGGGATGGAGAGAGAGAGACTGAATAATAATCCCGCAAAGAAAGCAGTATGAAGGGGCAAAGAAAGAAACAAGCGAATGAAAGAGAAGGAATATCAAGAGAGGGGGGATCTGACCTCTTGTCAATGTATGATTAATTCTTATAATCCTATAATATCCCCTCCTTCATAAATAATTCCTGGCAGGCTTGCCCAGTTGCCGTCCAAGTGCCGGCTTTCTGCGGCACTTTCTACATAATTGATGAGGCTGAGGGCTGCAGAGGCATTGTGGTGTAATGTGGCCCACGGGGCATGTCACTCATCTTCTAATAGGCAATTCTTTATGAGTAAATAACACAATGGGAGTGAATGGGACGGAACGTAAACACCGGGCTATTGATAAGGTTCAGACACACGCCACAATGGGGCAGGCACAATGGGTACAAGCCGCCAAGATAGCTGGGCAGCAGATGTCCGTTTAGCTGGGTGTAAGCCAGTGTGTGTGTGTGTGTGTGTGTGTGTGTGTGTTTGTGTGTGTGTGTACCTCTCGCAGGATGCCCTGGTCATGGCAGGGGCAGAGGGCGGGGATGACACATACACCCTCCGTGTTTCGATAAAGCCCCTCCCGGCACACGCAGCCCTCAGCAGAGTGACTGCAGTTACCAGGAAAGGAGGAGTAAATGTCCTGGCAGCTCCTCTCGCACAGCAAGACCTCCTCTGACATGCTCCTCCTCCACTGCTCCCCGTCAGGACAGACTGCAGAGGAGGAGGAGGAGGAGAGGGGGCAGGAGTAAGATGAGTGCAAAGAAGGTGCCAGAGAAGAGAGGAGGAAATAGAAAGAGAAGGGAAGATGTGACACGTTGGTAGGATGAGGAGGGGAAATTGAAAAAGTTGAGAGATTTAATGATGAATTGGTGGAGGAAAGGGAGTTGGAGGAAGGAAAAGGCGGTGTGGACAGAAAATGAGTGCATTAGAAGAATTCTCTTATAAAGCTGAAACATACTGTACGAAAAGACAAGAGCCTTGAGGTTCCACACTGCCATAAATATTGTTGTTATTGTTAGTATTATCGTTTATGGTGATCAATAAAACATGCCCTATGCCCCCTCTTCTTACTCACCACAGTCGGGGGCCATGCAGGTCATGGTGCGGTGGTCTGGGCCCTCACATGCTGCCCCTCTATACTGCCTGGGCTTCACAACAAGTCTGGTGGAGCTCTGTTGCCCCGTACCACAGCTGGCTGAGCACGGACTCCACTGGGACCAGCTGGACCACTCACAGTCCACTGTACATGTAAGAAGAGAGGATGGCAAAAGAATATAAACCCACAGCTTCAGGTCAGTGATACTTTTATTTTCATTTACGTGCAGCAGTAAAGCAGTACGTGCAAAAAAAAAAATGTTGCCTTATGCACATGCTGCAGAAGGAGTAGCAAGCGTGAGAAGATGATTCATGTCCGTTAGTTTCCCAACAGCAAAATTAAGAGATGCATGCTGTGTTTTTAAAGATAATGGGAGACTATCTGCTCCACAGGTTCACTACAACTGTCACAAAGACTGACAGACTGACTCAGAGAAGTGTTTGAAGTGAATTCTGAGTTCGTTCATTTTTTTTTATTATTTCATTAATTATTTACTGTCAATGACTTTTAGTGCCTTTTACTCAGTTGTTTTATTTATTTTTTTTAAATACGTTACGCCATTTCCAAATTCAGAGGAGAGAGGAGGCAGGGGGAGGATAAAAGGCACGACTGATCAGATCATGATAGAAAAAACTCCCAGGTCAAACCACAGAGATATTTACACATTCAGGTCCCTCATGAGGACGTGAGAGGTTGCACATCATGACACTCCACCCCCCACTATCATTCAGCTCTGTCTTCCCCGGCTAGTTTAAGATGTTAGCGCATGTTTACGAAACCAAAAAACCCAGTCACAGCTCTGTAGGCTGTGATTGATGTGTGCTGTCGCTCAGTTATTTGAGCCAACTGTTGCAGCAGCTGTTAGTAACTATAGATAGGTTGACATATCTATCATCGTCCTGACAGTTTGACCAAAGATTATTATTGCTGGTGCTTTCACTGCTAAAAGAGAGAGGCCTTGCAGAGTGACAGACATGCAGCTGTGGCAGAGCATCACTCACCATCGCAGAGCTCTGAGGTACAGTTGAACGCTCCGCCCCGGCACACACTGGACAAAGTTAGAGAGAAAAGTCAAGTGAGTGAAGTCAGATGACGACGAAATAGTTAGATTATTATATTACTGAACACGGAGGCACCGAAACAATCATCATGTCACACAGCCGAGCCTATCGCAGACTGTATTAAATCAGTATCAAAACACAGAGGAAGGTGAAATGACTTACGACACGTCTGCTGCACGCCAGACTATCTGTTACCGTAGATGTCACAGCACCGTTTGACTGAGACAATGAAATTCAACTCTGCTGGTGCTTCACACAGTAGCATTTCTAATTTCAAAATATCAGTGTCACATTCATTTTTGCTTTCATCATGAATAAATCAGACCAGGATCAACCTGACGGTGCGGCTGCTTGCTATCGTGTTTCTTAAAGCTGAAACCGTTTTTTTCCCATAAACCCCTGTGCACGCTGTCACAAAGACGTTTCACGTTTATTTCAGTAAAATTGAATAAAGCAGAAAGCTGAAAAAATAGTGTAGGTATGAGGACTTTTTAGGTCATACATAATGTACTAATGACATTCATGTCTCAACAATGAAGACTATGATTATGATAATACAATTAATACTGAGATTACAATGTTACATGTGGGATTTTCCATGTTTTGCACTAAGAGAATTAAGAGACTGAGCATATTGATAGATGTATTAACATGTCACTGTAAAATTAAGCTAAAAAAAGAATAATGATTGTACAGTATAAAAGCTGGATGGATATAGGACATGAAAAACAATGATATAGTCACATACTGCATTAAAATAATATACATGGAAAATCCACATCGAGTACTGGTTCAAATAAAAAGAAACAAATGGGATTTATTACAAATTTATTTGTTGTAAGGTGTTTTTGAAGCTATTGAACGAGACACAGACTCAAACAAATCAACGCAGGAGAGAAGGCTGTCACTGTGCATTACAATACATGCCTAAAAAATTATTCATAAGGTAAATTATTATCTGTTTCATGTGGACATTCAATCCACTTTCAATAATAGAACCCGGCGCCTGTGAGGACGGTTAGATTGATGAAGCCCAGCCACTGTTCAAATGTGCCACACGTTCTTTATAGGGGATGAATAAAGACATTAATATGCAGGAAAGGACAAACTTCTGAGGAAATAAAAAACGGAGGCGCTGCTGATTAAAAAAAAAAGAAAAAAAACTTTGAACCAACTCGATAAAAGAAGTTTAAATTAGTGCATTAGTCTCTCAGTGAAAGTGAAGTTCAAGTTCACTGACCACACACAGAGCCATAACTCCTCATCCGCTGTGGTGTTTGTTAAAAAATGCATCTTTTTTTTTTTTTTTTTGGCACTCACCTTTGTCTCCTGCCAGTAAAATATTTATGGAGTACAGTCTCATTTCAGTTTCTCTTCCCCACTGCAACCTTCATTTTAATCTGCCCTGTCGATGCTGTTTGCACCTTCTCTTAGGAGACAAAGAATTTTTCAGACAAGACTCAAGAAAGCTCAAGAAACTGCACGAACCTCAGCAATATTCAGCAGAATGCATGGTAAACCATGCTTATCGTATCCCCCTCCTGCTCTTTGTGCTCCCTCCTCTTATAAATGCATAAAGGATTAAGGGCCTACTCCGGGAATCAGTTGCTGTGCTTCAATTCAGCGGCTGCTGAATTTTCCCAAGTCCGCATAAAACATTTCCTCATACAACAGGCTCCTGCAGATGCAGCTATCTGATGCCTGGATCTGGAGGACACAAGCGGTGTCCCGCTGTATTCTATAATCCACTGAGCGGTGATCAGCTGTTTACTGTTTCCTCAGCCAGCTATTTGCACTCAGGGTGGTTTTTCATCAGCTCCACTTTGAAGGAAACAACATCACACACTTTCAGATGAAACTGTGTGTAGTGTATTACCATGTGTTGCAGAGGTGCTGAACAGTTGTTCCAGGTGGCAGCAAATCTTCTGTACTCTCCACAGTGCTGATATTCAAGCTCTGGTAACCGGGCGGCAGGGACAGAGCTGAACAGGGACACTCAGCGTGGGACACACATGAGTTTCTATACAACACCTATGAGGGACGACACAGTAAAACTGTTAAGAATCAGAGCTTCTTTCCAAACACACACACACATACACACACCAACAAACAGAGACGTCCAGACCTGTCCAGGAGGGCAGGTACACCCAGGTGTGCAGGGTCCAAGTAAACACTGAGTGTGTGGCCACAGGTCCTCACAGGTGTAGGGACAGGAACCTGAACAGGTACTGAACACCTGCCCGCTGGGACACTCTGCAACACACACACACACACACACACACAAACAAACATACAACGAATCACATCCTGTCTCGTGTATATTTCAGAACGCAGACACGAGTGTGTGTTTTTCTCTCTGCATACTTTACAGTCTGTCTCAGCTCAGTCACATTTGAGGTCACACCTTCGACTGCACAACGTTATAAATACACTCACTGAAAATACCACCTATCAAGAATCTTATGAGTTGTTTGGCAACCAATTTAATTTAACTATAATTCAGGACTTATACTGCTCTGTGGGTAGATAATATGCAAATGTGCTGAATTTCCAACTTTCAGTGGTGTGTGTGTGTTTGTTACCAGGCAGGCAGCTGTTGGTGTTACAGACAGTGTGCTGTTCAAGTGGTCCAGCACAGGCCGTACCACCGGGCTCTGGCTCTCTGAGGACCGTCTTGTTCCGCATCGACAACCCGCCGCCACATGTAGCACTGCACTCACTCCAGGGCGACCACTCGCTCAGCAAACAGCCCACTGCAGACAGAGAGGGAGGACAAAGACAGAGGATTGACATGAAATAAACAGTCAACGGAGTCTATGAGTCTATGCGACTGCATCAAACTAAGCAATGAGATGCATTTCATCTCACACCTGGACATGCTGGCAGGTCACAGCTCTCTGTCTGCGTGGTGGCCACACACGAAGGCCCGCCCTCTCTCTCCTCGCAGAGGCGTGTCCTTGTCCTTTGGCCACGCCCACAGGAAGCGGAGCAGGAGCTCCACGTGCTCCAGGGCTCGTAAACCGGGCAAGGAAGCTTGGTGCACGCCAGAGTGCCATTCTCACACACACTGCAGGCCAGGGTTTGTTTGGAGAGATGAGATAAAAACTCGCTAGTGACACCTCTAATGTTATGGATCAATTTGGATTCATTTTTTTTATACAAACTCAGACTATTGTAATTTTCACCTTTTGCTTTCTAAAAATTTAAATTCACACGGAGCTGTTCTCACCAGGTGTTACAGTCCACGGTAAGCTCCTCTTTAGGGATGAACTCCAGTGTCCCGTTGCCTGATGGGATACCACAGCGACACTCCGTCACTGGCACACAGTGGCCGTCCTGCAGCAACTGTCCCTCTGGACATCGACAACCTGAGAAAAAAAAAGAAAGAAGGATAAATAAGAGAAATAGAAATTTTAGTATTTATTAAGAAGAATCTGCTGATTGGGTTTTGGATCAAAGATTACCAGCGTGACAGGCTCCTTGAAGACACTGGACATGCTCCCATAAGTCAGTGCAGCTGCGAGGGCACTGATTGGCACAGCTCTCATGGTAGGCGCGTCCCCTGTCCTCACAGCGCTCACCTAGGAAACAAGGAAAACCCTTCTTTCCCACTCTTCATAAATAAATAGATGAGTAAAGCTCACTGCATGAGCTGCAAAACTTGTTTTACATTTCCTGTCGTTTCTGCCATCATTTGATAGATGCTGGAAAGACTGGATGAAAAGCTGGACAGTAAAATAAGTCTGTCATTGTTACCCACAAATTGCAGATGAGATTCTAACCTTTCTGCCATGCAATTATTTAAGTCCACTTGAGTTTAGAATAAAAAAAAAAAAGGATAGTTGTACCTAGGCAGAGTCCTGTGTTGCAGCTCTGGCTCTGGGTCTGTTGGCTCTTACAGTGGGGGCCCAGAGGAGAGGCCAGGGGCCGTCTGTAGCGCTGCCTGACTCCACCGCTGCATGGCTCTGCACAGGCTGTCCAGGCACTCCACACACTCCACTGACACAGATCTGGAAGTGAACGGAGTGATTATCGTAACCACCCTCAACTCTGTCCTCATCCTATTTATAATGACTGCAATTATCATGATGACTGCTCTAATAGCTGTAATTGTTGTGATATTCATCATCATCAAGAATAAAAAAACAAAGTGTGTGTTTATTGCTTATGGATTTATGTGCATATTTAAACTGATGAGCGTTCTGATTTATATGTTAGAGATGAGAATTTATACTGTTTATGAGTTAATCAAATCTTTGTTCATCATCATTAAGCAGTTTTTTTTTTTTTTTTTTAAATATCTGGATCTTCTATGATGGAGAGCAAGACTTCACACATATGACATGCAAATCAAACCTAAGGTCCACTGGGCATGGTAGTAATTCTCAGCCATTCCCATTCATATCCAAAGGGGAAGAGCTGAGAAGAATGGAGGGCTGAGGGGATTGACTTCAGGATGAATCTTTTTTTTTTTTTTTTTTTTTTTGCACACACGACACCAAAACCAATCAACTCCATGTGTCCCCACAGATATGTGGAATTTAACTCTTCCTTTCCTCTCAGATCCCTCTTCTATTCTCATTCCTGTGGGGAATAAATAATGAGAATGAGGCAGCCGGGATGCACAATAACATTTTTCACTGTGGATACTGATTGCAAGCGCTTCAACTATCTACTGACGGCAGCTATTAATCTATACTGGCAGCGCTGAACTGACACACGATAAACATCCACACAAAAAACCAATGGAAGCCTGGTACCACACGATTCTAAAAACGATTCCACACTGTCAAAAACTTCTTTTTAAAATACGCCCCCAAACTATACAACATTAAAATGATCCAATTGTGCTGCCAGTAGATAGGATGAAAAACTTGCTGTGAGTTTCTGGCGCAGAACTAAACAGGTCGGAATCCTTTGCAATCTTATTTTGCTCTTATCGTAACTATCGTAACTTTACATAACAATAATCAACAGACCATTAGACTATGTTCACATACAGTCACTCAGTAAATGCACCAATGTGCCAAAATTCACCGTAACTGAACAAAGATAAATATGTAAATAACTGTTTTTGGTGCTAAAGAGGAAAAACTGAAAATCAGTGCTCACCTCAGATTAGTAAAGTTAAAGATAAAGAACCAAGTGAGAAATCGTTGTGTAGCCACTGATCTAATAATAATATCCACATTATGCAAATCACAACATCAGCCTGCTGTCGTTTTAATAAATAAATATGAAGAATTACACAATCAACGTCTCAGAAACAGTTGAAAAAAACCTGCTTTTATCTCCTGCAGGCTTGACTGCTGTGCAGGTCTCTGCGAAAAGTCCATCAGACAGCTGCAGATTATTCAGACTGCTGCTGCTGCTGCTAAAATCCTCCCTAAGACCAGGAATATGAATCGCATCAGTCCAGTTCTCAGATCTTTGAACTGGTTTCCTGCGTGTCGAATGACTGACTTCAAAATACTGCAGTTGGTTCATAAAGCGCTAAATGGTCTAGGACCAAAATTCACCTCTGATCTGCTGATCCATCCAGACCGTCTCAGACCGGCCTGGAACAGTGAGCAAAACTGTTCCCAGAGTCCAAGTTAAACAAAGAGAGGCTGCATTCAGTTTTTAGGCACCACCACGCTTTGCTTTGAGAACTGTTTGTCTGCCTCTGCTTTCTATTAATTTAATTTGGAGACATTTAATCATATCTGTCACTTCACTCCTGTTTTTTTTCCTTATAAATATTAATCTTTTATTCTTTGAACTCCTATCTAGATGTATCTGAGATGCATCTCTAATACAACTTAACATCTTTTTATGTAAAGCACTTTTGACTTGTGCTGTTAAACAACGCCATGCAAATAACTTTGACTTGCACTGTATTCTACCCACATTTCAAAATAAAATGATCTCCCTCTCCTCTCCAGAGAAAGCCATGCTGGAGTTATTTCATCACTACAGTCACTGTCACAGTCACTCTGACCCAATCTGTAATTCATTTCTTTCTAAAGTGCCATGCTTGTCTAGTTCGGACTAGTTCACTGCGTCTCGCCTGCTTGAAATCTTTTGTTGGTAGCAAAGTGTCATATTGTTGCAGCGTGCTGAGGGGCCCGTTCGTTACTTTCCCTCACTGCGGAGTTAAAGGAGGAACTGGAGCTTGACGAGGGCAGACTGAGGAACCGGCTGCATTTGTGGACCAAGATAAGAGCGAACCTCTTTTTGTTCTCTTGGACAAACAGCATTACCTCTGCAGATGTTAGCATCTGGACAGAGCCTCTCCTCTACCAGCAGTTCGGGACATTGGCTCTCTTTTTCTTCTGCAGAGACCGGAAGACCAGAATCAAGGTCCAAACAGGCCCGGAAACGCCTCTGGATTGAGACCATTTTATTGCCACCGATAACCCCTGTGTCGTGCTGCTGGGAGGACGAGGGTGCACAGGGAGAACAGGAAGTCCACTCTGACCACTCGCTGACGATGACTGAAAGAAGGAAAGAAAGAAAGAGGCAGGGTAACAGGATGAAGGGGTTATTAAAGAAGGAGCTCTTCTCATTACCCTCATAACTGATTTCTCACCTTCACACTCTCTCATGTCACACTGCAAAGTCCCATCATGGCAAAGGCTGGAAGGCAGAACAGCCAAGAAACAGATATTAACAACATTTTATCCTGCACTGGCAGTTGCTCAAAATATCTATATTGTAAAAACCGATAGTCAAACTACTCCGGTGCGTGAGGACTGGCGCAGACAACATTAAGGTCTCTGCCATGGCTTCTTTTATTTTTAACAGCTAGGGTCTAACCAGGTACTGCAGCCTATGGTGACCACGGCGCCCTGAGGGACGGTGACAGGTGTGGGTGGTTGCCCCGAAGCCTGGTGCTGCAGGTGGATGCAGCCACATTCCTCTGGAGGGACACAGGTACCATTCTGCTGCAGCAGCCCCTGAAATGGGGAAGGAGCACAATTCATGAAAAAGAAGAACCAGCTCCGTGTTTTCTCTCTCTTTTTTTTTTTTCTTTTTTTTCCGTTTGATTCATTTGGTTTTAAGATGGAGGTCAAAACATTTATGGCTAACAGTTCTCCTCCCTTGTATCTACAGCAAAAGGCTTAATTAATATACAGTATATATAAAAATGCTGCAGGCTAAAAAAGTCCAATTGTAAAACATATATAAACATATACTTAAATGCACTGAGCATTTAAATGTTCAGTCACATATAATTTAAAAGCAATCCATAGCTGTTAAATGAATTCTGGCTGCTGGTGTTGCTCTGGTGATCTGCTCTGCTGTTCCATATTTCATTATCCTCCCCTCCCTTCTGCTGTATGGGCTGTATCATCAGTCTATCAGAAAGGATTTCTCAGCTTTTTGCAATAAATCAAAGCTGGAAGCTCCAAAAAAAACTGGGCCAAACAACATTATAAAATGGCCATCACAACTCATATCATCGTGATGTATTAACAACAATATGTAGCACAGCGTATTACACTTTCTAAATCCATGCCAGTATATATTTTCGCTCTGGTCTCGTACAGACACACTAGACTGCACACTCGATAAATACAGCTTTGATGTGACATTAGAGCTTCTGCTGACTGCTTGTCTTATCAGGGCCCAGTTTTAAACTAATTATATTATTAATTATATGTATTTAAAAGCTCCACAATGCAAATACAGAGTTTGTAATAACTGTTATGAGGGAACTTTTAGTGCCAGACAGAAATTTACTCATGTGGAATAAATATCATAAACACAAATGGCAGCTTTGCAGATTTTGACATTAGTAGAATGATCCAATTCACTTTATGGTGAGTAAAAAACAGTTTGACCTCTTTGAATGCAAATTTCTGCAATAAAGCAGACTAGGTGCTGATGAAAGAATTCACCTGTGGGCAGTAGCAGCCAGGTGTACACTCCCTGACACCTAAACACAGATCTCCCCGACCCTGAAGTGCACACTGCTTCTCACAGGGTGCACCACAGCCTGAGTACACGAAGGGAGCTTCACAGTCTGCAAACAGAAGACAATAAACAACAAGAACTTTAGTCCCTGGACAATATCAACATGCACACAGTCACACACTCACACTCACAATCATATTCATGTAATCTGTGAAACACAAGTTTTGACTAAAAAGAAAAAAACACTTGAAAGGTGCTTGATTGTGTTTATGTCCCTTTGGTGCCAATCTGATTGTTTCAGGGTATAGAAATAGAACAGAATAGAATAGAATAGACTTTTACCATGCTCATTAACTCACCGTCACATTGGCTGAGGCTGCAGGTCCTGCTCTGCGTCTCAACAGGAGTGCACTGTTGTCCCCTGGTGGCCGGGGAGAGAGCAACACGGTATCGCTGCTGCCTCTGAGACACACAGGAGCACTGAGACCAAACGCTCCACTCCGACATGGGACAACCTGCAGAAACAGGATAAATAAACCAATCTGGTGTGATTCGCAGGTTTATACAAACACTTCAGGCTGTTGTGATTGATTTAGAGTCTGTGAAGCAGCTCAGGAACTTGTATTCTTGATCCAGTGGTGGGCAGAGCTGGTCCCGGTGAGTCTGTTGCTAAGTTAATCAATGTATAATGGATCTATTTTCTATTTATACACCAAACATTAGGTTATCGGCTTTCACAGTCAATATAAGGGTGGCATCAACAACTTAAACACAATTACAGCACAAACAAAAATTCACTTAGCAACCATAACGATCTGACACTAACAATGACAAATAGATCACTAATATCAAATCAATCACTGCATAATCAAGTGACCAATTTATCTAAAGTTAGGGCTGGATTATATATAAGATATAATTTTATTTGCTAAATTACTGCATCTCACACCAAACTAGATTTACTCATCACAATCTTAGAACATCTATCATCTCCAGTATTTTATATGATATTTCCTGTTTTTGATCAGGCACTGTCAGACAGACCCATCGCAAATAGGAGGCTCAGAAATGACAAAACAAATTAACTGCCCAACGTTTCTGAACTTTGGAAAAAAAACAACATTGTCAAGTTTCGTCTGTAAACACCTGGACAGGGCTGTTTGTAGCACAGCTGTGTCTCCTCTCTGTTCCTCTCAGCCTCCATCTCAGCGGGACACGCTGAATCGCCTCCCTCCTCACACACACACACCCTGCGCCGCGACACAGACCCTGCACCACAGCTCCGGGAGCACGGTGACCATGGCGACCAGGGGCAAAGGTCATCTGGAGACAAGGAGTTAATACAATCAGAGCAAATATGAAATGTATTTTCCTTCACAGCCGTAGCTTACTGACATTCTTCTTTTCCAAGATTATACAGCACATACAGTATGAACAGAAATATTATAACTACAAATGATGTCTGTTTTTTGGGAAGAGACAAATTAATTCTGCATAACTGCATTTCTGAGTGTATACAAACCCAGACAGGGAGGGGTGTGACATCCCTGGCTTTCTCTCTCTGGCCCACTGCAGTAAGACCCATTGTTTCGTGGTGGGGGGTTGATGCAGGCACGAGTTCGAACCTCTGTCCCCTGTCCACAGGTCACTGAGCAGTCAGACCAAACTGACCAGGGGGTCCAACCACCGTCCACTGGCAACAACACACAAGACTTTTTCATTTAAAATGTATTTTTTCCCAGCAATCTGGCTGCATGCCAGTCATACTGCAGCTTAACACATTTGCAGCAGAATCCGTGTTATTGTATCACATTCAGGCCCACTTCATTTATTCTGTATCTTTTAAAATAAAATGTTGTGACCCACCTCTGCAGTCTATGTCTTGGCAGTAATCTCCCTCAGGCGTACACGTGCTAGGAGGCAAAACAAACAAGAAAGTGCTTGGAACACAGAGTGGAATCCCTTAAATTCTCACTTCCTTTTCAGCCAAATATTCTTTCCCTCTGTGTGTTCGCATTCGTCCGTCTCACCATTGTTTACACTCTCCCTGCAGCCAGGTGTCTCCCACGCTGAGTTCCTGGTTGTCATGGAGACAGAGAGGCGGGCAGGGTCCTGGGTCGCAGGATTTATGCTGGACTTCCTCAAACTGGCAATCTGTTCCTTCAGTCTCTGGGATCAGAGACCTGAAACACAACAGTGACACAAAATGAACATGAAGAAAAATATATTAATATGGGCATAAACAGGTATTTGTGAATTTCTTTTCCTCACCTGTATCTGGTTCTCTGGCCCTGCCCACAGGAAACGCTGCATGACGCCCAACTGGACCACGAGCTCCAAACACAGGCAGCCTGGCAGCTGTGATTGGTGCAGAGAAGCTGTCCATCGGAGCAGCTGCAGTTGTTACAGTCCACCTGATGCCAGCTGCCTGCTGCCCAAGTCTGTCCCAGTGAGTCCACACAGTCACACTGCCAAAGCTGCACACACATCCCGTCCTGCTGCAACTGGCCTGGGCACACACAGACACACACACACACTGTGTATTAGTCATTTAAACTATGTGCTATGTTAATGAACAGACCTGGGCAGCAGCTGATTTACATCACTTCACTGAAACTGTATTAAACATATTTTATCTCTTACCTCTGGTGGTATTTATCCGTCCAGATAGTTTAGGTTTTACTTTTCCAGGTTTTAAAGACATTTATCTCCAACTCCACCCCAATAAAATGGGTGAGAGCGTAACTTCATTTATTCTGTTCACAGAACTGGAAAAAGAAATGTCTCTCTCCAGAATCAGTTTTCCCAGTAGGTCTTGAGATAATCTATAGATCTCAGCGTGAACAATCAATTTTAAATATTTCCTAGATGAGTGTAGTCTCCGTAAAAGCTGCTGACAGTGGTGTTTGTCTAAATATGTTGCTGTTGAATTGTTTTTTTAACAGAATTTTACAGCAATCAGAACAAATCACACTGTTATGTAACATTTTTGTTAGCTTTAGGGAAGTAGGAACAAGTTGTAAGCACTGAAGTTGTTTTCTTTTAAGCTGAAACAGGGGCTCCAACATGGTATGTGCGGCAACTCTGGAGCACCCACGTAAAATTTCAATTCACCTCCACTGTATCAGAGCAGAGCAGAGGCAGAAATCCCAGAGACTGAAATCTCAATGTACAGAAGGTCATTATCAAATATTGAGTGCTTGAAGATCTGACCCGGGCTATTTCAGCAACCCACATGCACATTCGAATAAATGGTGCTTATCTGTTCAATACCAGCAGGCCCAGGACCTTTAGGGAAGAGTCACTCATATATGCAGACAAACACACACACACACACACACACACAAACAAACAAACACACACCGTGGCTTATCTGTTAATAAAATGATAGCAGGCTCGGTACCTTTAGGGCAGCGACAGCCAGGCTGACATTCGGTGTTGCCCTGGCACTCTATGCCCTGCTGGAGGTCCGAGCAGCGCTGCGGACACTGGTTGGCACACGGCACGAACTCCTGGCCCGGCGGGCAACCTTTCTCATCTGACAGAACACAAACAGAAGGTCATGAATTTTCCCCATGAGGCCACAGGCATTTTCTTCGCATAACATCCCTCACCAAGAATGCTAATCGCAGGCCGTGCTGACTTTTTGAACACAAAGACCTGAGAAAACAGCCGCACGCCGAATCAATGAGCGTTCAACCGTGCACAGGGTGAGCTAACCTTAAGGTGGCAGATGTTTCTAAACTCAACAAGTGTGTGAAGATGTGGGGTCTGTCTCACCGCAGGGTTTGGTGTTGCAGGGTTTGACCTGGTTCTTCTCTCCTTCACACTTTTTCCCACCGTTCTTGGGTGGAGGGCTGGAGCAGGAACGAGTGCGTATGGAGCGTCCGCCGCCACAGCGCTTATCACAGCGGGACCAGGGACTCCACCGGGACCAACCTCCATCCACTACATCGTCCAGACACATAAGCAATCATGACTACAAACACAAACTAGTGAATCCCTAACTTTTTGGATTCTGACCCCAAGAAATGAAGCAACCTGTGGTGATTTTTCGTCACGGGTTTGAACCCTAGTTCTGGATGTAAAGGCCTTCCTATCTCAAGTAGCTTTCCAATGATCCAGTTTGATTTTCATACCATGCTGAAATAAATGGGAATCACTGGTTGTTTACTGAGTGGGCTGAACTGAAAACCACAACTCGACTCTACACGCCGCTCTGGTTGGCTGACCTCTGCAGGGCCTGATGTTACAGAAGCGCTGCTCCTGGTTCCCTCCGAGGATGTCTTCGCACCACGAGCCGTTGGCCCCGGGGCTGTGGAAGGTTCGGATCCTCTGCTGCTGACCCACTCCACAAGATCGCGAGCACGAGCCCCACTCCCCCCACTCTGTCCACGAACAGTTCCTCCTCGCACAGTCGGCTCCCGTGCATACCTCACCTACATCTGGGAATACATCACAAGCTGAATATCTTGCCTCACTGTGCACACACACACAGACAGAATTCCCACAATCACACACATAAAACATGGTATTTTTTTTTTCAGGAATGTATTCCTCTCTGTTTCTATTCATCCCTTTTGTTGGAATAAAAATTTTAGATCAAATAAATGAGTAAACAGATCAGCTGCCTCGCTTCTAGTTAGATTTGAATAAATTAAGCTCTTACACACATAAAACTATAGTCTCAAACAAAGTTGCTAAAAAAAAAATACAGCTTTCCAGTACTAATCTCCCCTGATGTTTGTGCTGATCAGTACATAAAACAAGTCCACTAAAAAAATCTCTTCTGTCATCTGTGAGATAAGCCTGTTGAAAATTATAAACCAAGCCACTGGCAAACAATCCCACATAACAAACCAACAGATGCAATAAAATTCAGTCTGTGAAGAAATGTTTAGGGTGGGTAGGGGGGGGGGGTAGATCATTACTTACAACATGTGCTCTCTTCATTCATCCTCTGTTGTCTCGTATAGTGCACACAACTGCTTTTTAACGGGTCCTTTCCTTTAGCTGTCCCTGCTTACTGTACTAGATTTAAACCTGTGGCCTGCTGCTCTGTAGTGCACAACATAAAGGCCCAAACTAACTCTGGTAACCTCGCTATTTACTTGTTGCTGTTGGAAATGTTATGTTGTCACAAGACACCAACACTGCTTGATTTGAAGGAGACACACTGTTAAAAGGATGACAAGCTGGAAAGCTGGTGGCACCTGGACACTGAGGCAGGTTGCAGGGCTTCTCTTGGTGAGAGCTTCCAGAGCAGGGAGGTTTTATACACTGTCGATGACGGGACTTCACGGCCGGCCGGAGAGCATCGCTGCAGGTCTTCGTGCAGGGACTCCACAACGACCAGGGAGAGAAGCCAGCATCCTCATCTGAAGAAGATGGAAGAGGATGATGAGTGGGGGAGACGTGCAAACAAAATCTTTATTATCTCAAGAGGGGAATCACAACATGACAACAACAATCACCATCGAGACAGCAAAACAGCTCAGACCAGTCAGGCAGAAGGAAGCTGTATAAAAAGATGACTTACCAGGTACAACTGGTTCTTCTGTAGGACCAACAATCACTGCACAAAACATGTCAAAATTAATTATCAGTACAAGCTCCATTGTTTAGTATTGTGCACATACCTGGCTGTATACACTGTCTTTGATACGACCAATTAAACATGATTAAATTCAGTGCATTCACATTCCCACAATCACAGTCCCAAACCAATGTCCCTCACTGTGACTGATGTCATTCTAGCTGCTGCACCTACTCAGCCTAAACTACCCCCTCTACCTGGGCAGTCAGGGGCCTGACAGTAGGTGGTTTCCTGGCGTGGCCCCTGGCAATCTCTCCCTCCGTGGGCCGGAGCGGGGTGAGTGCAACCCCTGGAGCGTGTTTTCAGTCCCAGACCTCCACAGGATAGCGAGCATGGGCTCCAGGGGCCCCAGGGTGACAGGCCACCGTCGACGGGGCAGCGCTCCAAGGAACAATTCCACCTGCCATGTTCACAGCCGCTGCAGGGAGCAGGAGGGAAGAAGGTTTAAGCTGCTAAGTGGTTTGAAGGGTTTGTTGACAGCAGTGATGATGAGGACATGAAGGTGACTTGAGGCTTAGATACCTCATTTTTAAAATCTATTGGGTGTTTTAAAAAGTTACAGATACCCTGTAGTATGTAGTATTGTTGGAAATATTCCCATGATCCTCTGCTCACCATGTGCTGCAGTCATGGACCAGCGTGTCTCCGGACTGAAGTTCCATTCCCTCAGAGATGTTGTAGAGGAGCAGAGATGAGACCGGCGTGAGAGATACACTCTGCAAGGAAGCCAGAAACTCTCCGTCGACCAGACATGGACACTCCTGAAACACACACATTACTGAATCACGTTAAACAAAAAAAGCATTCCTTCATTTTTGAATTGTAATTTCAGAAATGTGCTGAATGCTAATTTTTGTCCTTTGTGGTTTAAGTTCTGGTGTAAGCATAATTAAGATTTATATATAGTGCTAAAAACCTCAGATGACAGTGAACCCACCTGCAGGCAGACTCCGTGGTGTTGGTAGGTCTGTGGAGGGCAGTGGCAGCCTTCCTCGCAGCCATCTGAGTAGCAGC